>NC_139223.1:72939222-73611722 GCF_055691185.1 Crinia signifera | reverse complement strand
TTTTGAGTGGTAAGATTATTTGTCTCACAAGCAGAAAATTTAACATTTTGCAAATCGCAAAATTTTCCATTTTTTTCCGACATTTTGGTATTTTTCACAAAAAAACACAGACTGTATCGACGAAAATTTACCACTAACTTGAAGTACAATGTGTCACGAAAAAACAATCTCAAAATCACTGGGATAAGTAAAAGCAAAAAAAAGTTATCCCCACTTAAGTGATACATGTCAGATTTGAAAAAAAGGGCTCTGTCAGGAACGCAAAAACTGGCTCTGTCAGGAAGGGGTTAAAAGGTCTAGCATATATATTTAGTGTGCCCCTGCAAACTCCTCCTCAGTTTTATGGTGCCCATACACTTATGCAATGGGATTCGATGCGACATCGAAGTACGATGTCCGTCGAATCTGATAACATTTTTTGGGTGCAAAAGTCAGCACCCGATGTCACATGACATCTTCAGATGGCACATTGGGTGCTGGAAGAGGGCGGGCAGGGGGAGGCGGAGTAGTGTATGCTAGCAGTCGCTCTTGCGGGCGGTGGGAGTCAGCGATGGCAGAAGATTTGTTTATAACACTGGGCTGCCTTGTGATTGGCTGAGCTCTCTCAACCAATCACAGGGCAGCCCAGTATTTGAAACAATTCTCCCGCCACCACTGACTCCCGCTGCCTGCAAGCACTACTGCTAGCCCTGCACTACTCTGCCGCCCCCTGATACGAGACGCAGGTACGCCGCCAGCGGTCCCTAGGGCCACCTCTCCCCAAACCCCGCACCGCTGAATGTGTCCCCTCCACCCCCCACCCCCGGATTGTATTTAAACGATCACATGTGGTTAAAAACATGTGCAGCACATAATATCTATCGACGCGACATTCGACGGTGTGCCAGAGCATCGCGTCGAAAAGTCTCTTAAAAATGCATACAATCATTCGATTTATCGGCCAGAATTGGTCGAAATTGAATGATTGTATACAATATCTCACAAGTGTATGGGCAGCATTACTTTCACTATATCCTCTAGTGTGTATTGGGCTTAAGAGGTTTGGTGTTCAAATCCCTTGCTTGGAGTATGTGTTATTAACAAAATCATTAGTTGTGCTGATTATTCATCCTACCGCTGAAAGTACCATAATGAATTATAATTAATCACGGCACATAAAATACCAAGAACATGACTGATTAAATAAAAATGACACAATAAAGCTATCTCTGGAGAAGCATAAAGCTCAAAATGTGTTTATGGCATTTGCAAGTCCATAGTATGTTTTCAAATGTTGCCATACAGATCTCACTGTTTTAAAGAAGGTCCCCTACATTGTCACAGGTATTTGTGCACTATCAGTGCGGAGGAATCTGAGAGTTCTATTGAACAAAGCACAGCCCTCATGCAAGTCTCTGCAGACCTCTGGTATGCAAAGCATGTTGCCTTATCGGTGCTGTCAGCAGGAGCCACCCTACAAAAACATCAACAAGGAAACACTGCAAGAGGAACATGATCTACAGTATATAGACCTTACATAGAATATATCTACTACACCGCGTCAAATGCATACTAGCATGCTTACAGAGGGACCATGGCTGCATTAAAACAGCAGCTAGCCTTGAAGCAGACCAACAACCTGGCCCACTGGTGTGGGACTACAAGTCCCAGCATGCCATAACTTCAGCATGCTACAGTAACTGACGAGTCTCCAACAGGCCAGCCTCTGTTAAAAGTACAAAGGTGTCACAAATCATTTCTGCAGTCAGTAACTATAAATTGCATACAGGTGTATTTAAAAAAAAAAAGTGCATTCATAGCAATTTTTAACACACAGTGATATAATGTAAACGAGAATACCCGGTTAGACACACATATACTGTATTGCTTAATGTCAGTTTCCCTACAACAAATACCTGTACAAGTCTTGTATGTCCTATGGTTCATCACTTGTAGACACTGTACTGTTAGCATTACCCATTCGCCCTGGGAAAGTCAGTGATATTCCAGATAAGGGGTGGCTGCACCAAGCCACTAGCAATGACAATTCTACGTTTAATGTAGGTAACAGTCTATGGGCTAAGAATCATTTCCAGTCTTACTGTACATACAGCAGAATCTCTAGCAGCAAAGATATCTCCCGTCAAACTTTCTTCGATGCATCTGAGTCCAGACCAAGACAAAATCCTTCTGATTCAGGAAGAGTAGCTGGGAAGTGGGACGAAGACCCTGCCCACTTCAGGGCGAAAAACTCTGCCTCAGGGTACTTGCTTTTTAATGAGTAAAACTGAGTGTGTTCTATGGACACAATACATCATTTCACAATCCTGTCTTCCAGCTTCAACTGTCAGCTATCTTGTGTGAGAATAAATACACTGGGAGACCAGAGACAGCCATGGCTGGGTGTCAACAACAAAAAAAAAGTTTCATTACAAACAAAGTTTAGCCCTTGGGACTAAGAAAATGTGACCCGGTCAATAAAAATGAAATGTTAAGGAACTCTAAATGCATGTAATGCCGGCTTATCTCCATAAATTATCATCTTCACAAATAATAATACAGGATTAGAAAAAGCATTTTTGGAACATCATGTAATAGAGTTATACCCCTTTCACATCGCACTTTTAAAACGGTATATTGCCGTTTTTTTTTCCATTTTAAAACGTTTAAGGCTGCAGTGTGAAAGTGCCAGAGTTGATTTACCGGTTAAAGTTAACCGGTATTTCAACACGGTTAAAAAGCAGAGTCCTACACGTTTTAAAGCCGTTTTTTTGGCAGTTTGAACAGCTCTATTTCAATGGCTTTAAACGTGTCCCTTGGGGGTTAAATTTGTTGAATGTTTGAATGGTATTAAATGATTTTTAAAACGGTTTTCACCTGCAATGTGAAAGGTTTAAAGGCTCAGACCCGTTTTAAAGTCCCATTTAAGAATACCGTGTCATTACCCATTTCTGCAATGTGAAAGCAGTATAAGAAGTAAAAACTTCCAACTTTTTTTTTATTATTATTGTTTTTACATGTGGATCTCACTATCCAACAATAAATTGGTCAAATGGAATATTAATCACCTTATAGGCTAATGGACAGTCTAATATACAGTAAGAAGTGATATATAATCTCTATATTGGTAGTACAGTGTACATCTTTATTGCTATTTAAATGCAGTCAATGTCTGGGGTGTTAATCCAAAACAAAGCCACTGATAGGTTGTATACACATAACCAACGTGAACGAGATCACAAGCCTTTTTTACAGAGACACTAGACCAAAGCCTTAGCCAGCACCACAAGGCTTGGTAATTAAAACTCAACCGCTCCTTGACATTATCATTCGTGGACTGTCTGGCCAATGTTGGCTCGGGGGCATGTCATTTTCCCTTTTGCATTTCACTCCAACAGATGTCTCAGCAGTTTCACTTGTAATATAAACAGAGCTGCAAAGCTCACATGCTCACCCATTCAGATGAAAATGCCTTCACTGCTGCAGAACCTCTTTAGGGTAGTATCAGACGGCTGCTATGAGCAGCTAGAAAAGCTGCAGCATTCATTCATTGAGCTCAGTCCCTCCAGTGCTGAAACACTGAAGCAGGAACTCCCCACCCCTGTTGCACAAGAGCAATTTATGTCAGTAAAAGTTGCATGTGCTGCCTTCTGAGCAGAATCGTGTAATTTATACTGTCAGCACTGGAGGCCTTGAGCACTATTCTTTGTAATAAAATTTTTTATTATTTTATTTAATTCTACTGGAACATTCTTGGGCATATTTCCATATGAGTAACAGTATTGGACCAAAATGATCATATCAGTGTGTATGTGGCCAGCTTTAGGCAAACTTTTAATACTCCCATAAATTGATTCTATGTAAATCAGCTAGAACAGCCACTATAGAAATGGTAATAATGTTTATATGCACTATGCCGACATTGAGAAAATCGACATTGAAATCATGTTGACAGCGAAAATGTTGACATAATTTCAACATTGTTAATGTCGACAGTACATTTCAGTCCCAATTGCCCCTATTTCAGTGGGACAGTCCCGCTAATCAGACGCTGTCCTGTCCGCAGGATAATGCGGATGGGGCAGCAGGTTGGGGAGCCTGTGATCACCTCTACTCTGGTCTGCACAGCGGGATGAAGTTAAGATCCCGGCGTTCAGAATCCCGACGCCGGAATCCCGACCGCCGAAATGCCGACACTTTCTCCCTCCTGGGGTGTCCCTGACACCCCTGGAGGGAGAATAAAATAGCGTGCCGAGCGTAGCGAGGCACCGGGCCCGCTGGGTGGCGAGGGCAGCGAGCCCGCAAGGGGGGGCGATCCACGTCCCCCCCTTGTCGGCATTTCGGCTGTCGGGATTCCGGCGTCGGGATTCTGAACGCCGGGATCCCGACCGCCGGGATTCAATACTGAATCCTACACAGCAAGGCAGAGGGTAATCTCTTGTTCACAGCGGCCTTGCCACAAAAAAGATCTCAATCATAATGGCTACACAGTCACTAGGAATGATTAGGCTGTGGCTAAGGATAGGATTTAAGAAAAAAAACAATGCACATTTGCAAGTCAACTTTGTCAACATTATGACCTGCTTGTCTGTAAAACATCCATGTCAACACTTCCTACTATACCCACCGAGAACACCGTTGGCCTAGCAATTCTTATGACCAGTTCCCAGTTACGTGCTGGAAATGTTTTTTTTTTTTTTTTTTAATGCATGAAAAATAACGTGTCCTTTAGAATAGTTTTACCAAAGCCTTTTGCCCATACAATTTGTCATGTTCTTAAATTTGAATTGAGACAATACTTAATTTATTGTATTTTTTTATTCATTCATAAGCAAGTGAAAACGGCAAATAAATGCACATACAGCTGTAACCACGGTCATCTATCCTGTTGGCCCGCCATGAGAAATGTCTCCTTATGGAGCACTAAGGCGGTCTATGGTGAGAGCATGCAATTACACTGCTTGCAGATGAGTGGAGATTGCTCCAAAATAAAAACGACAGTACAGTGCCGCAGATGGATATGTGAAGCACCATCGCCATTTACCGTCCACCTTTGCTTCCACTTTACTTGTGTATGCCGAGCTTAGCTCCATAAGAGTACTTGTGAGAGAGCCTTTATAAAAGCTTCCAGAGCATGAGCCAACCTCGTACTGATATCACTTGTACAGGCTCAGATGTGGGGTGTCACACAGTCAATAAGTCAAACTCAAAACCAAAAGTTAGACATGTATTATTTATTTATTTATTAAAGTTTTGCTTTACAGAGAATAATTGAACATTCACATCAGTCCCTGCCCCAGTGGAGCTTACAGTCTATATTCCCTACCACATGTACATGCACACACAGACATTCTAGGGTTAATTTGATGGGAGCCAACTAATCTACCAGTGTATTTTTGGATTGTGGGAGGACACCGGAGTACCCGGAGGAAACCCACGCAAGTACGGGGAGAATATACAAACTCCGCACAGTTAGGGCCATGGTAGAAATCGAACCCATGACCTCAGTGCTGTGAGGCAGTAATGCTAACCATTACACCATCCGTACTGTCCATGAATTAGTTAGACCAGGGGTTCCCAAACTTTTTTGAATCACGGCGCCCTAGAGCATCAAAATATTTTCAAGGCACCCCTAGGCCAAATGCTTCTTATCGAGAAATTCCGAAATAAAATATTACATTAAGTACATTGTGTTTATATGTCACCGTTATCTGGTGAGGGACAGGATTTGCTTCTGTTTGTCCATATATATTATGATTGGCAGCCACAAGCACTGGTTTTGCTTGATACATTGACCATAAATAATATGAGTTGATCCTGGTCCATCAACCCAAGGCACCCCTGCAAGTGTCCTGAGGCACCCCAGGGTGCCTAGGCACACAGTTTGGGAACCACTGAGTTAGACATTGACAAAAGTTACACATGCATTAGTTAGACATTGACAAACGTTAGACATGCATTAGTTAGACCCAACAGTGACAAAAGTAACATCACAAGTAAAATGTTGACATGGTAAATCATTATGTGTACTTGGACACCGTATAAGTGTATCGCTGCACTTGGCACACTATTATATTCTCCCTCTATGCCCACTTGGATGATAAAGTATAAACAAGTCTCTTATAAAAAAGAGTCAGTGAGTGCATTGGCATGTCTAACTTTTGTCAATGTCTAACTTTTGGTATCGACCTATTGGCTGTCTGACTAGACATTATCTGTCAGCTGTCTGGAACCCTCAGATGTGACCGTTCATACAGGAGATGCAGATAGGCCTCACTTATAAGTATTGCACTGCTTCTAACCAATGCAGTTTTGATAATGAAGATGTCTGCAGCAAACACAAAATTTCTGCAGGAACACTGCAGACAAACTACTGTAAGTAACCGGTTGTCAAAAGTAAGCTTGCATTCAGGAGGTAATTAAATGCATTGAACAAAGCAAGAAGAATTGAAAAAAATAAACACGTAATGCAACATAAGCAAAATGCACCCAACTGCAAGTTGGAAAGGGCACTTGTATTACTTCCTTTTATTACGCAGTAGTGTATCTTTAAGGGGAGATTTCACTGTGCACTCAGATTCGTGACCCTAGAGGTGTGAGTGATGCATGTTGGTCATTAGCACTCCCAGTCGAGAAAAGGAAGAAAAGCTGGTTGTGATAGGCACATTTACTGGAAGTACAGAACAATAGGTCATTCTCTCATGTCCTATTAGCGGAAGCTATGTAGTAGTAGTTTGATTAACTTTATGGACTCCTGTACACATACATATTGCAGCAGCAGTTGGAAAATGCAATATCAAATGGTTTAAACATTTATTGCTGCCCTGTTCCATTGTCTTCTCTGCTGGTCCTTACACCAGGATGTAGTAAGCTGGAGCAGTGCTGGAGGACCGACTTTATACTCCCGGCTGAAAGGTGATTGGCTGGGGAAGGACCCGGTGTATGATATCACTGGAAATTCCCTCAGTTCGTGGGAAGAGCAGCAAGTGTAAACACACTTGTGGCTCCTCAGTTGGTATATTGTTGGGACCCTTGATTTGTCTGTTTTTCCTCCCTGGATGCCTACTTTGGAATGAAAGAGGACACAATCTACGCCAGAGGACATGGTGAGTATAGCTTCCTTTCACGGGTACCCTATGGATTCTACAGGAGAAGTGGACTGGCCTACAGTGAATCCTATAGGTAAATATGTATGGATGATTGTAGTGCGCATTAAAGTTTTATTTTTCAGGGTGTCTGTGTGATTCATTTTGCTATTGGTTATGGTGTAAAGCTACAAGACCCAGCAGACACTTTAATGCCCAACATGCTGTTACTTGTGGTTCTTTAACATAACCCAATAGTTATGTATTCTTATTTTTTCACTTTAAGGCTATCAGCCGGAGCCCACCACCCAGGGGCACCGTGGACAGCCTCTGGTTTCAGCATGGGGAGTGAGGGCAAATGTATAGCGGTGCCCATTTTTGATTGGGTATATTTCCATATAAAAATTTGGAGCGCATATTTATATGAATCCACGCATTACCGATGTATGCCTTACCCCATCTCTGGAGATAGCGGCACTCATAAATATGCATGCCAAATTTTTATATGGAAATATACCTAATCAAAGATGGCCACCGTTATACATCCACTCTCACTCCCCATGCTATACAGCCAAAAAAAACCCGGAAGATCTGTGAGAAATACAGAGCTTCTGGAAAAATAACTAACTAAAGATGGCTGCCACTGTACATCCGCCTCCACTTCCCATGCTATACAGCCAAAAAACGGATGCTTTGTGTGTTCCATTCACAGGAAACAAGGATCTTCTGGAAGTCATGTGACCAGAATAAGCGGAGCCTCATAATGTTTTTACAAATGAAAGTTATTTACAATGCTTGTTTTTAATTTAAAATAAATATAATTGAATCCTCATTGTCTCCTGCTTATGTGATATATTTTTATATTAGATTTTTAGATGTATATAAAGTTGATTGTGTAATGAATGCCGCAACAGGTGTACAACGTTCTGTACTTAGAGGGGGTATTTAAGCCCCAGCATTTGAATCATCAACATCACCTTGGAAAAGTTGCAAAGGCAACAAAACGCGTCGGTGTTGCTTGCAGGGGCTGCCCACCCACACCCAGCTGTGACCGGACCAGCCTCTGAAAACAACACAAATATCCCCCAGAACAACCTGGGACAAATACTCTACATCACCCAGGAGTCTGCCGGCTACTAATAGCACAGTAAGATGCCATTTCCATAAAGCCGTATCAACAAGTCTTCATCCATTTACCTCAGGGGTTCACTTTTACAGTGAGGGATCACCTGGAACGGACACCTATTACCAACAGGTCCAAGGACCCATGGGTGAATATATATAACATGATATATAACAGACTGCGTTTATAACTATTCATATTCAGTGGCGTTACACAGTCACCTACATTTAACAATTTGTTGCCTTATTGTTTTGTATAACTTTTTATATTATATTATGTTTCATTAAATTATGGTTTTTATATTTGAAATGTTGTCACAAACATTTATTTGTGCAATCACCCCCTTCTTACCACCCTGGCTCATTGTACTGCAGCTTGGCACAGCAGCTCGACCCATATCTCTTTTCTTGCACCAGTAGGTCTTAGCAGTTAATGGCTGTCAGAAATTAGTAGTTGTAGTAACTTTATATATTAGCCAGCAGTCACAGCCAGGTTCTCAAGCATAAACTGGTCCTGGTTGCCACATTGGCATCGGGACCCTATGCTCCTAACAGTAGCAGTTACCTTTATTCCACAGCGCATTGTATCCGGAGATGCAGCCTATTCTAAACACGTTGTAGCTACAGGGAGTGTGCTACACGCACATCTGCATGCTCATACAGTAAATAACTTGTGTTTACATGCTCTCAGGACTTTGCTGGATTGTGATTCTTTATCACGGAATTCAAAATGCTTATGTTATCACGTCAAAATATTTACATGTATTCTACATTGCAGTCAATAACAACAAGAACAGATTCAGTTCACCGTGTTCCTATTAATGGCACACAGGTCTGCGGAGATGGAACAGCCTCACTGCAGTACAGCCAAGAGATATTAGACCAAGACCACTTGCCAAAGGTTGTTAGAGAGTTGTATACACATATTTGCCACTATACTTTTTATACTGGAACCTCCAAACTGAGCAGATGTTTCCTCCTCCACAAACCCTCACAAGAAATGTGTCTGGGAACAATCAGTTTAAAGGACTTAACACAATCAAGCCACCAAATGATGGGAATCCTTTCTGTTAACATGACCTTGTCGAGTGTTCCCAGAAGAAGTCAGGACTGGACAATTTTCCCAGCCAATAGGCATTTCTGCTTAGAACAACAACAAAAAAGTAGATTTGAAAACCAAATTCAGATGATCTCACTAAAACTGACCCTAGAGTTTTTCACAATTGTTATCTCTGGCTGCCTTATGTAATGTTGTAGTAATGACAATGTTAAGTGATGTATAGGGTGCACTTTAAAGGCACTGTGCACCCAAACAAGTTATTGAACTAGCCTTCTGACATGTAAATACACACGCTACACAGTTTAAATGTAGTGTAGACTATGAGCTAACTGTGGAGCTTTGTTTCTATCTGCCTTTCCTCTGCTTGCTTTGTAAATTCTGTCTGGGATACATACGATATCCCTCAGGTGATGATGTCGGGAGTCAAAAGAATGACCACATAATACCGATATGGAGAATCATGACATAGGCTCCACAAGTAAATAAACCCTCTCCCCCCCACCCTTCCCTTGTAGCAGCCTAACGATAAACCCCTTCCCCCCACAGCCTGACCCTAACCCCCCCTTAACCTGCCACCTAAACCTAACCTCACCACCCTGCAGCCTAAACCTAACCCCACCGCCTATCCCTAACCAACCCCCCCCCTCCCCAAAGCCTAACCCGAAGTACCCTCACTAGTGCCTATAATTAACCACCTTTTCCCCGGCCTGACCTTTGCCCGCCCCGGAATACCAAAGTTTGAGGTGGAGGATGTTAAGATACCGGTGTTGACATCCTGATCTGTTTGAAATTCTGTTCAAAGTTAGAACACCAGCACAAGAACTTCAAACAGATCAGCCGGCATCCCGAGCCATAAGTATGTCAAGACAAGTTAGCGTACGGCTCGGGAAAGGGGAATAAGGTTTAGCCTGACCTTCGTGGGCGAACAAACAGAAATACAGTTACAGGAGAGGGTTAGCAAGAATTAAATAGCTTATGAGAAACCAAAACTGTGAAAGCTTATTTACAGACGCATCCTCATACACCGATACCTTTGGTGCGATTCATGCACTTTTTCCTCTGTTCTGCTCCTTTTTTCATTCATTTTTCATCTTTGTTTGCAAATAGTGAACTACGTAGAATCATTGACCAGGGTTCAAAAACTAGCCTGTTACTAGCAAAAACACGCAGGTTTCACGGAACTTTGTGTTTTTCACCAATACATATATTTATTATTACATCACTGGATGTCAGCTTCCTGCCCTATTACCTCATAATGTGCACGCAGATCTAAGGTTGCTCTTAGCAACCTTAGATCTGCGTACACATTTCACATCATTCGGTGTCATAATGAATGAATTATGTGCGTGTCCATGCATCGAGCACCCATGGTAAATGTTGAGGTATTCACAGATGTATCCTGCGCACATGTCCCTAAAAATAGACAGATTAAGGAATACATCACTTTAGCTTCAGATATATGCCCAGCACATATCTAGGACTACCGTCACACTAGGTTTTCAGGGCTATAGATGATACAAAGTTAACAGTTATTTACCTGGTCCCAAAAATCTCTATTAAAGTGTTTTCTGAGGACTGAGCAAAGTTACCCTTGCCTAAAACATCTGGATTCTGTTGTCCATGTCCCTGCAATGCAACACTAAAAAATAATAGGCATTGCAACATACTTGCACAAGCTGGAAGAGGTTTGAAATGTTTCCCTTGAAGACTATTAAAGAAATATGTGACTTGGAAATACCTGTCACTGCTTGTTTCTAAATTTATTGATGTGAACACAACCACATAGGTGTAGATGCCAAATGGTTATGCAGTAATAGACTGCTTGTTGGTTCAACTTCATGTAATTTAAGTCCTATGTCAGAAATTAAAATAAGTAATATTATAGAAGGCAAGCATGTTTAGTATTTATATAATAATAAAATGTATATTTAGACTATTACAGTATTACACAAGAAAACTGTGGTGAAGAAAGTGAAAGGGTTAAACTGATCTCTATGAAGTGGTATTTTGTGCCGGAAATAAACGCGCAGACACGCAATTGCAGAGAGCGCGTGTTTTGACAAGCACTTACGTACAGAGATAGTTTTATTCTGCAAATCATTTTTAGATTAGCAGAACTGTGAAGCTGTCCATGCTGCTCACACAATTTGCTAACTGATCTTTTGCCCTGATCACTGAAGAAAAGGATCTGAAATTTGGTTAAGCACATATGGACTGTTGGAAGGCTGGCTTTGTTTACCCCTATCTCTACTAGGCAGGACTGCAGTCCTCCAGAGCATAGTCTTTCCCAAGCTTTTCTACATGATACAAATGCTATCTACACGATTGAATAAGCAAGACTTGACCAAGTTAAACAAAATCATGCCTAAATTCCTATGGGGTGGAAAGAGACCCAGGATAGCCATCTCTAAATTGGTGGCCCCTAAATGTTCGGGAGGCATTGGTGTCCCGGACTTCAGTACATATGACACCAAAGTCCTCTTTTGATACATTTCTGACTGGTTAAATGGTAACGAGTCCTTCACGACCGTAGCAATCCACATGGCTATCCTACACCCATGGCGCTCTGCTACATTCCAAACCCTCCGATGTTCCATCCTCATTTAAACACTATTATTTTTCATGATGTCTACCACACATGGCTATTGATTAACACTATGTAGGAACACCCTCATCTTCCAACGTATTCACTTGTGGGGCAATCTGGCCTTTTCTCCTTCTTGTTCAAACTGCCTCTTTCAGGGTTTGTCAGACTCCTCCACGGTCTTTGATCCGGGAGGTCGGTTGAAATCTTTTGGGCAACTGCGCAAAGAATACCAGCTCCCACATTCAAATTTTTTCATGTACCTTCAGGTTAGACATTACTTCACCCTCCAGCCAACACGCCCTGCAGCTACTTCTCTCTCACTAGCAGACCCCTTATAGTAGGAGTGGGCATCATGCGGCCCATGAACTGGTCCTGATTGGTCCGCTGCCCTCCACCAGTGCGCAAGGACAAGCGGCCCGACTGCCTTAGCTGCTTGTCATTGCACTACAGAAGTGAGCAGTCCTTACCCACGATGCCGCTGTGGAGAGCAGCCAGGATTCGCGATGTCAGACGTTGGAGGGCAGAGACAAAGTGGCGTCTTCTCTCCCACCTGGCCGCTGCCTCTGCCAGATTCCCCCGCCCCCTGATGCTCTGTCACCACCCAGCCCCCTGCGCAGCTGCCCGGCTAGTCTGCTCCACTAGCGAATCCAAAAAAAATAAAAATTTTATTACTAATATTGTGTCAGTCTGCCGGCATTTGTGGCTAATTCCTTGATTCGTGGGTCAGCAGTAAGGGGGTGCAGCCAATATGAAGCACTTGCCATGCAATCGCGTCATATTGGCCCCACCCCCTCACCGACAACCCGCAAGTTGTGGGTCCCCCGTCAGAGAAGTGGCCCTGACTTCTGCTTAAAGATGAAAAGGTCGCTGTCCAGACCTGGCATAAACAACGGCTGCTATTGTATCCTCCCTCAAGCTGTCAGTATAAGTGTGTGCACTAAATGAATGAGTGTAGGTCTGTGTTCTATATATGTTTATATGTGTTCTATGTGTGTACATGTATGCCTACTTGTGTGTATATATGTCTGAATTCTATGTGTGTGCATGTACAGAAGGAGCTTCTCTCATTCACTCTCAGCACTCGCCAGAACCTCCCCACTGGTGAGCGCTGGTAGAGAGGGACTCCATCAGACTGGGACGCACGTGCGTCTCAAATGCACGCGAGTCCCAGTCAATCGGCGGCTGAACAGCATGACCCTGCCTGTCTCTGCTTCAGGAAGATTGGCAGGGTTAGGGGGTTGGGGGGTCGGGTGGCAGTGGGGTCCGGCGATGGCGGCGGGGAGCTCCATCGGAATGGGGCACACGAGCCAGCCCCTGCAATGAACAGGCCGGCTCCATCTGTATGTATGTTCAGTATGTATATGTATATGTAAAACCATAGTTGCTGACATCAGGCCCACTGACAGGGGGGTTCAAAGAGGACAGCCGTGCCAGGCCCGATGATCTGAGGAGCCAACAGCCAGCTCCACACTCAGTCCCCTGTCACCTGGGCCCTGTCGCTGCTCAGCCACCTGGTCCCCTGCTGCACAGATGGTCAGCCTCCCCGCCGCCCATTAGCCCAGCCGCTCAGGTGCCTGCACCCCGCCACAAACCCTTTTTCGGAGTGCAGCCCTCAAATATTTGCTGGAAGTATTAAGTGGCCCCCTAGCTGAAACATTTGCCCACCACTGCCTTACAGTGCATCATCAACAGTGCTACATCTACATTCCGCCTTAAACATTGTATTTATTATTACTTTCCGTATCCTCAGAAGCTAGATGGACCTCACGTGAATCTCAATGGTGTGTAGATATTCCAAGTATCACCTCTCATGACTCAATGAGCAAACACTATGTATCTACAGTACTTTGAAGATCTTAGACTCCTCACAAGAGATACACTTCAAAACCCTCCAATGTGGGTACATTTCCCCAGCCAGACTGGCACATTTTGTCCCCTTTGTTACTGGGGAATGCCCCCTTCTACCATTGCTTCTGGGAATGCAGAAAGATTAGGAGAATTTGAAACAAATTACTTGCTACAATGATCCCCCTATTCAAGATCAGGACCTCACCAGACTCCCTAGCATGCCACTGTATCAATTCATTAGGGGTTAACAAGGCCCGCGTCCTCCCTATCCTCATGATATTGGTTACTTTGGCCAGGAAAGTCATTCTCACACACTGAACTCCCTCCTCTCCCCCTCCCCTCCCCCAATCACAGAAGTTCATAGTAAGTTACTACAACAGATGCGTTTTGACAGGAAATCACTTTAATTAATATCGAAACTGGGGTAGTCTCATTCTATAGAAAGTGGGGCCTATACATAGACACTCTACCCCGACTCATTCAGTACCAAATTTATTTGTATCTTCGACTCCACGAAATGGAACCTCCACAGACAAATTCTGTCAAGCCCAGATTACTTTTTTTGAAACCACTACTAATTAATTATATTTCTAATCTGAGATACATGCTTATTTTAGCAAACAAGTTTATGACCCCCCCCCCCTCCTTACTCTGTCCTTCTGTGTCTCTCATCAGTTGCCTATGTATTGTCTCTCAGTTCATCAAGTATTACATACAAGTAAGTGTTTATTTTAAACAAAAACAACAACAAAAAAACTCATTGTGGCTGTTATGTTTGATAGTCATTTATTACAGCGGTTTCTTTTTTACGCACATATGACCAAATGGTAGCATTGTTGGTTACGACCGTTAATGCAAGGCCAGGACTCAATGTATATGTCATCCTGACTTAACCAACGAAAGCTTTGTTTATTGACAAATGTGCACGTTTTCTACTCGATCTCTTTATTAACTGTATGACTCATTTTCTCAATAAAAAGATTTAACAAAAGAAACACACTTATTCAGAGTTATATACTAGGCAGCCACAGATGCTTCTGCCGCATCTATGCAACTGACCCTACCCACCCCCTTGTAAAATAGTCATCAAAAATATCAGCCCTATACCTGGTCTAATTGGGCCTACACACATAGCTATATGCAGGCATTTTTTGAGCGATTTTAGTTAATTTAACTACATCGCTCAAAAAATTCCCCATACATTGCTGTGTGTGTAGGGGCCATAGCGATGTAGATGCACGGCCACGCACGGTGGTTATTAGTCGGTCTGGGCCAGTGTTACCACTAGAGAACACTGGCCCTGTGCAGCATCACTCAGAATGCTCTCCTACACACAGCGCAACGTGTGTAGGCCCCATAAACGATCATTTAAAATCTCTGTGTGTGGTCAGCACTTATGACATCCCATCCACTTTGTAGATGGGGATTATGATAAATATGTCTCTGTTTTTTATTAAGAAGAATTATGAAATCAAAATCAAATCCACTCTAGTTAACGAATCAGAAGGTCCCACATACAAAGATGGGACTCTGCAGACAGTTTTCAACATCCTTTTAATACAAACAACAAGAAAGGTTATCAGAGTAAACACTGGAAATAGGTTTACAAACTGTTCCTTCTTTGTCAGCCTGAAAAGCATATTAAACCTGAATTTGATGCGTGTAAGCCACAAATTTTCTTTGAACTCTTCAGGCTAAACTAAAACAGATTCAGGAAATGTAAAAAAAAATATATGTATATTCTCATCAGTAGCTAGAGACATGGGGCCTAATTTTGAGGTGGACTCTGCAGGCGTCACTGTTGTGTGCTCATGCACAGCAGATCTGAGAAGAAATGTAAATGTCGTAGGTGTCGCCTTTTGTATGGAGACTCCAGCTCATCAGATGCACATTCCGCATACAACCAGGCAGCATCGAACAAAAACTGGTTGTACAACCGGACCTCTGAATATCCCTATGGTTACTGAAAATGAACTGTTAAACCGCTAACTGGTTTATGCTTCATGGGGGGGGGGGGGGGTTTATGGCCAGCGCCCTGTGAGCTGCTGACATATGGAGATGTACTCTGAATGCCCACACTTGTCTCCCCTGATTTAGCCCACCTGAGGTAGAGTAGTTCTCGTCTCATACTGGGAGCACATCTTCAAGTGCATTCAAAGACCCTGGGGCCTGATTATTGTCGGACTTGCCACTATTGTTAGCTATATGTACAGTAACCAATGCTATTTTATTGAGAGAGTATTATCGCACAAAGAATTGCATAAATGTCCAGGGACTATGTTATACCCCTTTTCTACTTGCAGTCCCGGGTCATACCCGGGAATGTGTTCCAGGATGCTTCCCGGGACACTACCCGGGAATGTACCCTTTCACATTGCATTCAGACCCGGTTGTGCTGTAAAGCAGAGAGAGCACGCCGGCTAACGCTGATCCTTACTATTACACAATGCACTTCATGCCGCTGCTCCTCCGCCACCTCTGCCCGGAGATCCGCTCTGCCTCTCCTCTCTCCGGGCTGCTCGGGCACTCCGCTCACTGCAGCCGCACACTGGCAACTGACACCGTCCCCAAAATGGCTCAGAGTCTGCCCGCTCCGCGCCGTCACGTGGCCTCATTCCTTAAGGGCGGCCTGGGAATTATACCCCTTCTGGAGAACTGGCTTCTGGAATCATTCTGGTAGCGTAAAGTCCCGTGTACCCGATCGGGACCATTCACACTGATGGCATCCCGTGTCGATTGTGGGTCCTACCCAGGTCAGGACCTGGGTAGAGATCCCGGAATGCTGAACACGGGATATTCCTCAAAGACCCTTTCACACTGCACTAAATCCCGGGTTGATGCGCGTTAATGTCCAACAGCCCAGGATATTTTTGCAAGTGGAAAAGGGGTATAAGAGTATGTAGTAGTGTTGAAAGGAAACAATGGAACTCCTCTCATGACAGATAAAGCTTTCTTTCAGTAGTGATTTGAAAGATTGTTAATGTTTACCATGAGCACATGTTCTTATATAGATTTTCCATTCCTTCACAGTATATGAAATTGTCCCTAGTTTAGGGAAACCTAAAGGAGCAAGTGTTTCATTAGATGTATTTTTATTATCAGGGTTGCCGACTTCTCAGCTGCCCTTTCCGGGAGAGGGCAGCCATCTACACTACAGGAAATAGGGGGCGGAACCGGTGGCCCCCCCTCCATGCTGCTGCAGTTTTATCATTATACTTATTTGTTACTCTCCTCCCCACAGCTTCATTATTGATCCTCTGAAGCCTCCCCTCCTCTGATCCCTACTGAAGCTGTGCTGCTGCAGCAGAGTGGATGCATGGAGGGGGGATTCGGAGCCTTAAGAAACCCTTCAAAATCAGTGGGGAGCGGATGGAGAGAAGCAGCAGCTTACTCACCACCAATCTGACAGCGGCACTGCCCTCTGCTGCTCCCACTCTCGAGGCCGCTCTGTGTGCTGTGCTGCCACAGCGGCCAGTGAGTGCTTACCGCATCCCCCAGTACCCCGGGGCTGCCGGCATGTAACAGGATAGCCACAATGTCATGACGAGTATGTCATGACGTTGCGCTTGTAGAGCCTGCCCCCCGGCACTTCGTGACTTGCACATGCGCAGTCACAGGTTTTCTCCTTGCTGATTAAAAGCCGGGAGGATCCAATGGATTCTCGGGAGACCGGGAGGAAGAAGTGAAAAGTGGGAGACTCCCGCTAAATCCGTGAGGGTAGGCAACTATGTAATATCCCCTTGTCATTAGTACTTTTCTATTCACATGTTCTTGTTTACTTTTCCTTAGGACTGGACCTCTGGTGGCCAAGCTCTGACTGGGGGTCTGATTTATACCCGATAGCTGCTGTGCCAATATGCAGAAGCCTGTGATCAGATAGTTGCCACTCATAGGCCCTTATTCTGGTTGGTGCGGCCAGAGCCGCACACGGTGCTCTGGCCGCACAAACCAATCCCCGCCCACGAGACGGATCGCCACGGCCGTCCGTACACGGACGGCTGGCGATCCGCATAAAAATGGTGGGGCGTACGCCTCCACCATGGTGGGAGCTGCCCCCTGCATTCGATGGTCGTCGACCATCGAAGGCAGGGCCGCACGCCACAGCAGCTCCCGCAAGCTGAGACCACACGGACAATCGTCCGTGTGTTAGCTTGTATGGGGGCTGAGAGCTGACATCCGGCGACGTCAGCTTTCCGCCCCCATCAGTGGCGTCATACCCTCATTTGCATGCATACGCCCCGCGTTTGCATGGGAACGCCCATGAAACGCGGGGCGTATACATAGGGAAATGAGGGTATGAAGCCCCTCACGCCCCTATACGCCCCCTTTGCGGCGGACGAAATACGTCTGCGGCGAATGGGGCTGCACATGCGCAGATTGACCTCTGCGCATGTGCAGACTAAAAACATCGGCGGTACGGCCGCACGCGGGCCGTACCGCACGATGCAGAATAAGGGCCATAGTGAGAACCCACCCAGTGCAAGTCTGTGATTGACTTGTGAAATTATTGCCAATCAGCTGCAAATCCATTTGCAACTCACTTTCCCAGTCTGTGCAAATGTGGGTAACTCTGACCGTTCCACAACTCTGTGACAGAGACAGGCTGATCGGGGCCGTAGCCTGGGAGCAAACAGCAAAGGCTCAAAAAAGTATTAATGTGAATAAAGTGGGGTAAAAAACAAACCAATGTCCCCATATTGTGATATTCCTCTAAGACAGTGGTGTCAAACTCATGGCCCTACATCTGTTGTGGAACTACACATCCCAGCATGCTCTGCCACAGTTTTAGCAATCCATGATATAAAATGTGACAGGGCATGCTGGGTCATGTAGTTCCACAACAGATGGAGGGCCATGAGCTTGACACCACGGCTCTAACACAAGTAACAATTACAACATCAGCTATATCCACTCTTTAAAGCTGTGATACATCTCCCACTTTGTCCTCTATATTACTATTTGTTTTTAGTGGAATTAACTTAATCATCAATATCCAGTGTTTTCTTTCTTTTCTTTTAAACAAACAGAAAGGATTTCCTCTGGCTAACGTCGGGGAAGTCTTTATAAGAATCCTAAGAACTTGCAACAGCCTAACAGCTTTCATTAAGTTCAGGAAACCTGCCACAGTATTTACGGTAAATGTATCAACAGTTATTCCTCATATTTGTACGCTTAAAGCATAAACCTGTGGCCAACATATTTAATAGTGTTTGTTTTACCTATCACAAAATGGATGTAATGGTTATAGACCCAGTGGTCTTGAGTAAATAAAAAAAAAATAAAAAAAAATCAGTTGACTAGTAAATATAAGTAGCTGAGCCAGGATAACCGCAGCAGGAACATATGCCGACACTTTCAGTTTCTGGTCTACTCACTAAGCTTAACATATCAGGAAACAATATGAAAATATTGCTATTGGGAAAAAAGTTGCAAATGCTACAGCCATACTGCTGCAGCCAGGGCAGCCATCAGGGGGGGCTGCGGGGTCTCCAGTCCTGGGCGTAGACAGAAAGGGGGCCCAGGACTGGAGTCTATAAACTATAATGGTCATAAACAAAGTTCACATTTCCCTTGAAGCATTGTAGATGTTGGGTAGTGCGGCCAGTGCTGAGTGCACCAGAGGTCTCACCAGGCAAGCTGGGTTTTTGAGAAAGGGAAGGGGGGCCCTGCATATTTTGTCAGTCCAGAGCCTCACAATTTCTGATGGCAGCCCTGGCAGATAAAACTATGCATAATAACCATGTTCTCTTCCAATTACGAAAGGATTAGCCATAGGTCTAACCCAGGAACGGTTATTGGTATGCTATAGGCCAACATGTTGGTATGAGTTTTCTGGAGTAATGAATTATTATTTAAAATGGCGATCAATCAGCTTTTACTTATTTTATAGACTTTACTTTTTAAATGCTATCTCAAAGCTGATTGGTTGCTATGGGCAGAAATTGGACATTGATGATCAGTGATATATTGCCAAATTGGCAAAATCCTGCATTCAAAAACTTTATTGAAAGTTATACCTCGCGTCAAGATTTTACCCTTCTGCTTTGCGTGAGGTTTCTGTCCTCCCTGAATCAACCACTGAATGTGGTACACGTGGAGATAGTGAAATCAATTGTAAAGTTGATGGGGTGACTATGGCTAAAGATCTGGCATTCTTCAAATCTCCAGAGGTCCAGCATTGCAACCATCCAGTGATTAATTCACCACATTTATTATGGTATGCCCTAGTGGACCAGTATGCCCTAGTGGACCTGTTATGACAAAGTTACAGTTGGTGTGGACACGTTTATTTAATTCTAGCTTTCTCTTCAATAACAAATTAATACAAACAAGTTGATTTCAAATTCAGTCCACATGGTCATCCTTGGCCTTAATCCTAAATTCATCACTGCTTCAATTCAGTCAAAAACCCTTTGGCTATATTCTCATAGTTTATTTCTATTGGGCGCTATCCAACTATATCTAACAAAGCTAAGAATATGTAAATTGGGGGCTAGTGGAGAGCCAACTGCAATCTGCCTAAGCTGTTTTTTTGTGGCCCCCGGCTTTCCCGACAACCTCCACTAACTCAGCTGAATGGAAGTTTAAAGATGTTCCTCGCTTTTAGACAACCCATTCTTAATGTATGCTGCATCAGACACATAGCAAAATACATTCTACTAAAAAAATGTATTTAACCATTACACCAGCAGGGACTGTAATGTAATGACTGTAATGACAATGTATTTAAATACGTATACTTTAATATAGAGTTGGTCCCCATTTTGTAAAAGAGCCCTTCCCCATTAACTGTTCCAAATTGTAATTTAGTGTTTTACCTTAGGATTCAGAATCAAAGTAAATGGTAAGAGATCTTGCACTGGATCACTAGAGAACGACTCATAAGCAAAGCTACAAGTGGTGGGGGAATATTTGGGGGTTGCATAGCCCGGCTGCTAGATGTGATACCCAGGGCCGGCGCTACCACTAGGCAGAATTAGGCACCTGCCTAGGGCGCCGGCCACTGGAGGGCGCCCTATTGATCTATCCAACATTTACCTTTATTATATTGCTACTCCAGCAATCGGCCAGCAGCTGGGTCAACGCTGCTGGTAAGGGGCGGGTGGCAATTAGCGGCGCTATGGAGCCGACGGCACTAATGGAGACCTGTGCCTCCCCTCCCTGGCAGCACAGCCAGCTTTATTATCCCTGGCCTGGCTCTCCCTGCACCGCGGATGTATTAATGTTGGAGCGTGGGACATCAGAGTGGTGCCACTCCGCCGCTGCTTGTCCTGCAGTGCTGAAGAGACACCGTTGCTTGTGCTGCCCCAGCCGCCCCCTGCCCGGCACCCACCTCCCTGTACTACTGCATCTACCCTGCTCTAGCCCGCGCGGTGTTTGATTATTGGCTCTGTGATGGACTGTATATGGGCTGCGCTAGCAGGAGCTGCAGTGCGCAGAGAGCACTGCTGCTACTGATTGATGGCTGGCTGGACCTGCTACTGATTGATGGCTGGCTGGACTCCTGTCCACCAGCTCCGCTTCCAGCAGCCCATATACGTCAGCGCGGGCTTGAGGAGGCGGACTAACACTCCTAAGGGGACGTGGGACGGCCAAGGATGCTGCAGCAAGCACAAGCAGGACACATTAGGTAAGGCCCTGGAAATAGCGGTGCTGATGTGGGAAGCCTGTAGCCATGGGGTGGGGTGGGGGTTTGAACTGTTAGCTGCTGCTGATGAGAGAAGAGGTTGAAATTAGTGGGTGACATGGAAAGGGAAAGGATATTCTCTAGCTCCCTGTCATTCCTTTCCTCTCTGTGTCACTCTTACCATCTCCATGTCACCCACTATCTCCTTGTCACCCTTACCCCCCCTATTGTCACCCTTACCCCCCTGTTGTCACCCTTACCCTCTCTGTGTCACCCTTACCCTCTCTGTGTCACCCTTGCCCTCTCTGTCTCCCTTGCCCTCTCTGTCTCCCTTGCCCTCTCTGTCTCCCTTGCCCTCTCTGTCTCCCTTGCCCTCTCTGTCTCCCTTGCCCTCTCTGTCTCCCTTGCCCTCTCTGTCTCCCTTGCCCTCTCTGTCTCCCTTGCCCTCTCCATGTCACCCACTATCTCTTTGTCACCCTTTCCCTCTCCGTTGTCACCCTTTCCCGCTCCGTTGTCACCCTTTCCCGCTCCGTTGTCACCCTTTCCCTCTCCTTGTCACCCGCTATCAACATGTCACCCTTACCCTCTCCTTGTCACTCACTATCTTCCTGTCACCCTCTTCTTGTCACTCTTTCCCCTCTCTCTGCCACCAACATCACCCGCTGCTTCATCGGGCACCCACTAACTCCCTGTCATACTCTATCTCGTGTCACCCTTTCCTTCGCCTTGTCACCCACTTCCTCTCTGTCGCCCACTACAGTATATCTCAGACACCATGTATTTCCAACACCTCGGCCTCTCTATACCAACCACATCACCCTCTGTCTCTCCCTGTCCCTCTCTACCATCACCCTTTGCCTCTCCCACTAACCCACTGCCTCTCCATTTCCTACTATCTCTACCTGTCACTGACTGTTTCTCATCATCCTCCTCTACTTCCCCCACTGCTTTCCCCTGGCATCACCCACTTTCTCCTTGTGTGTCCCATTCTGGCTACACCCATTGCCCTCTCACTGTCACCTTACCCTCTACCTCTCCCCTGTGTCACTATCTTCCACCATTCTCGATGGGAGAGGGGGGGCATATAGCAATTTAAGGGGTGCTAAATTAATATGATTTCTTGGCCTTCCCAACATAAAACCGTTCTGGCTCCCCTGAATATACGGTATATATAGATGTGTGTGTAGGGTATGTGTACACATATATTATGTGTGTGTGTATAAATATATATATGTGTGTTTCCATCCCTCCAACCTGACACCAAGTCCAGCTGTCCTGGGTGCCCTCCTATTTGAAGAGAACCTCTAGTGGTGATAGCCTGCAGGGGGCTGCCCAGTACAGTACAAGCCCACCACCTGGCACATTGCTAAAGTGCGAGCACTTTGCCCCACAATGAAGCGCTCGCACATCACTGAATGCCCCCTGACCATGTTCTGGGTTGCAGCATGTGTGTGATGTCATGCAGCCTCTGGGGCCCTTCAAATGTTTACGATGCTCAGGCCACTAACTGAAAACGCTCGGGCTCACCCCCCAAAGGTCCATCGCTGCCCCCAACAAGTTATTGCCACCTCTGGTACTTAAAGTGCAATTATGTTTGTGCTGATCTCCGAAAAATGCAGATTTGATAACAGGTCTGAATTAGGCCCATAGTGAGGTGGTGCTCACACGTACTTCAAAAACGCAACTTCTGTATCATACAGTAGACTTATATAGACACTTTGTTGAAGGCAATGCGAGTGCCACCTCACTGTATTTATCTATTATCCTGTGTTATTCACAATAGATGTTACCGCCAAAAGTGGGTAACTGGTGCGGAGGGGGTGGGGGGCGCAGTAGGCATACAGTTTGCCTAGGGTGCCCAAAAACCTTGCACCGGCCCTGGTGATACCCTTATGTGCATGTAAAGGATAGGGGAGGCGGAGTGGAGACAAATTACTGCCTTGCCTTGGGTTATGAGAATCCTATTTCCAGGACTGTCATAAGCGCACTGTAATTTGTCAATAGCACTTCAACAAAACTGAATATAATCACTGGATGGATTCAGACCTCTGGTGGAACACAATGGGGTAGGAGTGCTATCTTCTACACTTGGGTGGTAGGCTTCATTAACCAGCATTTTCCCAAATGTGATGTCTAGCTCTACCTATATATATCTAGCACCATCCATAATTCATACTTTATTCAAAACCAACATGGTGGAGATGGTTTTAAATGATTTGTAAATGTATAATATTAAATGATGTAATTGAAGCTATACTGTACATGTAAAGGTAATGTTAAATGTTACAATAAAACTACCACAATGACATGTTAACCTTTACAGAAGCAACATTTCTACTTTTGTGACACACATACTATTTTTTTTGTTTATTAGTTTCTTACAGGGGCGGATTGGGGACTAAAAGTGGCCCTGGAAAATATCTGGAAGTGGCCTCACGTGGGCGGCACCAAATCAACATAAGGTGGAGCCTAATTGCAAGGGGTGTGCCCTAGCGTGGAACAAGGCGTGCCCATTGCACATTATGCCAGGTACTGCCCATTACACATTATACCACACACTGTGATGCCATTACAAATTATACCGCAAGCCGTAATAGCTATTACACATTGTGCCACACACTGTAATGCCATTACACATTGTAACACACACTAATGCCTATTACACGTTATACCACACACCGTAATGCCCAGTACACAGTATACCACACACCTTAATGCGCATTACACATTATACCACAAACCGTAATGCCCAGTACATGTTATAACACTGTAATGCCAAGTACATGTCATACCACACACCGTAATGCCCACTACATATTATGCAAGGAGTTTCATGGCAAAAGATGAATCTTCTCCTGTTGAAACAGGTTTTCCCGCAGTAGCATAATAGGTACTTGTGTATTATCACTGCGCCCATCACATACCTTAATTAGTGGTATGCAATGCGATTTTAGGGTCAAAGCACCCTGATGGGTGATTACTATGTTTAATGCACCCCCATTGTTAACGACACCCCCACTATCAACGCCAACCCAAAGCGTGGCAAGCGCAGCGAGCCCGCGAGGGGTGGCGGAACGCGTCCTCCGACCTTTTCATACCCCCACTATCCACGTCGGCGTGGAGTTGATTTTAGATAGTGTGGCGAGCCCCGCGAGGGGACGTGTAATACATGTGAAGTAATCCGTGTCCGTTCGCCACGCTTCGGGCTCGCTGCGCTCGCCACACTATCTAAAATCAATTCCACGCCGAAGTGGATAGTGGGGGTATGAAAAGGTCAGAGGACGCGTACCGCCGCCGCTCGCCACGCTTCGGGATGGCGTTGATAGTGGGGGTGGCGTTGACAATGGGGGTGCATTTAACATAGTAAGCACCCTTGTTCAATAAAAAAAAAAAAAAAAAAATCGCATGCCATGCCATAGCCATACAATTAAAAATCGGATCGCATGCGATCAGATAAGATGCCCTGCGATGAAAATCTTGGGCGCCGTGATAATACACAAGTACTGCATACTAGAGGTCTCAGTCCAGCAAAACAAACCCTAAATAGGGTCAGCAAAGTCCACTAAAAGTCCCAACAATCCGGACTGCTGCACCCTCAACAAGAGACTCCTGGGATTCTCAGAAGTAGTAGATATCTGTATCGAATAGAAGAGGAGAGGGGCACTCCATAGTACATAAAATACCGTTTTTAATATAAAACAAGTTTAAAAAATACAAGCCAAATGAATTGCTCCTACCAGTAAATACATCAGCAGTGGGCTGGATACCACAAGGTTTTCAAAACCATTTTACCAGGCTTGAACAGCTGACACTGATCCGGGGCACCTTCGGGAACCAAACAGCCCACGCTGCTTTCCTCAAGAGGTAACAGCGCACCGGGCCCTTCCGGGAACAGATGGTGGAGATGCAGCCTGGATGAAACGACAGCGAGCATCACCATGGCCACGCCCCCCTGTAGAAAATTATCTGTTACCTCTTGAGGAAAGCAGCGTGGGCTGTTTGGTTCCCGAAGGTGCCCCGGATCGGTGTCAGCTGTTCAAGCCTGGTAAAATGGTTTTGAAAACCTTGTGGTATCCAGCCCACTGCTGATGTATTTACTGGTAGGAGCAATTCATTTGGCTTGTATTTTTTAAACTTGTTTTATATTAAAACGGTATTTTATGCACTATGGAGCGCCAACTCCGTCCATGTCGACATTCGGATAAAAAAAACAGTGAAAAACCCATGTCGACCTTCCTCATGTCGACCTTTATGCAAATTCGACCTTAAGTCATGTCGACCTTGGCCCATGTCGACCTTAAATCAGGTCGACCTTCCAGCCAGTCTACCTAATAGGTCTACAGTCATTAGGTCGACCCCAAGTTCATTCTGACAGATGTACCGATTCCGAATTTTCAAAAACGTATATTAGTGCAAAAATAGCATACCAACGTTTCGGGGCATAAGGTACCCCTTTGTCAAGGTGAATAGTGCAGTTACTATTCACCTTGACAAAGGGAGGGGGGTGTGTACCAGCGCGGGCTGAAAAAAATATGAGCAAAAATTTGCAGAACGGTATCCTGTACAATATATATAATTTATTAAAAATATAGTTTAAAAAGCTGTAGCATATTATGTACTTTGCACTTCATAAAGGGGATTACAATAATGTGAAGATTGGATGAGAAGCGCCACTTGTGTTTACCCAAATTTCAATAAATAAACAATATTCCCTCGATAAAGGGTGTCTGCCAGTCTTTAAGGAAAAAGCAGTGGTAAGCTGCTCATAGGAAAAATTTAGACAATGGATAAAGGTAGCGGCGACTAATTGTTTAAAAACAGATTTAAAAAAGAGGTTACTGATCTGACCCTCTCCATGTGGGAGAAAATGCTCTGCTCCTGGACTTCCCTGATAATGTATGATGATTGGGATTACAATAATATATAAAAATATATATGTGGACATTCAATTCTCAGCACAATCTAAATTTTTAAAAATCAAGCATATATTTGCATATTACCACACGGACATCTTAAGGTGTAGTCCCATATTTGCAGGTAACCAGGTGGCCAATGGCGATCCCAAAACAGAGTCCAGATGGAGAATTAGGTATCTCTGGTGGGAAAGATGGTATAACCTGGAGGATATGATGATTTTCCCGTAGCTGCCTCGGATAATGAGTCCGGATGGGATGGTGCAATGCACAAAGAGATGTCCTTGTTGTGTGGATAAGCTTGAGTTGTAGCGGTGTGCTAGAGATAGGGTTGTCCACTTGAGAAAAGGCTCAACGTGTTTCCCTGGGTCAAAACACCCAGCTTCTTCAGGAGCAAGATAACAAAGGGGTACCTTATGCCCCGAAACGTTGGTATGCTATTTTTGCACTAATATACGTTTTTGAAAATTCCCAGAGTGCCGCTGTCTGCTTCTTTGCCTACTCCTGCACAATTGTATGTATGTATACATACATACATATACACACACATATATACACACACACACACACACACACACACACACTAGGTGATTCATCGCGCCCTACGGGCGCTCCTCACACCATCGTAAGGGGCTCCGCCCCCTTAACCTGTGAACGGCTACCTAGGGGTAGGAGTGGGTGTATGTGAGGTTGGAGAGGGGCGGGTGTCGTGTTTTCACAGTTGAATGCGGGGGTGCTACATGTGACGTAGGGGTAGGTGTTGTGGTATTGTTGGTAGTAGTGTTGCAGGTGCTGGGGTTGTGTCGGTGGGGCAGATGCATGGGTGCTGCACTTGAGTGGGGGAGGGTGGAGGTGCTGCAGGGGTTGGAATGGTGGGCTTGGGTTGCCGTGGGTGAGGGACAGGGTCTGGCCGTAGTGTGGATGGGCGAGAAGCCGGTGTGCCGTGGGTGTGGGAGGGACAGGTGCGCATGTAGCAGTGCACAGGGTGAAAGTTGCTATGAAGTAGGCTCTGAAGATAATCTGTTACTATGGAGGTGGATGGGGGTGTGCTGTGGGGGTGCAGTGGTGTTGAATGTGAGGGTGCGTTTGGTGGGTGAGAGTCAGGTGTGCTAGTGTGCGTGTGGTAGTTGGGTGGGGTGGTGGTGGTGTTTGCACGTGTGTACTGTGGGTGTGGGATGGGTGGGTGAAGTGGATGGGCAGGTAAAGATAATATGTTATTTTTGTGGTGGTATGCTGTAGATGTTTGAGGTGGGGCTGCGGTCATGTTGAAAGTAAGGGTGTATTGGGTAGGTGAGGGTTATGTGCAAGGGTTGGATGGTTGGGTGAATGTGTTTGGGGGTTGTGTGGGTGGGGAGGGTGGGTTGTTTGGATACTGGTGTTGGTTGCGATGCAGATGTGAGGGTGGGCCGTGGGGGTGGTGTTTTTGTTAGGTGCTGTAGGTGATGGAGAGTCAGGTGTAGCATTTGGGTGGGGGATGGTTGTGTCTGGGTGTGAGGGCAGTGTTGTAGTGGTGTTTGTGTGCTTGGGTAAAGGATGGGGTGCGGGTGTGTTGTAGAAAGGGATAAGTCCGGTAGAGCGTGGGTTGTGGAGGTGTAATGAATGTGGTAATGGGGTGGGTGGGGTAGGGAACTCAGAGGTGGTGTGTGTGGGTTAGTGGCTGGTTTAGGGATACTGTGGGTGGTGTAGTTACAGGTTTCCGGTGTGGCTCGTGTGGGGTGCACTGAGGGAATGAGGGACAGGTGCGTTGGTGTTGTGAGTGGTGAGGGCAGAGACGCTGAGGGGGGAGTTAGATAGAGGGTGAGAGCAGAGACGCTGAGGGGGGGGGGGTTAGATAGAGGGTGAGGGCACAGATGCTGAGGGGGGAGTTAGAGAGAGGGGGGGGAGTTAGAGAGAGGGTGAGGGAAGAGATGCTGAGGGGGCAGTAGTAGAGAGTGTGAGGGCAGAGACGCTGAGGGGGGAGTGAGATAGAGGGTAAGGGAAGAGACGGTGAGGGGGGGGGGGGGTTAGAGAAAGAGGGTGAGGGGGGAGACGCTGAGGGGGCAGTAGTAGAGAGGGTGAGGGCAGAGACGCTGAGGGGGCAGTTATATAAAGGGTGAGGGCAGAGACACTGAGGGTGGAGTTAGATAGAGGGTGAGGGCAGAGACTCTGAGGGTGGAGTTAGAGAGAGGGTGAGGGCAGAGAGGCTGAAGGGGGAGTAAGAGAGGGTGGGGGCAGAGACGCTGAGGGGGGAGTTAGAGAGAGGGTGAGGGCAGAGACGCTGAGGGGGGAGTTAGAGAGAGGGTGAGGGTAGAGATGCTGACTGATGGTGAATAAATAGGTGTGTGTAATATAAAAAAAATGGATAAGAATAAAAATAAATGAAGCTCCCGCTGCCGTACCTTTAAGTTTTCCTGTGTATTCAACTGCTGAGGGCAGAGGCGCGAGTTAGAGAGAGGGTGAGGGCAGAGACGCTGAGGGGGAGTTAGAGGGTGAGGGAAGAGACGGTGAGGGGGGGGGGGGGGTTGAGAAAGAGGGTGAGGGGGGAGACGCTAAGGGGGGAGTTAGAGGGTGAGGGAGGAGTTAGAGGGTGAGGGAAGAGACGGTGAGGGGGGGGGGGGGTTTAGAGAAAGAGGGTGAGGGGGGAGACACTGAGGGGGGAGTTAGAGGGTGAGGGAAGAGACGCTGAGGGTACAGTAGTAGAGAGGGTGAGGGCAGAGACGCTGAGGGGGCAGTTATATAATGGGTGAGGGTAGAGACTCTGAGGGGGGAGTTAGAGAGAGGGTGAGGGCAGAGACGCTGAGGGTGGAGTTAGAGAGAGGGTGAGGGCAGAGACGCTGAGGGTGGAGTTAGAGAGAGGGTGAGGGCAGAGAGGCTGAAGAGGGAGTAAGAGAGGGTGGGGGCAGAGACGCTGAGGGGGAGTTAGAGAGAGGGTGAGGGTAGAGAGGCTGAGGGGGAGTTAGAGAGGGTGAGGCTAGAGAGGCTGAAGGGGGAGTTAGAGAGAGGGTGAGGGCAGAGACGCTGAAGGGGGAGAAGGGGGGTACACACCAGAACGATTAGGGCTCAATTCCATCAATCTGGATCCAATTCCGACCGATTGGATGCAGATTGTATGTAGATTGGGCATGTTTAGGTCCAATTCCAATCCGATTCCAATCCAATGCGCGTCCCCGCTGTCGTTTGGTCGTTTTACAGATCCTACCTGCTGCAGTGAGGATCTGTAAAAGATCCATTCAACTGGATACAGACAAAGATCGGATTGGGATCAGATTGGATGCAGATCGTTAGCAGATTGTGTGCTCCAACAGATCGTGCGAGCATCACACAATCTGCTAACGATCTACTAACAATCAGGATCATTCTGGTGTGTACCTTAGAGAGAGGGTGAGGGCAGAGACGCTGAAGGGGGAGTTAGAGAGAGGGTGAGGGCAGAGACGCTGAGGGGGGAGTTAGAGAGAGGGTGAGGGCAGAGAGGCTGAAGGGGGAGTAAGAGAGGGTGAGGGTAGAGAGGCTGAGGGGGGAGTTAGAGAGAGGGTGAGGGTAGAGAGGCTGAGGGGGGAGTTAGAGAGAGGGTGAGGGTAGAGAGGCTGAGGGGGAGTTAGAGAGAGGGTGAGGGTAGAGAGGCTGAGGGGGAGTTAGAGAGAGGGTGAGGGTAGAGAGGCTGAGGGGGAGTTAGAGAGAGGGTGAGGGGGGAGTTAGAGAGAGGGTGAGGGCAGAGATGCTGAGGGGGGAGTTAGAGAGAGGGTGAGGGCAGAGATGCTGAGGGGGGAGTTAGAGAGAGGGTGAGGGCAGAGACGCTGAGGGGGGAGTTAGAGAGAGGGTGAGGGCAGAGAGGCTGAAGGGGGAGTAAGAGAGTGTGAGGGTAGAGAGGCTGAGGGGGGAGTTAGAGAGAGGGTGAGGGTAGAGAGGCTGAGGGGGGAGTTAGAGAGAGGGTGAGGGTAGAGAGGCTGAGGGGGAGTTAGAGAGAGGGTGAGGGTAGAGAGGCTGAGGGGGAGTTAGAGAGAGGGTGAGGGTAGAGAGGCTGAGGGGGAGTTAGAGAGAGGGTGAGGGGGGAGTTAGAGAGAGGGTGAGGGCAGAGATGCTGAGGGGGGAGTTAGAGAGAGGGTGAGGGCAGAGATGCTGAGGGGGGAGTTAGAGAGAGGGTGAGGGCAGAGATGCTGAGGGGGAGTTAGAGAGAGGGTGAGGGTAGAGAGGCTGAAGGGGGGAGTTAGAGAGAGGGTGAGGGTAGAGACGCTGAGGGGGGAGTTAGAGAGAGGGTGAGGTCAGAGACGCTGAGGGGGGAGTTAGAGAGAGGGTGAGGGTAGAGAGGCTGAGGGGGGAGTTAGAGAGAGGGTGAGGGCAGAGAGGCTGAAGGGGGAGTTAGAGAGAGGGTGAGGGCAGAGATGCTGAGGGGGGAGTTAGAAAGAGGGTGAGGGCAGAGATGCTGAGGGGGGAGTTAGAGAGAGGGTGAGGGTAGAGAGGCTGAGTGGGGAGTTAGAGAGAGGGTGAGGGTAGAGAGGCTGAGGGGGGAGTTAGAGAGAGGGTGAGGGTAGAGAGGCTGAGGGGGGAGTTAGAGAGAGGGTGAGGGTAGAGAGGCTGAGGGGGAGTTAGAGAGAGGGGGAGGGTAGAGAGGCTGAGGGGGAGTCAGAGAGAGGGTGAGGGTAGAGAGGCTGAGGGGGAGTCAGAGAGAGGGTGAGGGGGGAGTTAGAGAGAGGGTGAGGGCAGAGATGCTGAGGGGGGAGTTAGAGAGAGGGTGAGGGCAGAGATGCTGAGGGGGGAGTTAGAGAGAGGGTGAGGGCAGAGATGCTGAGTGGGAGTTAGAGAGAGGGTGAGGGTAGAGAGGCTGAGGGGGGGTGAGGGTAGAGAGGCTGAGTGGGGAGTTAGAGAGAGGGTGAGGGCAGAGATGCTGAGTGGGAGTTAGAGAGAGGGTGAGGGTAGAGAGGCTGAGGGGGGGTGAGGGTAGAGAGGCTGAGTGGGGAGTTAGAGAGAGGGTGAGGGCAGAGATGCTAAGGGGGGAGTTAGAGAGAGGGTGAGGGCAGAGAGGCTGAGTGGGGAGTTAGAGAGAGGGTGAGGGCAGAGATGCTAAGGGGGGAGTTAGAGAGAGGGTGAGGGCAGAGAGGCTGAGGGGGGAGTTAGAGAGAGGGTGAGGGCAGAGATGCTAAGGGGGGAGTTAGAGAGAGGGTGAGGGTAGAGAGGCAGAAGGGGGAGTTAGAGAGAGGGTGAGGGCAGAGACGCTGAGGGGGGAGTTAGAGAGAAGGTGAGGGCAGAGAGGCTGACTGATGGTGAATAAATAGGTGTGTGTAATGTAAAAAAAATGGACAAGAATAAAAAAAATGAAGCTCCCGCTGCCGTACCTTTAAGTTTTCCAGTGTATTCAACTGCTGTCATGACGGTAATACAGTGCGTGTGAGCTGCTGCTTGGAGTCCACCCCCCCCCGGCTTACAGTGTGCAGTACCGAGGGGGAGATGACAGAGGCGGGCGCTGGATGCACTAAAGTGGCTGTATTAAGGCGCAACCCTCATGTGCGCTTGAGAAGGGGGGGAGGGGAGCCACCAGCCAGGGCTTAATTGCGCTGCAGCCTCGGACCATTGCCGGTGGCTGCAGCGAGGCAGCAGAAGTGCAGGCAGGGCAGGAGGAAGCGGCAGCGGCGCATAAGCTGTGGCTGCTAGAAGGGGGGCAGAAGGATAGCAGAACAGCTCTCTGGTAGACCGGCTGCATTAACCCCCCGCATACTGAGCTGTGCGGGGGGGTGCGGAGATGGGAACTGCAGGTGGGGAGATGCTGGAGTGAGATAGGGTAGGTCGGCGGGTGCGGGTGTCCGTGAAATTGCAGCAGTATGGGTATGGATGATGGGGGGTGGTGTGGTCAACGGTAAGGCAGGAGAGAGTGGAGTGCTATGGTGTGGGGCGGTGTTTGGGGTGTGCTTGGGTGGACATCGGGAGTAGCGGGCGAGGAGGGGGCGGGAGCTTGCTGTGTAGGACGTGGTAACACAGGCTCTGCAGTGTGGCTAACGGTGGACGGGCCTGTCAATCACCCATGGAACCCCGCCCACCGTTAGCTACACTGCTTTTGAGTGACGGATCTGGCTAAATATATAACAGATATTTATATGACTGTTAGGGTCCAACCCGATGGAGTTTTATTGCTTAACATTTCAGGGTATCGCACCCTGTCGTCAGGGGGAAAGGTACCTTTCCTCCTGACGATGGGGTGCGATACCCCAGAACGTTGAGGCAATAAAACTCTTTTTGCAGTGCCGTGCTTGGTTCCCTTCAATTACAGAAATCGCAGGGGAGAGCGAGATATTGAGAGGGCAGGGGAGAGAGCGATGGAGAGTGCAGGGGAGATGTAAGAGAGAACACTGGGGAGAGAGAGGCTGCAGGGGAGATAGGAAGAGGGACAGCAGGGGAGGGGGAGATAGTGAAAGAGACCGCAGGGCAGAGGGAGAGATACCGCAGGGGAGTTATTAAGAGAGACAGCATAGGAGATGGTGAGAGATAAAGCCCGGGAGAGACAAAGAGAGGCCACATAGGAGTTAATGAGGGAGACAGCAGGGGAGATTGTGACTGAGGCAGAAGGGAAGAGGAGGAGAGTGATAGTGTGTACACACGGTAAGATTTGGCTTCCGATGTTCCCGATATAGGGAAAATCGGAAGCCAAATTGCATGCTTTTTTAATCGCATGCTCCCATGTGAGCGCATATCGGCAGCCAGATAGAGAGGGCAGGAAAGACTATATAGTGCAGATCTGCACTATATAGTCTTAATTGTGGCCCTCTGGCATGCCGTGAGATGCAATCACATCGGGACTCGCATCTCATGGCAGGATCTGCCGTGTGTACACACCTTTAGAGAGACTGCAGGGGAGTTAGTGAGAGAGACAGTAGAGGATATTGAAAGAGACAGCAACAGGTGAGAGATAGACTGCAGGAGTCAGGGAGTACCTTTTTGTTATGCTTTTCTCTGCTGTTGATGTCAGGTGCAGAGATCTCTCTCCTGTTGATGTCAGCTGCAGCTGTCTCCTGTTGATGTCAGCTGCAGCCTTGCCTTCTCCCTCCTGTGCGGTGCTGGGGTTTCAGGAAGCAGGGACCAGGAAGAACAGAAGACGAGAGGAAGAGAGCTGGGGGCGGGGCTTCCTGGTGAGCTCGGCAGGAAGCTGAGGGGGGAGTTTCTGGGTCACTGTTTGCTGTCACTGTGCTGCTGCTGGCCCCCTTGTGCAGCAGAATGCTTGCAGACTTTGTCAGCCCAGCCACACAGAGTCTCCATCCACGGTGTCATAAGGCTGCCTATGCGTAGCAGTACAGTCTTATCACAGAATGGTAATAACTGTGGACCTACAGGGCTTCCGTAGCCCTGAAGGTCCACAGTTTCCAGCAGTCTGTGATACAGACACGCTGCCGTGCATAGGCAGCCTTGTGACACTGGGTGGACTTCTCCTGTATGGTGAAGTGCCTGCGGCTGCTGATGGTGACAGTCTACTGTGATTGCAGCCGCAGGTGCAGAAACTACCAGTATACTCAGGTAGCAGGGACTGGGAGTCTGGGAGACTCCAATGCTGCTGCACGCATAGCCAGTACTCTGCGGCATCCAGCCACAGTGAAATGCTGATGGCCCAGCCTGCCACTAGGTGGAGCCGTGTTCCTTTTTCGGCCTCCCTGTCGTCCGGCCTCCCGGGAAACTTCCCGGTGACTTAAGTGGCCAATCCGCCCCTGGTTTCTTATATAGCGCACACACATTTTGCAGTAGTTTACAGAGAATATTTGAACATTCACATCAGTCCCTTCCCCAGTGGAGCTTACAATATAATTCCCTACCACATGTACACACACAGACATTCTAGGGTTAATTTGTTGGGGGCCAAAAAACCTACCAGTATATTTTTTGAATGTGGGAGGAAACCAGAGTACTCAGAGGAAACCCACGCAAGTACGGGGAGAATATACAAACTGCGCACAGTTAGAACCAATGACCTCAGTGCTGCAGTAATGCTAACCATTACACCATCCATACTTTTTGTTGAAAATGACACAATAATGAAAAGAGACTGTAATGCAATGTATCCACTTATTTTCCAACCATGGTGAGACAAGGAAGCCAGGTCAGACGCTGGTATGAAGAAGTATTTCTGAAGAGTATCTTTGTAAAAACCCCAAGCTAGAACTCATCATAAAAACCAGTGTTTAATCTTAAGAGTTTACCAAAGTGAAAGTCCTTTTTAAAATAGCTCATGTTAATGTCATCATATGGTCAACAGTAGAGGTCACAGTCCCCAGAGAGAGCTGAATTTTGGCCTTAATGGATTTTCACATGCTTTCCTGAAACAAAATTGTTTCTTTTCGACACTGACTGATGCACAGGGAATGTGAAGGCTGTGGGAACTGGCAGTACCAGCCACAAGCCATACATCATGGGAAAACAGTACCACTAGATCGCCTTCTAGATATGCTCGGCACCAATGTGTAATTTAAGAATCTCTGGGTCCTCGTCATTGCCGCTTGTATAGTGAATAGAATGACTGCGGTCTGAGCCTGATTTGAATGTTATGGCACCAGATGTGCAAGCTGTAAACAATTCGGGTAACCTCACTACGTATGAACGCATGCAAATATCAGACATGTTTATAAACATGTAAAACGTCTTGCTCGTCAGTGGGAATATTACTGCCAGAGATGCAGAGATGATGCATTTATGTGCTTTTCAGCTGCGCAGTGGCCTTTAGCACAGCTTAGTGAGCGCGTCCTTCAGCAATACGTAAACATTAACAGTGCTGAAGAATATAGGACTTTTGTTTTCACTTTATGAAGGGCACTATTCAGGTAGCTGTTAGGAATTCCACCCTGGTAAACACCTGCCCAGGAAAAATAGATCTCTGTAGGTCTTTTATATCATTTTGGAATTTATCTTGCAATATATTCTTGGATGGAGACACATCTTTTGTGTATGTTTAAAAAGCTTCGTATAAAACTGTCCTTTTTTTAGATTTAGGACCCATACACACTGGGCTACTTTGAACTGAAAGCTGCTCAAAACAGCATGTTTGAGCGTCTTTCAGCTCAAAGCCGCCCAGTGTGTATGCCCCGGTGATGAGCGGTGAGCGCTGCAACGCGCTCCAGCAACGCGCTCCAGCAACGCGCTCCAGCAACGTCGCCCAGAAAACCGCGCATCTGCTGGTATTACGAGCAGATGAGCGTCTTTGAGGACGTATTTGCATAGCGCTGTGCTATGCAAAGACATCCTCTCCCCGCTGGTAGCGCCGGGCAGGGGGGAAGCTGCTCAGTGTGTGTGCACTGAGCGGCTTTCCCCCCAGCGATGAATGCGATCATTGCTGTCCATACGCCCGATGGGCATAGTCACCCAGTGTGTATGGACCTTAAAAGCAAAACATACTTTTTAATTAGATCCCACTGAATAGCATTACAAAACATTATATATATATATATATATATATATATATATATATTTGCATTGTGTCTTGTTGGCACTGGCCAGTAATGTATTGCTATTATTATACAATATTATCAGAAGCCAGTTCTGCCAGTTGACACAAACACTGCACTGTGTTTCCTGAGCACACAGAGACAGGTACAGATAAGTGGAATTGTACTTCATGAATTTGACACAGCGCTCATATTACACACATATAAAATGATGTTGCATCATATCTTGACATCTTAAAGGAAAACCGATAATGGGTAACTCTCGGCTAGAGTCTCCAGCTTCAGATAACATTTGTTCCACTGTGGTTTTGTTTATATTTATGTAGTACTCTGTGACCATGACATCATTAGCGCTTGAACACCGTTCTGGGGAGTTTGGCCCCATAAACCGCAATGTTTACACAATGGGGCAGATGTATTAAGCCTCAACAAGAGATAAATGCAAGGTTGATAAGGAGAGATAAACATCCAGCCAATCAGCTCCTTACTGTTTTCAAACACAGCCTTTAACATGGCAGTAAAAGTGCCTATACACGTCCCGATGCGGGCGTGAATTTTCAGCTTAATGCGGGGTACACACCAGGACGACCCGCTCACGATGCACATCGTGAGCGGGTCGTCAGTGTCTCGTCCGACCCGCTCACGCGGGGGGGCACGACCCGCTCACGATGTGCACCGTGAGCGGGTCCGATCCGATGGCGACCTGCACCCGGCTGTATGGTCGTCATTGAGATCCTACCTGCAGCAGGTAGGATCTCAATAACGACCGACCGACCCGCGGGACCGCGCATCGGATCGGTATCGGTCCACACCAGGTCAGAAAAGGGCCCAATCAGCACACAATCTACATCCAATTGATCGGAATTGGATCTAGATTGTGGGGATCGGGCCCTAGTCGTCCTGGTGTGTACCCAGCATAACTAGCACGCATTGCATGGCTTGTGCATGCAATGCAATGCAATGCGATAAAAGAAAGTACAAAAAGTATGTGCAGCACATACTTTTTGTACTGTGCGATGAGGTGCCGTGGGAGCGCGCACTTCAAAGCACAGATCGCACCGCCCGCATCAGAACGTGTATGGGCACCATTAGCAGGAGATTGGCTGGACGTTTATCTCTCCTGATCACACTTGTATTTATCTCTTTTTAAGACTTAATACATCTGCCCCATTATTTCTTATGTACTCTATCAAAGGTTTGATTGGTTGTATCTAAACAGCAGTCTGTCCTTTCTTATAATACTGCCCAAAAGGCCCCCATACACTTGTACGATTTGTCTGAACAACAAGTCAGACCCGCATTCCCTTGAACTTCCCCAACAGCTCACTAGGAGTCCTCACATCCGATTTGGCACTTGATGTGTAATTTTTCTGCATGTGATTTATCGCATTTGAAAGGAGTCCCTGGGCGCTGCCGGAGGAATTCAAGGGAATCGGATGCGATACATCACAGGTGCTAAGATGCAGCCGCAATTTGCCGCTGATGGGTCAGATTTCGATTTATACATGGGGCAGCAGGTTCAATCTCTGGGACCGTGCATTGGATCAGATCGGATTCAAACACCTGCAATTTGGCCTGTTTTCACCCAATTTCTTGGCCCAATTCGTCGGAATTGGGTGAAAACAGGCCAAATCAGACTAGTCTATGGGGGCCTTTAGAGTAATGGAACCACTAGAGGGGTGAGATACAGTGAATGTGACACAGATTATTCAGCCTGGACTCCAAAAAATCAAAATGAGGGTTAACCAGAGGTGAGCAATGAATGAGGGAATGGCTCATTCATGTGATGGGAGCAGATAAAAAAAAAAAAAAGGTGTCTGGCTTCTACGAGGAATTTGAAGGGCAGAGGATCATAGGAGTGTGAAAGAGAATCCCAAAAATATGTAGATATGAGACTAAACCAAACAAACAAACAATATTGTAAGCTTGCGAGCAGGGCCCTCGTACCTTTGACTGTCTGTAAATACCCAGTTTGTTGGATCACTGTCTCCTATTGTAAAGCGCAAAGGAATACGCTGCGCTATATAAGAAACTGTTAATAAATAAATACTGTATATAACAACTACTGACAACAAGGTAGCTTGAAAGCGGAGAGTTTGGTTATTACCATATGTTATGTGAGTCTGCTGGTGAGTGGACTGATAAAAGAGTGTAAACATATTTTGCTACTGTATATGTGTTGTATGTTACTGTTTTATGTATGCTGCCTAGTCTGATTATTGCCAGTTCATGTGATAAAGGAGTGCTTGTACTCAGGGTGGTATGGCATCAGCTCTGTGAATTCTCAATAAATTACTTATAAATAACAGATGTTACATATCATTTGTTTCCACTTATTGTCTTGTAATATCTTCATGAGATAACTGACACTCTGATTATAGCAAACAATATAAAAAGTACCCAGGGCAGTGATAGGAAAATGTCTTCTCCCAGTAGAGGGCAGTGCAGAGAAGATCTGTATTAGGTCTTTCCTAATTGCTAGTTTTCTCAGGTCCATACAAACTGGCTCCAATACAGGGGTTCTCAAACTAGGTTCTCAGGACCCCACACAGTTCACAATATCCAGGTTACCCAGCAGGTGCACAGGTGTTTTCATTACTCATTGACACATTTTAAAAGATCCCCAGGTGAAGCTAATTATTTCACTTCCGGTTCATTGAGGAGACCTGCAAAATGCACTGTGTGAGGTCTGCTGTGTGTGTATGTATGGGTGCTCAATCATAATACCAGATAGAGAAACTGGAAAGTGGCTTACCCTGATCATTGGTCCTATATATGTATGAAGTACTGTATGACATAACCTGCACTTTATTTGTGGCAGACTATGGCTAGTTGCTAATTATGCAACCTTCAAGGGATGAGCTTTTAAATCAAACATTTGGAAGCGACCCTCCAGAAATCAAGCTTTTACCCCAGACAGTCTTAAAAAAATTATTAATTCCAATATGCCATCAGAAAATTTCTGTAAATAAAAGATGATAATTATACCTTTGGTAAGCAGGTATAAAATAGGAAAATGTGTGTGCGTGTGTGTGTGTGTGGGCTGGGGGACGGAGGCTCCTTTGGCTTTGTGTTGAGTAAAATATGCAATCTGCTACAGTAAACCATATAAGCAGCATGCGTGTCTAAAGCTGGCCATACACTTATGAGATTTTGCCTGATTTCACCCGATTATGACACATAGGCCTTTATTCAGATCTGCCTGCAATACCAATTTGTTTGGAAAATGGGAAAAACCATGTGCACTGCAGGTGGGGCAGATGTAACATGTGCAGAGAGGGCCCATTACACTTGTGAGATTTTATGAGATTTTATGAGATTTTGTGAGATTTGACCCAATTCAGGTGGATTGAGTCAATTTATCTGACAAAATATGATGTGCCTGATGTGTAGGACACAATGCACAATCCTGTGCCATTGGGTATAACCAAGAGATTGTAAGAGATTGATCCTCCTGCACATAGCATAAATCTCGAGTCAATCAGGTCCAATTTGTTGAACAATAAATTGAACAAGTATAAGGGGCAGCTTTAGATTTGTGTGAGTTTTTTTTTTCCTGTGCAGGGTAAATACTGGCTGCATTATTTTTACACTGCAATTTAAATATCAGTTTCAACACACCCAACCCAAATTTAACTCTCTCTGCACATGTTACATCTGCCCCACCTGCAGTGCACATGGTTTTGCCCATTTTTCAAAAAATTTGTGCTGCAATCAGATCTGAATAAAGGCCATAGGGCTAAGAATTAGGGTGACAAGTGGCAAATCGCATGTGTTTTAGATCAGATCTGATCTCTGATGCGCGGTCCTGTGCACAACAGATTGGAGTCCCTAGATCGCAAGTTCTGCACTATAGGTATATCAGATCCGACCGAATCCGGCAGCGCTTGCTGAGGTCGCATATGATGCATCGTTTGTAAAAAGGACCACATGCGATATATCGCTGCCCGGACGGGCCTTCCAGGGCGGTTCGAGGGGGATCAGCTGCATATTCTCCCCTTGGAGAAGTCGCAGTAGTGTATGGGGGGCCTTAAGTAGTTATACAGCAGTTGTATAGAATTTGTTGTTTTGATCTTAATTCTTATTACATTCACATTAACAAACCGATCTCAACAAAATTCAGGTAATGGAATTATCAAGCCATTGAATACAATCTAATAAGAATACAGGGTACTTGTTTCCTAGCACGGCGCCACCGATTTTGATTGTATTGATCGGGTCGGAAAAATCGCGTCAATCGCATGCCAACCAAATCGCATGCGATGCGACCGACCCGATTTTTACATTGGAAACAATGTAAAATGGTCCCTGAGACCCGATTTTACATTGATTTCAATGTAAAAAGCCTCAAAACCCCCCATTTTAATAGCAAACCCCCCTGATGGTTGAAATCGCCACCCCACTATTGACACCAACCCGAAGCATGGCGAGCGCAGCAAGCCCGCCGACCTTTTCATAACCCCACTATCCACGTCGGCGTGGAGTTGATTTTATATAGTGTGGCAAGCGCAGCGAGCCACCGAGCCCGAAGCATGGCGAGCGCAGCGTGCCCCGCGAGGGTATGCGCATAACTTCACAGGTATACGCGTCCGCTCGCCACACTTCGGACTCGGTGGCTCGCTGTGCTCGCCACACTATATAAAATCAACTCCACGCCGACGTGGATAGTGGGGTATGAAAAGGTCGGAGGACGCGTACCGCCGCCGCTCGACACACTTCGGGTTGGCGTCAATAGTGGGGTGGCATTAACAATGGGGGGACATTAACCATACTTTCTAACCCTATATAATGAGAAATTGGCCATATTTGCCCATTTCCCATTGTTCCTTATGTAAAATCGGGTTGATCAACCCGATTTTAACTTTAAAAATAATTTAACATTATTCTCTATGGGAAAATCGGGTTGATCGCGTCGGTCGCATCGCGGTCCATTATAATGGCCATCGATGGACCCGATCAACGCAATTTCGTCTTTCACCGGCAAAAACACTGATGATTGACATAAAATCGGGTTCATCGCATGCCTTAAGTACCTTAAACTTAAGGCATATGATCAACCCGACAGGCGCCGTGCAAGGAAACAAGTACCGAATACAGAAGAAAGTGTTACTAAATATACATTTCTTGGATATGAGTTTATTATAGAAATATTATTCATGTTGAAACTTTGTATTATGATTGCATAAGGGACCATGTTTTGATAGGAACCCAGCTCCTCGGGAGGCTTACCGATGGATTCAGGTGATAACAGGGAATTCTAATACAAAAAGCCTTCTTATGCTGTCCTCCACTTACCTTAGCTCATGACAGTATAAATATCATTCCCGTTACTCGCTATTCTATCTGTGTAACAGTGTGCAAACATAAGGGGATAGGTCATAGCGTCAACACATTAGATCGACCACAAAAGGTCAACAGGGCTTAGGTCAACACATTCAATATATCGACATGGCTAAGGTCGACAGTGTCGGGAAGGTCAACAATGGCAAGGCCGACAGTCAAAAGGTCAACATGGGTTTTTTACTTGTTTTTTGTTCAGAATTTCTACGCAAGTCAACATGTGTACTAATGTCCCCTCGCTATGCTCGCCGTGCTTCGGGCTTGGTACCTCACTGCGCTTGGCACACTATTACATTCTCCCTCTGCACTGTAGTGGATGAAAGTGTATGAAATACCGACTGTCGGCAAACAAAAAAAAAAAAACATGAAAGACTTATGTCAACATTTTCACTATCGACCTTCCCATTGTTGTCCTAATGCTTGTGTTGACCTTCCAACCTTATTGACTTTATGCATAATGACCTATTTCATGTGTTGAGCCTGGTTCCTCAAAAATACAAATAAAGTATTTTTTAAATGATATATTATTATAATTTTAAAATATTATTATTTTCTGGAACCATCATATTTAGCCAATCACACTGGCCATCACGTATCATCAAAACTCTAAAATACACAAAAAAAAACTAGAGATGTGCAGGTTCTGATTTCAAAGCAGGGTCTTATTGGCTATCCCAAATCACATAACAGTTGTTGACAGTTGATAGCCAATAAGATCCTGCTTTGAAATCAGAGTAAATCCGAGCCTGCACATTTCTAAAAAAAAACATTTTTTTAGATCAACCAAGTCACACGTTTGGTTATTAATAATGGAGTTTGGCATGATCTCATTTTATATCTTACCCTCCTCCCCAATCCTCATAATTGATCCATGATTTGCCTTTAAATAAGAAAATCCATTGTACATCATCATTTCACTCCAGATTAGCTGCAAGCATGAAGGTGGATTACATTGGGCAGAACATTTACGTGAACCCAATGGCATGCATACAAATACGGTTTGGAAGTCTGGAAGACCCGTCCTATGCATGTGTAGAACAGGTTTTGCCATGATGATCACAGCCCACTGCCAGTCTCGATTTGCAATGGCAACAGGCACCAGCTAGCCCGTAGAAAAAAAAGAGCAAAGAAAGGCACTCTAACATTTAGTTAAAATTAACTTTTATTTAGTATATATTAAAAACCTGAAAAACCATACCAAACAGACAGACACATACATTGACATTCAATATATACAGTATATGGGAAAGGTCAATATGTATAATAGTTTCCCATTTAATTTAATATTGGAAAATAGATTAATGCCACAATAATTAGAAGCCTAGTAATATATCAGTAGGTTAAAGGATTCACAATAGGTATATACAATGAATACTTGCAACAATTATCTCCCATAAAGTGACATAGATTACATCATCCTATATTGGTTTTAATAACACAATTATATTTATATATATCACTACCTACTTGAAGATATTAAGAAATATTGAAGCATGTAAGTAGTCTTGGATGTATATAGTGAGTATCCCTTTATTTAAGGATTGAGCACAGGTGTGCTTGATATACAGGTATACCTAATATAAGAAAAAGATAATGGTGGCAGGTCACAAAACAATGTGTGAGGCAGCTGCTTCTTCCCCAGCACCTCACAATGGATTGACGGTTTACCTATAGGTGGGTGTAGTTGGGGGAGTGAGCGTGGCTCAGCTATCCACTGGTCATATGGTGGACATAGAGGATATCTGCTGTCCTACTCCCCCACACCTTAGTTCCTGTTTGAAGGCCTACACTTGCAGGAATATCTCATTGTGGGTCCCAGTAGGATAAGAGTATCCTGAGGGGTGAGTATAGAAAATAGAATATATAATTATTGAGTGTCAGATATATGAGAGTGTATGCTGCTGCCCCCCATATGTTACTGTAACATTGATGGGAAGTGAGCCATATCCTCCTCACCCTGGTATTACTCTGAAATGCAAGTATAGATTGGGAAAGATAAATAATGGTATAGACACAAGAGGGCCACTTGGCCTTTGTGGGGTAGCCAGGAGGAGACAAATATATAAGGTGTACCTGATAGTAATCAATCCCCAAGGTAGGAGTGTAGTAGGGTGGAATAAGAAGCCCTGCCGTGCACAGCAAGGACTCCAGTTGGCTTCTTCAGTGTGAGTCAATCTAGCTAACCCGTGCAAGATGAAGCCTACTCAGGCTGACCACACCATGCAGACACCAGGTTCCAGGAAGTCTGTGTCCAATGACACAAACTCAGAACCAATCATGACTGGGGCCACACCGCTGTTGCCTCCCAAACGGCACAGTATGCCGAGTAAGCCCCTGGGGCATCATTTCTCCTGATAGGGTCTGATTCTGAGTTGGATGGAGTTGCAGCCATTGCATTTTTTGCTGCAGTTGTATATGTGGCTTTATGCTATGTGACAAAGCCCTTCACTCGTATGTATCCGTATGCTCAAATATGCAAAGACTGAGGTGCCCACTGTCCGTGTCTGCAATTACTGTGATCATGTTTGTGCCCCTTTAGATGCCTCCATTGGTCTCACCATTTAAACTTTCACCAGTCCCATGCCAATGCTAGGTGTAAATTATATTAAGCCAGCAGCCAGTCAGTGGGCCCAGCCGGCTCGCAGACAGGTGCATGGGGACTGGCCAAACGGGAACTTATCTGCAATCCTGCCGTGCCATTCCGCCCCTGCTCTTTTATGTTACTGCTGTCACATATGTGTGGTTATTAAATAATCATTTACATTTAATCATACTAAGTACATTTTAACTGTTCCCCTTCTATGCACTCCCCTTCTGCATGCGCACACTATAGCATTGTGTAGTTCAGGGATGCAGTTAAATCCTGGCGGTCCGAATCCCGGCAGTCAAAATCCCGGCACTTTGTCCCTCTATGGGTGCCCATGACACCCATAGAGGGAGAATAAATTAGTATGCCGAGCGCAGCGAGGCACCGGGGTTTCGTACCAATCCCGTAGTTCAATATCGGTCAGCTGTCTCAACAGCTCCCTCGTTTTCTTCTTGCGTACAGATTTGACTTAATCGAAAAGAAAGTAGTTACACGGTGCTAGGTCTGGAGAGTGTGCAGGTTATTATAGCACTGCAATATGTTTCACAGATTCCCAAACTACCGCACAGAGAGAACTGATTGTCTGATGCGGGGTCCTGATGGAGGATGAAACCATTTTTCACAACTCTGGCTTCCTTCTTCTGATTCTTTGCCACAATTTCTAGAACATTTTTGTAGTAATGTTGATTCGCTGTTGGCGTCCTAATATCCCATCTGCCAAAATTACACCCTTGATATTAAAGAAAACAATTAACATGGCTTTGAACTTGGATTTGCTTCAATGTGCTTTCTTTATTCTTGGTGATGATGGAGTTTTTCAATGCATGGACTGGCGTTTTGTATCAGGAATGTACTGGAACATCCGTATTTCATCAGTAATAACTGTATCAAAAAAATGCGAGTCCGCTTGAATTTGCGCCAAAATGTCTTTATTAATTTTCCTTTTCCTATTATTATTTTATATATTGTCCTAAAAAGCTCTGGACGGTGCAATGGTTAGTGTTACTGCCTCACAGTGCTGAGGCAATGGGTTCTATTCTCACCATGGCCCTAACTGTGTTTGTATATTCTCCCCGAACTTGCATGGGTTTACTCCAGTTTCCTCCCACAATCCAAAACTATACTTGTAGGTTACTTGGCTCCCACAAAATGAACCCTAGAATGAATGTGTGTGTGTGCATGTACATGTGGTAGGGAATATAGATTGAAAGCTTCACTGGGGCAGGGACTGATGTGAATGTTCAACTATTCTCTGTAAAGCGCTGCGGAATATGTGTGCGCTATATAAATAACTGGTAATAAATAAAAAATAATAAGTACAGAAAAAAAAAAACAACAAGCAAAGAAAATATGAAAGAAGGGTAACTTGCAGCGGAACATTGCTTCACACACACACAACACTACACTTTATATAATCACAAAGGGTCAGTGACTAAATAGAGGAACACAACAAAATATGATCAGGGAAAATAGTTATTTCATGAGTAATTAATTGAAATAGGCCTAAAACAGTGAATTCGGTTAATTATTCCTACGCAAACAAAATTTTCCAACATAAGGAACCCTATCCAAGAATTAATCTCTAATTAAACCAATAACTCAGTGTGATGTCATGATCTGCAATTAATGACAGATGCCGAACAAAAATTTCAGAAATGAACACAGCTTGACGTATTGATTATAAATAATAGAAAAGTTTTCTGCCTACTCAACAAATGTGCCCTATGACACATGGAGAAAACTCTCAATATTTGATTACATTAAAGTTTTGTGTTTATCATCCTTGTAATTGGTGCTCTACAGTGTTCTATCCCAGCTGTTATTCTAACACACATCCTACGCAGGAACACAACATGGCAGAATACAGGTTGCTACAATGCAACAACTGTGATTAGAAAACACAAATTACATTAAGATGGGTCCATCTGCAGGACACACAATGCAGGGTGAGAAAATAAAGGATTGCCTTTGATTAAATGGATGTTATACACACACACACACACACACACACACACACACGTTGTGCTGCTCATCTGCTTAACAACATTATAGATGTAGCTAGTCCAATTTAATTTGTAATATTTTAGAAAGAAGTCACTAAGCTGCCCACTTATACAATTGTTATTCATTTTCAAATGAATGAGTCATATGAGGATTTAGAACAAAACATATTGAGACTTACTGTACTTTACTTCACAATAGGAGATTCAATTCAAATAATTGGTTATGCATTATTTATATATTAACAGGTATTTTTGTAGCACCTACATATTGCAGAGTGTTATTTAACCATTCATATCAGTCCCTAGCAGGGGCAGCCTGCGACGGTGTGGCTGCAGTACTCCAGTTTCACCACCAGATGGTAATGATTGGTCTGATGTTGCCAAATAGCCACAATTTCAGGCATTTCAACAGAATTACAGTGAGATGACGTTAAAAAATTCCTGATGTAGTTGGAGCCATTTGGCAATAAGATGTAGTGTTCATTCTAGCACCCGCTATCTTTGAAAACCCATGCAGTTCCTCTTCCCTGCCTGGGGTGTCGCTGTCTGCTGTAGTGCTTCTAGCACAGTGTGGTCTGTATATCAGCACTGATAAGCAAACCAGACCTGTGCTAGAAACACCACAGCAGACAGCGACACCTCAGACAGGGAACAGGAACTGCATGGGTTTTCAAAGATAGTGGGTTCTAGAATGAACACTAATATGGATTAAGCGTTAATGCAAAGAGTACTCCAACCACTCATACAGTATTATTAGGGTTTCAGAAATAGATTACCCAAGATTCTTAAAAGCTGGGTCCACATTAGCTGACAGTGCAAACGATACAATATCACTAATGATTTCCCTTGAACTGCCGGGAACTCCAGGACAAACAATATAAAGCATACACACTGAACGATTTTACAAACGCTATTGTTCAGTTATCACATCCAGGAGAATGCAGTCATTGATTATATAAGAAGGATTTTACCACATTGTTAATGGTATAGTAGGTACACATTAGCTAATATGCACGAAAGTATTGTGAATATCGTTATCATGCATATCATTAATAAATATTGGCTATAGTGTACCCAGCTTAAGAAAGTCAGTTTTAAATAGGCTGTTACAAGAACTCAATGAGATTCCATTCTACAGTATCTTATAATACTTAAAAATACCATATGTTACCCAATTTACATGATACAGGTTGAGTATCCCTTATCCGAAATGCTCGGGACCACTAGCATTCCGGATAAGGGATTTTTCCGGATTTTGGAATATTTTTTTTTAAACATACTTACCTGTCCCCTGGTGGTGCCCCGATGATCCCTCGGCATCCACGGCAGGCCTTCAGCACCGTCTCCGGCATCTCCAGCAGTCCCAGGAGTGCATTGCGCGAGTTCCCAGGCGCACCGGTGACGTTACCGGCGCACACACACTTGCGCAATGCACTCCTGGGACCGCTGGAGACGATGGAGAGGATGCTGAAGGCCTGCCATGGATGCTGGGGGACTTGGTAAGTATAAAAAAGGGTGTGGGGGGGGGGGGGAATTAAAAATTTGAATTATTAAAACAAAAACACGGTTTTTGGAATAATTAGGATACGGGATACTCAACCTGTACAAATTAAAGGCTTATTTCACCGAACACGGTATTTATAGTTGTCTATATCTTTACAGTTATTACATTTCCATCGTAACCTCTAAAATGTCATGAAGGGTGATTACAATCTTATACCATTTGTAAAGTGATGCATCACCTTTTAATCATTTGCTGACATTTATTTAATTTACCATTAAATGCTAAGAATATATCTAAAGGTCACCACTTTAAATCTTGTTGTGTTTGTTTCTGACTTACAGGCTGCTGGATTTGTTACTTATAACTAGAGACAGGATTATATGCAACATAAAAAGCTTGAAATATGCATGCAAATATGCATGAAAAATACTTAAAATATGCATGAAAAGTGTTAAAATATGCTACATTAAATAATAAAAAAAAAGTAATTTTTAACTTATTTATTTAAAAATCAGCATACAATTAGTTGCAAATAAACCTCAAAAATAGGCCCACAGCATCTGCAGATGTCTAGTGCTATACACAGGACTTTTTTTCTTCCTGGCTGCTACAGTAGACTGCAGAGTCCAAAGCTCTTCTTGCATCAACTACACGGACCCTCATTTCCAGCGCCGATGGATCAAATGTCAGCATAGCGTGTGAGAGCGGCACAGTGGAAGGCTTCCTCCCTGCGCCGCATACTCACTGTGATACTTCCTCCACGCCGCGTGATGTCACAACCCTTCTGCCCGCCTCCTCTGCTGCAGAAGTCTGTCTCTTGGTGTTAAGTCCCAGGCCAGGGGCAGGCAAAGGTTCAGGAGCTTCGTAATGGCATCCGCCCCAACTGACTTTTATCAACATGGATTGGCAGCCTAGAGCAGTGTCAGACATCGCGTACATCCAAGGTTCCCCGCACTGCGCACATATTGCCCCAGCCTGCACACTCTACCACTACCTGGCCAGCACCAGCAGGGCAAAACAGTGCTGTGACTCGCAGGTGGAAAGGGGGGCAGGGCCAAAATATGCACCATCACTAGATTTTAGGTAAAATATGCAATAACCAGTGAGAATGGGCAAAATATGCAAATGCATATGCAAATATGCAAATGCATATAATCCTGTCTCTACTGATAACTTTGATATCTTTAAGAACAACTTTATCCACAAATAACATTGTTAAATTAATACCATGAAGAAATGGTTGCCCATTCATTTAACATCCCTTAGCTCTGTCACTCCATTCCAAAACTCTGGAACCCATCCTAAGTCTTAAGCTGGGTAGACATTAAAGGATATGTACCATCACGACATTGTGCGTGACGGGACCCAGCATTGGAAAATGCATACACACTTGCTGATGGTGGCTGTGAATGAGCGACGGTGTGGGCCATGCTTCATTTGTCAGCTTGGCCCTTCACTAGCGATGTCTCCCATTGGTTCTGAATGACGCTGACCATGCATGTGCATCATTAGCAACATAGTGCGATGATTTGAAACTTTTTGTCTTTCCAATCCACCAGAATCGGCCAAATCATACAAAAAAAATCAGCTACTGTGTATCCAGCTTAACATTTGTGTCATACTGAGATCTGAAACAGGTCAAAAATCTCAGACTGGACTTGTTTGAGTGTCTGAAATATTACTTTTTATCCTCTGTACAAATGTTTCATTGTGCATCTCTACAAAGTAAAGCCCCACATACACGAAAGGATACAGTAAAAGATATCGCTCAGAAAGCCCTTTCACGGGCATCATGAACAGTGTAATAGTTAGCATTACTGCCTCACAGCACTGAGGTCATGGGTTCGATACCCACCGTGGTCCTAACTGTGCAGAGTTTGTATAATCTCCCTGTACTTGCATGGGTTCCTCTGGGTACTCCGGTTTCCTCCCACAATCCAAAAATATACAGGTAGGTCAATTGGCTTCCAACAAAATTAACCCTAGAATGTCTGTGTGCGTTTACATGTGATAGGGAATATAGATTGTAAGCTCCACTGGGGCAGAGACTGATGTGAATGTTCAAATATTCTCTGTGCAGCGCTGCAGAATATGTATGCGCTATATAAGAAACTGTTAATGCACTGACTATAACGGACTATGCATGTCCCATGCATCCTTAATGGCCCCTCCCTTGTCCTGCATGTTCTGACGAGGGAGATCCTTGTTAACGATGGCAATTCTGCAGTATGGCCTCAGCTCCCCCCCCCCCCCCCCTGTCCCTCCATGCTGTCATTAACCAAATTTAATATAATTCAGAGATCTTGATTATTTACAACTATATGGGAAGCCCCCAAATTTTCACTGGGGTGCTGCTTTAGGCTTTCTGACTTATGCTGTTTTTTTGGGTATTACACCCTGAACATAAATATAGCATGAGGGACCCCCAATAGAGAGGCCTTGAAGATTGGCTTGGGAGCTTCCCAAATATTTTGAAATATATGTAACCAAAATATCTGATATTAAATCTGGGTACTGATATCACCCAGCGTTTCTGAGGGAACCAAATGTGCTTTTCTTTAGTAAAGATAACCCCTCCCTTGCAGGTACCGGTATGATATCACAACTTATGGAGCATCTGCCAGTGTATTAGTCCCTTGTTAGAGGCAGGAGGAAGCTTGCATTAGAAGGAGATGCTAGTCCTACATGCCACATAGAGCATTATGGGCTTGCTCTGGGCAGGTAGCTCTTAGTTAAGGTATGTTTAGTTAGAGCCATTATCCTGGGGCTCTACTAGTTATTATATGGGGTTAAGATGGGTTTGGGGTGCAGTGCCTCTGGATTGGTGTGGCTAGATGGCACACTATTCCATTCTATTAACACTTATCTCTTACTCATAATTTCACTAACACTATTCCTTTAATAGTTTAATTCCATTCATCACATTTGTATCACTTTCTGTACATAGCTTCAGCTTATTATCACGAACGCCTATTAACACTGTCATTTTCTCACCGGTGTGCTACTTTGGGCTTTCTGGCTTATGCTGATTTTTTTTTTTTTTTTTTTTGTACCCTGAACCTAAATATATCAATAAGGATCCCCAATACTCAGAGAGGCCTTGATGATTGGATTGGGGGGTCTCCCATATATTTTCAAATATATGTAACCAAGATCTCAGAATGATATTAAATCTGGTAACTGCTATCACACAGTGTTTCTGGGGGAACCAAACATGCTCTTCTTTACTTATATTAGTTGCAAGGTAAAATCACAATATGACTGGGATGAATACCATGAGTGCACACGCACACACACGCACACACACACTGTTCTGCATAGTAACATTTTAAATGAATGGCCAGGGGCTTAGCCCCTGTATCACCACAGCAAGTTCTGGTGATTTTTCCTAAAAATAAGGATCTTACTATCATTCCGACTTGCTCTGAGGATGCGTGAAAAAGAAGATACTGTGATTCCAATAGAAATCACGGTACTTGTTTCCTAGCACGGCGCCCACGATATTCAGTCGTATGGCACTGTATTAAATTTAAAATTGTATACCATTGTATATGGCATAAAATGGCATACAATGCAATGCGATGTGATTTTAAATTGTATAAGCATCCTAATGGGTTTTTTCAATGTTAAATGGTCCCCCTATACGATTTTTTTAATTGTATAAGAACCTTAACCCCCTTCCTGACAGAGCCAGTTTTTGCGTTCCTGACAGAGCCCTTTTTTTCAAATCTGACATGTCTCACTTAAGTGGGGATAACTTTTTTTTGCTTTTACTTATCCCAGTGATTTTGAGATTGTTTTTTCGTGACACATTGTACTTCAAATTAGTGGTAAATTTGGGTCGATACAGTCTGTGTTTTTTTTGTGAAAAATACCAAAATGTCGTAAAAAAATGGAAAATTTAGCAATTTGCAAAATGTTAAATTTTCTGCTTGTGAGACAAATAATCATACCACTCAAAATAGTTAATAACTAACATAGACCATATGTCTACTTTATGTTTCCATCATTATTTCAACTTCCTTTTAATTTTTTTGGACACTAGGAGGCTTACAATATGAATAGCAAATTCTCAAATTTTCAAGAAAATTTCAAACACTGATTTTTTTAGGGACCAGTTCAGTTCTGATGTGACTTTGAGGGACTTGTATGTGAGACACCCCCATAAATGATACCATTTCAAAAACTGCACCCCTCACAGTATTCAAAACAGCATTTTGGAAGTTTGTTAACCCTTTAGGTGTTTCACAGGAATTAAAACAAAGTGTAGGTGAAATTTCAAAATTTCATTTTTTTTGCAGATTTGCAATTTTAATACATTTTTCTAAGGAACACAGTACATTTTACTAGAGAAATGTGACTAAAAATTGATTCCCCCAATTCTTTTGTTTTCATAAATATCCTATATGTGGCCCTAGTGTGCACGTTGACCAAACCACAGGCTTCATAATAGAAGGAGCACCTACTTGATTTTGGAGCCTCCTTTTTATGAGATTATTTTTTAGGCACCATGTAGGTTTCTAGGCACCATAAGATGCTAAAATTTAGGAACCCCCCCACAAGTGACCCCATTTTGCAAACTACACCCCTCAGGGAATTCATCTAGGGGTATAGTGTACATTTCAAACCCCAAGGGGTTTCACCAATTTTGATACAACTGGGCAGTGAAAATGAAAAATTACATTTTTTTACACAAAAATGCAGTTCTGGCTCAAAATTTTTCATTTTCAGAAGGTATGAAGGAGACAAAGCACCCCAAAATCTGTGCCCCAATTTCTCCCGAGTACGGCAATGCCTCACATGTGACCAAAAAATACCATTTGGGTGCATGGCAGGACTCAGAAGGGAAGGAGTGATTTTTGGATTTTGCAGCTCAGATTCTGGTGGAATTTTGGTGGGTGCTATGTCGCATTAGCAAGACCCCCCCAAGCACCAATACAGTGGAACCCCCCCACAAGTGACCCCATTTTGCAAACTACACCCCTCAGGGAATTGATCTAGGGGTATAGTGTACATTTCAAACCCCCAGGGGTTTCACCAATTTTGATACAACTGGGCAGTGAAAATGAAAAATTACATTTTTTTACACAAAAAATGCAGTTCTGGCTCACAATTTTTCATTTTCAGAAGGTATGAAGGAGAAAAAGCACCCCAAAATCTGTGCCCCAATTTCTCCCGAGTACGGCAATGCCTCACATGTGACCAAAAAATACCAGTTGGGTGCATGGCAGGACTCAGAAGGGAAGGAGTGATTTTTGGATTTTGCAGCACAGATTTTGGTGGAATGAATGGTGGGTGCTATGTTGCACCAATACAGTGGAACCCCCCCACAAGTCACCCCATTTTGCAAAGTACACCCCTCAGGGAATTCATCTAGGGGTATAGTGTACATTTCAAACCCCCAGGGGTTTCACCAATTTTGATACAAGTGGGCAGTGAAAATGAAAAATTAAATTTTTTTACACAAAAATGCAGTTCTGGCTCAAAAATTTTCATTTTCAGAAGGTATGAAGGAGAAAAAGCACCCCAAAATCTGTGCCCCAATTTCTACCGAGTACGGCAATGCCTCACATGTGACCAAAAAATACCAGTTGGGTGCATGGCAGGACTCAGAAGGGAAGGAGTGATTTTGGGATTTTGCGGCTCAGATTCTGGTGGAATGAATGGTGGGTGCTATGTGGCATTAGCAAGACCCCTGAAGCACGGTGAAATTATGAACCTAATAATCCATAGATGTGTGGTATATTTTAAAACACTCCTTTATACATAGGCCGGGTTTGTCGGGGCAAGTGTCACACTGGAAAATAGTTTGCTTTCTTATTCCCTTTTTATAGCAAACTTTGCACCTTTTTTGTGTCCTGCCCTTTTTTCCAGTGGAGGGGATTTCATCAGGAAAATGCTGCCCTGGTACAATACGGGGGCCAGTACTAGAAGTACTGGGGCCCTCTGCCTGCTGGTTCCCAAATATTAGGCCCTTTATGACTTCCTCTTGAAAGTGCATAAATGTCCCCCTCTGGCCGGTAGAACGGAATAGCACGTAAGCGTTATACAGTGCCATCTGGATGATATACACGGCCAGCTTCTTGTACCAGATTTTTGTTTTCCGCAGGGCACTGTACGGCTTCAGTACCTGATCTGAAAGATCCACTCCGCCCATGTACCTATTGTAATCCAGGATACAATTAGGTTTTGAGGTGTGGGTACTGGTACCTCGTACAGGGACGGAGGTGGTACTGTCTCCGTGAATTGTTGTCAGTATAAGGACATCCCTCTTGTCCTTATATTTGACCAACAACATATTTTCGGTGCATATTCCCCTGCTTTCACCCCTTCTCATTACTTGGGCAATGTGCGTTTTTGGGAGGCCTCTTTGGTTCTTGCGCACAGTACCGCAAGCTGCTGTACCTCTTGAACCAAGGGCCTTAAACAGGGGGATGCTAGTGTAAAAGTTATCCACATAGAGGTGATAACCTTTATCCAGGAAGGGGTGCACTAAATCCCAGACAATTTTGCCACTAACACCTACGAGGGAGGGGGGGCATTCTGGCGGTTCAATTCTTGAATCCTTCCCTTCATATACCCTAAACCTGTGAGTGTACCCTGAGGTGCTTTCACACAGCTTATACATTTTTATGCCATACCTTGCCCTCTTACTGGGAAGGTACTGGCGGAATTTAACCCTTCCTTTAAAATGTATAAGGGACTCGTCTATGCAAATGAATTTATCTGGGATGTACATGTCTTCAAATTTGGCACTGAAATGATCAATGACCGGCCTGACTTTGAATAGCCGGTCAAAGGTGGGATCATCTCTGGGTGGGCACTGTGCATTATCGTTGTAATGCAAAAATTTAAGGATCGTCTCAAATCGAGCCCGGGGCATGGCCATACGGTAAAATGGGGTGCTGTACAGAACATCTGTACTCCAATATTGCCTAATTTCTGGCTTTTTTACTATGCCCATATGAAACACCAGACCCCAAAACGTCATCATCTCTACTGCATCTACAGGGGTCCACCTAGCAAATGATGACGTGGGGTTTTGAGCAATAAACTGCTGGGCATATAAATTAGTTTGGTCCACCATTAAATTTATAAAATCATCAGAGAAAAATAATTTGAAAAAGTCAATTTCTCTGAGACCTGTGGAATCAAATTGGATTCCTGGCATGGCCAAAAACTCAGGAACCTGGGGCTCAAAATTGTCTGGTGGTGGGGTCCATACGAGATCAATTATTGGGGGGGGTCTCAGCTGCTCTACGGGGGCGTCTTTGAGGGGGTCCCTCATCACCAGAGGAAGAGGAGCTTAAGGCGAATCCTTCAAATTCCCAGCTTGCATCACTGGCTGTGTCAGAGTCAGAAGCAAGCATGGCATATGCCTCCTCCGCTGAATACATTCTTCTGGATGACTGGGATGACATTTGGGATGACATTTGGGATGCCATTTTTATTTTTGTGTTACTGGTAGTGAAATGTTTCAACACGTGTATAGTGTAGGGGGGGGTACAAACTTTATTTCAACCCGGGGGGTATGTAGTGTGTAGTGTGTATGTAGTGCAGAAAAAAAAAAATACTTTATACAAAAAAAGAAATTGAAGGGGTTAAAAAAAAAAAAATTGAAGGGGTTAAAAAAAAAAATTGAAGGGGTTAAAAAAAACAATTGAAGGGGTTAAAAAAAAAATTTGAAGGGGTTAAAAAAAAAAAAAAAAAAGGTCCTGCGCCAAAAATTTAGCACAGATGTTGGTCAGTAACGTCCGTCACTGAACAGCACTCAAAGGCAACAGGAATTTGATAAAAAAAAAATAGATCAACCCTGTGCCGAAAAAGATGATCAGTGATGTACGTCACTGATCAGCGCACAGCGGCCACAGGACACCCACAAAATCACAGTGTGTGTAAAAAAAAAATTAAAAAAAGACCCCACAGCACACACAAAAAAAAAAAAGGTGATCAGTGATGCGACACTGATTACCAGTGAGGGGCAGCAGGTGCACAACCTTTGGTGCAACTGACAGTGCAACTGGCAGGTATATATAAAAAAAAAAAAACCTCTGCACCCCCAAAAAGTTGCTGATCACCTCAGATATAGTGATCAGCACAAAAGGCGGGGGCAGCAGACACAAAATTTAGCACTCTCTATCACTCTCTGTCACTATCTCTCTCTATCTCTCACTATCTAACACTCTATGACACTGCAGCAGCAGCAGTGACAGGTATATATATATATAAAAAAAAACCTGCGCCCCCAAAAAGTTGCTGATCAGTTAATTTATACTGATCAGCACAAAAGGGGGGGCAGCAGTCAGTTATATAAAAAATATATAGCACAATCTGTCACTATCTCTATCTCTCTCTCTCTATCTCTCTATCTATAACTATCACACTGCAGCAGCACAAAATATAGCACTCTCTGTCACTAGGCCTCTCTATCTATCTCTCTCTATCTCTCTCTATCTCTCTCTATCTCTCTCTATGTCTCTCTATGTCTCTATCTATAACTATATCACACTGCAGCAGCACAAAATATAGCACTCTCTGACACTATCTCTCTCTCTCTCTCTCTATCTAACGCTATTACACTGCAGCAGCACAAGTTCACAACACAGGAAGTCACAAGTAACAGGATCCAGGAAGCATCCAGCACACTACAAGCAGTGATGAAGCAGTGATCAGGCAAGGTATTTGCAAGGATCAGGTAAGTATTTGGCAAGGTTCAGGTCAGTATACTGCGGCAGCTAGGCACGGTGACCGCACTGCACGCAATTCCAGACCGGAATGGCGTCTGCAGTGCAGTCACCGTTAGTTTAAATCCCCCTCCTTGGCTGTGATTGGTCCGTCAGTCCGACGAACCAATCACGGCCTTTGGGGGCGGGCGGGGTGAGGTGGGGTGACACCAGTGTCACCCTTACACCCCGCGGTGATTGGTGCTGTACTTTACAGCACCAATCACCTCCGATCGCGTGTCACCGGCGAACGTTATTCGCCGGTGACACAGAAAACGCTGTAATTGGCTGTTCACACTGAACAGCCAATCACAGCGATCGCCGACGGGGGGGCGGCATCGCAGCCCCCCCTGGGCATGCACGGACATGTCTGCTGTCAGGGAAGGGGTTAATAGGTGCTTACAATGTTAAATGCACCCCCACTCAATTGTCGGGAAGGGGTTAATAGGTGCTTACAATGTTAAATGCACCCCCACTATCAACGCCAACCCGAAGCGTGGCGAGTGAAGCAAGCCCGCGAGGGGCGGCGGTACGTTTCCTCCGACCTTTTCATACCCCCACTATCCACGTCGGCGTGGAGTTGATTTTATATAGTGTGGCGAGCGCAGCGAGCCACCGAGCCCGAAGCGTGTCGAGCATTACTTCACATGTTTTCCGCGTCCCCTCACCATGCTTCGGGCTCAGTGGCTCGCTGCGCTCGCCACACTATACAAGGTCAACTACACGCCAACGTGGATAGTGGGGGTATGAAAAGGTCGGAGGACGTGTACCGCCGCCCCTCGCGGGCTCGCTGCGCTTGCCACGCTTCTGGTTGGCGTTGATAGTGGTGGTGCTTTTAACATTGTAAGCACCTATTACGGTGCTTATACAATTATTTATCTTATAGGGGGCACATTTAACATTGAAAACACCCATTAGGGTGCTTTTACAATTTAAAATCGTATACCATTGTATATGCCATACAATGGCATACAATTCGATGGTATACAATTTAAAATTGTATAACATTGGCTAACATCGCATTGCATCGCATACCATCGTATGCCTTATGGTATGCGATGTGATGGGCGCCGTGCTAGGAAACAAGTACCGAAATCACTTCATGTAATTTTTTCACCTTTTACAGAATAGGAAAACCCTGTGGCTGTGTGAAAAAGATCATGTCACAGGTAAACAAGAACAATTGTGCAACACCTGTGAGGTAACATCCAGAAATATGTCACTGAAAATATTTTTATAAATAAAGAACAGAAAGTTACATGTTTTTTTTTAGAGAGACTAGGCAGCCAAACTGTGTGATTGTTTTCCATAAGGAAGATATAAACTGGCTCTTAGCAATGGTTATTCATTTGGATTTTATGAAAGCACTTGCTACAGCTCCACATAACAGATTTCTAAATGTGATAAAAGCACTGAAACTAGTGAAAAATAATCTAACCAGGGTCAACAAAGGATTTGTAGAGAATGTTTCCATTAATACCCCATTCTCATTGCCGCAAAAAAACAGGATTCTGCCAGGGCAAGTGGTAATTTCCCATGTCATATCTCAGTGTGAATAGGTGTGAGTGAAATTCCTGGGTGTAATGCCCCAGAAATTGCACACGGGTTATTCCTGGGACTTACAGAGATGTCCGCTAGTGTGAACAGATGCGAGCCGCATTTTTCACACAAAACTTGAAAAAGCAAGCTGAATGGGGAATGAGATCAGGTAACATGTGACGTCCAATTAATGCTGTAGAGAGATGAGACATGGTGCTCTGGTGGGATGAGGAGGCTGCGAGAGGGGAGGAGGAAATAAAGAAGCAACATATCAAAAATACTGTCTGCCCGTGGCATCCATAAAACCCAGCAACAGGTTGTGAACAAACTTAAAGCACCTCTTTGTGCTGGGAAAAAAGTCCCCTTTAAATGACAATCTTAGCCAGCCAAGCTGCTCTTTCAACAGCCAATCCAAGCTGCTCTTTCAACAGCCAATCCATGCTGCTCTTTCAACAGCCAATCCATGCTGCTCTTTCAACAGCCAATCCATGCTGCTCTTTCAACAGCCAATCAAAGCTGCTCTTTCAAAAGCCAATCAAAGCTGCTCTTAGATTCCTCACACTTGTTGGCAGGGGAGACCTGGGAACCAGTGTGAACGAGGCAGACCTGGGAATTTCATGGGTCTAAGGCACAGTGTGAAGGGGTCTGTGAGCTAAGATGATCTGTCCCCCTGCAAAAACCTTTTGCCGGGGCAGCAATGAGAACATGGTATTATAGGGTTCAAGAGAGAACATAGTCATTCTCCATGTGCTGTGGAAGCTCCAAATTTATATAGTTTAAAGATATTTCCAAACAATTGGAATAAAATACTCCCTAATTGAAAAACTACTGTCCATACTAAGAATCTGAAGGAAAGCTATGGAAACAAATACCAAAAAACATAACATAGGAAAAGGCTACAAAGTACTTGGATGCCATACAGAGTCCTGTTGGAGCAATTATGTAGGAACATAAGCTGCATCATACCAGACACTGCATTGATTGTCCTAAAGGGGTACCAGTCATCAATATGATAGGCTCTGCATACAACTGTCCTGTATATGAGGGTGGCTACAAGGAAGCCATTACTAAAGAAAAAAAAAAACAGATCAAAGCACATCTGGAGTTAACCAGCAAGAGTGTGGCACCAACCCAAAACTGCTCGTTCTTCAGCAAACACCATCCCAACAGTGCAGTATGGGGGCGGTAGTGGCATCATATTGTGAGGATGCTTTTCCTCAGACGGGAGAAAGAAGCTTGTTATGTGGTAATTAAAGTACGGTACCACTGGATGCTGCATAATACAGTTACCGTAATTAATGTGAGACAACAAACTTCAATCTGCTAGAAAATGAAAGCTTAGGGAAAAGTTCATCTTTCAGCAAGACAATGATACCAAGCACAAGGAAAAAGGATCACTGGAATTGTTGAACAACAAAAAGGTGTAAGTTCTACAAATTCCAAGGTAAATTTTTGTATTTTAATCGATATTGAGAGTTTGTGGCACTATCTGAAGTCCATCCAACCTGAAAATCCTTCAGCAAAATGGACAAAAAAAATCTTTCCCACACTGTGTACAAACCTGGTCTGTGATTCCAAAAAGTTTGGGAACCACTGGGATAGACAATACCAGGCAATTGGTGAATGGAAGATGTCAAATGAAAATTAAACCAAAATTATGTTTCAGGAACCTGTACAAATGGTTTTCAGCTGTAAATATCTTGAATGCAAAAGGTATTTGGCATATAAATAATAAATAGCTGCAGTCAGTGTCAGATAGATGCAGCAAGCTCTAAAAAAGTCTTGGGATGCAAACAACAGAGCAGAGGTGCAAAGGAAATAATTTCATATTTTCCCATAAAGCCCTATATACACCACACGATACTGGCAACAGCCGATAGAGGGTCAGATGTATGAACCAGCGTTAAGTGCAGAAATGCACTTAACGCTGGCTAACTGAGGGGGGGGGGGGGGGTTAAGATTTCCCTAATGTATTACTAGCGCACCTAACGTGCTAGTGACAGCCCGCCGAGTTACACTGTCCCCTGCAATCCCCCCAGTGTTTAGTGGCCGGGGCGATGTATTAACAGCGGCCCAGGCGTTAATTCGATCACGGCCTCTTTGCCAGCTCAGGGCTAGCATTGTCCTATCCCCCACTGTGGGCCCAGAAAGCTGGGGGGGGCGCGAGTGCGCATGTGCGGGGAGCCGATAAGGAGAGCCGTTCACACTGGGCATAATGGCTCTCCTTATCGGCTTTGGGGGGTTAATACATCTGCTTATAACGTTTGCCCGCTTCTCCACATTGTGCTGGAGAAGCGGAACTCGTTATTTAAAAAACGTTATAGGCAGATTGATACATCTTCCCCAGAGTTAGCAAAATCAGCCGTGGGTGGCCAATGTTGTGTGTACACTACACACTGAAGGATATCGCTAAACTATATCGTTCAGTGACATCACCGGACCAGCTGAACATGTGGGGCATTGGCTTTATAGCCAAATTGACCTGCATGTTCAGCCGAAAAGGGGGTTCATTAACGATGCAGGTACACACAAGAAGATATAATAAAAGATATTGCTCAGCAAGCCCTTTCTGAGCGATTTTTTAGTATATCTACTAGTGTGTATGGGGCTTTATAAAGATCTATTTAAGCATCTTAAATATGGGGTACACTTTGAACATTTGTGCATAAGAAGACCACAGAATAGTTTGAGTGGGTTCAGAGACCTTATTATTTTAAGAAACTAAGGGCTTTCCATTGTGAATGCTGGTAAAACCATGTCTCTCCATGCCACACTACTTCTGAAAGTAGGTTTCTGTTCCATGTGACACTGTGTGGCACCATCTTTCTGAACTCTTTATAGATGAAGGCGTAGAGAACAGTGGACCCATTTGCCAGCACCAGTTAGATATGCTCCGGATGAAGAGAGCTCTGTAAGGTTCCCTTGGCCTGTGTGCACCGCACATCACGCATGCATTGTAGATCCGCTTATATGAGAGAGTAACTTAGAAGTGACCAAAATATCTACAGGTATTTTAACTGACATTGCAAACATTTTTCAGAACAGCTTTTTGCATCCAAGACTATACCAGCAATAAGCTATCTACTGCAACTGAAGAAATAACATTTACATGACCAACACAGGAAGAATTTATCACTGTTGTATTAGACTGTGGGATTAGCTGCTGAGGGCGCTAAGTAACGGCAAAGACACTGAACATGTGCAGACATCCAGTAGATGGACTATCATCTACAAGTCATGTACAAGGAATAGCATCACTCTTATCAGCTAGAAACAGTGCATGAAGTAGGAGGCGTGATTACCCCATAGCCATGCATGTGATTACAATGATATTTTCTCCTCGGATATAATAAATTGACAGTTGCTTCTAGGTAATTTAATTTGCCTTTTTCTGAGGCAACACACTTATTAATAAGAGACTGCACTAGATGGCCTTATGTATATTCTTCAGCTTTGCTACGAGTCTCTTGAGAGCATTATTTCTAATGCCACAGTAAGTACATTGAGATAAATGTATTTTTAGTTGAAAAACATGCTATTAATATTCACTTTTTACAAAACAACCCATCGTCAGAACCCTATTCTCCTATTCATGTATAACATAGGCAACATATTGACCAGTTGTCCATTATTTTAGTGGCCCAAACACTCACCATTTTTCCGTTCCTTAAGAGGGGGCAATTGCTGAACTGACTGCAAGGACAGCTCCTGAAAATCATGGGCAACTGCTTCACTTTGGGGGCTGGCAGCCAAGCAGAGTAAAGCCCCAGTCTCATCCTCTTGGACCAGTTGATGGTCCATAATAGCGCAAGCAGGAGGGAAGGGAGGAATACTGTATGTGGCTTCACGGTTTGCAGGACAAAACTGTCAAGAAAACAAAATGGAAATAATTAATCAGATTTTGTATAAACATTTTCTACAAATTAAGACATGGCATTGTTCATAATATAAAAATGGATCCCTATATATCTGCATATAGGATTATGATCAGAAACTATGCGCTCGGAGCACTAACTAAATTGAGCAAAGTGAATGATTCTTGCAGATCAATCATTTTATATAAAAAGGCATAGTGTAGGTTCAGAATCCAAAACATTTGTAGTTAATGATATTTCACATGCACTCTCATATCGTATAAATATTTTAGTAACTACGCAACTGGAGTTACTATATGGACAGTAGCTGATCTCTATACCCAGGGCCGCCCTGCCAGCATTGTAGGCCCTGGGCAAAGAAATGCACTGGGCCCTGACCCAACCATTCACGGGAACAAAAATAACTTTCCCCTCCTCTGGTCTTGAGGCATCTGTCTATACCAGGGCTGGGCAACACTGGCCCTCCAGATGTTAATGAACTACACATCCCAAGATGCTTTGCATTAGTTTTGATATGTGGCCATGCTGAAACTGATGCAAGGCATGCTGGGATGTGTAGTTCATCAACATCTGGAGGGCCGGTGTTGCCCAGCCCTGGTCTATACGCTTACATAGAGTGAATGGCTGTCAGCACCAATCATCATGCAGACAGCATGAAGGCCACCAGAATCAATGCGTCCTGACCAACTGCCCAGAGTGCCTATACATTAAGTTGGCACGGTCTATACCAAGATGCCAAAGATGTGCACACACCTACTAGTGGATTATATATATTAAGCTAAAATTATTAAAAAAAAGCACAAAATGCATTCTTTACATGTCTTGTTTTGGGTAATATACATTTGTTACAGTTGTATCGATCACAGCATAATCATTGCAGTCATAAGCACAGATAGCAGATTCTAAATAGCAATGTAACCAGCTACTTAGAATCTTGATTTCACAGCCCAGAATCCAACAAGATACCTGTGTTTGGGACACTAATGCCCTTCTCATAGACTTTCTATTATCTATTATCAGGGGCCAGGGAACTTTTTACCTTTTACCCCAACATATGTTTAGATAAGCAGCAGTTACCCCCTTGATTTTAAAAGAAGGAAATCATTTAATTTTAATACAAACTGTACCCCCAGAAAGTGATGATATATCCTGCTAGTACGGTACACAGCCTGGCTGCAATTGATGATGATCAAAAATACAAAATTTGGCACAGCCATACATGGTAATCATCATTAATGGCTGCCAGGCTGTGTGGGGTATAGCCATTGATAATGTGACGTGCAGGCAACTATTAGTGTCAGTATTACAAGATGATATAGTGACAGTCTGTGCACATCTTTTCCCCTAGACTAGAGATGGGTATACCCTGACAGGTACCTATAACCAGGCAGAGAAACTCGGCACCGCAGCAGCAGTACAGACTGCATTCTGCTGAGATGGCGCAGCAAATAGTCGACTCTACTGAAGAAGCGATTGGACTTGGAGGTGGAGCCCGGGGCATCACGCAGGGAAGCGTGTTATACACAAGGGCCTGATACACTGCACTGCGTCAGGTCCTGGTACACTATAGTACTGTAACACAAACAGCCGGGCATGCATATAGAATTACATTTTATTTTTATTATTTATTTTATAGATTAAATGAAATTCCTAGGGGTTATGGACGGTCACGCTGCCAAGACACAGCCGGGTATGCATATACAGTTGTGCTCATAAGTTTACATACCTTAGCAGAATTTGTGATTTTCTGGCCATTCGTCAGAGAATAAATGATAACTCACAAACTTTTCTTTCACTCATGGTTAGTGGTTGGGTGAAGCCATTTATTGTCATACAACTGTGTTTACTCTTTTTAAATCATAATGTCAACAGAAACTATCCAAATGACCCTGATCAAAAGTTTACATACCCTGAAGATTTTGGCCTGATAACATGCACACAAGTTGACAGAAATTGGTTTGAATGGCTACTAAAGGTAACCATCCTCACCTGTGATCTGTTTGCTTGTAATTAGTGTGTGTGTGTGTGTGTGTGTGTGTCTGTAAAAGGTCAGTGAGTTTCTGGTCTCCTGAAAGACCCTTGCATCTTTCATCCAGTGCTGCACTGACGTGTCTGGATTCTGAGTCATGGGGAAAGCAAAAGAATTGTCAAAGGATCTGTGGGAAAAGGTAATTGAACTGTATAAAACTGTAAATAGATATAAAAAGAGATCCAAGCAATTGAGAATGCCAATCAGCAGTGTTCAACTCTTATTAAGAAGTGGAAAATAAGGGATTCTCTGGAAACCAAATTACGGTCAGGTAGACCAACAAACATTTCACAACTGCCAGGAAAATTATTTGGGATGCAAAGAAAAATCCACAAATAACTTCAGATGAAAAAAGTGGTGTGATTGTTTCAAGATGCACAATAAGGAGGCATTTGAAGAAAAATGGGCTACATGGTCGAGTCGCCTCTTGCTTACAATACTCCAAACAGCACAGCGACAAGCCTTAAAACTTTTGGAACAAAGTAATTTGGAGTGATGAGACCAAAATGTAACTTTTTAGCCACAACCATAAACGTTAGATTTGGAGAGGAGTCAACAAGGCCTATGATGAAAGGTACACCATTCCTACTGTGCAACACAGAGGTGCAGCATGTTATCAGAAAATACTGGAGGAAAATTTGCAGTCATCAGCCCGGAAGCTGCTCATGGGACGTACTTGGACGTTCCAACATGACAATGATCCAAAACACAAGGCCAAGTTGACCTGTCATTGGCTACAGCAGAATAAAGTGAAGGTTCTGGAGTGACCATCTCAGGAGTCTCCTGACCTTAATATCATTGAGCCACTCTGGGGAGATCTCAAACGTGCAGGTCATGCAAGATAGCCCAACAATTTACAAGAACTGGAGGCTTTTTGCCAAGAAGAATGGGCAGCTTTACCATCTGAGAAAATAAAGAGCCTCATCCACAAGTACCACAAAAGACTTCAAGTTGTCATTGAAGGGGGCAATACACGGTATTAAGAACTGGGGTATGTAAACTTTTGATTAGGGTCATTTGGGTAGTTTCTGTTGCCATTATGATTTAAAAAGAGTAAATCCAGTTGTCTGACAATAAATGGCTTCACCCAACCACTAACCATGAGTGAAGGAAAAGTTTGTGAGTTATCATCATATTCTCTGACAAATGGGCAGAAAACCACAAATTCTACTAGGGTATGTAAACTTATGAGCTCAACTGTAGATTCATATCATGCCAGATTGTGTCTCAGCAGTGCAACCATCCATTACCCCGAGGAATTTAATCTTTACCCCTGTTCCGTGACCACTGATATATATATATATATCCAAACCAATAGTGTTATATAGCGCCCTGTGCAATTTTCAGGATACTTCCTGTCTTTCCTTTGCTTTATAGTACCATAATCAACGTAAACGTTTTCAAATATAAAACATTTATTTAAAACATTTAAAACAAAATAAATCAAACTTTTTCTTGAAGTAGGACTTTGTAACAAAGGTGTATTCTTTAGAATTTGGATCACAATGGTTACCAACGGTTACCCGACGCGTTTCGTCTCTTTGTGAGACTTCATCAGGAGTGAATAGTTTTATATCTTTAAGGATCTTTTATCACAAAACTTTTTTTGTTGTTGTAATATTGGTCCGATTACAGGCTCAAGCCTTTTGCTGTAATTAGTACTTGAGTATATTCCTAATTTTATTAGGGTAGATGGTGGTGGGCAATTACCCGTAATTGATACTTGAAATCAACCTCAGTTAAATTTTCATTCTGGTTTTGAAGGTACCATTAGTGGAACGATTGTAATCTTGTCTCCTAATTTAGTTTTTTAAGGTGCATTACACCTAAACAACGTTAGGGAGTGAACTATATAACTTAATAGAAATTCCCCTTGTGGATCACAGGAGTGAAGATATGGTCCAGTATATGACCTTACTAGCTCCTGAAGATGTGTGCTCTCCTGTGTCAAAACACCAAGTGGGCACTTGTTTGATCAGGGTGATCAGGCACCCGCCAAACTTACGTCATATGATCAGTCCCCGAAGTGGTCCATCCTCCGTGCACGTGGACGGCGGTCTCCAACAACACGCCAGCATCCAGCTGACGGTACTTGTGTATTATCATGGCGCGAATCGCAGACCATAAAGCAAGCGATGGTATGCGATGCGATGTTCCGCGATGTCATACAATGTTAAAATTGTATGGCATTGTATATGGCATACAATGCGATGCGATTATAAATTGTATAAGCACCCTAATGGGGGCTTACAATGTTAAATGGACCCCCACTATGAACGTGAAGCCGAAGCGTTGCGAGCGCAGCGAGGGGCAGCGGTACACGTCCTCCGACCTTTTCATACCCCCACTATCCACGTTGGCGTGGAGTTGACTTTATATAGTGTAGCGAGTGCAGCGAGCCACCGAGCCCAAAGCGTGGTGAGCGCAGCGAGCCCCGCGAGGGGACACGGAATACATGTAAAGTAATACGCGTCCGCTCGCCACGCTTCGGGTTCGGTGGCTCGCCACACTATATGGAATCAACTCCACGCCGACGTGGATAGTGGGGTTATAAAAAGGTCGGAGGACGCATACCGCCGCCCCTCGCGGGCTCACTGCGCTATAGGGGCTTATACAATTTAATAGCATCGCTGTGCATCGGGTGTGATGAAAAATCGTGTTCCGATATGCGATGGGCGCCATGATAATACACAAGTACCCAGCTGACTACCGACTCTTGGATGCTGGAATACACGGAAGTGGGCGGTAGGACGCACCTGTCACTTCCAGACTCCAGCACGCCAATCTGCAACTCGACTTCTGGGCGGGGACGCTGCACGGTTGAGGCCGGACGTGGCCGGTGGAACGTACCAGTCACTTCCGGACCTCACCACAGTCTGCCCATCCTTTCAGCAGATCAACTGTCTAGTGTCTGATTGTGTGTCTCCGAAAGAGTGCCATCTGTTGGCAGCGAGTGAAACTACATCTCTTTCTCTCTCACACATACAGAAACACAGAGGCAATCGCAAGGTAGCAGTTTTCATTCATATTTGGCTGATTGCAATACATCCAGCAGATATATGAAATGGAGAAGACTTCAGTAGAAAAGTCACACTAGCATGATGACCAGTCTTCGTTTCCTGTTATCACATACATCCAATAAAACATTTTTTCGGTGCATTTTAATTTTTTCGCAAACATTAAGAAAGTTTACAACTAAAATATATGTGTGCGCAAATCTAGTCTCCTGTATAAAAGATTTCTATTTATTCAGCAGGTGTAAGAGGGTTCTACTCCAGATTAAAAAACAAATGGCTTTTGCAAAATACACCTGTCTTAATAATATCTGAATACACCAGACATGCAGCAACAAGAGCAGTTTATCTCTATATCTACATACCAAGCAACCAATACTATACGATACTGAGCATTCCAAACAACCAATCATCCTTGGAGATAATTCCATCAAAACTGCGCAGCACAGATGTCCCCATTCTCTACATCAGTGGTGGGGAACCTCAGGCCCAGGGGCCGTATGAGGACCCTGTAGCTGGTCTGAGAGGCCCTCCTACCCACCCGGCAGCTTTGCCAGGAGTCAAGTACAGGGAACTTCTTGCGAGAGGTTGCTAGTTCTTGCGAGATTCCTCTTAATTAACAGCAACCAGAGACTGTCCGTCCTATTCAGCGGCAGCCGCCAGAACATGGGACGGCGACAGCAGGACAATTTGTAAGAGAATTTTTACATATGGCCCCCGAAGGATTTTTCCACCATACAATTGGCCCTTGGCACAAAAAAGGTTCCCCACCCCTGCTCTACATGATAAGGATTTCGGTAGTTCAATTACAGAAAATAAAGTGAATTATTTATTAAGAACAAGACTAACAAGTTGCTGACATTTTGTGTTGCATTTTTATAATATTGGAAAAATAACACCTCTTCAGGTACAAACCCTAAACCTCACATTTGTACATTATTTTACACTCTTGCAATAAGGCTATTTTATCTTTATAAAGAGCTGCCCACGCAGGTAATTGACAACCTTCCCCCAGATGTCATAATAGCAGGTGACGATGCTCAGGATTCTGGAGATTCTGGAGAAAGCACTCGCTGATAATAAGAGGAAATTAGGTACTTATGTAATATCTGGGCTCCCGTTTTTCTTATGAGACCGTGTCCGCTCGCCACGTTTCGGGCACGGTGGCTCGCTGCGCTCGCCACACTATATAAAATCAACTCCATGCGTAGTTGTGATAGTAGGTGTATGAAAAAATGGGGTGCATTTAACATGGGGGCCCAGATAATACATAAGTACCGGAAATTATAATGATTCTCTCCTTACACATTGCAGCTGATCCGGTGTAGGGACCTCTGACTGGTCAGTTCCTTAGAAAGGTTATAGATTGTATTGTGGAGAAAGAGAAGCAGTAATGTGTATTAAGTGCAGAATTAGAAGAATCATCTCTGCAGGAGAATCAGCCAGTACACAGCTGCCACAAAGATGATTATCTTCTGAATGGCAAAGATCAGGAACCCCAGATACTGCAGCCATGATTGCTGACTTTTTGGGACTCCACTTCAGGAAATCTGGGAAAGAGGGATCCATGGAAGGAAGATGTGGTGACCTGAATCATACCACTCTGGCCGGGATACGGTCATTTGGTCTACAGCACGATGGTCGACAGTCATTAGGTCGACATGGGAAAATGTCTACATGGGTCTAGGTCGACTTAGGAAAAGGTCAACATGTTTCTAGGTCGGAGTCATTAGTTCGACAGGTTGTTAGTTCCACAGGAAAGCTATAAAAAAATGGGGGATGACTGACTGCGCTTCCATTAGTCATTAGGTCATTAGTTCGACAATGTCTAGGTCGACAGTCAAAAGGTCGACATGGGGATTTTCACTGTTTTTCGAGCCAACATGTGCCGACAGGCAGTATTTCATGCCCTACCATCCACTAGGGCGTGGGGGGAGAATACAATAGTGTGCCGAGCGCAGTGGTGCGGTGCACTTGAAACTGTGTCCATGTGTTGACATTCAGGTAAAAAAACTGTGAAAAACCTTATGTCGACCTTTTGACTCTCGACAGACATTGTCGAACTAACGATCTGTCGAACTAATGACTTTTCGGCCTAGAACCATGTCGACCTAGACCCATGTTGACCTTTTCCCATGTCGACCTAATGACTGTTGACCATCCTGCTGTAGACCAAATGATCCCAACCCTTCTGGCCTTGCCACCACTGCTATAAACAGCAAATTGATTCATCGCATCCACAACCATTTCACTACAGAAGTGGATGGGATCTGGGAAGGTTGTCTACTCTAGCTTCCTGAAATCAGTGGCCTCGGGAAAGTAGGCAGATATGACTTCACAAGTGACATGCTCAATACTAGTCTAAAGGCGTAAAAGCTAGAATTACTATGTACATTACACTTTCTCGCTTGTGCCCTTCTTTTTCAGTGGCATGTTAATTTTCCTTAACCCGAGACTAAATTACAAATCTGCACCCTGAGTATGTCCAACGCAGACCACAGCTAAGCTGTGTTGTATGTAGGATCCTGAGCATTTGGGTTCCAGGCCAAAAAAGAAGTCAGAGACGCAGCAATGAACGTATTTACTAGCAAGCCAGTAAATTAAAGTCATCTGATACTATAGTAAGGAATAAAACCTATTTAAAAAGCAGAATAGCATGGATCAAAGCTATGTTTTCCTTTTAAAAGCATGCAGGGGAAAACCAGGATAAAATGCTCAGGACATTTTTTCTTACAATAGTAGAGAATTTGCACAAAAGTATTTCCTCTTACAGGCGACGGAATAAACTTCTGATTGTGACAACCAAGCTTTTAAGGAATTCCAGTGGTGCAAGAGGTTAGCTGTGAAATGCACAATCAATATCCGCCTTTGGGTTATTATCTCACAGACACACCCAGTTTAATTAAAGATTTTGACGGACAATTGTGTGACTATTTCTATGTAATGAATTGCTCGCTGGGAAGAATTCTTAGAATATGTTAGCAGAAAATATGCTTTGGAAAGCGGGGGCAGTCTGAAAACCTCAGGCAAGTTTTACACGTTTCATTTAATTGTCTAAACAAGAAACATTACAAATTTTTTTGTGATCTACCTCCACACATCAATGAGCCTGAAGACAAACGGTGTGTGCACGACAAATATACAGTGCGGACAAATAGATTTTGTAAATTAAAATAAGTAGCACCGAAAATACAACTTAATATTTTTTCAATGACTCACTACTTACATATAGGATCGAAAGCAGGGGGATGATTCTGGTTGAAATTGGCTCAAGTTTTCAAATTAATGAACAATTATAATATTCAATTATTTCCTCCCTATAAAGTACTAGTTTAGGCCGCTTTACTTAACATAATCGATTTGATTTAGCTTTTTTAGCAACTACCTTCTTTCAACAATAGCAACATCTTAGTTGTGATGACATACTGTAGCTGGTGGTCATGTTTGAGATACACAACACATTCATAGAACCTCACTCTCTCTGGGAGGAGACATATGTAGATCTAAAAAAAACTAGAGCCACTTAAAAAATAAGCATTGCATATTCATGAAAAAGAGCGCAAAATTTATCGTAATCGTCTCTTAAATCTCTGGCATCAGTTTGACTGTACCCCAGTGTTGCCAGAGAGAGAGCTGTAGCATTATTTGCAAAACCCCCAATATGTGTCAGAGATCAGGGCTAATAGGATAGCTCCAGAGCACTAATTAGCCACACTAATTAACTGAGGTTATTAGGAAAATGGCCATAAATGGGAATACTGCATGTTTTTACTCCTTTTTTTTATCCAAAAAGCAAACATGATTACTGTAAATAAATTTTGGGAAGCTCTTTCTAACGTGTTCCAATGTTTAGGTCAAAAGTTTGACAGGTAAAAGAGAGATTGCATTTAAGGTTGAGAGGTAGAAAAGGTCAAAATGGCCGAAAAGGGTCAACATGATAATTGTCTCCAAGTTTTTTGGGGTTTATCATGTTTTCCCAACTTTTGCATTTACTATCCACATGGGAAAGGTAACTTACTGTATGGCAAAGCGTTAGCCACCTTTCGTCAAAGGTGCAGCAGTTTCCACTGATTATGCTTTAATATATTTAGGCATACAAAATGACACCCCCAAAAAACTTGTGCCAAAACTTTTGTGTGACATTTTGCACCCGTGGACTTTATCCAATATTTACTTTCTACTAATTTAAATTTTGATGCTGTTGACCTAATGCAGGTCGACCATATGGGGTCAACGAAATGAATATCTACATAGAACATGTAAATGTTCTAGATGTAGATATTCTATAATCACACCTGTCCCTGAATACAGATAACGCATACACATGGTTAGATTTGCCTATTTTTCTTATCGATTTTGCTTATACAGTTGGAGCCCCTGTCAACTTTGTTCCTTAGGTCGTGGCTCACCATGGCTATCCTTTTGTTCTCAGCAGCAATTCAATACATAGAACAATACAATAGAGGATTAGCATAGTAATCCTATTACTCACTTAATCCAATTAACAGGCTAAATGAGGAGGGCTCCATCTCATCTGAATAAGCAAAATCTAATCAAAAGCAAATGGAAATCGAATGATATCGATTAGATACCGATGCATGGCCCTGTGACATTGAAATAGATTATAAAAATAGACTGTGAAGGCAAGACTATATAGTAAAGATTTGTAATATATAGTCTAAATCAAATTTATTTATTTTATTTACAGTTTCTTATATAGCGCAGCAGATTCCGTTGCGCTTTACAATAGTAAATGTGTACATCGTGCCATGCAATCGAATCTGGATTGAATAGAAAGTACATTGCACCGTGTGCACACCCCTAGAGAAATCACAAATCCCACATCTGGGGGCACATTGTAGCACTGTCTAAATGTAGAGACCAGAGATAAACCACTCCAGTTCTAGAAATGGTCTAATAAACCTTAAGTGAAGCATTTTACCAGAAAGCCAAGAACCACAACGGAGCTCTGACTGACAAAGATTCAGGCTGCACACCTGAATTTTGGCTTCAAATCTACTTTAATCTATTTTAGCTCTAAAGCAGCCCATACACGTCCCGATGTGGGCGTGCGTTGTGGGCTGCAATAGCAGGGATCACATTGCATTGCATGTGCATGCGTTGTGCATAAATGCGATGCAATTTGATGAAACCTAAGTACAAAAAGTATGTGCAAGCACATACTTTTTGTACTGTGCGATGAGGTGCGCGGGAGCGCGCACCTCAAAGCACACATCGGCTCAGCACGCTTAGCAGCATGTATGGGCAGCTTAAGGCAGAGAAGAACTCTTGAAGCCCTGCAAAGTGGACTGACCCCTGGTGCAGATGAGTGCTTATGGACAGGATGAAAGAATATGCACTCCTGCCACTATAATTAATATAAATATCATGGTTGACCCTCATATATACAGATGAATGGTTTCACCAAGTATAACAAGCAAAGACCAGCTGCAAACACCTTTAGCATTGAGTTATCAGACAAAATTGGTTGCAGTCGAGAGTGGGTTGGGGAGCAGATGAGGAATATACAATCAAATAATCAATGGCCGAGGTGGATAGTGCATAACCAGCATGGTAAACCACATGTGTGTCACTGTCTAATTTTTAGTAAAAATCATGATGCAACAGAAAAATAAACAAATCAAGTAAAGTATACAGCAGTACGTACAAGTTCCATAGATAAAAATATATATATATATTATTGCAAAAAAAGAAAAAAAAATGCCCTATGGTTCTATTAAATAAAAAGCCATGTGTGCAACGATGAAATGCCAACAGAAACAAATGTAAATTATATTGCTCACAGGCATGTATGTCTTGCATTTCATAGGGTAATTTGAGTAAGAGTACAAAATGTACTTCTCCACTGAAGATTTGATGTAGCACGGAAGAAAAATAAAATGTATGCTGCAGAAGTTTTGGTCACTGACATAGCATCAAAACTACCTCTGTCAGTATGAGCGCACACTGTTCATTCCAATGTAATCTGCTGGATTATGTTTGTAGAACTCCACGCAGATGGATTTATTTTACTTCAGACTCATGCCCTCAGAGAGCAGTGCCCATTATGCAATACCTTTTGTTCCACAGTATCCAAGTCCCCTCAAAGGAAAACAGCTTTTCAAGTAGTTAAGCATACGAAACTGGAGCAGGATCGTTGAGCACCGCTGTCTGCTAATGTTTGCTGTATGGAATGCAAATCTCAGCATTGGGGAATCTTAATTCAGATTGATCATTTATTTCATTCAATGTTCATTGACCAGTTACCCTACAAAATCCTGGAAATGTGGTCGTCTTTGATCATTTATACAAGTACAAAATGTTCATGGATATAATTGAATTGAATGAACAATGTGATGCAGAGCCTGACAGATTTAGCAGGGGAAAGTCCCACATTTAGTTCAAATTAATTATAAAATATATATGATACTCAGTCAAACACTGATGTCTGCTATTGATTAGTAGACGAGTATATGGATAAACATAGAAGCATATTTCTATATCTATCAGCAGTTTAAAGTGGCAGTCTTTTTACACAAACACGCTCCTTATTGCCTTTAGTCCGGCAGCAAAACCACTGAAAATCGATGTTTTGAAAAACTAACTTTTGATGAATAAACGCCAAGGTCTCCTTTATGGACACCGAAATGTGGTTCAACATGTACATTCAAGACAAATGGTATAGTATGTGCGTGGCACGGATTGTCAGGAAACATATACTGGGCTCATATTTCTACATAAATTGGAGTTTGCTTTCTCCACTCGAATTCAGGAGTAAATTGATCAGGTGAATGTCTTTGCTCATCTTCCTGCTGTAAAAATCTGGTCCTTCCAATTAACTAAATCTAATCCTCACCATAAAATTGTTCATATTTTTATACAAGATATAACCAGTTTGTAATCGGTTTCAGGATTTTTCCATTGTAGTGTGACTTTTTCAGTCATATACAATGTTTCATAATTATTGCAATAGAACGCTATGACACTACTAAACACTTGCATTTATGACATCTTGACTACACTTCTTCACTGGATACAAAAAATGAAAAAAAAAAAAAACATTAAAAAGCATATATAAAAAATTGTGTTGGCAAATTCCCTTGAACATTGTTGGATTAAATGTTAAACCGTATCAGTACTAGTATGTTAAAAATAAAACCTAAAAAAACCACCTCATTCCAGCAATATAGTTTAAAACATGCCTTCTATTTATATCCTGACATGTGCTCATTAATATAAAGTATTGTCACAATAATGTGGTTCAACTATTTGATTTATAGGCGTAAATGGGTTTAATTTAATATATGGCAACCTCAAGGAACTCAAACTAATTGGATTCCATTACATATAAATCCAAGAGCCAAAATAGTCATCATAAAATTTATGTCTGGGACATAAAGTTTTAATGAAGTAATATATGAGCCATTATCTTGTTGTGTCTGTAAAAATTCAGATAATTTTGTAGCTAAACGACTCTTCTGGTGACCTATTTAGACAATGGGCCTGACTGAGATTAGGTTGGAGGGTGCTGCCTATAAAGGAAACAGCAGCGATGTTCAAATATAGTATTGCAGCAGAAAGTTGGATCATCTGGTCTACAGCATGATGGTAGACAATCATTAGGTCGACACCAGTAGGTCAACATGGGAAAAGGTCGACAAGGTTCTAGGTGGAAAGGTCATTAGTTCGACAGGTCATTAGTTCGACAGTCAAAAGGTCGACATGGGGTTTTTCACTGTTTTTTTACCCAAAAGCCAACACAGTCGACATGGACACAGTTTAAAGTGCATTGCATCCCCTCGCCATGCTTCGGGCACGGTGCCTCGCACTTTATGCAATGCACATTATTTTATTCTCCCACCAAACCCTAGTGGATGGTAGGGCATGAAATACCACCTGTTGGCACGTCGGCTCAAAAAACATGGAAAAACCCCATGTCGACCTTTTGACTGTTGACCTAGACACTGACGAACTAATGACCTTTCGACCTAGAACCATGTCGACCTAATGGTGTCGACCATCATGCTGTAGTCCAAATGACCGCATCCCGCATCGGATCACTTGCAGCTTCATAGGTCAACTGCATGACCCATGACTGTTGTAAATCCTACACTGTTCACCTGATTTGTATGTAAATACCTTCAAATTAAAGCTGAAAGTCTGCAGTTAAAGCACATCTTGTTTGGTTCATTTAAAATCCATTGAGGTGGTGTATAGAGCCCAAAATATGAGAATTGTGTCAATGTCCCAATATTTATGGACCTGACTGTATTTTGGCTCTGTAATCCACCACAATTGATTTGGAATTAAACACTGGAGATGCAAGTGAAGATCAGACTTTAAGCTTTAACCACTTGAGTGGTATGGCCGGAAATTCTCTGGGCTCAGCTGCGCTGCCGTAGCGGCTGTCCCGGAAAATTTCCAGGTATACCACTAAAATGAAGGTGTGCTCCAGTGGTGTACAGGTGTGCACCACTGGCGCATCACCTGTCCGGGCACCCCCCCCAGTGGCGGCTCTGCTGTCCCCTCAACTCTCAGCTCCGGCGATTATATGCCGGAGCTCCCCTGCCCCCGCCGCCATTAGTACTAGTAATTGACAGGCAGCAGGCTTGGGATATTCGGGGCGGCTCGGGGGGACTCGGGAGAGTTCAGGCACCCGAGTCCTCCCGAGCTGCTGCAAAACATCCCCGAGCCTGCCGCCTGTGTGATCACTGACAGGAGGCAGTGGCGGTAGGGGAGCACCGGTGTACTAACACCGGAGCGAAGGTGAGGGGGGGCTGGTGGCTTTCGACGATCTGTGGTGAGTTTTGCTGGGGCAGGACAAACCTGCCCTGGTATATTTGTCCTGCCCCAGCAAAACTCACCACTCAAGGGGTTAATGAGGGGCAATGAGCTTTAACAAAATTATTATATGAATCATTTAGGAAACATTTAGGAATTACAACCATGTTTATGAACAGGCCCATGTTTTCAGAAGATCAAATGTAATTTGCCAAATTAACTTAAGCCTAAATAAAATTTTAATTGTATTACTTTGGGGGGAGAGGGTATTCAATTGTCCCTGAATTTTTTTTTGGATGAAACACAAAAAAATGAAGTATCACAATTGTTGCCACTGTTTTTCTATGGGCTATTCAATTAAACCCATGGTTTTTTTTGTGTAAATAAAGTACCCCATTTTCATGTTAAAAAACATAGGACCCAGGATGCACCCAAAACCGTGGTTGGTTATTGCAGATTTTGATTTGCCTGCCTGTCAAAAATCCTTTGCAGGCAATGACTGCCTGACATCTAAAACCCATGGACATCACCAAATACTGGGTTTCCTCTTTTATAATGTTTTGCCAGGCCTTTACTGCAAATGTCTTCAGCTGCTATTTGTTTGTGGGTCTTTCTGACTTTGGTATGGTCTTCAGCATGTTATACACAGCTTATAATGTCAAGCCTCATCCTTCCCAGACTGGCTTTCTTACCAGCAGAAAATCTATTTAAATACCTGTCCTCTCATTGCAGTTATGACACACACCTACCAAACTAAGCCATACATAATATTGTAGTCAGCTGTGACGCCAACAAGGCATTCCATGGGATCAGTATTTTTCATATTCAGGTTTGGTCAGGAATTTATCCGTATATTCCAAATGCTTAAAGAGACCCACTGGCCTTTATAATGATCAATTTACTTAATATGAGACAATTCCAACTGTATAGGTGGACAATACAAGACTGCCCGCGCTCTCTTCTCTCCTTTACAATTTAACAATTTATACACTGATTTGTCATTTAACCCCTTCCTGACAGAGCCAGTTTTTGCGTTCCTGACAGAGCCCTTTTTTTCAAATCTGACATGTCTCACTTAAGTGGGGATAACTTTTTTTTGCTTTTACTTATCCCAGTGATTTTGAGATTGTTTTTTCGTGACACATTGTACTTCAAATTAGTGGTAAATTTGGGTCGATACAGTCTGTGTTTTTTTGTGAAAAATACCAAAATATCGTGAAAAAATGGAAAATTTAGCAATTTGCAAAATGTTAAATTTTCTGCTTGTGAGACAAATAATCATACCACTCAAAATAGTTAATAACTAACATAGACCATATGTCTACTTTATGTTTCCATCATTATTTCAACTTCCTTTTCATTTTTTTGGACACTAGGAGGCTTACAATATGAATAGCAAATTCTCAAATTTTCAAGAAAATTTCAAACACTGATTTTTTTAGGGACCAGTTCAGTTCTGATGTGACTTTGAGGGACTTGTATGTGAGACACCCCCATAAATGATACCATTTCAAAAACTGCACCCCTCACAGTATTCAAAACAGCATTTTGGAAGTTTGTTAACCCTTTAGGTGTTTCACAGGAATTAAAACAAAGTGTAGGTGAAATTTCAAAATTTCATTTTTTTTGCAGATTTGCAATTTTAATACATTTTTCTAAGGAACACAGTACATTTTACTAGAGAAATGTGACTAAAAATTGATTCCCCCAATTCTTTGGTTTTCATAAATATCCTATATGTGGCCCTAGTGTGCACGGTGACCAAACCACAGGCTTCATAATAGAAGGAGCACCTACTTGATTTTGGAGCCTCCTTTTTATGAGATTATTTTTTAGGCACCATGTAGGTTTCTAGGCACCATAAGATGCTAAAAGTTAGGAACCCCCCCACAAGTGACCCCATTTTGCAAACTACACCCCTCAGGGAATTCATCTAGGGGTATAGTGTACATTTCAAACCCCCAGGGGTTTCACCAATTTTGATACAACTGGGCAGTGAAAATGAAAAATTAAATTTTTTACACAAAAATGCAGTTCTGGCTCAAAATTTTTCATTTTCAGAAGGTATGAAGGAGACAAAGCACCCCAAAATCTGTGCCCCAATTTCTCCCGAGTACGGCAATGCCTCACATGTGACCAAAAAATACCATTTGGGTGCATGGCAGGACTCAGAAGGGAAGGAGTGATTTTTGGATTTTGCAGCTCAGATTCTGGTGGAATTTTGGTGGGTGCTATGTCGCATTAGCAAGACCCCCCAAGCACCAATACAGTGGAACCCCCCAACAAGTCACCCCATTTTGCAAAGTACACCCCTCAGGGAATTCATCTAGGGGTATAGTGTACATTTCAAACCCCCAGGGGTTTCACCAATTTTGATACAACTGGGCAGTGAAAATGAAAACATACATTTTTTTACACAAAAATGCAGTTCTGGCTCAAAATTTTTCATTTTCAGAAGGTATGAAGGAGAAAAAGCACCCCAAAATCTGTGCCCCAATTTCTCCCGAGTACGGCAATGCCTCACATGTGACCAAAAAATACCAGTTGGGTGCATGGCAGGACTCAGAAGGGAAGGAGTGATTTTTGGATTTTGCAGCACAGATTTTGGTGGAATGAATGGTGGGTGCTATGTTGCACCAATACAGTGGAACCCCCCCACAAGTCACCCCATTTTGCAAAGTACACCCCTCAGGGAATTCATCTAGGGGTATAGTGTACATTTCAAACCCCCAGGGGTTTCACCAATTTTGATACAAGTGGGCAGTGAAAATGAAAAAATACATTTTTTTACACAAAAATGCAGTTCTGGCTCAAAATTTTTCATTTTCAGAAGGTATGAAGGAGACAAAGCACCCCAAAATCTGTGCCCCAATTTCTCCCGAGTACGGCAATGCCTCACATGTGACCAAAAAATACCATTTGGGTGCATGGCAGGACTCAGAAGGGAAGGAGTGATTTTTGGATTTTGCAGCTCAGATTCTGGTGGAATTTTGGTGGGTGCTATGTCGCATTAGCAAGACCCCCCAAGCACCAATACAGTGGAACCCCCCCACAAGTCACCCCATTTTGCAAAGTACACCCCTCAGGGAATTCATCTAGGGGTATAGTGTACATTTCAAACCCCCAGGGGTTTCACCAATTTTGATACAAGTGGGCAGTGAAAATGAAAAAATACATTTTTTTACACAAAAATGCAGTTCTGGCTCAAAATTTTTCATTTTCAGAAGGTATGAAGGAGACAAAGCACCCCAAAATCTGTGCCCCAATTTCTCCCGAGTACGGCAATGCCTCACATGTGACCAAAAAATACCATTTGGGTGCATGGCAGGACTCAGAAGGGAAGGAGTGATTTTTGGATTTTGCAGCTCAGATTCTGGTGGAATTTTGGTGGGTGCTATGTCGCATTAGCAAGACCCCCCAAGCACCAATACAGTGGAACCCCCCCACAAGTGACCCCATTTTGCAAACTACACCCCTTAGGGAATTCATCTAGGGGTATAGTGTACATTTCAAACCCCCAGGGGTTTCACCAATTTTGATACAACTGGGCTGTGCAAATGAAAAATTACATTTTTTTTACACAAAAATGCAGTTCTGGCTCAAAATTTTTCATTTTCAGAAGGTATGAAGGAGACAAAGCACCCCAAAATCTGTGCCCCAGTTTCTCCCGAGTACGGCAATGCCTCACATGTGACCAAAAAATACCATTTGGGTGCATGGCAGGACTCAGAAGGGAAGGAGTGATTTTTGGATTTTGCAGCTCAGATTCTGGTGGAATTTTGGTGGGTGCTATGTCGCATTAGCAAGACCCCCCAAGCACCAATACAGTGGAACCCCCCCACAAGTCACCCCATTTTGCAAAGTACACCCCTCAGGGAATTCATCTAGGGGTATAGTGTACATTTCAAACCCCCAGGGGTTTCACCAATTTTGATACAACTGGGCTGTGCAAATGAAAAATTACATTTTTTTACACAAAAATGCAGTTCTGGCTCAAAATTTTTCATTTTCAGAAGGTATGAAGGAGAAAAAGCACCCCAAAATCTGTGCCCCAATTTCTCCCGAGTACGGCAATGCCTCACATGTGACCAAAAAATACCAGTTGGGTGCATGGCAGGACTCAGAAGGGAAGGAGTGATTTTTGGATTTTGCGGCTCAGATTTTGGTGGAATGAATGGTGGGTGCTATGTTGCACCAATACAGTGGAACCCCCCCACAAGTCACCCCATTTTGCAAAGTACACCCCTCAGGGAATTCATCTAGGGGTATAGTGTACATTTCAAACCCCCAGGGGTTTCACCAATTTTGATACAAGTGGGCAGTGAAAATGAAAAATTACATTTTTTTACACAAAAATGCAGTTCTGGCTCAAAATTTTTCATTTTCAGAAGGAATGAAGGAGACAAAGCACCCCAAAATCTGTGCCCCAATTTCTCCCGAGTACGGCAATGCCTCATGTGTGACCAAAAAGTGGCAGGACTCAGAAGGGAAGGAGTGATATTTGGATTTTGCAGCACAAATTCTGGTGGAATGATGGTGGGTGCTATGTCGCATTAGCAAGACCCCCAAAGCACCAATACAGTGGAACCCCCCCACAAGTGACCCCATTTTGCAAACTACACCCCTCAGGGAATTCATCTAGGGGTATAGTGTACATTTCAAACCCCCAGGGGTTTCACCAATTTTGATACAAGTGGGCAGTGAAAATGAAAAATTACATTTTTTACACAAAAATGCAGTTCTGGCTCAAAATTTTTCATTTTCAGAAGGAATGAAGGAGACAAAGCACCCCAAAATCTGTGCCCCAATTTCTCCCGAGTACGGCAATGCCTCACATGTGACCAAAAAATATCAGTTGGGTGCATGGCAGGACTCAGAAGGGAAGGAGTGATTTTTGGATTTTGCGGCTCAGATTCTGGTGGAATGAATGGTGGGTGCTATGTGGCATTAGCAAGACCCCCGAAGCACGGTGAAATTATGAACCTAATAATCCATAGATGTGTGGTATATTTTAAAACACTCCTTTATACATAGGCCGGGTTTGTCGGGGCAAGTGTCACACTGGAAAATAGTTTGCTTTCTTATTCCCTTTTTATAGCAAACTTTGCACCTTTTTTGTGTCCTGCCCTTTTTTCCAGTGGAGGGGATTTCATCAGGAAAATGCTGCCCTGGTACAATACGGGGGCCAGTACTAGAAGTACTGGGGCCCTCTGCCTGCTGGTTCCCAAATATTAGGCCCTTTATGACTTCCTCTTGAAAGTGCATAAATGTCCCCCTCTGGCCGGTAGAACGGAATAGCACGTAAGCGTTATACAGTGCCATCTGGATGATATACACGGCCACCTTCTTGTACCAGATTTTTGTTTTCCGCAGGGCACTGTACGGCTTCAGTACCTGATCTGAAAGATCCACTCCGCCCATGTACCTATTGTAATCCAGGATACAATTAGGTTTTGAGGTGTGGGTACTGGTACCTCGTACAGGGATGGAGGTGGTACTGTCTCCGTGAATTGTTGTCAGTATAAGGACATCCCTCTTGTCCTTATATTTGACCAACAACATATTTTCGGTGCATATTCCCCTGCTTTCACCCCTTCTCATTACTTGGGCAATGTGCGTTTTTGGGAGGCCTCTTTGGTTCTTGCGCACAGTACCGCAAGCTGCTGTACCTCTTGAACCAAGGGCCTTAAACAGGGGGATGCTAGTGTAAAAGTTATCCACATAGAGGTGATAACCTTTATCCAGGAAGGGGTGCACTAAATCCCAGACAATTTTTCCACTAACACCTACGAGGGAGGGGGGGCATTCTGGCGGTTCAATTCTTGAATCCTTCCCTTCATATACCCTAAACATGTGGGTGTACCCTGAGGTGCTTTCACACAGCTTATACATTTTTATGCCATACCTTGCCCTCTTACTGGGAAGGTACTGGCGGAATTTAACCCTTCCTTTAAAATGTATAAGGGACTCGTCAATGCAAATAAATTTTTCAGGGATGTACATCTCTGCAAATTTGGCACTGAAATGATCAATGACCGGCCTGACTTTGAATAGCCGGTCAAAGGTGGGATCATCTCTGGGTGGGCACTGTGCATTATCGGTGTAATGTATAAATTTAAGAATTGTCTCAAAACGAGTCTGGGTCATGGCCATACGGTAAAATGGGGTGCTGTACAGAACATCTGTACTTCAATATTGCCTAATTTCTGGCTTTTTTACTATGCCCATATGAAACACCAGACCCCAAAACGTCATCATCTCTACTGCATCTACAGGGGTCCACCTAGCAAATGATGACGTGGGGTTTTGAGCAATAAACTGCTGGGCATATAAATTAGTTTGGTCCACCATTAAATTTATAAAATCATCAAAGAAAAATAATTTGAAAAAGTCAATTTCCCTGAGACCTGTGGAATCAAATTGGATTCCTGGCATGGCCAAAAACTCAGGAACCTGGGGCTCAAAATTGTCTGGTGGTGGGGTCCATACGAGATCAATTATTGGGGGGGGGTCTCAGCTGCTCTACGGGGGCGTCTTTGAGGGGGTCCCTCATCACCAGAGGAGGAAGAGGAGCTTAAGACGAATCCTTCAAATTCCCCGCTTGCATCACTGGCTGTGTCAGAGTCAGAGGCAAGCATGGCATATGCCTCCTCCACTGAATACATTCTTCTGGATGACTGGGATGACATTTGGGATGACATTTGGGATGACATTTGGGATGCCATTTTTATTTTTGTGTTACTGGTAGTGAAATGTTTCAACACGTGTATAGTGTAGGGGGGGGTACAAACTTTATTTCAACCCGGGGGGTATGTAGTGTGTAGTGTGTATGTAGTGCAGAAAAAAAAAAAATACTTTATACAAAAAAAAAAAAATTGAAGGGGTTAAAAAAAAAAAAATTGAAGGGGTTAAAAAAACAAAAAAAAAGGTCCTGCGCCAAAAATTGAACCAGATGTTGGTCAGTAACGTCCGTCACTGAACAGCGCTCAAAGGCAACAGGAATTTGATCAAAAAAAAAATAAAATAGATCAACCCTGTGCCGAAAAAGCTGATCAGTGATGTACGTCACTGATCAGCGCACAGTGGCCACAGGACACCCACAAAATCACAGTGTGTGTAAAAAAAAAATTTAAAAAAGACCACACAAAAACAAAAAAGGTGATCAGTGATGCAACACTGATTACCAGTGAGGGGCAGCAGGTGCACAACCTTTGGTGCAACTGACAGTGCAACTGGCAGCAACTGACAGGTATATATATAAAAAAAAAAAACCCTGCGCCCCCAAAAAGTTGCTGATCAGCACAGTTATACTGATCAGCACAAAAGGGGGGGTAGCAGACACAAAATATACACTCTCTATCACTCTCTGTCACTATCTCTCTCTATCTCTCTATCTCTCACTATCTCTCACTATCTATCACTCTAGGACACTGCAGCAGCAGCAGTTATTGACAGTTGACAGTTATATGTATAAAAAAAACCCTGCACCCCCAAAAAGGGGGGGTAGCAGACACAAAATATACACTCTCTATCACTCTCTGTCACTATCTCTCTCTATCTCTCTATCTCTCACTATCTATCACTATCTATCACTCTATGACACTGCAGCAGCAGCACTGACAGTTATATATATAAAATTAAACCCCTGCACCCCCAAAAAGGGGGGGTAGCAGACACAAATCTCTCTATCTCTCTACCTCTCACTATCTATCACTATCTATCACTATCTATCACTGTATGACACTGCAGCAGCAGCACTGACAGTTATTTAAACCCCTGCACCCCCAAAAAGGGGGGGGTAGCAGACAATAAAATATAGCTCTCTCTGTCACTATCTCTCTATCTCTCTCTATCTCTCTCTCTATCTCTCTATCTCTCTATCACACTGCAGCAGCAGCAGGAAGTCCCAAGAAGTCAGATCCAGGAAGCGTCCAGCACGCTACAAGCAGTGATCAGGTGATCAGGTAAGGTATTTGCAAGGATCAGGTAAGTATTAGGCAAGGATCAGGTCGGTATCACGGCAGACAGGCACGGTGACCGTTCTGCACGCTATTCCAGACCGGAATGGCGTCTGCAGCGCAGTCACCGTTAGTTTAAATGTCGCGCCTTGGCTGTGATTGGTCCGTGGGTCCCACGGACCAATCACAGCCTTGGGGGCAGGTGGGGTGAGGGTGGGGTGAGGTGTCATCGTCACCGATGACCCCCTCATGCCCCCTGACGCCCGGCGGTGATTGACACCTGTGTTACCGAGCGTCTGATTCGCTGGTAACACAGGAAAACGCTGTGAATGGCTGTTCACACTGAACAGCCAATCACAGCGATCGCCGACGGGGGGGCGGCATCGCAGCCCCCCCTGGGCATGCAGGGACATGTCTGCTGTCAGGGACAGCAGACATCGTCCCTCTGTCACTGCATCTCGAGACGCAGTGACAGTTTAAAGTCATGACGTACATTTATGCCATGTGTCGGGAAGTACATCCCGGCCATGACGTAAATGTACGTCAAATGTCGGGAAGGGGTTAAAAAATTTAACAAGCATGGAAAGGCATCAACGAAGCGAAACATGAGATGAAAGTATCAGCTTTTGCTGATGAGCTTCTTCTATACTTCCATAACCCCAAACAGGCTATTCCATTATTACTAAACAAACTACACATCATATAATTGATAGTGGGTTTTTTGAATAACCACTACAAAAAGAGAAGCACTCACATTTTACCCTGCTGCCAGATTGAACTGGGGTATCTGTTTTCCTTTCAAATAGGCATCATCTACTATAAAATATTTAGGTATCATGATACCCCATTACCCATTCTACTTTCTAAAATAATTATCCCAAACTTCTCATGCCAACATTTTCTAACTAAGAAGTGGAGCACTTTGCCTCTTTCCTACTTTGGTAGATGAAAGTAATTAAGGCCAGCTTTCCTCACATTTTATGTTATTCAGATGTTAACTGTCCTCCTGTCGAAATGGGATCTGCAACCATTATACAAAGAATGACAGCGTTTTATCTTGGCCGGAAAGTGTCCCAGGATCTCTATCTACAATGGCCTCCATCCACGACAGTAAAGGTGCCCATACACTAGTAAAATTTATCTTCAGATCTGGCTGGTTGGGACAAAAAAATGTGTGGACTCTCAAAGCTGATGTTACATTAACTGGATGCAGCTCTCCTACCCACTTGCCATTTTTTCCCTTTCTCATAATACCTTTGTATTATATTATTCTAATATCATTATTTTATTTGTGCTAATTTTAGTGTGTCATTTGTACTAATAAAGTGCTTTTTTACTTGACCTTGCTCTGTCATCAATCAAGCGCAATCTACACTCTTTACATTTTTTTACTATATAGGGACTGACAATTCCTTTCTCTGATTGCTGCTGGCTAAGACAACTCACACAGGCGCCCCTAGTTACTCCGGTAACTGGTTTTTCTTTGGTTGGGACAAAAACATGGATGGATGAGTGACAGTTTGTCAGTTTTCCGGCATTTCCAAGCAAATGGTCAACTGTCATGTGCCCTCATCCATAACCATGTTTTTGTTCCAACCAGCCAGATCTGAAGATAAATCTGCATGTGTATGGCCCCCTTATGGCTTGCATGCTGTACCTCACATGCGATAACCTGCCCTCTCACCCAGCAACAGGATTGCATATGATACATGGTATTCGGTCCTTTTTTCATATGATGTATAGTATGCGATCCATTTCCTGGCTGCGGGAACCGGTGGATTCTTGGTGCAGCAGTGACTATATCCAGCTCCTATCCAATGCACACTGGACCGCACATTGACTCGGAATCGGAGGATAAACACATATGGGCCCAAAATGAAAAGGGCCCAAATCGTACTAGTGGATGGGGCCCTTAAGTTACAACAGTCCTATTTTTGGTGATATTCACTCGAGACCAACTAGTGTTTTGTAATTGAATGTTCACACTGAGCTAATAAATTATACAACTTTTTTAGATCACATATTCATAGTAATATAGTAGTTGAGGTTGAAAAAAGACATATGTCCATCAAGTTCAACCTTTGTCCTAGATTTGTCATCTCTTATTTGAGATACATACAGTACTTTGTTATAATATTGACAAAATAGTGGTTCTAGGTTTTTTTTTTCCAATAAATGTTTGTCCATCCTTATTTCAAATGTTTTCAATATTTCTGCCTTCACCACCTCTTCTGAAAGAGTTCCATAGCCTTACTGTCTTAACCGCAAAAAAAAAACCTTTCCTTTTAAGCAGGGCTTGACACTTTTTTTTTAAATCTAGGAGCCAGGATGAAAGTGTAGGAGCCAGACAAACTAAAAATAGGGGCAGTGCGTGCCAGTGGTATGGAAAAAATGTACAATGTAATGCCTATAACACGTCACACACCCATTACATGTTTTTCCACATGCCATAATGCCCATTACACATTATGCTACATGCCGTAATGCCCATTACACATTATGCCACATGCCGTAATGCCCATTACACATTATACCACACACTGTAATGGCCATTACACGTTCTAACAAACACCAGCATGCTCATTACACATTAAGCCTCACTGTAATGCCCATTATATATAATACCAGATGCTGTAATGCTTAGTATATGTGTATACCCTTACCTATATGCTCATTGCTACGGGTTGCATGTTTGATGCCAGGAGTCAACATGCCCTTTGCCAGGGGGCCAACATGCCCTTTGCCAGGGGGCCAACACGCCCTTTGCCAGGGGGCCAACACGCCCTTTGCCAGGGGTAAAATAGCCTTTGCCTGGAGTTGCATGCTGGAAGCCGGGCTGAACCAGCAGCAAAAAGCAGTGGGGGCTCAGCTTGCGGTGTCCCAGAGAGCGGAGGTGCAGCTGCAGGGCCAGGGGAAGACCCTTGTTTGAGAAGTAGCTAGCCGCTGTCTCCCTTGCCTCATGTAGCTGGAGAGTCAGGAGGAGTTGAGCAGCGGCTCTGAGGGGAGTCGAGACTCGGTGCCCAGCGTCTGTCAGGATGACGGTGATGCAGGGAAGGAAGGTCAGATTTCTCAGGCAGCGAACTTGTAGTGATTGGTTGGCACCCGGTATTTGACAAGCCCTGCTTTTAAGGGTACGGAATCTTTTCTCCTCTAGTCTAAACGCATGTCCATGTGTCTTAGACTCTGACCTCAAAGCAAAGAGGTTGCTCAATTGTTCAGAGTACTGTCCTCTGATATTATTTGTACATACATACAGATGTTAAGCATGTCTACTCTTTTTTCCAGCGTTAACATTCCTAATTTGGCTAATCTATCCTCGTAGTTTAAATACCCCATTCCATTTATTAACATGATTGCTCTCTAAACTTTTTCCCATGTTACTTCATACTCATCCTTCCTCTTTACCACAACAGATCAAAGATGACCCCCCTGGCAAAGGGCATGTTAACCCTCTGGCATCAAGCATGCAACCCGTGGCAATGAGCATGTAGGTAAGTGGCACTTATGTGACATAATATATACTAAACATTACAGCATCTGGTATTATATGTAATGGGCATTACAGTGTGGCTTAATGTGTAATGGACATGCCGGTGTTTGTTAGAACGTGTAATGGGCATTACAGTGTGTGGTATAATGTGTAATGGGCATTATGGTGTGTGGTATCATGAGTAATGGGCATTACGGCGTGTGGCATAATGTGTAATGGGCATTATGGCATATGGAATAACATGTAATGGGTGTGTGACATGTGTAATAGGCATTGCGTTATATATTTTTTCCACGCCATTGGCACGGACTGACTATTTTTAGTTTGTCTGGCTCCTACACTTTAATCCTAGCTCCTAGATTTAAAAAAAAATTGTCAAGCTCTGCCTTTGGAAGCAAATTTTTTTGGTTCAGATTCACGGTTCTATTACCAATAACCTTCGTATTCCTCTACTGCCTATTTGGATATTTTAGGGTTATTTTTCTCACTTTATATAGAGGGAACAAATCATTTTTATATAAAATTGCACATGCAGCTAAAAAAACAACAATCCTATAGCAGCAGACAGAACCCAACTTTCCTCCCTCCCCCCTAGACTGTCCTATCTTTTTTTTATATTGACTGGAAAGCTACATCAGTAAGTAAAGAGGGTCTAGTTCATTAGTTCATTTCAAGTTTACAAAATATGGTAATTTAGATTTTCCATTCATACTCTTCCTTTTGTTGGCATACATGTGGACCAAGGTGTGATTTTGCTCATATTCCGTAGTACAGTCTTAAGATACACCCATTTTGGGAAATATTCTTCAGACCCTAATCTCACTGAGCCCTTGGACTTTTTTGTTAGGGTTTTGATCTGTAACCATAATAACTTTGCCAATCAACTCTTAAGGTGCCCATACGCTAGTCTGATTTGACTACTTTTCACCTGTTTTTGACAGATCGAGCCGAGAAATTTGGGTGAAAATTGGGCAAATTGGATGGGTTTAACATCGAACTCGATGCGCAGTCCTGTGTGCTGCGGAAAGGAGTCAGCATTCGGACCTGCCGCGCATCCAACCTCCGACTCAGACCCTCTCCCAGCAGTGGGTACAACGTCGAAGGCGACACATCACATGTCAAAAGGACCGCATGCAATGTGCCACAGGCAGCTCAAGGGTTATCAGCTGGCCATACACTTCAGAGATTTCCCACAGTAGTGTATGGCCAACTTTACTTTATGTTTTATAAGCAGCTAGATGTGTAGTGGTCAAATATTGGAATATTCCCTCACCTCCTCATTCATATGTTTTAACCAAAATTTGGTTTAGAGCTACCATGGAGATAATAGAAGAGGATAACTTATTTGCTACATGACAGAATGGACAGGTTTAAGACAATTTGTGAACCATAGTTCACTTATGCTACAATTCTTACTCCCGAGTCCATAAAGTTACTTTAACTAAAATGTTACTGTGCATCTTTTTAGTTGTTATTTGCGTACCTTCCAGATTGGGTACAATAGCTTTACTGCTCTTAGATTATTCTACGGTGTCCTTATTAGGTGATTTGTGTTTAACAATATTTGTCACTTTATGCACTTGTGGTACTTTAGCTGGTTAAACCGGCTGTCCGTGGTGGTGCCCCCGCTTTCCCTTGTTTTTTTTCATAACCCTTCTCGCTATTATTGCAAGGATTTTTGAAAAATTTAGAATATTGCTTCTAAATTGTACTTTGGATGTAGTACATTGAGCTACTGTAATGAAAATGACTACTTAAAAAAAATATTGTATCCAAGTGTATATAGTTGTTTTTTTTTTTTGGGGGGGGGGGGGTTTCATGCCAAGCCCTCTTACCTGAATTGTTGTTTTTAAAAAAAAGACTGTAATGTCAAATGCTGCATAATGTAATCAGCGATCAGATATCACAACAACGCTTTTCAGAACAGCTTTCCTAAAGCCCATCCTTCTCATCTCTTAAATATTTTAGAATGCTCTGCATGGTCATCTGTGCTTCTGGGCAGCTGGCTAGTACTCAAGACTGGCATATGTTGCTCATAAGAAGAGATAAAACAATTGGCAAGATCCTTTTACTGAAGTGTTTCCTTCCCAAACACAATATAGGACAAACTTTCAAACATTTTCATTTTTATTTTGAGGTATCAGTGAAGTAATAAAACTACAATATCTACAAAGAAGGCATTCTGTAATAAGTCACAACATGCACAAAGTGCAGATTGAACTAGGCGATTGCACGAACAAGAATAAACTTACTATGAAAAATGACATTTTAAAAACATGCAAATTAACCCCTTCCCGACATTTGACGTACATTTACGTCATGGTCGGGATGTACTTCCCGACACATGGCATAAATGTACGTCATGCCATTAAACTGTCACCGCGTCTATAGACGCGGTGACAGAGGGATGATGTCTGCTGTCCCTGACAGCAGACATCTTCCCTCATTGCCCAGGGGGGGCAGCGATGCCCCCACCCATCGGCGATCGCTGTGATTGGCTGTTCAATGTGAACAGCCAATTACAGCGTTTTCTGTGTACCGGCGAATAACGTTCGCCGGTGACACAGGGATCGGTGGTGATTGGTGCTGTTAAGTACAGCACCAATCACCACCGGGTGTAAGGGTGTCACTGGTGGTCACCCCACCTCACCCCACCTGCCCCCAAAGGCTGTGATTGGTCCGTCGGACCGACGGACCAATCACAGCCATTTCACCTCAAATGAAATAACGGAGACAGCCCTGCAGCCGCCATTCCGGTCAGGAACAGCGTGCAGAGCGGTCTCCGTGCCCATCTGTGCCTATACTGACCTGATCAGCGTTGGTGGCATCCGTGCTGCCAGCTCCTGCTGTGACTTCCTGATGCTTGTGCTGCTGCTGCTGCAGCAGCGTCATTGTCAGAGATTTATAAATGTGTGATATAATTTTGTATCTGCTGCCCCCTGCTGCCCCCCTTTTGTGCTGATCAGTGTAAACTAACTGATCAGCATTTTTTTTTGGGGTGCAGGTTTTTTTTTTTATATATATACCCTGTCAGGTTGCACCCACAGCTGTGTGCTTGCTGCCCCTCACTGCTAATCAGTGTTGCATCACTGATCAGCAGTTTGTTTGTTTTTTGAGGGTGCTGTGGGGTTTTTTTTTTTTTTAAATTTTACACCCACGGTGATTTTGTGGGTGTCCTGTGGCCGCAGAGCGCTGATCAGTGACGTACATCACTGATCAGCATTTTTGATCTAATTTTTTTTTTTTGGATCAAATTCCTGTTGTCTTTGACTCATCAGAAGTTTTTTTAAATTTTTTTTTTTCTAGGGTGCTGTGGAGTCTTTTTTTAAAAAATTTTTTACACCCATGGTGCTTTTGTGGGTGTCCTGTGCCCGCTGAGCGCTGATCAGTGACGGACGTTACTGACCAACATCTGTGCTCAATTTTTGGCGCAGGAGCTTTTTTTTTTTCTTTTAACTTACACGTGTTAAAGCACTACATACACACTACATACCCCCCGTGTTGAAATAAAGTTTGTACCCCCCCCCCTACACTATACACGCCTACACAAAAATAATAAAAATGTCCCAATCATCGCAAAGACTGTTTTCAGCGGAGGAGGCATATGCCCTTATTGCCTCTGACACTGACACAGCCAGTAATGCAAGCGATGAATTTGCATTCGCCTTAAGCGCCTCTTCCTCCTCTAGTGATGAGGGACCCCCTCAAAGATGCCCCCGTAGAGCAGCTGAGACCCCCCCCCCAATGATTGATCTCGTATGGACCCCACCACCAGACAATTTTGAGCCCCAGGTTCCTGAGTTTTTGGCCAACCCAGGAATCCAATTTGATACTACAGGCCTCAAAGAAATTGACTTTTTCAAAGTCTTTTTCTCTGATTTTATAAATTTAATAGTGGACCAAAGTAATTTATATGCCCAGCAGTTTATTGCCCAAAACCCCACGTCATCATTTGCTAGGTGGACCCCTGTAGATGCAGTAGAGATGATGACGTTTTGGGGTCTGGTGTTACATATGGGCATAGTTAAAAAGCCAGAAATTAGGCAATATTGGAGTACAGATGTTCTGTACAGCACCCCACTTCATCGTATGGCCATGACCCGGACTCGTTTTGAGACGATCCTTAAATTTTTGCATTACAACGATAATGCACAGTGCCCACCCAGAGATGATCCCACCTTTGACCGGCTATTCAAAGTCAGGCCGGTCATTGATCATTTCAGCGCCAAATTTGCTGAGATGTACATCCCCCAAAAATTCATTTGTGTAGACGAGTCACTTATACATTTTAAAGGAAGGGTTAAATTCCGCCAGTACCTTCCCAATAAGAGGGCAAGGTATGGCATAAAAATGTATAAGCTGTGCGAAAGTACCTCAGGGTACACCCACAGGTTTAGGGTATATGAAGGGAAGGACACAAGAATTGAACCGCCAGAATGCCCCCCCTTCCTCGTAGGTGTTAGTGGAAAGATTGTCTGGGATTTAGTGCACCCCTTCCTGGATAAGGGTTATCACCTCTTTGTGGATAACTTTTACACCAGCATCCCCCTGTTTAAGGCCCTTGGTTCAAGAGGTACAGCAGCTTGCGGTACTGTGCGCAAGAACCAAAGAGGCCTCCCAAAAACGCACATTGCCCAATTACTGAGAAAGGGTGAAAGCAGGGGAATATGCACCGAAAATATGTTGTTGGTCAAATATAAGGACAAGAGGGATGTCCTTATACTGACAACAATTCACGGAGACAGTACCACCTCCGTCCCTGTACGAGGTACCAGTACCCACACCTCAAAACCTATTTGTATCCTAGATTTCAATAAGTACATGGGCGGAGTGGATCTTTCAGATCAGGTACTGAAGCCGTACAGTGCCCTGCGGAAAACAAAAATATGGTATAAGAAGCTGGCCGTGTATATCATCCAGATGGCACTGTATAACGCTTACGTACTATTCCGTTCTACCAGCCAGACGGGGATATTTATGCACTTTCAAGAGGAAGTCATAAAGGGCCTAATATTTGGGAACAAGCAGGCAGAGAGCCCCAGTACTAGTACTGGCCCCCGTATTGTATCAGGGCAGCATTTTCCTAACGAAATCCCCTCCACTGGAAAAAAGGGCAGGACACAAAAAAGGTGCAAAGTTTGCTATAAAAAGGGAATACGAAAGCAAACTATTTTCCACTGTGAAACTTGCCCCGACAAACCCGGCCTATGTATGAAGGAGTGCTTTAAAATATACCACACATCTATGGATTATTAGGTTCATTATTTCACCGTGCTTCTGGGGTCTTGCTAATGCGACATAGCACCCACCATTCATTCCACCAGAATGTGTGCTGCAAAATCCAAATATCACTCCTTCCCTTCTGAGTCCTGCCATGCACCCAAATGGTATTTTTTGGTCACATATGAGGCATTGCCGTACTCGGGAGAAATTGGGGCACAGATTTTGGGGTGCTTTGTCTCCTTCATTCCTTGTGAAAATGAAAAATTTTGAGCCAGAACTGCATTTTTGTGTAAAAAATGTAATTTTTCATTTTCACAGCCCAGTTGTACCAAAATTGGTGAAACCCCTGGGGTTTGAAATGTACACTATACCCCTAGATGAATTCCCTGAGGGGTGTAGTTTGCAAAATGGGGTCACTTGTGGGGGGGTTCCACTGTATTGGTGCTTCAGGGGTCTTGCTAATGCCACATAGCACCCACCATTCATTCCACCAGAATGTGTGCTGCAAAATCCAAATATCACTCCTTCCCTTCTGAGTCCTGCCATGCACCCAAATGGTATTTTTTGGTCACATATGAGGCATTGCCGTACTCGGGAGAAATTGGGGCACAGATTTTGGGGTGCTTTGTCTCCTTCATTCCTTGTGAAAATGAAAAATTTTGAGCCAGAACTGCATTTTTGTGTAAAAAAATGTAATTTTTCATTTTTACAGCCCAGCCTCACATACAGAAAATTTAACATTTTGCAAATTGCAAAATTTTCAATTTTTTTACGACATTTTGGTATTTTTCACAAAAAAACACAGACTGTATCGACCAAAATTTACCACTAACTTAAAGTACAATGTGTCACGAGAAAACAATCTCAAAATCACTGGGATAAGTAAAAGCAAAAAAAAGTTATCCCCACTTAAGTGATACATGTCAGATTTGAAAAAAAGGGCTCTGTCAGGAAGGCAAAAACAGGCTGCGTCGGTAAGGGGTTAATATACAGATTTTTTTTCGTGTCTGTACAAAATTATCTATTGCTAAAGGCTATATCCACAAAATGGCACCAATGTCAAAGAGATATCTAAAAGCCCTCATACACTAGTCCAATGTGTCCTAAGGACAAATCGGCCAAATTCCTCTTGAGTTCCACCGGCAGGGCTCACTTACAATTTGGCACTTGATGCGCCATTTTTGTATGCGATTTATCATGTAAAGAATCACAGGGAACTGCAGGAGAATTTAAAAAAATAAAAAAACCTGGTAAAAAGGCTGGCCGGCTGTTGATTGGCTGAGAGAGCACTCACAGCCAATCAGCAGCCTCCCAACTGGGCACCTGGTTATCTGTATTAAAGACACCTGTCCACACCCTCAAACACAGCCACATTCCATCTTCAATGCTCTTATTGAGGGAAGGAGGTTTTTGGCCAAAATCTCACGATACATGGCCCCATTCATCCTCTCCTTAATATGGATCAGTCGTCCTGTCCCCTTTGCAGAAAAGCAGCCCCAAAGCATGATGTTTTCACCCCCATGCTTCACAGTGTGTATGGTGTTTTTAGGATGCCACACATCATTCTTCTCTCTACAAACATCAAACATGGTGAGTGCAGTTTATACCAAAAAGTTCTATTTTGCTCTCATCTGACTACATGAAATTCCTCCTCTGGATCATCCAAATGGTCACTGGCAAACTTTAGACAGGCCTGGACATGTGCTGGCATAAGCAGGGGGACCTTTCGGGTGCTGCAAGATTTGAATCCTGGATGAAGTGGTCTGTTTCTAATGGTAACCTTTGTGACTGTGGTCCCAGCTCTCTTGAGGTCATTGACCAGGTCCCCCTGTGTAGTTCTGGGTTGATTCCTTACTCTGCTCAAGATCCTTGATACCTCACGAGGTGATGCATGAAGCGCCAAGTCGAGGGAGATTGTCAGTGAACTTGTATTTCTTCCATTTTTTTTAAACAGTAGACCTCTTCTCACCAAGCTGCTTGCATATTGTCGAGTAGCTCTCTCGAGCCTTGTGCAGCTCTACAATTTTGTCTCTGATGACCTTAGGCAGCTCTCTGGTCTTGACCATGGTGGAGAGGTTGCAGTCTGACTGTTTGAGGGTGTGGACAGGTGTCTTCTATATACAGATAACCAGTTCAAACAGGCACCATTAATACAGGTAACTAGTGGAGGATAGAAGAGCTTCTTAAAGAAGAAGTAACAGGTCTGTGAGAGACAGAAATCTTGCTGGTTGGTAGGTGTCCAAATATTTATTTTCCGCAAAAATATACAAATACATTGTTTAAAAATCATACAATGTGATTTCCTGGGTTTTTCTGTCTCTCACAGTTGAATGTATCTATGATGGAAATTACAGACCTCTGTTATCTTTTTAAGTGGGTCAACTAATTCAGACTTGATCGCAAAGCATAATTTTATCTCAAATGGACAAAACCATGCTGCACTGCAGGTGGGGCAGATGTAACATGTGCAGAGAATGTTAGATTTGGGTTAGTTATTTTGATTCGGTGCAGGGTAAATACTGTACTGTCTGCTTTATTTTTACACTGCAATTTCAGTTTGAACACACCCCACTCAAATCTGTACTTGTTTTCTAGCACGGCGCCCAATCTTTTGATCGTAGTACATCTTATACAATCGCATCGCATGCATTATAGCTGATGGGTGCTTTCAATGTTAAATGCACGCTTCGGGGTGCTTGTACAATTAAAAATCGCATCACATGCCATTTGGTGGCATGCAATGCTATGCAATATTTCGTTGTACAAGCACTACTGTTAATTGAACATGAATATCGCATCGCATTGCACACCAATAAGTATGATATGCGATGGGCGCCGTGCTAGGAAACAAGTACCCTCAAATCTAACATGATTTTGTCCATTTGAGAAAAAATTTGCTTTGAGATCTAGTCTGAATTACGCCCTATATCGTATTACATGGGAATTATGCCTCCTAAATGGGCTGGCAACAATCGCACTTAAAATCAAACCTTTGGACCCCCCTCCCAACAGAGATCCTGCATTTGCTCTGCTCTCCCAGTGCTTTTTGGTATATATATATATATATATATATATATATATATATATATATATATATATATATATATATATATATATATATATAGCATGTGGGATAGGATACAAAGGATGATTACTAGGGCCAGAGCTTGGTTAGTTTGACCAGAAAGCAGCCACATTGGTTTCTATTGGTGTAAAAAACAGGGGATTACATCAGTCCCATAAAAATACACTTGGGGCACATTTTTAATTTGGAGACAAGTTTCCAACCCCCATATATATTCAGAAAAAATAACTGCTAATTATTCCCCCAAAGGTGCCCTTGTACACTATATCCCTAAGTGCCCTTAAACCATTAAAAGGACATAAAAACATTGGGTGCGACAAGGCAAATGATGGGTGTCTCCATGCGAACGCAGATGGGCACCTGCCTGCCAGGGGTGGGCGTCTGAAGCCACAAGACGTCAGCCCCCTACCCAGTTCCCGGACCAGGACTACGCAAGTCTAATTCGGTGACCATCAAATGATTTCAGGCCCGCATCAAATAGCCTGCAAATGGATATTTATGCAAAACATCCATTCGCAGTGTGGCGGGCGTGGGCGGCGTTAGAAGGTTCGCTAAGCAGCAAACCACCGCTGCTTCGCGTGCCAACCACAAAAAAAACCCTTGGTGTATAATCAGCTTAAAGGATGTTGTCGTCCGGCTCAGACAACAGTACAAAAGCAGAAATAAAGGAAAATGGCCTAAAGCACATCTACAGATAATCCATGCTTAAACAAAAAGGTACAAAAACCATCACAGCCACCCGTAACAGATGAGGAGCAAGCACGGAAACAAAACAAGCACAACAATTTACGCAAAGCAACTTATACAAAAAGGTTCATCTGATTCTGTTGTGTGGCCCTGATACACATCAGGCTTTTTAGGCCTTTGTTTACTGCCTTGATCCTCTCAGTTTGGAGAGGGTTACCATGCCACAGCTACAAGCACATGCCTTTACTACAGCTGTGTGCAAGAGCTCTATGGCTCCACATTGTTTTTCCTGAAGATGCAACATAGCGAGAAAGAAGATTACAAATGTAGTCATTTTACTGCACTCTTACATTCCAGACAAGGGAAATAAAACATTTTTAAGTAAATATTTATTGATTCTGATAGTGTTCAGTTTGAAACAGAGCTAAGTGGAACACGCCAGACTGACAAAATAAATAAATGTTTTCAGTCCCTTTTATTTATTTGCTTCCATTTGTATTGGTATTTTCTGCCCAAATGACAGTGGGAAGAAAATTAAAGCCAGGTGCACACCAGATGATAAATTGTCCTGATGTGGATCGGAAGGATATATTGTGGATATATTTACATCATTTAGTGTGCACCCATTATATGCATGCTCCCGCAGCTCATTAAAGAATCCCCTGTTGGCCCTGCTTTCAAAGAGCATGGCACTAGTGATTACATGCTGCAGAACTACCTTACTGCATGCTGAGCCCCATGCAGCAATTTCTGACTGGTTACACATAGGGCGGTATTCAATGAGTCTGATTTGCCAGGTTTTTATGGCGATTTTGTGCTGTAAGGTGAATTTCTGACTAAAACGGTGAATCACCCTATTCAATGACCAGATGGCGAATACATTTCAAGGTTTTTTTCGCCATGATTGACCGAGTAGCAATTGCGATCTTTTTATGGTGAAGTGGAAGGTGAACTTTTAAAATAAAGTGTTTTGTTTTTTACAATTGGTGTCAAAAAATCGGGAATTTTATTCTGAGGAGTGGCATGCTATTTGTATTCATGTGCTGTAATCACATGAATATATATTTAATTTAAAAAATATATGTTATTATTATTTTTTTTTTACACAGAGCAGCCAGCAGGGGGCCGGAGCCGAGCCGCTCATTACATATTCATATATTCACTTCACCCGATCATTACATATGCATGATCGGGTGTAGTGAATATACATGGTCCCCTGCTGGCACCCCCGGGGGGCAGCCTGTGCTGCCTGGCACCCGGGGAGCCCACCTCTCCCCCACAAACGTTCTGGGGCAGGCAGGGAGACTTCCATCTCCCTGCCTGCCACCGTCCTCAGGCTCCCTGCGGCGTCCGCCGCAGGAGCTCAAATTCGCCAGTCAGGGGCAGCGAGCCCCTGACTCGTTGAATACCGGAGCCGGCGAGGCTCCGGAACGCAGCGAGCAGTGGCGAATGTGCAGCGAATCCTAAACAGGATTCGCTGCACGGCGCCAGTATACACATTGAATACTGCATATAGTCTAGAGCAGTGATTCTCAACCTCTGTCCTCAAGTACCCCCAATAGTGCACGTTTTCCAGCCCGTGGTTTAATCTTGGCAATACAGAGATTGATTTTAACAACAATCACCCGCTGCTCTGGAGTCTGAGAACCACCATTCAGCATTGCTGTTTTCTGTTCCACATGGACTCTGTGTGTACCTTGCTGGTTTAATTGGAGCCCTCTACAATTAACTAAAATACTCCTTCACCACAGACAGAGGTGTCCCTCTATTTATATAGAGAAACATTGGAAAGCCCAATCCTCATGTGTGCTCCACGGTGAATGATACAATTATTTGCTGATTACCTAAATTTTGTGTATGTGCAGAAGTGTCATATATATATATATATATATATATATATATATATATATATATATATGTCATTTTGATTGAATTTTATTTCTATTCAGAAATATATATATATATATATATATATATATTTTTTAATCTTAATAAATATATTGATTTTTATGACATATGCGCTCCTTTCTTGTACTAAGAACTATTTATGCTTAAAGTTTCGAGTGATACAGAATCACTCTTAGGAGCAGCAAACTGTTATAAACTTTAACTTTTATACAGAGAATATCATTGATTATTGGTTCTTGAGCGCCGGATTTCCCTTTCTGTGGTTTATATCGTGTGTCTAAATATATCACACGTGTGTATTACCACAGTGAGGTAATTGTATTGTAGATCTAAACTGCCCCTACTGTAGAGAATCCCTTCCTTCAGTGTATGAAACTTCGTTTCCTCTAACTTAAGGGGGTGCCCACATGTCCGATGCACAGTCCTCTTGGTAAACAGATCACCTTACAGGTCTTTGTATTGACACTTAATGTTTTTGTAAATATTAATCATATCCCCTCTTAGATGCCTCTTTTTTATAAGATGCACACAGGTTTCTGGTCCAAAAATGCATGAACTTATTCAATTTATCTATATTGAACCTCATCTTCCAATTTGCCGCCCAATACTCCAGGTTATTTGGCGACATCCTGATCTGATATTATTACCTTACACAGTTACCTGACACTTTGCGTAATGAAGCATCTCCTAGGTTATTAATAAATATATTAAAGGAAAGTGGCCCCTGCACCGAACCCTGTGGTATGCCACTTAAAACTTTAACCCAATTTGAAAATTACCCATTTACCAAAACTCTCTGTTCCCTATTCTCCAACCAATTTATGACCCAAGTACAAATGCTGTTTCCTAGATCCAGCTCCCCCATTTTGTGAAACAACCTCTTGTGAGGTGCAGTATCACAGGCATTAGCCAAATAGAAGTAGACCATGTCAATTGTGTTCCCATTTTCTCATAGACGCTAATTAAGATAGTTTGACATGACTTATCTCCCACAAATCCATTCTGGTTCCCACTAATACCCTTTTTTTTTTTAAAAATACTTTTTTATTAAAGAGTTTTCTTCAAAAAAGAGAAATTGTACCTTTCAAATAAAGTTTTACAATATTGTCTGACCATTCTTAACATTGTGAAAACACGTTAATTGGTAGTCTGTAGAGTATAAGCTTCCCCGTCCAGCACACACAAAGTGCACCACGTGGCAGTAGGAAGTTGGTAGCGAGGGGAAACGTACAACCTTACTAGCTAGCTTAATCATTCTGGTATCTGTACTTGTAGTTGACAATTCACTTGGTTGGTGTTAAAGCTTATTAGGACAGACAATATAATATTCATGCTATAAAGAATACCATGGTAACACAAAACTTCCTCATAACCTAATCAACATTAAAGAAGGGTGTTTCAGAATGAGAAGGGAGGAGCAAGGGAAAGGGTGGACAAGACAAGTCAAAACAATGCAGTGATAGCTCCGAAGAATGAAAATTGGTTTATATTGTTAAACCATCCAAGTATCCTCCCAAGTAATCCTCCCAAGATCTGCGTCTCTCATCCACACTCATTACCCGCTCCCATTCCCGACTGCAAGACTTTCTTCGGGCTGCACCCACTCTGTGGAATGCCCTCCCAAGCACAATAAGACTCTCCTCCAGTCTCCAAACCTATAAGCGTTCCCTGAAGACTCATCTCTTCAGGCAAGCTTATCAAATTCCAGAACCAGTCATAGAACCTTGCGTTCTGGTGGAATCGATGCAATAAAGAATACAGTATCTATCCTTATGTATCAATGCCTATTTCCCTATAGATTGTAAGCTTGCGAGCAGGGCCCTCCTACATTTTGACTGTCTGTAAATACCCTGTTTTGTTGTATCACTGTCTGCTATTGTAAAGCGCAACGGAATATGCTGCGCTATATAAGAAACTGTTAATAAATAAATAAATAAATAAGTATAACATCTGTAGTATATGTTCAATTTCGTAGCTTTAAATGGGTGTGGTGGGCTAGGTTGGGTTCGCGGGAAGGGCAAATTGGCGCATCAGAAAACATGTTGTGTTCTCAGAGGTCTTCTCTATGGTGGTATGTATTGTGGTATCAAGTGTTAGAATATAAATATCCCATTTAGCTTAAAAGAGAGCTTCTCAATGTCTCATAGCGCTGCTTGGCGTGCAAAAAATAGGATTTTGAGGAGGGCAATTTTTAGTTCTGTCAGGGAAGGGGAGGTCCTATAAATCCAGTGTGTCAGAATTCGTTTTTTTGCCAATACTAATATCAATGTAAGCAATGGCATGATACGCTTCTTATTTGTACCTAGGTCCCATTCAGAGAAATATAGAAATAGAAAGGGGAGTTTATATGTCAGCAAACAGATTATTCAGGAATTCCCACAGTTTCCTCCAGAAGGTTCTTATTAAACCACCTTCCCAGAAATTATGGAAGAAGGTGGCACCCCTCCTTTTGCATTTCGGACAGAGGCCTAGATCATCAGGGATGAAATGGCTCCTTTGTTGCTGCGATACATATGCCCTATTAAGGAATTTCAGATGGGTTTCTTGGAGGGAGGCGGATTGAAGGTATTTTAAAGAGTATGTGAGTATTTTCAACAAGACCTTGTATGTGGGTAGGGTAGGGATTTCCAACCTCCATCTGGTTTCAAGCTGATGCATTAGTTTATCTTGGGGTATAATTATGAGTTGCTGGTAAAGATTCCTAATTCTTTACCCAAACATGTTGAGTGAGGCCAACAAAGATAGTATTGGATCTTGGGAAGTCAAGGTGGGGAATGATTTTCGCTGGGATTGGGCACAATGTCGGGCTTGTAGGTACACATAAAATTGAGATCTGTGTATGTGGTGTTCAGCTGTGAGTTTGGAAAAGGGTAGAATGGTGCTACCAGGTTCAAATATGTTTTTTATAGCAGAAATGCCCTTCTGCCACCATTCTGTGAATATTTTGTTTTCCAGGCCTGGGGGAAAACATTGGTTGCCCCAAAAGGTGGGGAAGGGAGAACTAGTGTAATTTCTACCATACCATTTGTTAATTTTTATGTATGTCTCGGAAAAGGAAACTATTTTTAATATGTTCAGGGATTTTGCTAAGAGGGGCACGCAAGAGTGCAGCAGGGGAGTAGGGGTGGAAGAGGGCCAGTTCTAGTTTTTCGTTTGTGTATTCCGATTTCTGAAAGAATCAATCAGTGGCATATCTGAAAAGTGCTGCTTGAGAGAACGCTTGCACTTGTGGAAGGCTAAAAACCCCCTCTGCCTTGGGGAGGAATAATCTGGACATTGTCATTCTGGGTTTTTTAGTTGCCCATATAAACCTAGATATCATAGTATTATAGTGTGCCGTATCTTTCCTGGAAAGGGAGAAGGGTAACATTTGCAGCATGTATGACAATTTTGTTGAAAATAAAACACTTTTCACTACTGTGACTTGTCCATACAGGGAAAGTGGGAGTGACATCCATCTATCTATCGATCTATCTATCTATCAATCAATTTTGACATTGTTTGTAGGGCTGGTTTAATATTAACTGCGTAAAGAGAATCAATGTGTAATGGGATCAATGCACCTAGATATTTCAGCGGTGACGTTCAGATGCTAAATTGATGTAAAAACGGGTGAATAGCAATCATGGAGGAAGGTAGGGCAATGGGGAATAGGTGAGATTTGGAGTAGTTAATCTTAAAACCTGAAAATGTACCAAAGTTGTCTATGACGGACATGGCTGCTGAGATGGAAAGATGTGGATTTGAGAAAAATAGAAGCATGTCATCAACGAACATGCTGAGTTTAACCTCCATTGTTCCCACCTGAATCCCAGTGAAAGAGGAAGTATCACGTAAGCTAACGGCCAGAGGTTCCAGAGCAAGGGCAAATAACAGCGGGGATAGGAGGCATCCCTGTCGGGTGCCTCTGAGTATTTGAAAGGGAGGGGGATAGGTAATTGTTAGCTAAGATCTGGGAGGTGGCGTCTGTATACAGGTTTCGGATTGCTTTGGAAAAGGCCTCACGGATTCCAAATTTTTGCAAGGTGGTGAAAAGATGGTCCCATGATATCATGTCAAAGACCTTTTCGGTGTCTAAGTATAAAACAGCATGTGGGTCCTTGGTCCCTGAAGCCTGTAACCATTGCAGGGCCGAAAGAAGTTTTCTTATATTAAGTACAGAATGTCTGCCCCATATAAAACCAGTGTGGTCCTTATCGATAACTGAGGGTAATAGAAATTTAAGTCTATCGGCAAGCAATTTAGTGTATATTTTGAAATCCGTGTTGAGTAATGATATCAAGCGATAGGAAGAGGAAAGTGTGGGATCACGTCCTGGTTTCAATGATACCTTAAGCAGTGCAGAATTAAAATAGGGAGGTTGGTGTTCCACGTAACACCGGTTTGGACGCCTGCCAGAACAGCAAGGGCGAATCATATTCAACCGATCCATTGTTATGTTTTTACTCCATCCAAGCTGTCTCCAAAGTAGACTTAAACTTGGTGGAGCTAGCTAAGTGACTCGGGAAGCGCCAGTGTATGTATGAACCCCTGTACTGTGTGGAAAGCAGTGAAATCCAGCATGCTGCATGTTCAGATATGGAGATAGTTTCTATACCAGAATCATGTATTAAAGGAAAGGCCCTTGTGGAAAGTAATATATAAACTATGTGGGAAAGAGTATTATGTGCTGCCGATATACATAAGAATTCCCTTTCAACAGGGTGACATGCCCGCCACAGATGGAGACTAGACATTAAATATTGCATACCGTGTCTGAGAGGTGCCCGTCTAGTCAATGTTGACGTCTCCCGTCTAATACATTCGATGTCACAGCATTGAAGTTGCCTGCCAAAATAATCATGGTGTCTAAGAACAGGGTGAGGAGAGTGATACATTTTTGGAAAAACACTTTGGAAAACACATTAGGGGCATATACATTGCATAATGTACATCTGGTTGAATGTACGGTGGCGTCCACGAGTACGAATCTACCCTTGGGATCAGTCGTAGTAGAATGCATTATTACAGGTGGTTGTTTTCTGGCTAGAATAACGACTCCCCTGGACTTTGAATTGTAGGGGGAGATGCCAGCACCTTCCAAACTAGAGAATTTAATTTGAGAGTTTCCAGGGGGGGGGGGGGGGGGGGGGTGGTGTCAGATGCGTCTCCTGCAGATAGACTATTTCCACCTGGAGTTTTTGCAGGTAGAGCAGGATTTCTTGCGTTTCGAGGGGACATGGAGGCCACCAACATTCAGTGTAACTGCCTTCAAATCATGCATAATATATCATAAATAGTTGAAAAAGTATGTTAAAATTTAACTTTTATTTCATATTTATAAAAAACAAAAGTGTGAAATATTGACAAACAGATGACAAACATAAGACACTTTTGTTTTTTATAAATATGAAATAAAAGTTACATTTTAACTATCTTTGTATCTTGAGGTGCACCACACCGTGACATTTTCTTTCCTTTCCTTTGAATAAATTCTCTCTTCTGTGTCCAGTGGTAGCACACCCTCATGAAATTATCAGAGTGGAAACCACCAATATAAACTGTTTTGAGGGTCCTCCAACACTGTATGACTGTATTGAATAGACAAACACAGTGCGACTGACCTCCCCCCATACCCCCAAACCCGTTTTTTGAGTTGAAAAAGTATGCTTGATAGAGGCAAACACATAATCAATGAAGTGGTTAATGAGCACATAAGTAGAGATTAAATCGTGATTGCTATCTACGACATAAAAGACAACAGGACACAGAGGGCTAGAACAAGAAGGGCAGATAAAGAGAAACAGGGGAAAAAGGGGGAAACCAGGGAGTTGGGTGGCCCATCCTCACGGTTGTGAGAATAATAAACATGCATAGTAATATAATGGTGAGCTGCAATCCCGGGCTCCCCAAAACCCCAAACTAAAAACATTTTTAAGAATAGTCGAGAGGACCTCCAGCAGCCCAGCAGAAAGACAGACTGCTGGGTACCGTGACCCCAGGGAGGAGCAACAGTAGCACAGAGACATAAGGCTCGTCCCAAGCCTTAGATCATAATGTCGGGGTACACAGGTCGACCCGCGGGCTGAAGTTGCCCCTCAGTCAACCTGCCACCACTGAGGCGGGTTGATAATGCACGCATTATTTATCCTATAACATAATCATAACATATATTAAACCTATAAAATAAAATGAGGAAGACCCTAAGCAGGGTCAAACGGAATGCAGTCAAGCACACACTCAGACAGTGGAAATCTGGGGATTTGTACACAGACATCTTCCACAGGGTAGAGATGGTAAGGGATTGTTCACATGGAATCATTATGGTCAGAATGGTGTAAGGCATTGTCTCGGTCATATCTGATATGTGTGGAATATTACATACCGTCAGCAGAGTATCACCTTGTATGCCAAGTTGAGGGAAGGTAGATCAAGCATCTCAACGTGTAGTTAGTCAGTGTCCTGTATTGGAAGGCTGAGATAAACCTTCAATCAGTGGGTTGGTAAAGTTTCGGCCGTGGGTGGTAGTTCTTCTTCTGCTGGAGAGTGTGACTGCTGGAATAGTTGTTTGGTCAGGATTTTTATGCGGAGTCTGGGCCTGCCGGGGAGAAGGTGGCCTGGGCTAATTTGACCAGGTAACTTTCTGCATCTTGTACCATGCTGAACGCTTTAAAAGAGGATTTTGGTACTCACCGATAAATCCATTTCTCTGAATCAGCAGGAGACACTGGAGATTACATCGGGTTTAGAGCTGGGAATGCTGGGAGCTAGGCACACTAAATTTGTTTCAGGGCAGGCTGGCTCCTCCCCTCTAAGACCCATCATACCCCCAGTTAGGAAATTGTCCTACTCGAGGAGATGGTAACGAAAAACATAATTATACAACTAGAATACAACAACTTGCATACAACAGTCATATTTAACTTTATGAACAGACCGGGCCTGAACTGGCCCCACAACCAACAGGATCAAGAGCTGGGAGGGCGTCCAGTGTCTCCTGCTGATTCAGAGAAATGGATTTATCGGCGAGTACCAAAATCCTCTTTTCTCTCTCATGCAGCAGGAGACACTGGAGATTACATCGGGGAGGTACCAAAGACCGTTCCCCGGGCGGGTGAGCTCTGTGGATCCTGTAACACCAACCGACCAAAATTTGTCGCCGGTGTTGCAAAGGTGTCAAATTTGTAAAAGCGAACAAACGTGTTCACTGATGACCATGTGGCTGCCCTACAAAGCTGAGATGCAGAAGCCCCTCGCCTGGCAGCCCAAGAAGTACTTACTGACCTGGTTGAATGTGCTGTCACCACTGACGGCGGAGTCTTTCCAGCATGGATGTATGCTTGCCGAATGGTCAGCCGAATCCATCTGGCCAGTGTCTGCTTTGACGCTGGCCATCCTCTGCGGAAAGCATCGTATAGAACGAACAAACAATCCGATTTTCTGATCTGTGCAGTTCTTTTGACATAAATCTTAAGAGCTCTAACTACGTCTAAGGAAGATTGAGACGTAGGAGCACCTTGGAAAGAAGGGACTACTATCGGTTGATTTATGTGGTAAGAGGACACTACCTTAGGTAGAAAAAACGGTTGAGTCCTCAATTCTGCTCTGTCTTCGTGGAATACTAAATATGGTGCTTTGCATGATAGTGCACTCAGCTCGGATACACGCCGTGCTGATGCCAAAGCGAGCAAGAGTACAGTTTTCCAGACTAGAGATTTTAAAGGAACCTCTTCCAGAGGTTCGAACATTTCTGATTGTAGGAATGCCAGGACTAAATTTAAGTCCCACGGCGGAGCCGGTGGAACGAAGGGAGGTTGTATCCTAAGAACCCCCTGTAAGAAAGTTTGAATCTCCGGAAGGAGGGCCAACCTCCTTTGGAATAGTATCGACAGTGCAGAGATCTGTACTTTAAGTGACCCTAGGCGGAGGCCACCGTCTAGGCCTCTTTGAAGGAATAGTAAGAGCCTGGATAATTTGAATATCCGAAACGGCCACCTCTTGCTTGTGCACCACTCGGCATACGATCTCCAAATGCGATGGTAGTGAGCAGCTGAAGATGGTTTGCGCGCCTTTAACATAGTGGGGATGACTGTCCTTGGAATCCCCTTTTCCTTCAGGACGTCGGATTCAATAGCCACGCCGTCAAATGGAGGGAGGCTAGGTGTTGATGATGGAATGGGCCTTGTAGCAAAAGGTCGTGTCTCTGCGGTAGAGGGTATGGTTGATCGGCTAGCATTTGTTGGATGTCCGAGAACCAACTTCTCCGTGGCCAAAACGGAGCGATTAGAATTGCCTGTGTTCTTTCCCTTTTTAGCTTCTTTAGCACCTGTCCCAGTAAGGGCAGAGGTGGGAATAGATACACCAGGTTGAACGTCCACGGAATTGCCAATGCGTCTGTTGCTATGGCCCTTGGATCTCTTGTTCTTGCTACGTACCTTGGCAGGAGATGATTTTTTCTTGACGCCATTAGGTCGACTTCGGGAGTTCCCCATCTCTCTGTGAGTTCCAGAAACACCTCGGGGTGTAGTGACCACTCCCCCGGGTGTAGATCCTCCCTGCTGAGGAAATCTGCTTCTAGATTTTCTACACCCGGGATGAATATGGCTATCAGATGTACCTGCCAATTCTCCGCCCACTGGAGGATTCTGGTGACCTCTATCATTGCTTGTCGGCTCTTTGTGCCGCCCTGTCGATTTACATACGCTACTGCTGTTGCGTTGTCTGATTGGATCTTTACAGACCTCCCTTGTAGGAGATCCTGTGCTTCTATCAGGGCGTTGTAGATTGCCCTTAGTTCTAGGACGTTGATCGACAATAGACTTTCTTCTGCACTCCATCGCCCTTGAAGTCGAAGGTGAAGTACCACTGCACCCCACCCTCGAAGACTGGCATCCGTTGTCAATAGGATCCAATCCCATATTGCAAATCGGCGCCCCTGTCTGAGATGGTCGGAGTGGAGCCACCACAATAGGGCGTGGCGGGCTCGAGTGGATAATTGGATCTGTCTGTATAGCAACAGATGCGAGCCCGCTCCTTTCCTCAGTAGGTCTAACTGGAAAGGCCTTGAGTGGAAGCGCCCCCACGTTATGGCTGGGAATGCTGCCACCATCTTCCCAAGAAGCTTTACGCACAGGTGTAGTTGTACTCGACGGTGACTCAGGGTCTGCCGAATGAGCCTCTGTATGTCGCTGATCTTGTCGTCCGGCAGAAATACTCTCCTCTCTCTTGTGTCCAGCCAGAGTCCCAGGAACAGGATCCTCTGTGTTGGTCGGAGTGATGACTTCTTGAAGTTGATGATCCAGCCCAGCTTGGTTAGGGTTTGGACCGTCAACAGGGCATGCTGTTCCAGTACTGCTGGAGATGGTGCTTTGACGAGTAAATCGTCTAAATATGGTATTATAGTGACCCCTTGGTTCCGGAGGTACGCTATAATGATCGACAGTGTCTTTGTGAAGACCCTGGGTGCCGATGATAATCCGAAGGGCAGGGCCCTGAACTGAAAATGCTCCTTGCCTATAGCAAATCTCAGATAAGCTTGATGAGGCCTCCATATTGGTATATGAAGATAGGCATCCTTGATGTCCAGCGAGAGCATGTATTCGTTGTGTTCCAAGGATGCTATGACGGAGTGAATAGACTCCATCTTGAAGGGTTGGTAGGCCACCATCAGGTTTAGAGATTTGAGGTTTAGGATGGGTCGTACTGACCCATCCGGTTTGGGCACTACAAAGAGATTGGAGTAGTATCCCTTGCTCCTTTGAGTAGAAGGCACTGGGATGATTACCTGAGCCGCAAGTAAGGTGTCTACTGCACTCTGAAGTGCCATCCTCTTGTCTTGTGCAGTGGGGAGAGCTGTAGTGAAGAATCGAGTGGGGGGAGGGAAATCGAATTGAATCCGATAACCCTCTGAAATTAGGCTGCGAACCCAAGGGTCCTCTGTTAGAGAGAACCACTGGGTTCTGAAGTCCAGTAGCCTTGCCCCCACTATAGATTCTCCTAAGAAAGCTGGCAAATTGTCATGCCACAGGTTTCTGAGCTTGTTTGGGCTCTGTACGGGTGACAGTGGCCTGAGGTCTACTTCTGGCACGAGTACCTCTAGTGGAGTGGAAACCTCGTCCCCTTCCTCGAAAGGAATTTTGTGGGCGAAAGGAATTAAATGACTGGAACGATGGCCCTGTGTATTGGCGTCTAGCAGGTGGAGGTGCTGTTGGCAGGAAAGCAGATTTGCCACCTGTTGCTTGGGCTATCCACTTGTCCAATTCTGGGCCAAAAAGGACCTCTCCCGTGAACGGGAGCCCTTCTACAGCCCTCTTAGATTCAGCATCGGCCTGCCAGGAGCGGAGCCATAAAGCTCGTCTGGCGGATATTGCGTTAGCTGAAATGCGTGCGGATATCAAAGAGATATCTCTGGCCGCTTCTCCTAAATAGATAGCAGACTCTTTTATGTGTTCCGCCAGTTGTCTAATTTCTTCTGGAGGTATACCTGAGTCTAGTCCTTCAATAATCATGTCCGCCCACTTGGCATTGGCCTTGTTTACCCAGGCAGAGACAATAGCTGGTCTGAGTTGGGCCCCAGCCGCCATGTAAATGGTTTTTAGGGTGGACTCTAACTTACGGTCTGACGGGTCCTTTAAGGAGCATGCGCCAGGGACCGGTAGAGTGGTCTTTTTTTATAATCTGGACACCGATGCATCCACGGGAGGTGGGGTCTCCCATTTTCCTAGGGCAGAAACTTCAAAGGGATAGACTACTGGAAAACGTTTTGGCATTTGGAAACGTTTGTCAGGCTGCTTCCATGCTGCTAACAATTTATCCTGGTTTGGACAGGGGAAAACTATGGAGGATTTCTTTGTTTGTCCAAACAGGTCGAACTCCTGTGGTTCTGGAGTTGGATCGTCTGGTAATTTTAACACCTGTTTTACCGCCACAATAAGAGCTTCCACTCCCATGTGAGTGGGTTCAGGCTCAGGTTCTGGAAGAACTTCCTGTACCTCTTCCCATTCTCCCTCCTCCATTTCATTATAAGGAGCATGATCCTCCTCTGAATCACCCTCCCCTTCAGAGTACACAACCTGTAAGGGACGCTTTTGTCTCACAGGTGCTGTTGTTTGGGGATTTTGCATGGATGTAGCCAGGGTGTCTACAGATCTAGCTAGAGTAGTCACCCATGGAGGCTCAGCACTACGGTTTTCTGCCAATTCTGCAGATAACCTTTCCATGGTACCTGACAACAGAGATACCCATTTTGGTGTGGGTGCTTCCCCTGAATCACCTGCCTGGGAAGACGGTGGAGAAACAGTGCAGGCTTTGCATAAATTAGTCTTTCCATCAGCCGAGTGCTGTGTAAATCTAGCATTACACACAGTACAGACATATAGCTTCTGTGAAGCCTTGGTACTTGATTTGCTGGTCATGATTTCAGCACAAACCCGGTCTGATAGTATACAGATATCTGTACTCACACACACACACACCAAAAGGACACACAGTACAGATATGTTACTGGGGTGTTGGGTCCTGGAGGTTAGAAACTACCACCTATTGCCCCGTACTGTCCTCACTGGGACAAATAATTTTCCCCACACTACTGCGCTGTGTAGCCCGATGCTGCTGAACACCTATAGGGAGAAGCAGACATTAACAGGGCTTTTGCGTGTGTGTTGTGGCCGCGCCATGCCGCTTACAAACAGCCTCAGGCTTCTTCCCGCCTGCACCCTCACCCAAAATGGCGGCTTCCCGCGCTCCCTCCGACGCGCTGCTGAGGGCTCCAGCCGCGCATCTGTCACTAAACCTCCGACGAGCACCTCTGCGTGCACCGCCGGAGACCGGGGAAGCGCGGCTCTGACCCCCGCTGCCGTCTTAGGGAAAGCGCGCGGTCGCGATGCAGCGGTACTCACTGTGTCTGTGTCTGACGGTCCCTTCGTAGGCGGCCGCAGGAACACTGGAAAGTCTGGCAGATGCCTTTAGTGAGGCTCTGACAGGCTGCTTGGTATAACCAAGGGCGCAGGACACCCGGACCCACACTTTTAAGTGAAGCAGGGAAGGGTTCCTTTCTTTTAAATATCTTCACTTCTGGAGCAGTGTAAAAACTGTGACCAGCTCCCGTGGCACAATTTTCTAACTGGGGGTATGATGGGTCTTAGAGGGGAGGAGCCAGCCTGCCCTGAAACAAATTTAGTGTGCCTAGCTCCCAGCATTCCCAGCTCTAAACCCGATGTAATCTCCAGTGTCTCCTGCTGCATGAGAGAGAAAAAAGGTTCCCATAGAGATTCAGAGCTTTGCGGAATAGAGTAGGGCAAATTTAGTTTGGTGTTTTTCACCAACCGGGTGCACAGTGGGGAAAACGCTTTCCTGGCCCTCGTGACTTCTGCTGAAAAGTCTTGGAAGATCAGTAGTTTATTACTGTTCCACTGTAGAGATCTATTTTGATGGAATGCCGCCAAGATTCCCTCTTTATGTTGGAAATTGAGGTACTTGAATATGCCCTCGGTCGATTTGTAGCATTGTCCCTAAGCTGTCATAGCCTATGGGCTCTCTCAGTCACCATGCCTGAGCAGGCGTCCTCTATGTGAAATAGTTCAGGCAGGGTGGTGACAAGAAAGGCGTACAGGTCTGGGCCCTTAAGAGTTTCTGGGAGACCCAGGATGTGTAGGTTGCTCCTTCTTGAGCGATTTTCCAAATTGGTGAGTTTATTCTGCATAGCAAACGTGGTTTTCTGTAACACTTCATTGGTGGCTTAAAGGGAATGAATATCTTAAAAGGCTTCACCTAGGAGTGTTTCATTAGTATTTATCTTTTTGGTGATTTGCTTTACTTGGGATTTAATGTCTTTTACCCATTGCTGTACCTTTGCAGCATGGGCATCCAGTATAGGGTTAATTGTATTTTGTATGGCTCTGACCATGTCAGCATAGGTCAGGAGAGTGGCCTGGGACTGTGGGGTATTCGGGGGTTGGCTGAGTGAAAAGTTCAGGTTGTGCGAGTGTGAAGTGGGGGGTTTCTGTCACACTTACTGGTTCTGGCTGCGGCTGTGATACAGGCGCTGGTTTCTGGGCCCGAGTTGGGGCCGGGAGTATGTCCCGCGCTGCCTGTGATGCGGTTGCCATGTTGGGAGCGCCTCGCACCGTAAACTGGGGCTGGCGCTGCGGTTTCCTGGCGGGCTGGAACGCTAGAAATTTGTCTATTTCGGACAGTATGTGGTCTCTGGTCCCCTCTGATGGTCAGCAGGCGGGTGAGTGCGGCTGTCGGGTGGTGTGCAGGTCTGTCCGGCTGCGGCGGTAGCGGAGCTCAGTGCGTTGCTGCCGTCTCCATGGAACCCAGAACAGGAAGCTCCCACTAATAACCTTATTGCACACCAAGTATTCATAAATGCTATCCCTTAATATACCCTCCAATAACTTCTCCACTATTGATGCAAGATTTACTATTCTATAATTTCCTGGACGCTTTTTATGTCCCTTTTTAAAAATTGGTACAGGTTCAGTATCCCTTATCCAAATATCAGTTACGCAATTTTTTTCAAAAGCCATAGTCTCCAGAATGTACTTTTTTTTGTTGCTAAAAACTTTCTGGGTACATCTATAACTGGCACTACTGGGGAAATAATATGTAACTGACACTAAATATGTGCAAGAAAAGGATTGCTTGGCGTTCAAATTCAGTGTCTGAGATATTACACAAACTTTGTTTTATGTTTTAAAACATTTGTTTCATGCACAATTTAGATATATTGTGTGTGTTTGATGTGTTTCCACAACATAAATACAAGATACCTTAACATCCCTCATTCAAATATAAAAATATTCCAAAATACAGAATCCGTTATCCAAATTGCTTCTGGTCCCGAGCTCATGAGAATGTCGGCTTGGTCAAACTGGTCTATATGCAGCACGTCCACAATGACCAGGTCAACATTCATCATGTGTATTCATCATATGCTGACATGATCATCTGTCATCTAACCATCCCTATTGGTCTAGTGGTCTTTTACCTTCTCCCAGCAGCTTCAGCAAAGCTTCTGGAACCCACCGGATTGGTGACTGTTATTTACTGGTCGGACCTTTCAGGGACTTGGAGATTTGTAAGTATTTAACCACTAACCCTAATCTTTATCCCTAACCTTCCCTCAGTGCATAACTCTAATCCCCTTTACCTGCAGCCTAACCGTAACCTCCCACTGCAACCAAACCCTCCCTTCCACAGCCTAGCTGCCGCATCCTCCAGAAAAGCATCATTTTACATGGCAAAATGCCAACGGTCAATCATGTGATGTCTAAATTCAGAGAATGCCAATATCATGCAGTCAATGGTTTGCCCATTTTGACATTCTGGTGTCGGGCACGTTGTATATGTCAACATGGTTACTGTCAACGATGTGACTGGATATCCCAAATGGGATGCGCCATTTCAAACACAGTTTTTCCCCCCTTTACGACTATGAGCACAAGTCATGATTTCATACACATCAGCAGCAGGATGACGAATAATAAGCTCACTAGATACAATTAATCCATTCTGGAAAATGTACCCTGTTACATGAAAGACAGGAAATGTAATGAAAGGTTATTATTGCATTGTGTGTGTTTGTGTGTGTGTGTGATTTACACAATAAAAAACATTAATTTAATTGATGTTAGTATTGAAAAGAATACACAATGCTTTGTGCCATTAAGCATATTCCTGCTACAGTTTCCATAAGCACCCACACAGTCCTTCAAACAGAAAGGTTACCATAACTACACTTTTCTATTACAAACTAAAACTCCTATGATTGGTTCATGGTTTGTGCTAAAATCACATTGCAACAGTTCACTGAGCACCTTCTTCTGCGTCTAGAATCACAGACGTCGATAACACTACATTCCACCTTCTGTCAAATCTATGTTGGAAAAACACCATTTAACTGCTTTGCAAATTCACTCCGTCATGTTGTTGCCTTTATGTTAAGAGTGTTTCCACTTTTAGATAAAAACAATATTTAAAGAACATTATGTAAACATCCGAGATTACATGGACGGAAAATCCAGAAAAAGAGGTAGGGAGGTGAGGGATGCTAAGAGAGGCATACTCACAGGCAATGGCAGAGGTAGAACAGATCAGCTTTTGGCAGATACAGAGTCTGCCTAATCTAAAGGATTTGCTCATTCATAGACAAATGAAAGCTATGGGAAATTAACTAGAGCCAACAGAATAGAATGGTTGCCCTTAATCTTACCAAAACAGACAGGAGAACAAGGCAAAATATTTCCAGGACTGGACCCTTTCTCAGCCTGGATGCTACAAAGACTCTCATCCACTCACTGGTCATATCCAGATTGGACAACTGAACCCCCCAACCCCTGATAACCGCCTCCCTCCTTTCCAATCTAGCCTCAATACTGCTTCCCCTCATCTTCCTCTCCAAACATATGTCTGCCTCCCCTTCCCCTTCAGATTCCAATTCAAGCTTCTCACACTCGCATATAAAAATGCCCTCATCCAATCATCCCCCATTTACATGACTGGATCTTCCTTTAAACTCCCATCTGCCCTCTTCACTCTACAAATGCAAACCGCTTCTCCTACCTCCAAGATTTTGCATGTGCTGCTCCCAACCTCTGGAATTTTCTACCTCTCATTGATTATTGCAATGGCCTCCTTACCGGTCTTCCTAAGAAAAGACTCTCACCACTACAATCCATTTTGAATGCAGCTGCGAGGCTGATCTTCCTGGCTAGACGTTCATTGTCTGCTGATCCGCTCTGTCAGTCCCTCCATTGGTTGCCTGTATATTACCGCATTCAATATAAAAAACGTCTACTTACATACAAAGCCATTACTCTGATTACACCGACTTATATCTCTTTGCTTATCTCAAAATATATCTCCACCCGAATTCTCCACTCTGCACAAGATCTGCATCTCTCATCCACACTCATTACTCGCTCCCACTTACACTTGCAGGATTTTTGTCAGGCAGCACCCACCTTATGGAATGCCCTTCCACGCACACTAAGACTCTCCTCTAGCCTCCAAAATATCTAGCGTTCCCTGAAAACTCACCTCTTCAGGCTAGCTTATCATATTCAGGACCCCCACACAACTTCCAGTAGCATTCATTTCTAATTGCATCCCATCAGGACTGTATTGCAATCCAGTGGGGCTGCCATGCTATGGAATTATATCCTTATGTATCCCTTCTATTATCCCTATAGATTGTAAGCTTGCGAGCAGGGCCCTCCTACCTCCATGTCGGTTTGTATCTACCCAGTTTGTTTAATCACTGTTGTTTCCAATTGTAAAGAGCAACAGAATATGCTGCACTATATAAGAAACTGTAAATAGATAAATAATACCTCTCCCCATCAGACTTTCCACCTCTCTATAAAATTCAAAGGGGTTTCTGAAAACTTCCTTCAAACCAAACCATCTCTCATCCTAGCCCTCTCTGTCTGCACCTCCCATTTAGAATGTAAGCTCTTATGAGCAGTGTGCTTTTCCCTCTCTTGTTACGACAGTCAGAATCCAGGATTGAATACCCCAATAAATGTTCAAGTGCATATTGTCTCATTTTAAGCCAGAAAATCCTTAGTAATGGACAATTCCAAAAATAATGACAAATGCTTGCTTCCCCAGATTTGCAGTGGGGACAAGATGCAGATGTGGAGATACCAGCTAGAAACTGTCTGTTCAGAGAAAAATAAGCCTTATGGAATATATTCAGAATCATTTCCTTATATTGAATGGCCGGCATCAGCTTTCTAGACAGCTGTAAAGTTTAAACCAGTTTTCCGCATGTCAGTGAGGGTATAACTGTTGTCCAGGTCTTCATACCAACATTTACTTCCTCATGTTTAAAATGTTGTCTTATAAAATGATAATGAAGGGCTATAGCCTTCTTTTCAGCAGAACCAGTTGAGGCTACCATGTTTACATATCATGTACATGTCCTACATTGTCTCGTACTGTAAGTTTTCCTGCAATGCTCATTTGTTTATGTACTTTGCTAGATGCTGCAGAACCCTTAGGGCTATTTCACACGCTCTGGCTCCTGCCGGGCGGCGAAATCCCGCACGGCTAAGAAGCCGTGCTGCACTCTGGAGTTTAGAATGGTGGGGATGGCCACAGCCCGGTAGCCATCCCTTCCAGTGGTGGGATCCAGCTGCAACCGGGCGGCCGGGTTGTCCCGTGTGAATGGACACAATTGTGTCCATTATTAACTATGGTGTGCGACGCGGCTTTTCGTCATGCAGGGTTTTGCTGCCCGGCAGGAGCCGGAGCGTGTGAAATAGCCCTTATTGTGCCTACTAAATGAAGGGTAATAAGAAGAATACGTACACACCATGGAAACTACCTTTTATTTAAAATTTAGTCACATCTAATAAATAAATATAAACTTGAGACATAGCCATGGAACTTGTGCAACCTACTTGGTAACTGGCAGTTTGGACTGACAGGGTTATAGGCAATCTTAAGTAAACATCATATTGGGAGCATGAGCCAAAGCGTCTGGGATGAGTCAATAAGTTAATGTGTAAGACAGCATTTGGCAACATCAGGAGGCAGCTGGTTTTGATTGCACCTCTACCATGTTTACATAGGATAGGATGCCTGTGTATCTAAGAGAAGATAATGAAATTATCTAGAAGGAACACAATTTAGTGCTTCCAACACATAAAAATATAGGAACTGATGCGGATCTGCATAGCTTTCGGCTAGAACGTCTTAACAATTAACATTTCTTTACAAAACAATGAATTAAAGTTAAATGTAAAATAAAAACATTAAGGTCTTGTGTTTTCCCCCCTTTGGACTAAAAGCCTGAAATTAAATTAGAAGGAAACAATGAACAGATGGTAGTTTAAACTTATTACATCAAAGAAAAGTGTCTCAATTATGTCACTGATTACTATCAAAAGACTCAAAAGCTTACGCAGAGTTGGACACATTTTACACAAATGATGGTGGAGTGAATGCAATCGAAAGAAGAAACATTAAGCACAGCTTGCAGTGGTGGACATCTGCAAGGGTAATATGGTATGGCCCCGGTTCTAATTGTTTCGCTTTTTACGAATTTGCAACAGGGAATGATGTAGAAGATCTGCGCATGGCTTGTGCAGGTCCTCTCTGCGGGCGCCTTCGGAGACTTGCATAGTCTCGGAGGTGCTCACAGGGGGGGGGGGTGCAGGAGGTGGATAGGGGCGTTACCTGAGTTTCCTGGGTGTACCCATGAAAATGCTGGGCGCGCCCAGGAAAATGGGCATCCCCATGTGAACAGGAGCAGCTACCTGGTTTCTAAGTCTGAGGTTTTGCCTCTATCTACACCAGACCTTGTCCACCAATGTTTGCCTCTACTGACTAATTTTTCGACTATTTCCTCTAAAGTTAAATATTTAGGTATCTATATTAATCCACACATCTCAAAAATGTATAAAGCAAATTTCCCATCTGTAAGTACTACAATTGAACAAGAGACTCTCCAATGGATGAAACTCCCGTTTTCATTGTTAGGTAGAGTCGTGGTAGTTGAGTAGTTCTTTTTACAAAATTGACGTATCCATTACAATTGTTCCATTTTTTCTTAAGCTGAAGCCAGCTTCAGAGAAATGTATGGCAATTTTAAGCGATTATAGTACAAAGTTCATAATTAGATTCAAGTGATTCTAAAAAGTACACTCCCATTCTCATGGAAACCATTGTTGTTGGCCGAGTTCACACCATGGCTCTCAGACAAAGTTTGAACCAAGATACTAACATTATTGACTACACTTAACATCCTTAGCCATATCATTGATATTTAGACAATGGCTGGAAAATCTGGTCTATATAATCTTGACTTTATTACACATTCTTTTTCTTGCTACATTATTATAATTGGTCCTGAATTCATCCCAGCTTTCTTTATCTTCTTTGTTCCTTTTTACCTATCTCCTTTCCCCCAAATAAAAATAAGATGCATAAGATCCATAAGAAGCCATAAGATAAAAGATCCATCAACACGTGGCGAGCGCAGCGAGCCCTGCGAGGGGCGGCGGTACGCGTCCTCCAACCTTTTCATACCCCCACTATCCACGTCGGCGTGGAGTTGATTTTATACAGTGTGGCGAGCGCAGTGAGCCCGAAGCGTGGTGAGCGCAGTGAGCCCCGCGAGGGGACGCGCATCACTTCACAGGTATTACGCATGCGCTCGCCTCGCTTCGGGCTCAGTGGCTCGCTGCACTCGCCACACTATATAAAATCAACTCCACGCCGACGTGGATAGTGGGGGTATGAAAAGGTCGGAGGACGCGTACCGCCGCCCCTCGCGGGCTCGCTGTGCTCGCCACGCTTCGGGTTGGTGTTGATGGATCTTTTATCTTATGGATCTCATGCATCTTATGGATGCATGAGATCCATAAGATGAGATCCATAAGATGTGATATTGTACATACAATTAAAAATCTTTTTAATTGTATAGATTGTATGCCTTAATTAAGGCATACAATCTTATGCTAGGAAATAAGTACCAAATAAATAAATATAAAGACAGGTACTTGTGTATTATCACGGCGCCCAGTTTTGCTCTGTACGGCACCGTAGTGAAATCGCATTGCATCACCCCACTATCCACGCCACCCCGAAGCGTGGCGAACGCGTCCTCCGACCTTTTCATTCCCCCACTATCCACGTCGGCGTGGAGCTGATTTCATATAGAGTGGCGAGCGCAGCGAGCCCGGAGTGTGACAATCCCCGCGAGGGGAGGCTGATTACTTTACATGTATTCCGCGTGCGCTTGCCCCGCTTCGGGCTCAGTGGCTCTCTGCGCTCGCCACACTATATAACATCATCTCCACGCCAATGTGGATAGTGGGGAATGAAAAGGTCGGAGGACGCGTTCCACCACCCCTCGCCATGCTTCGAGGTGGTGTGGATAGTGGGGGGGGGGGGTGCGTTAAACCGATTTGGGGGACATACAATCATATTATTGTATACCTAATTTCATGGCATCGCACACCCTATAAAATCACATGCGATTTTGCGGCAGATGCAATGCGATGGCCCGGGGCTGAGAGAGCAGTGAATAAATTACATAGGAAAATCGCATCGCATGGCACTAAAATGGCCCATGCGATGCGATTTTCTTACGCAGAGTAGCCCACTGAGCAAACTGCTTAGTGGGCACCATGCTAATACACAAGTACCAAAAGACAGAAAATTTATTCTTGCATTATAATGAGGGCATACTTCTTTGTTATTCACTGTGATATTTATATACTGTACAGGTCACCATCTTTATTTTGAATTACTCTCAATAAAACCGTTCTACAAAAAAAAAAAATACCTGTAAGGTAGAAGACATTTCCAGAATACATTAAAGGGTATATCTAAATGGGTATAATATTAGATATTTAAACGCTGATGGGGTCAGCATGGGGGCACTATGTATTATACGTTTTAGTAAACCTTTTCACTGTATTGGACAGGGTTGGATCAGGAGGGGTTTTGCGCTAATTACCATAGGGTCTGGCATAGTTGTGGATTCAAGTCATCCTAAAGATGTGAAGTTGTGCAAGGCTACGGCAAAAGGAAGAGCTTTTTTTTAAATCTTAATATGCCGTTTCAGCGATCACACACCATTTAGAGCAGGATGAATCAATTATTTTATCCTGAATGTCACACATCCCACCATGATCCAAATGAATCAATAAACTCTGGGACGGTACCAAGGGACTGGCGCATAGCTAACGTAGTACCAATATGGAAGGAAGTTAGCAAAACTAACCCTGACAATTATACACCGGTCAGCCTTACATGTATTGTGGAAAAAATATTAAGGAATAATAATAGTATCCAAAATTACAAATTTATAAGTAAGGCTCAGCATGGGTTTGTCAAAAATAGATCATGTCAGAATAATTTAATTAGCTTCTATGAGGAAGTGAGTAGGGGGCTGGACTTAGGGAAATCTATTGATGTAATACTGCTTGATTTCGGTAAAGCTTTTGACATGGTGCCACATAAAAGGTTATTAATGAAACTAGGTAATTAAGGGTTAAGAGATAAAATTTGTAATTGGATTAAAAACTGGTTGCACAATCAGGCACAGAGAGTGGTGGTAAATGGCATATATTCCAGCTGCGGTAAGGTCCAAAGTGGAGTCCCACAAGGTTCAATATACCCACCTTGTTTAATATATTCATTAATGATATTGGAAGTGACATAGTGATAGATTAACCATGTTAATGTTTTAACTGGAGAACCGGAGGTTGAGAGGTGATATGATTAGTATGTTCAAATACAGGATTGGGAATTATATGGAACTGGGACATGATTTGTTCACTAAAAGGCCTATAATTAGGACACGCGGTCATGTACTGAGGCTCACGGAAAATACATTTCATACTAAATTCAGAAAAGGATTCTTCACCATTAGGGCAGTAACATTATGGATGCATTTTTGGCCACTAAGGGAATCCTTTAGCTATGACTTACTCAAGTCAGTAGTTACAAGTTAGATGGGTTGAACTTGATGGACTAACGTCTTTTTTCAGCCTTAATTACTATGTATTAATGCAGCATTGCATGTAAAAGTGTGATTAAAAATGTAAAAGGTGGTTCTTCCAACAAGCTGCCTTTTGCATTTAAAGGAGGGTGTGTGTGTGTGTGTGTGTGTGTGTGTGTAAGGGGGGGGCATAAAGGGATGCACATTTTGGGGTTGAAAAAGGCCATCGATATCCAATGTGGCAATTTGAAAGCCTGTGTTTTCTCATCAGTTCTGCCTTTAGTAAATGTGGCAATTTGAAAACCATCAGACAATATGTAATAATAAATATGCTACATTCATTGAATCAATGTCCAATTTTAACACCCTAAGAATAACTTAATTTTTTATTTATTTGCAGCAAGAACAGGTGCTGCACTGTTTGTATTACAAGCTGAGTTCTCAGTCCTTGAGCAGAACAAAGCAAGGAAAAGCCTAGAATTAAATGTAAGGAAGGAACTTCAGACCTGCTTCCTGTACTAACAGGCCTTGTTTCCAACTTCCTAAATAAAAGAAAGGTGATATTGTAAATTTTATAGATTTCAGAAAATGAAGCTGAGAGAGCAAACTGAATTTTTTTTACTATGTTACTGTAGTCTTCTTAATATCAGCCTATAAGTCGCAGCATGACAAATAACCGCAATTTAATTACATGAGCCAACCCCACTTAATATAACTCATCCAAAGGGTGGTAGTCAATTTTTATAACAAGCCTGATCTCCCATCTAAAGTGACGGGAGATTGTGGGGCGATATTCAATTGATCTATTTTTTTGCGCATCTCGCTTATTATGGTCCGGTTTAGCCACACATTCACACATTTCAGCTCAACAACCCCAATTGAATACCACCCAAAATGTCCTTTTGAAAGACAGGGGAGAAGTTCTACTAAGTGATATCCCTTCAAAAACTACATTTAAGGTGTGTATTTTGAGATGTGTGTTCAGCCCAGTGCTTCAGATATCCTAGTTATGCCCCAAATATGGCACAGTATGTTCTGAATCATGAATCCACAGTTGTCGGGATGTTTGTGGTATCACAATGTAAATCCTTATGTGAGGCTTAATTTAACCTACACAATCCTACGAATCATAATGCAAGCTGACAAGCCATCTACTTCACTTGGAACCAGTGACATCACAGAGGTAAGCAGTGGAGCACACCATTTTGTGGGCTGAAGTATGAAATGTAATTTACCAACCAAGTGGCTGTAATATTCTTGTTATTTTATTTACTTTGTACATTAAACACAAACAAATTTTCCTGAATGCTTAACACTGCTGTGAATAGATTCTGTTAGTCTATACAAAAGGCAGAAAGGGTAAATCAGCGCCCAGCAATGTATTTTAATATGAATTTCTATTGCCAGGAGATTACTTTGCCAAGAGCCTATCCCACGCATGTCCAAACTGTGGCCCTCCAGCTGTTGTGAAACTACACATCCCAGCATGCCTTGCCATAGTTTTAGCATTCCCTAATAGCAAAACTGTGGCAAGGCCTGATGGGACTTGTAGTTTCACAGCAGATGGAGGGCCATAGTTTGGACATGCCTGGCCTATTCTGTTGAAACCAACACCATTACTTATGTGCAGGCCCTGGACCCAGCATGCACAATGAGTCTGCGGGCCATCGTGTTGTTCATGGTGCAAGTGCAGGCTGACAGATTAGGATCCCTTTCTGGGAAATATTGCATAAATTTCATTGAAAAAATCTAAAAATAAGGCAAAAATAAGGCAAAGCTTAAAAAAGCTAAGCCTTAGTGATTGATAGAGGGACAGCAGCAGAGATCAGAGACAAACAAATTTACCTACCCAACAGTTTTTGGAGGACTGAGTTCAAATCTAGTTTCCTATATCCCTCCATCTACTCTTTCTTTTTTTATATATTTAATAATCTGACTGTTTCAAATCACAATATCTGATTTGATCAGTTATTTTTATGTTACCCTACATAAGAAGTGGGTAACATCTGGCCCGCAGGCTGTATAAGGCCCATACAATCAGTTACTCAGACTGATTTCCTCTGAGGTGGCAGGCATTTTGGGAGTAACATCTCTCTCACAGTGCTGTTCCTCAGGCTAGCGGCTACTCTCTGTTGCACTGACAGTGGCATGGTGGCCTAGGACAGTTATCCTCACAGTTAATTTACTAAAGTGTGAGTTTTTAGAAGTGAGAGATGTTGCCCATAGCAACGAATCAGATTCCAGCTTTGAATCGGATTGGTTGCTTTGGGCGACATCTCTCACTTCTGAAACCCATAGATGAGCACTAAGCCTCCTATTACATTACCACCACCCAAAAAAAAAAAAGAGAAAGGTACCTGAACTCTGCAACAAACTTCCTGGTCCGTCACCTCAAGAGCCATGACTACCCATAACAGCAAGGCACATGAAATCACATGACATTGATTAAAAGGCAAGTAGTTTGATGACCGCAGTACCTTCCAGGGCCACTTTCATCAGGAATACAATATATATCTAAATTGATATGGTATATACATACATACATACATACATACATACATACATACATATATATATGGTAAGCCTTGTATTACAAGTATTGTACACCAAATGAAAGTTTATATAAACCAAAGTGTTGCAACTTACAGTATATATTTTGTAAAAGCATTATTGTACAAAAAGATCAAGAGATAGTCAACATTGCTGTTTTTTTTTATGAGAAATTGCTAAAGTAACATTACATGTGAAAAGATTATTCTGGAAGAAAACTCCCTAGTTACCAGCGCACGTCAAACTATTAAACTGTAGGAGCATTTTAGCCCATCTGACTAATAGCTGCACAATTACTTTTCAGATGTTAATATAGATTTAAAAAATAATTTCAGCTAGTTTCTATGGGAACCACTTAATATGCAGCCCACTGTATTGTTAAGGACAAACGCTAAATGGCTTTCAGAACCAAACAATTGCAAAGTAAGAGACACATAGATTTCCAATAATAAGACTCATTTCTCCTATTCAGATTTGAAACTTATACAATGAATTGCACCTAAAACTACCGCACGCCACACTGTACGTAAGTTTCCAGTAGTACCACTGAATGGGTAAATATAAAGAATACATTTTGTATAGATATTTAATTTTATATATATTTTTATATATTACTAACCAGATGAAACTCCTATCTTTTTTCATGGTCAAAACTAATTTTTATGATCTGGCTACATAATATTGCAACTGTGGGTCAGGTATAAGTACAATCTACTTTGTATGCATTGACTCCATTGCACAGGTCTTACTCCACTATAACGCTGGCCATCCACTAGACCAACTTTCAGCAAATTAGTTGGTTGGTTGGACAGAAAATCTGGTAATGTATGGGAGCAAATGACTAATTAGAAAATTAACAAAACATTTAGTCAAAGGTAGAATATGGTTAATTTACTAAGCATCCATATTTTCAGGATTAGTATTTTCGATGGTGAAGTGATTCCTATTTGGCTGCCAACTTTCCCTGACAGCCAAACACAAACGATGCCTGCTTCTCTGGTTAAAAAAAAAGGGCTGCCATTAGGGAATGATAAAACTATGTTTCCCCCCACCCCCAAACACGCAAGCATAACCAGCCCCAGGCTCTTTGAGCAGGTGTAAGATGCAGATATCCAGGGGAAAAAAAGATCTGGGGTCCCCCTGGATTTCTATAGCTAGCGCCGGGCTCTTGGCCCGGTCCTGGTTCACAAAATATGGGGGACACCAGCACTATGGGAAACCAGCACTGGGCTCAAACAGCCATCACGGTAATGCCACAGACAGGGGACACATTATATAAGGTCCGCGGCCAAAGCATTACCTCTGTGGCTGGTCAGCCTGTGAAAAAAAAATATATACGTACCATCCATCCGGCATAGATCGGTCCTCTTCTGTCCACGTAAGAATCCTAGAGTGTAAAAAATAACAAACCTCAAAAACCCGGTAGCACTGAAGGAAGCCCATGTATACACATGGCCTCCCTTCCCCGAATGCCAGGTCCTCACACGACTCCTGAAAGTTCAGCGGAGCTCAGCCAACATTGCAGGTTTTAGAGAAAACCAGACTGCTGCCCAGATGGTTAAATCAAAATAACTGGAGGTACTATGCTCAAGCAGGGATATCACTAAAACCTGGACTGTGTACCTGGAGGACTGAGGTTGGGAATGCATGTGCTACACTGTAATGTGTACAGTATATACAATATACAGCATTGTATGAATATATATGCCCTATATACTGTACCTTACACACCAAACGTTCAGTCACAAAGCAATAACTTTAAAGTTTAACATTCTGAACTAATGTCTCAAGAATAAACTGCATATAATGATTATAGAGTGGCTGCTGTGTATGGCTCATATGGTAATTAGTCCGTCAGCAGAAAGTCAAAATACAACACCAACTCCTTTAACAAAAAAGTGCCTGGCTCTATTATTATGCAGCCCCCACAGATAGAAGACAGATGCAGAAAGGGTGTACAATATACAGGCAATTATAATAAAGCACTTCTTCCAACTAGTATACAGTCTATACATCTAACTATAGTCATATTCTCTGGTATATGAAATGCCACATCTCAATATTCTGGGGAAGGTACACACATTATAAATACAGGCAGTACTGCAATTTAAACATGAGTGAGTTTTTTCTGAATTTAAACAGTTATGGTGCTACAATGCCTCTATTAATGCTGGGTCAAAACATAATGTTAGCTGCAATATCTGACATTCACAATAATAAACTAGTCACAATGGTGTATTTTTTTTTTTTTTACACTTTCCAATGGTGCAGGATTATATCTGGTTACATTCAAGATTTCTATTCACCTTAGTCTGTAATGAATCATGAGACACATGAAATCCAATTTCCTGTGGAACCAGTTACTCATGACGCTGTCTATTGGTTACAAATGATGCTATGTGAAATGTAAATTATTGGTGTAGTAGAGTATTGGGTGGAATTATTATGTACTGATGGACGCCTTGTGAGTGTGGTGGTGGTAAGGGGGGCAGTCTAATGATGATAGTTCTGCTTCTATGATCAGAGACCCACAGTTCTTAACATTGATTTATATGGACCATACTACTAGTCAATCTAATATTGATGCAATCAGTGTACATAAGAAGAGACGGATACTTAAGGCAGTGGTGCAATTATTATCAGTCCATATTTTCAGGAAATGTTTAATTGATAACAAACCTATCCCGATCCTGACGGTGACATCATTCCGGGCACACCAGAGGAGTCTTTCACAATTTTAGGAAAGCCTCCTGCTAAGAATATTTCACTGCACATGTGCCCAGCTTCAGTTACTAGAGCCAGATGGAGGTTGTGGGAGCGGGATTGTAAGAATGCCTCCATAGACATACAGTAGATAACACCATATGATTAAGGCGATAACCAATGAAGCATATAGGAGTCAAACTGGAGTCTTCTTTGAGAATAATAAGGACTGAGGTCTTGCAGGAGATTTCTGTGAAAGAAAGTTTATGCATAATTTATGTGAACATGAGCTTGAGTAACATCCCCCTTAGGCCCCAGGTACCACACAGTATTAGAATTTCCTTCACATTTCTCCTTTAAATGATTCAGTCTAATCCAGTGACTGCTGCAGTGCCGACCATATCGCGCAGAGGGAAACTGCTTAGCACTAGGGTAGCCAACCCTAGTCCTCGAGAGCTACCAACAGTGCATGTTTTGCAGGTCTCCTCACAGAATCACAAGTGAGCTAATTAGCTCCATCTGTGTATCTTTTAAAATGTGTCAGTGATTAATGAGTGCAGCTGTGCAGCAGCTAGGTTGTCTGGAAAATGTGCACTGTTGGTAGCTCTCGAGGGCTAGGGTTGGCTACCACTGGCTTAGCACATACAAACATACATGTTCTGATCAAAGAAAATATATGAGGGCTGACCACAGCGCTGGAACAATAGGTAAGCAGCTGGAGACCGGAGCTTTGAGAGGAGACAGCCACCAGATACAGGGGAGAAGTGCCGGTGGATACGTCTGCACATTTTTGTTAGCAGCAGCGGCTTCGAAAAATCATTAGCCGGGAAGAGAGCGTGTTTTATCGGTGGAGCATAGCGGCATACAAACATCTTTGACGCGACCCTGCCAGACTGCGAGCGCAGGCAGATTCTGACAGGTGGGAGCACACTTGTTACCAACTATTCGTGCACCTAGCTCCTACTCTCTTCTTATTTTCCCTTACCACCAGGAAACCTAATAGACAGAGGGAAAACCCGAAGGTTAACCACAGTGGCATTGTGGCACCTAAGGGAAGAGTACTAGTGTGGGAAAGACAGATGTCATACCAAGTTGGAATCCACTGTTAAAGATCAGTGGATTTAAGGTGAAAAATCACATACCCAAGAGGTCCGGTGAGCTGATAATCTCTTCTTATAAAGAACTGTTTTTTTGTTTTTTTTAATTTTTATGTTTTGTGGTACACATATCCTTTTTATTGGATTGGTCCTTTGGTTTGATCCGCTTTTTTATAAATAAAGTGACTATATTTTAAGAAGTTGACGCAATTAATGTGACTATTTTTGGATAAATTGGTTGAAACCTGCAAGTCCTACAGATTTATTGGACATATTGTTCCAGTGCTGTGGTCAGCCCTCTTATATATTTTCTTTGACTTTTTCTTTGGAATTATATCAGGATTAAATCTTTCCAATAAGGGCTAAGCAGCAGCAGGAAAAGAGAGCTCAAGGCTGTTTGGACTGCTTTTTCTTAAAGATACATGTTCTGATGTAGGATCCCCCTGAGGTTACCAGTGCTATAAGAATAGGCACCATGCAACTCAGCACAATGCATCACACTCCCATTGGCTAATTTCACAGTAGTTTGGGGCAGGCTTAGAAGAACTGTGATGCCTTATGCCGAGTACACAATTTTGCACATGGCGCCTGATACATATAGCCATGGACAAAAGTTTTGAGATTGACAAAAACATTATTTTTCACAAAGTTTGCTGCCTTAGTTTTGATGATGGCAATTTGCATATACAGTACTACATAATGTCATGGAGAGTGATCAGATACATTTATTGCAGAGTCCTTCTTTGCCATAACAATGAAATTAATCCAAAAACAACATTTCCACTGCATTTAAGCAGTGCCACAAAAGGACCAGCTGACATTATGTCAGTTAGTCTCTTGTTAACACAATTGAGTGTTTACAAGGACAAGACTGAGGGGGGTATTCAATCTCCGGCGAGCATCTCCAGTCGGGGAGATGCCCGCCGGGCCCTATTCAATGCGGTCTTCCCCGACAGCATTGAGCAGGGTATCTTGGCAGAACGAGCTCTACTTCACAAGCTGTCGGGCTCGTTCTGCCGAGAACGGCCGGCAAGTGACGAGCTGCCGGCTGCAGCTCGCCTCTTCCCGGCCACGCCCCCTTCTCGCTCCCAGGCAGGAGGGACATTGAATCCCCCCTGCATGTTCTCAGTCTAGCTGACCGAGAACGGGACTGGGTCACGGCGGTCGAGCAAGCTCGACTGCCGTGACCCTCACATTGAATACCCCTCTGAAGATTACTCTGTCATGCTGATTGAGTTAGAATAAAAGAGTGCAAGCTTTAAAATGAGGGTGGTTCTTGAAACTATTGTTTTTTCTTTGTTAACCGTGGTTACCTGCAAGGAAACACAGTCATCATTGCTTTGCACAAAAAGGGTTTTACAGGCATGACTATTGCTGCTATTAAATTGCACCTAAATCAACCATTTATCGAATCATCAAGAACTTGAAGAAGTGAAGTTCAATAGTTGTGAAGGTGGCTTCACAAAAAGTCCAGCAAGCGCCAAAGCTTTCTCCTAAAGTTGATTCAGCTGCGGGATTGAAGCACCACCAGAGCAGAGCTACTCAGTAATGGCAGCAGGCAGGTGTGAGTGCATCTGTACGTACAGTAAGGTAAACACTTTTAGAGAATGTCCTGGTTTTAAGAAGGTAGCACATAAGCCATTTCTCTTCAGGAAAAACATCAGGGACAGACGGATATTCTGCAGAAGTTAGAGGGATTGGCCTGCTGAGGGCTGGAGTAAAGTCAGTTTCTCTGATGAATCCCCTTTCAGATTGCTTGGTGCATCTGTAAAAATGTACTATGTCATGCCAACAGTAAAGCACCCTGATACCATTCATGTGTGGGGTTTCTTCTTAGCAAAAGGGAGTGGACTCACAGTTTTGCCTAAGAACACAGCCATAAATAAAGAATCGTACCCAAGCCTCCTACAAGAACAACTTCTCCCAACCATCCAAGAATAGTTTAGTGATGAACAATGCCTTTTCCAGCATGAGGGAGCACTTTGCCATAAGGCAAAATTGATGACTAAGTGGCTCAGAGAACAAAACATCAAAATTTTGGGTCAGTGGAAAGAAAACTCGCCAGACCTTAATGCCATTGAGAACTTGTGTTTAATCCTCAATAGGCGGTGGACAAACAAAAACCCACAAATTCTGACAAACTCCAAGCATTGATTAGGGAAGACTTAGGGGCCATCAGTCTGTACGTGGCCCAGAACTTGATTGACAGCTTGCCAGGGCAAATAACAGGTCTTGAAAAAGAAGAGTCATCACTGAAAATATTGACTGTTTGCAAAAACTTAATGTAAATTGACAATAAAGCTTTGCCACTTATGAAATGCTTGCCATTTTTAATTCAGTATACCATAGTAACATTAGCAAACTTGTGTGAAAACCAATACATTCTCAAATCTTTTGGCCATGGCTGTACATTGCTGCCGATCCCCAGGGGAACCATGTATGCATATTCTGAATTAGAAACCATAAAGCCACGCCTTCCGTTTTCATCACTGTGGGTGCAAGGCCAGCATTCTGGGAGCTTCTGGCATGCTCCCAGTCCCACTGTCTCCCGTGAATAGATAGATACTGTATATACAAAGAGGTAATTTTTAGAGAGGTGTCAGGAAAAGCCCTCTGCCAGCTACAAATGTGGACTATTAGCTAATAGGCTACTGCCTTTTTTAGATAGCGGTAGCTGCAGGTACCAATATTGGGAATGCTTTGCATTACGGATGTCGATAAATCTGTCAGCATTAGACATAAGGGTCTATTCCACCAAGCAGTGCCAGTGGAACCGCAGTGTAAACGGTGCAAATCCCGGATCCAACCTGGCTTGGATCCATGTGCCAGATACCGGGTCGGAATCGGATTTGTGTGTAAAAGGAATATAAATAACAGTTGAACTTGTGGTGGCTGTACACTGGTTTGGGCATCTCTAGATCTGGGGGCACACTTGAGAACAGCTCAAGGCACACTAGTGTGCAACGGCACAGTGGTTGATGTACTGCATATATGTCTCATGTCTGTGTGTCTCTGTTGGCAGTGAGTGAAACTACATCTCTTTCTCTCTCACACAGAGGAAAATCACAAGGTAGAAGCACTCAGACCATTTGAAAAGTAACAATGGGAATGTATTCATGACCCTGCATTTCATGTAATCAATTCTTGGAATTTATATGCAGAAATATTTCTCTGTAACCTGCTGCATTTGCTGCCTCACTAGCTTTCAAAGCATTTGCTTTGAGTGGGCTTACTCGTACAAGTATACAGTATGAGGCGATGCCTGTGCTTTCCATCTATAGATGATGATTCTTGAGTATAATTATAACTTACATCAGACCTGAATTCTGCTTCTGAAAGATGTAAAGTCTCCACTACAGTAACCTAACAAACATACAGTATGTATGCAATGCCCTCTGTAAATGTAAGATATTGATATTATACTTTTTGTATTGGATCATCAGATAAAAAAAGCTGAATACTTTGCGTGCAGAAAAAACCCAACAGGAACGCACCAAAGAAATGAGAGAGAACACTATAATGGTGCATACACACGGTGAGATTTACTTTCTATTAGACCACTATTAGATCTGAGTCTGTGTCTGGATCTGGGTTAAGGGGTGTACACACGGAGAAAATTTGTGCTATTTTCTAAGCAATCTGACTAGATTGCTTAGAAAGTAAGCACAGATCTCTCTGTGTGTATGCTCCGAGAGATTAAATATCTCTTGCTAACCAAGTCAGTGCATGCAGTCACAATCTAGTAAGATTGCTTAGCAAATGACTGCAAATCTCTCTGTGTGTACAGAATGAGAGATACTGATCACAATCTCTCATTCTGAACCATTACCCTGACTTTTTTTGCTTAAGCAAAATTGCTTAGCAAAATCGCTTAGCAAAATCACTTAGCACAAAACTCTGCATGTGTATGTGCTCCCCATGGGAGATCTTGACACCAGCAAAATTGCTTAGCAAAATTGCTCAGCACAGATCTCTACGTGTGTATGCCCCTTTAGTTACAAGTACACAGTGAGATTTATTTTCGATAAGACCACTATTAAAGTGCGTACACACGTACACATTTTCTGTCTGATCTATCTGGTGGGAACAGAAACCTGGAAATGTATGGGAGCATATGACAATCAAAAAATTGTTCCCAAACACTTGAAAACAGACAGTAATCAGTCAGACAAATAGTTTAATCATTGTGATATAACAAATTTATCAAAGCAGGTATTTTTTTCTGTTTTCCTGGATTTGGGTGGAAATTTTTAATTGTCATATGCTCCCATACATTTTCAGGTTTTTGTTCCCACCAGATAGATCAGACAGAAAATCTGTACGTGTGTACGCACCTTTAGATCTGGGTCTGGATTTGGATAGTCTTGCCTGCCAAGACTATTTTTCTATTAGATTTCTATTAAATTTTGCAAAATTGAATAGAAAAATAGTGCATATCTCACCGTGTGTACCCTTAGATCACGACCCAGATCTAATACTGGTCTAATAGAAAGTAAATCTCACCGTGTGTATGCACAATAACAACAGTGTTCACATTCGATTTGACTATATAGTACAGATCTTTATTATATGGTCTTGCCTGCCAAGACTATCTATTCGATAAAGTTAATCTCATCGTGTGTATGCACCATTATATAAATGTAATGACGTAAACAGAATACATTTTTATTTGTTCTGCATATATTTGAGCCATTTGGGAACATTTAGATACAAAGTGACTGAATTATAGCATGTCAAACATAAAGATGGTCATGCACAACATATTCTGGTTATTATGTAACAGCAGAAGCAGCAACGCAAAATATTTAAGGGCCTGAGAACGTCCAGATCTCTGTCTGATGGAACAGTTTTAAGGACCCATCAAATTCCAGTTATGGCGATAAACTTTTTGGAATTTGCTCACAATGTTCTTTACTGCTTGGCAAACTGATGATTTATTAATATAACACTGAACTAAAAACCTACAGGACTAAATTTTCCACTGAACACAAAAAAAAGGTCGTCAAAAATAAAATAAAAAAAGGGTAGACTTTTTGGCAGTAAGTTTAATTGGCTCATTAACGACTATCAACAAATTCCAAAAATTATTTAAATCATAATATCTTTCTTTAAAAATCTAATGTTTTCAATCAGACTTGACAAGACAATTAACATTACAGCAGAAAAACTTCACAACATATAAACATCAGATTCAAGGAAGATGGGATTTTGGGCTCGGTTCCGGTTGACTCGGTAAACTGCAAAGATCGCAGCTTACCAAGAGAGTCCACCCTGCCGAAAATCCACCCCCACCACCACCGAATCCCTTCGCTAGCATGCAATGGGATGTGAACCGAAGACATATCCCCTCGCATGTCTCCACTGCAGGAGAAATCATTCGATGGTCGCAGACCATCGAATGATTTCTCCTGGCTTCACAAATAAAAGTCAGTGGAAACTAACTTTTATTTGCATGTGCTGAGACAAAGACAGGGCGCCCAGAACTTTCATGGGGACGCCCACAAAACGCTGGGTGCCTCCATGCCCAACCATTGTCCCCACCGCTGTCTGCCCCCATACAAAAGCTTTGCAAACAGCTCGGCGACTATAGAAATTGCCAAAGCCATTTGCAAAGAGGAGCTGCATATTCTCACAAAAGACCGTGTGTATGCACAGGTTCTCAAACATCGGAACAGGGACGAACTCTGCCATGTCTGAAAGAATTAGAATGACCCCATTTAATCCTTCATAAAAAAGCCAACAGATATGTCATGTCTAGTGTAGTCTGCAGTGCACGCAATACAGGTTTTCAATCTGCATTCAACAACCTCTTAAGAATTAAATGAACAATTCAATTATCTATGACGTCTGACTACACACAGTAGCACTTACTATGGTATGCAATATTCACTCAGCTTCCTGTGCACCTCTATGGGGTATGTTTTTGTGAGAATTCCTTAAGAACATCGTTGAGGGGAAAAAAAATATATTGGAGCATGTACAGATAGATAGAAACTATTGTGTTATGTTTGTTCTTTGCAACATTTGTAAAAATCATTACTTCTCTGTTTTGTATTGGTGTGCCTGACATTGTATGTGATTACTGGATATTACTGCCTTAAGAGAATATTATATGCTTTGAATTCTCTTTTAAACTCCCATTTTTATGGATACTTTGTGTATATTTTCACCTACTGGCAAAACTACATGCCAGTAGAACACTAGAGGTACTTCTAGTGTTAATTACTTTCTTGACAGAGACAAGAGACCCATAGGCTGGTTTCACACACTCCGGCTTCTGCCGGACGGCGAAATCCCGTACGGCCAGGGAGCCGTGCCGCACACACTAGTTTATCATGGAGGGGATGGCCACAGCCCGGCAGCCGTCCCTTCCAGTGGCGGGATCCGGCTGCAACCGTGCGGCCGGGTCGTGGCCATCCCGTGTGAATGGACACAATAGTGTCCATTCACAACTACTGTGTGCGGCACGGCTCCCTGGCCGTGCGGGATTTCACCGTCCGGCAGGAGCCGGACAGTGTGAAACCAGCCTTACTCTTATGCTTACATACTATAGTCTAAAGTGAGAATTTCTGCTGTTTAGTATTTATTTTGACACCTTCATTTTATTTAAATATCGAAAAATATAAGTTTTATAAATAAACTAACAAAAAAAGATTACAAAAATTCTAAGCGTGCCCCACAAAGAGGCTTTACTTTTTCATCTCAGACACCAGTTCTGAGAGAAGCCTCTCTCTATATTTAATTTTAAACCCTGGGGAGCACCACCAGGGCTGGCAACAGAAATCTTGGGGCCCGGTACACTGCTATCTCTGACGGGCCCCCCTAACTCGTCCCCCTTGAGCAATATATTTTAGCATACTGCATATTGAATGTGTTTTTTTTTAATTGTTACAATATATCACTAATACCGGGTAAGTACCCTTACAGGAACCAGGGGGGTGCCTTTTTAAACCATTGCTAGGCACTGCATTGCCGCAGCTATGCTAACAGCCCCTGAGCACCTCAGAACTTTGGGGCCCCTAACAAGCTTGAGGCCCGGTACAGGTGTCCCCTTTGCCCCCCCCCCCCCTGTCGCCTGCCCTGAGCACCACCAATGCCAGATATATATTCTGTAGAAATCTCTCTCATTAATTATTCACGTAAGAAATTTTGGTTTGAGATTACCAAATTTCATTACATTATCTTGTGCAGCTTCAAAAGCCGTCCTGGTAGCTGGTGCGGAGTATCTCCGCCCACTACCCCATTCTCCTCCTGTTAGTATGCCACTGTAATATCCCATTTCCTCTCTGGAAACTCTTAATCTAGCTTTCTATGTTTATATCTACCTTATCCTGAATATTTCAAAGAAACTGGGGAAAACACGCCCAGCTCTTCTTCAAAAGGTCCTCTCTTACAAATGTTTTGTGCAAATATAAGTTTTATGAATGAGCTAATAATAATTAGATCTATATAGCGCATTTCTCCTGTCCGTTTTTGAATCACAAATTACACTTGCTCCCATCCAGTACCAGAGAGCTGGTCTGATCTATGGCCTGTATTGTGTCTGTATTATTGATTATGGTACTTGTGTACTAGCACGGCGCCCCGATAATTAGTCGCCTGATTTTTTAATCGCATCGCATGCCATACAGCCGATGGCATGCGATGCGATTTTAACGCATATACAATATTAAATTGTATAAGCACCCTAATGGGTGCTTACAATGCTTAAATGCACCCCCACGCCACCGCCCAAGTATAAACGTGAACCCGAAGCGTGGCAAGCACAGCGAGCCCGCGAGGGGCGGCGGTACGAGTCCTACAACCTTTTCATACCCCCACTATCCACGTCGGTGTGGAGTTGATCTTATAAAGTGTGGCGAGCGCAGCGAGCCACCGAGCCCGAAGCGCGGCGAGCCCTGCGAGGGGACGCGGATACCTGTGAAGCCCACGAGGGTACGCGGATACCTGTGAAGGTATCCGCGTCCGCTCGCCACGCTTCGGGCTTGGTGGCTCGCTGCGCTCGCCACACTTTATATAGTCAACTCCACGCCGACGTGGATAGTGGGGGTATGAAAAGGTCATAGGACGCGTACTGCCGCCCCTCGGGGGCTCGCTGCGCTGGCCACGCTTCGGGTTCATGTTTATACTTGGGGGTGGCGTGGGGGTGCATTTAAGCATTGTAAGCACCCATTAGGGTGCTTATACAATTTATAATCGCATCCCATTGAATTGTATGGCATTGTATGCCATATACAATGGCATACAATTTTAAAATTGTATGCCATTGTACAACATCGACCGATATCGCGTCGCATTGCATCGCGCGCCGTGATAGTACACAAGTACCTTGATTATTTCTACATATTATAGTGTAAAAGCAATGTGCTTATGTGGCTTTTTACAGGGTTCTGCTGTTATGAATTTAGGAGGATTTTTTTTTTTTACTTTAGCAGGTTGTGAACTGTACAAGGGACTAGTGAAGATACGTTTGGTTAAACCCTGCCATTGATACATGCGATCCCTACTTCTTGTACAGTAATACCCTGATGTAGTTATGAGTAGTTTATGAATAATCAGTTGAAAATAAAATAATCTTAAAAGAGAACTAGCTCAGTTATGCCGAATGCAGGGTCGCATCGGGACTTTGAGATGGTCCTGGGTCGACCCTGCATTTTGCTCTGTTCAGATCCGTACAGCGACGCCTCCAAGCACTGCCTACTCCATCAGTGTGAACAGGAACCATCAGTGTGAGTTCGATCCGGTTAACTCATTCACACTGCACAGCAACTCAGCATTGAACCGGTAAGAACCCCTTTTTTTACCGGTTTGTAATGCCGGGTTGCTAGACCCGGTAAGCCCTTTCAGATGACACCCATTACCGGGCCGAATTGTCAACCAACCGGCATGAATCAGGTAATTAAGAGCGATCTGAAAGGGGTATCAGTTCACAGCTCTGTCAGAGTTGTTCCTCAGGAACCCAAGCAAGTGGAAGGATGTGGACACGGTGAGAAAGAACAGGAGCTAAACGTTAAGCAAGCTCAGTCACTCAGCCACACACGCACACTTGCTTTATAGTTCCTGATGCTGGAAAAGGAAAGCATAAAATAAAACACAGCTCAGCAAGTACAGATCTAATTAAATGAAATGTCTCTTAAATTGTTCTCCCTAGACACAGCCAATGTGTGTGTTTCCATACAGTAATAACTGCTGCAGGATGCCCTCTTCACCACGCTACTACACCTACTGTGCTAAATATTCTACTAGGTTTGCCTGTGTTACTGCAGCTGTGCAGAGATAATAAGCTCTCATATACATTCATCCTGAGTCAGTACCTCTAAACTACCACAGGTGGCACTGCTGCACTGAGTCACATTCAATGTGTGAACTGATTGAACTGTCCTGTAGTTCACTAGCATTCAGTTCACAAGTCACATGATACACTACCTATTTGCACCTGAGTCAGTACTCCTGGACCTCCATGTTTGTCATTGATTAGCTCAGACACATTGAGGGAAATTTACTAAGAAGGCCGATCACGGCTGATCCGCTGTACGAACAGGATCAGCTGTTTCTCATTCTTGGGGAGGAGCTGCTTTCTGGGGTTTTTTTTTAACCCTGTGGATGCCTAATCTGGAACAAAGAGGACGCTGGAGTTGGTAAGTATACTCTTTCCCCACAGGTACCAATTGGAATTCTACTGTAGAAGAGAAGATGACTGGCATACAGGGGACCCTGCAGTTGAGAAAAATGCTATATACCTTAAAATGTAAAGACTAAAAAGGGATTCTGAATGCTAACAAGACTGAGTTAAAGCAATAGTGTCTGTCCCAGTATTATTTATTAGCAGTTTCTTATATAGCGCACACATATTCCGCAGTGCTTTACAGAGAATATTTGAACATTCACATCAATCCCTGCCCCAGTGGAGCTTACAATCTATATTCCCTACCACATGTACACGCACACACAGGCATTCTAGGGTTAATTTGTTGTGAGCCAATTAGCCTACCAGTATATTTTTGGGTTGTGGGAGGAAACCGGAGTACCCGGGGGAAACCCATGCAAACACGAGGAGACTATACAAACCCTGCACAGTTAGGGCCATAGTGGTAATAGAACCCATGACCCAGTGCTGTGAGGCAGTAATGCGAACCATTACACCATCTGTACTGCCCTAGTAAACAGAGTATGCAGTTTGACATCAGTAAAATCAACGTCCACCATATTCGCAGTTACAGTACATCTAGTAACAGTTCACTGTACATTGACAGTCAAAACTTCTTTCCATTAAGGCAAGGACACCAGCCCCACTATTGCAGTATGTAAACCATTCATCTGCTGTCATAGTGACTTGTCTTAAATTTTAATGGCTGCACTCAAAGAGATGTGTTGTTGTTCTTGCATAATATGATGCAGATCTTATGATAAAAAGCCTCATTAGAAGTATAAAGTTGCATGCATTTGTCAGAAAAAAAACAAAAAAACATGTAAATGTTGAAATTGATTTTCATTTGCTAGCTACATATAACGCAGATGCTTTTTTCTTGTGTTCGAAACTAGTTGCCTAGTAACACAGTGTATTGTCCTTTGTCCTTCATCAGCACCACAGTACACCACAGGGTAGGTTCGTAATAATAGTGAATGTGGAATGCACTTTTTGTCAGGAAAATTCAGATACAGTCAGCATATTCACTAACTCTAATAGTCCAGCATATTTCCTTAATTACAAGCAAACAACTAATAATGTAGGTGTGAGTACGCATATGAGCTAGGCCAATTTGGGGCACAAACATCACTGACAAGAAAAAAAAGTATGCGAAAAAATAGGATTTATGGTCTTACCTTGATAAATCCCTTTCTTTGAGTCCATAGGGGGCACAGGAGTTCACGCTGGGTATGAGAGGTGAGGTAGCAGAGCGTGCACCAAAGGGTTACAAAAATGTACCCAGCATGCTCCCTGCCTCCCTTCTCCCTCATAACCCGCCCCCTGACCCTGGGTCACCAGTTTCGTTAGCAAGCCCAAGGTAGGAGCAGAGCCAGAGAAGAAGGAAGAGCAAACGCACACCCACATAGCATACAGGCCCTAAAGCCATGGAACTTTCCTACATAGGAAGCCCCGCTACCAGGTGCGTCTGGGAGGGCGTCCTGTGCCCCCTATGGACTAAATGAAAGGGATTTATCAAGGTAAGACCATAAATCCTATTTTCTTTTTCGTCCACTAGGGGGCACAGGAGTTCACGCTGGGACGTCCTGAAGCTGTCCCCTCACGGGTGGGGGACGCTCCTGGACTGCGGAAAGCACATGTCTACCAAACTGTGCATTAGCCGATGCAAAGGTATTAAATGCATAAAACTTGATAGAGGTCTGGGAAGAGGACCAAGTAGCCGCCTTACAGAGCTGTTCAGCCGAGGCGCCTCGATTAGCGGCCCAGGATGTACCCACAGACCTGGTAGAATGTGCAGTAATCCCCTCCGGGGGAGTAATCAGTGCGGAAAGATACGCTTGGCAAACCACTGATCTGAGTCATCTCGCCAAGGACTGTTTGGAAGCGGGCCAGCCCCTCTTCTTGGCCCCATAAAGCACAAACAGTGAACCCGACTTACAAGTTGACTTAGTCCTGCGAAGATAAATCTGCAACGCACGGACTACATCAAGAGAAGCTTCAGCTTCAGAAGAACCTGGAAAAGAAGGCACCACTATTTCCTGGTTAAGGTGAAACTCAGACACCACCTTTGGAAGAAAATCCAGTTTGGTACAAAGAACCGCCCTGTCCGGGTGAAATACCAGAAAAGACGGTTTCCATGATAATGCACTCATGTCAGACCCCCTTCGTGCTGAGGAAATAGCCAACAAGAAGCCACCTTCCAAAGGAGACGATTGAAGTGCCCGGAAAACCTCAACAGCCAGCCTGTCAAAGCCAGGCGACTCAAGTCCGGGTGTCGGAATGGCCCCTGTTAAATTAGGTCTGGACGCAGAGGTAGACTCAGAGGAGAGGCTACCAACAGGTTCCATAGATCCGCATACCAACCTCGACGGGGCCAATCTGGGGCCACTAGGATCATCATTACTCCCTCCTTCCTGAACTTCCACAGAAGGCGAAGTAGGAGTTGAAACAGGGGAAATGCGTACACTATCTTGCCGACTTAAAAAGTCTGCCTCAAAATTGAGAACCACTGGGATGAAGACTGCAGAGATTGCAGAAATCTGCTTCTCCGCCCACCTGAATATCTTGGAGACTTCTTTCATTGCTCCTTTGCTGCGTGTCCCGCCCTGCCTGTTGATAAAGGCCACGGGCGTGGTGCTGTCGGACCGGATCTTTACAGGGCACCCTCGGATGAGGGACCCCAACCTCTGAAGAGCCAGAAGGATTGCTCTCAATTCCAGGAGATTGATCGGAAGGCGACTCTCCTGAGCCGTCCAGCGACCCTGAAAAGATTGAGAATTGCAAACCACTCCCCAGCCCCGTAGGCTGGCATCCGTGGTAAGCAAAACTCAGGTTGGAATCCAAAACGGGCGGCCCTGAGACAAGTTGTCTGTCTTTAACCACCATGTGAGAGACAGGCGAACCTTCGGGGGCAGTGTGATCAATTGACTCTTTAGACAAGTATGATCTCCTGTCCACTGGCTGAGAGTGTAAAGCCGAAGTGGGCCCGAGTGAAACTGTGTATACTCTACCATGTCGAAGACACCACCATACACTTGTGTACTGAGACCCTTCTGTGACCTATAAGGGAATGAATCTTCCTCTGAAGGGAGTGGATCTTATCCTCTGGAAGATATACTCTCTACAACCGAGTGCCCAGCCGAGCTCCCAAGTGAAGTGTCCTTTGGGAAGGAGTAAGAAACGATTTCTTCCAGCTTATCCTCCAACCGTGAGATAACAGAAGTGTAATCACGACCTGCAAATGACTCCGTAGTAGGTCTGGGGACTTTGCCAAAATCAGTGGGCCGTCCAGGTATGGAATCATCCGAACCCCCAGCCGGTGCAGGTGTGCAGCCCTGACCGCCATCACCTTGGTGAACACCCTGGGAACCGTAGATAGACCAAAAGGTAGCGCCCTGAACTGGAAGTGTTCGACCCGAAGGGCGAACCTCAAAGTGCTGATGTTCCTGTCGGATGGGGATGTGAAGTATATCTAGCGAGGCCATGAAGTCCCCTGGCTCCAGTGAGAGAATGATCGAACGCAGGGACTCCATGCGAAACTTCGGCACTCGCAGAAAAATAGTGAGCGACTTCAGATTCAGGATAGGACGGTGAGAACCATCCAGTTTGTCAATCAAGAATAGGGTGGAGAAGAACCCCTGACCCCTCTGCTCCTGAGGAACTGGAACAATGACGTTCGAGTCCAAAAGAGAGCAGATGGAAAGCTGTAGCACTTGTCGTTTCGCTGGGTCCTTTGGAAGACCCGTGCAAAAATAACACTGAGGAGGGGGGAACCAGAATGTCAGGGCATAGCCCCTGGAGACCACCTCCCTGACTGGTAGCCCAGGGCTGCTTGGTGCAGGGCTTGGCTCCCTTAGTGGATGAGGAAAATCTAGAGGAAGGACTAGTGCCGTCGGACAAACCTCTCTCCACCTTGCACGCCCACTCAGACACTGCCTTGGCCACCCATGACGCGGCAAGCGTGGTACACCTAATGGCCCCTGCCTGTGAAAAAGCAGTCCTGAGGAAATTCTCAGAGGGGTCCTTCAAAGATGAAGAATCCGAAATGGGCAGTACTGAAGCGCGAGCTAATCGCGCAACATGATCATCCGCCAGGGGAGGATTTTCCCACTTAGCCCTCTCTGTGGGAGGAACAGGTTAAAAAGTAGTAAGTCGCTTGGAAAGCTGGAACCTTCTAAACGGTTGAGACCACGCAGTCTCCAATAAATCGTCCATGAGGGCCGAAGGCGGGAGCTGGGCCGATACTTTAAGACACTTAAAAAGCAGGTCTTTACTTTTAGGGGCAGGAGCCTCATCCTCCATCTGGAGAACTGCCTTAACCTCCTGCATCAGAGACTCTACCTCCGCTGAGGACAAAGTGTGATCGGCCCCTGCGGATTCCGCCACTGAAGAGTAAGAACTCCCCTCTGAGCTGGAATCCGAACGTGGAGAACCCGCATCGGGACTCTGCTGCCTACACTGCCTCCTGGAATCCCAGCCCGCCCGAGTAGCCGTCAACCCCTGCACAGATTGTGCAAAGGATTGCCACCAAGGGGGCTCTACATAAGCAGGAGCTGCCCCAACACTGGTGCTGGCCACTGCCACAGGGGGCATGGGCACAGGGGGCAGGGGCGCAGGAGGTACCTGAGTCAAGGTCGAAGCCCAGCTGTGAAGGCGGCAGAAGATCTGCTTCAAGGGCCAAACACCTGGAACAGATATCCTCCTCCTGCCGAGAGAGTATGTCCACACATACCCTACAGGTACGCTGCATCGGAGATGGAGTCTCCTTGCCAGGTTTCGCCTTAGGCATGCTGTCCATGAAAAAAGACAAAAAACACCAGCAGTTACAACACTGACACCCAAGCAACACACTTGCAGCCTTACCCACAAAGCTTTAGCCAAGCATTTGGTATGGGCAGATAAACTCAACAATTCTGCAAGCTGAAAAGGAGACACCGTATATGCAAAGCCAATACTATGAATGGTGACAGTGTTTCAAACTTTCATCTCTTCCAATGATATTGGAAGGAAGACAGCAGCAGAGCCCAACAATCCAGCCAGCCGCAGGAGAGGAGAAATACTACACAAACACCAGGCTTCCAGGAGCAGGGTGTGGGGGAGAATCCCAGCAGCCTCCGTCTCTAAAACCAGCAAGTGCCAGAATGGCTGCTGATAAGGACCTTAACGAGGAGGTGGGACACCTGGGGCAATCAGAGAGCAAGCCTCAGCACGTCCCCAGGGGTGGGGGAGGGACTAACCTACAGCACCTGGTGTTCCTATGTGCTCTCCCACTCAAGTACTAACCAGGCCCAATATACAACATTTCCAATGTGTATGGCTGTAGGTTCCCAGGCTGTCTAACCTCCCCCTCAAACAAGAAGTAGATAGTGCCAACAGTGGTGCGCAATTAAAGCAATGTGCAGCTAATGTGAATTCACCAAGGAGTGTAACATCCAAAATACACCCACAGGGGATACAACAAATACAAAAGAAGGTGTTTCACATACAGCGCTCAATGTAACCATAGAAATAAGATTAAATATCACCATAAAATTCCACAGGCATCAACCCCCGGGACATAGCCTGACTAATTGTCCCTGGTGATCTAGTGGAAAGGTGGAGCAGTCCAGACCCCCACTGCCTGCCCCCCCGCTGACTCCCATACAAACGGGGGGGGGATCGCTGCTAGACGCGGCTCCCTGCAAGCAGGGAACCGCCGCTTACCTGCCCGGGGACGGAGTGCAGCATGCGGGAGCCTCCGAGAGAGGGTCCCGCGACGGAAGTCCCCAGCCCAGTCGCCAGCGCTGCCGTCGCCGCCGCCGAGTGATGGAGCTGCGCTGCCGGTGATTCACTAAAAGAGCACCCGCCGCAGCAGCTCTAACCCATGGCTGTTCTAACAGCCGCGATAATGGTGCTGCTCTCTCCTTGGCACCAAAGAAAAAACTGGTGACCCAGGGTCAGGGGGCGGGTTATGAGGGAGAAGGGAGGCAGGGAGCATGCTGGGTACATTTTTGTAACCCTTTGGTGCACGCTCTGCTACCTCACCTCTCATACCCAGCGTGAACTCCTGTGCCCCCTAGTGGACGAAAAAGAAAACCTATCTGTGACATATACTACTTATCGAGATATAAATACAAAGGCTAAAGCACCGGAGTGTTCAGTATAATAAATGCTACCTGAGAAGAACTTTCCTACTGCTATTGATGTTAAGGAATGTAAACACATGTACTTGAAGGTTATATGTGTGTTTATATGAAGAATCTATGAATAAAGAAAAGCATTCTGTAATTTAGAATTGGAAATTTTGTGCATCGTAGGCCTTGCAGTAAGTGGCGTGGCCTGATGGGAAATGTTGTACCTGAGAGACAAGCATCCCCTGCCCTCAGTCTGAATAGTGGGGCCGTCCTGCCAAAAGCAGAGGAGCTGGGGAGTGTAATCTATGCTTTTTAATTAGTAACATCAGAAGGAGTCTAGTATTACTGACAAATGCGGATTTCTGAATATATACATCTGGATTATGCATATATGTAGTAATTGCAGAATCAAATTGAAATTTTTACAGTATGATAAAGGACGAGAGGTGAGCTGCAAAGTAAAACACAGCACAAGATGTGAAAGCTGAGTTTTGTCAGAAGGTCGCTGTATTAAGGGCACATAGAACTTAAGAGGTATTGACAAGATATACTAAGTAAGGCAGTGATGGTACACCAAAAGCACCTTACATAATCACACTCTGAACTTAATGAACTTCAAGGTCGATGCAGTGTACTGTAAAAGGTTTCCATTGGATACAGTGTGACCAATTCATACAAATCTAAAAAGCACTAGCTGGAGGGGGGGGTTCACTTAGAAAACGAGATTTTAAAGACACCATAACCATGACATTTTCTGTAACAAGCGATAAAGTAGAGAGTGACAAACAGCCAGCCAATCAGCTCCTAACTGTCATGTCACTGGCTGGGTTTGAAAAATGACAGGTAGGAGTTGATTGGCTGGTGGTTTCATCACTCTCCACTTTATCACTTTTTGAAGCTTGATACATCTGGCCCTAATAGAGGAGAATTATAAAGTTGACAGTGTGGAGATTACAAATGTTGCCCATAGCATCAGCTTCTACATATCATTTTATCTTCGATTTTGATAAGTGCACAAGTCAGGCTTGCCCTTTACTGTCACTGTGTCACTGCCCCATGTCCCTCTGTCTCCTGTTAATAGATGCTGTGCGCGTGCACACAGCACCTAGTCACTGCTGCTCTGATAAGCAAAGCAGCAAGTGACAGGGGGACTCCAAACTGCCACCCCGTCCCCATTGTGGGACACTGCTAGGTGGGACATCGCAAACGTCCCAGAAGAAAACAGGACAGTCACACTAGTCCATTTGGAGATAGGAGATGGATTAGATTGGTATCGGCAGAACGGGAAATCAGACTGCAGATGTACAGTATGGCTCACATCAGTATTAGAAAGGAAAATAGTAAGGAAAAGTACATTCTTATTTTCCACTGAACTCTAGACCACCATCAGCAACATTTGTTTTTAAGTAAGTAGTGTATAAGCGATGGAACCGAACTTCTAGTTAGAAAAACATTCATAGCTTGTATGTTTGTCATCCAGTTGGCTTTCATACGGTTTGTAAACTCCAAAAACATTTGCAACACACTGAAAACGCTAAATTCTAATTTTCCCACATGAACAGTGAAGGTAAAATAAATTGCTCATTTGTACTCTGACTCTCCCTGCAGCACTATTAGAAAGTAAGTTATTACCACCTCCTCACTCCATCTAAGAAGCCCCTCGCCCACTCCAAAATCTTTACAACGTCTAAATAAGATCCAATAAAGCAGCAGCCTGCCCAGTCCCTGTGTAGGAAGAAAAAGAGGCCAGGTCTAATAAGAGAAGCAAGTGTTGAGAGTGGATGAAGGAAAATGAAGGAGAAAATTTTAATGTATACATCAACTAATCCAGAATGGATCGCAAGATATCATTACAACAACTACATTGACTGCTGTAACATACAATCATTGTATATATTATTTTAATATTAGAAATTAAACACAGGTTGTTTAAAAAAAAATGTGTAAAATAGATATTAGTGCGAAGTGCTTGTTCCAAGTGCATACACAATAGACTGTAGAAGTTAACAATATACACGTTAACCATATTATTGTGCATATCTTATAGTGTGTTAGCACTGTGGGCCTTATTCTGGTTCACTCTTAGAGGCAAATTCCTTCTCAAATGGACAAAACCATGTACACTGCAGGTGGGGCAGATGTAACATGTGCAGAGAGAGTTAGATTTGGGTGGGGTGTGTTGAAACTGAAATCTAAATTGCAGTGTAAAAATAAGTCAGCCAGTATTTACCCTGCACAGAAACAAAATAACTCAGACAAAACTACCTCTCTCGGCACGTTACATCTTACCCACCTGCAGTGCACATGGTTTTGACCATTTCGAGAACAAATGTGTACTGCGATCAGATCTGAATAAGGGCCTATATCATTAATGTCATTCTGTATGTATAGACATCCTGGATCATGGTCCCCGCTCCAATTTCTGTGTGACTCTGTAGTGCCAGGCATTTTTCTGTACATGAACCATACCTCACAACATTTCAGTTGGGGGTATCGGGACACCCGATAAAAAAAGGGAATACTGGAGTGGGCATGGTCTCCCAAAGATACCTTGGCCACAAGCCATGGCGCCGTTTTACGTCACTGTGTGGGGCATGGCCAGCCCCCAGCTCCACTGCCTTCCTGAATAGTTGCTGTGCCCATCTATTTCCTGCACTGACAGAGGGGACTATGATCCCCCCCCCCCCCCCCAATGCGGAAGGTGACTGTCTCGCTAGAACCGGGACAGTTGGGAGGTATGCATTTATGTCTTATTTGAAAAATGGAGTGCATAGGATGCATAAGCTTCTGCTGATTAAAAAGATATGCGGCATGTAAATCAGTGCGTGCCTGCGACTGTACCTGCATAAGAAATGTAACATTACAGTATTTACCTGTAAAACATATGCAGATACAGCCACAGTTACACACGGAGTACAGACATGCCAAATATTTGCTCCGTTTTGCAAATAAGACACATTTAAACGGAAAAAGTCACCAGAAAGACAATCGGTGCAACATAGTCGCGACATGTCGGCTGTTTAACTTGAAAGGAGGCTAGAATGTACACTCTCAGTCACACACAAAAAATGTTTTCTGAATTTTGGATATGGGAGACTCGACCTGTATTACTCAGGCAGGTTGTGGTAGCATACTAATACATTTAAGGGCTGATTCTGGATCACACGTAGTCATACGAATTCGGCCCCTGCCCCGATAGTCGGAGTTTGTGCATGTGCAAACCCTGATGTTCCTGCAACTTCTCCGCCGACTCCGCCTTGAACAGGAGGTCATCCAAGTACGGGATAATCACTAACCCCTTTAGCCTGACAGCCGCTGCCATGACAGCCTTCACTTTTGTGAAGACTCTCTGCGCTGTGGCCAGGCCAAAAGGTAGGGCCTGGAACTGTAGATGAGTCTTTCCTATCGCGAAACACAGTAAAGGGTGATGTTCTTTGCAGATGGGCACATGAAGATAAGCATCTTGGATGTCTTCCAATGCTAGAAATTCTCCCAATTCTATGCTTAAAAGCACTGATCGAAGAGATTCCATGCAAAAATGGTCCACCCACAGGTGTAGGTTTAAAGACTTCAAATTTAGAATGGGTCTGAAAGACCAGTCTGATTTGGGGACCAAGAAAAGTATGGAATAAAATCTGCTTTCTTTCTTTTTACCGGAGGTACCGTGACCACCACTCCCTTCTCAAGAAGAGATGTTGCCGTCCCAAACAGGGCTTTCCGCAAGCGAGTTTCCCGCGGTAGGGTGTTGGAAGAAATATCTTTGGGGTTTGCATCCTGAGATTTATTCTGTAACCTTGAGAAATTAAAGAAAGAACCCAAGGGTCCGTGGTGGAGATGTTCCACCTGTCCGGAAACTGCAGGAGGCGACCCCCCTCTCTAAAACCAGAACGGTCATGCAGAGGACTTATCCTCACTCTTGGACGGGTGTTTCTTGGCAAAGGTCCCGAAACGGGATCTGGGTGCCCTCCCCTTGCTGGAAGAAACTTTCCTCTTCCTGCTTGTCCTCTATTTGAGACACCCCCTGGAAAGGAGAAACGAAAGGACGGTCTAAACGCCCCAAACTTGGACACTGAGTGCTTAGACGTAGTGGGCAGGAAAGTGCTCTTTCCCCCTGTGGCTTGTTTTATAATGGACTCAAGTTCTGCCCCAAAAAGAAGTTCACCCTTAAAAGCCAAAGCCTCTAGAGACTTCTTGGATTCGCTGTCTGCTTCCCAAGCTTTAAGCCAAAGAGCTCTCCTCGCTGTCACAGATGTGGCCGACACTTTCGACGCCATCTTGGCGCCTTCTTCCCCAGCCTCACAAACATACTCTGCAGCACACTTAAGCTTTTCAGCCAAGGCAAAAGCTTCAGTCAGGCTGGAGTTGATTACATAAGGCCCATTTCATCATAGCCTTGGATACCCATGCAGAGGCAACAATAGGGCGTAAGGTAAAGCCCACTCCTTCAAACACAGCTTTAAGGCATCCCTCAATTTTCTTGTCCACATGGTCTTTAAACGCAGCACCCCCTTGAACCGGTAAACCGTGGATTTAGACAACCTGGCAACAGGCGCATCCACTAAAGCTGTCTTTTCCCATAATTTAATCCCCTGGCATTGGGTACATGTTAGCAAATCTTTTAGGCATAAGAAGCCTCTTATCGGGAGTTTTCAATGCTTCTCCCAGTTAAGCTATCTGAGGGAAAGGTCACTGAATCTCTGCGTATTTTCTTGAAAACACAATGAGCAGGTACTTTATCCTCCTCTGAAATATTTAAAGTCTGCTTAACTGCAATGATCAAATCCTCAATGCCAGGGACAGAAGATTCAACTTCTTCCCTCTGGCCCCAAACGACATCCTCAGCGTACACACCTTCCTCATCAGAATCTAAATTCAACAGGGGAGGTGTAGATAAGGGGTGTCTGGGAGAAGTGACCTCAGGGGTTTTGGCAAACTGTTCCATAAATACATTCATTTTATGAACACTCTGTGCAGTGTACTGCATAACCTGCAGTAGAGAGTCCCCCTGAGATGGGGTAATAGAGCCCACAGACAGTTGACAGGGGAAAAAGGGGGTCAGGAGATATCACCATGTCATATTTTCTTGAAAACACAATGAGCAGGTACTTTATCCTCCTCTGAAATATTTAAAGTCTGCTTAACTGCAATGATCAAATCCTCAATGCCAGGGACAGAAGATTCAACTTCTTCCCTCTGGCCCCAAACGACATCCTCAGCGTACACACCTTCCTCATCAGAATCTAAATTCAACAGGGGAGGTGTAGATAAGGGGTGTCTGGGAGAAGTGACCTCAGGGGTTTTGGCAAACTGTTCCATAAATACATTCATTTTATGAACACTCTGTGCAGTGTACTGCATAACCTGCAGTAGAGAGTCCCCCTGAGATGGGGTAATAGAGCCCACAGACAGTTGACAGGGGAAAAAGGGGGTCAGGAGATATCACCATGTCATATTTTCTTGAAAACACAATGAGCAGGTACTTTATCCTCCTCTGAAATATTTAAAGTCTGCTTAACTGCAATGATCAAATCCTCAATGCCAGGGACAGAAGATTCAACTTCTTCCCTCTGGCCCCAAACGACATCCTCAGCGTACACACCTTCCTCATCAGAATCTAAATTCAACAGGGGAGGTGTAGATAAGGGGTGTCTGGGAGAAGTGACCTCAGGGGTTTTGGCAAACTGTTCCATAAATACATTCATTTTATGAACACTCTGTGCAGTGTACTGCATAACCTGCAGTAGAGAGTCCCCCTGAGATGGGGTAATAGAGCCCACAGACAGTTGACAGGGGAAAAAGGGGGTCAGGAGATATCACCATGTCATATTTTCTTGAAAACACAATGAGCAGGTACTTTATCCTCCTCTGAAATATTTAAAGTCTGCTTAACTGCAATGATCAAATCCTCAATGCCAGGGACAGAAGATTCAACTTCTTCCCTCTGGCCCCAAACGACATCCTCAGCGTACACACCTTCCTCATCAGAATCTAAATTCAACAGGGGAGGTGTAGATAAGGGGTGTCTGGGAGAAGTGACCTCAGGGGTTTTGGCAAACTGTTCCATAAATACATTCATTTTATGAACACTCTGTGCAGTGTACTGCATAACCTGCAGTAGAGAGTCCCCCTGAGATGGGGTAATAGAGCCCACAGACAGTTGACAGGGGAAAAAGGGGGTCAGGAGATATCACCATGTCATATTTTCTTGAAAACACAATGAGCAGGTACTTTATCCTCCTCTGAAATATTTAAAGTCTGCTTAACTGCAATGATCAAATCCTCAATGCCAGGGACAGAAGATTCAACTTCTTCCCTCTGGCCCCAAACGACATCCTCAGCGTACACACCTTCCTCATCAGAATCTAAATTCAACAGGGGAGGTGTAGATAAGGGGTGTCTGGGAGAAGTGACCTCAGGGGTTTTGGCAAACTGTTCCATAAATACATTCATTTTATGAACACTCTGTGCAGTGTACTGCATAACCTGCAGTAGAGAGTCCCCCTGAGATGGGGTAATAGAGCCCACAGACAGTTGACAGGGGGAAAAGGGGGTCAGGAGATATCACCATGTCATATTTTCTTGAAAACACAATGAGCAGGTACTTTATCCTCCTCTGAAATATTTAAAGTCTGCTTAACTGCAATGATCAAATCCTCAATGCCAGGGACAGAAGATTCAACTTCTTCCCTCTGGCCCCAAACGACATCCTCAGCGTACACACCTTCCTCATCAGAATCTAAATTCAACAGGGGAGGTGTAGATAAGGGGTGTCTGGGAGAAGTGACCTCAGGGGTTTTGGCAAACTGTTCCATAAATACATTCATTTTATGAACACTCTGTGCAGTGTACTGCATATAATGTATATTATGTGGATAATTGAAACAAACCTTTTACTTTAAATTGGAACTGGACCTCAGTGTCTTTCACATTCTTATCTGCTGTAACTGGTTTATAGCAAATCCTGCAATAAAAAGAAAGCAAGGTTATAGCTAACACACAGACACATATAGTTGCTCAGTGATTATTATAAGCAATGTTATATGACTAATTTCACTAGGTGTCCATCGGTGGATAATGCCTACTTAAAGGTCAGCGCTGGTCACGAACCTGTGCATATGATTTACTTATGCAGTTGTTTTGGACTAAACTACCCATTATTCCATGTGTATATACAAATAATCATATCTGCCCAAGTGAACTGTGATAGTATTTGTTCCATCAAGGTCAATGAGCTGTTCGGTCAGTGATCCCATCTATGTGGGGTCACTGGCCGAGCAGAAGGACTGTACAGTCTTGACCTTAATGTGTGCAGAACACTGGCCAAAAAGGTTTGGTGTTATGGGATTGTACCAAACATACACACGGTTAAGCTTCTCAGAACTCTTAAATATCCTTCTGGACCTTTACTCCTGCACCTTTACCGGAAACAAAAACAAAGCTGATCTGACTGTGCCATGGAAACATAGTAATTACTAGTAAGCCCGCTCAAAGCAAAAGCTTCGAAAGCTAGTCTTCAATCTTTTGTGTTTGTGCATGTGTGAGAAAGATGTAGTTTCACTCTCTGCCAGCAGATGGCAGTGTTTCAGAGACTCACGGACACTAGACAAATATATAGATGATTATTCTTATTATTATTAATAATAATAATAATGATGGTAAATATAAAACATTTAGTGAACATGGAGCTAAGTAATTATAATTTTATTGGTAACTTATCTTTTTTTTTTTTCTTTCTTCACATAGTGGCATACTAGGGTTGATTAAATGATATGCAATGTTCTGGCCCTTGCTAGTGGAGCTACAGTATATAAACTGCCCTTACAGTACTGTCTAATCCCCGTGGGGCTGCTTACAAAAAACAAACACAAATCTGGGGCAAGATCGAGCTGTAAAGGGGTGAATTTGGCTGCCAGCATTTCTATACTTTAGCAGTGGACTCAACCCCGGGGAAGTGGTAATATGCTATGGAACAGTAATATTTGGGCTGCTGACAATGGCTCAGTAATAAAGTGTGGTAAGAAAAACAAACAAACAAAAGAAAACTCATTGGCTGGACAAGAAAAAAAATAAACATCTTGGCGATGACGTAATTGACAGAGCACTGCAAGGCCCCTGCTAGCAGTATTCCTGATGATGCACATCAGACCCCCACACTCCCCTCCTCCGCCGGTCAAATACAGGCGATCGCAGGTCTCTGGTTAGGAGGCGTGGCTAAAGAGAAAGAGAGAGCACAAAAAGAGAGCACAGGGAGTGAGAGCACACTGGCAGAGAGAGAGGGGGAGCACAGAGAGAGGGGGAGCACAGAGAGAGAGAGAGAGAGAGGGGGAGCACAGAGAGAGAGAGAGGGGGAGCACAGAGAGTGAGGGCACGGAGAGAGAGAGGGCACAGAGAGAGAGAGCGAGAGAGGGACCACAGAGCGAGCGAGAGGGGGAGCACAGAGCGAGCGAGAGGGGGAGCACAGAGCGAGCGAGAGGGGGAGCACAGAGCGAGCGAGAGGGGGAGCACAGAGCGAGCGAGAGGGGGAGCACAGAGCGAGCGAGAGGGGGAGCACAGAGCGAGCGAGAGGGGGAGCACAGAGCGAGCGAGAGGGGGAGCACAGAGCGAGCGAGAGGGGGAGCACAGAGCGAGCGAGAGGGGGAGCACAGAGCGAGCGAGAGGGGGAGCACAGAGCGAGCGAGAGGGGGAGCACAGAGCGAGCGAGTGGGGGAGCACAGAGCGAGCGAGTGGGGGAGCACAGAGCGAGCGAGTGGGGGAGCACAGAGCGAGCGAGAGGGGGAGCACAGAGCGAGCGAGAGGGGGAGCACAGAGCGAGCGAGAGGGGGAGCACAGAGCGAGCGAGAGGGGGAGCACAGAGCGAGCGAGAGGGGGAGCACAGAGCGAGCGAGAGGGGGAGCACAGAGCGAGCGAGAGGGGGAGCACAGAGCGAGAGGGGGAGCACAGAGCGAGAGGGGGAGCACAGAGCGAGCGAGAGGGGGAGCACAGAGCGAGAGGGGGAGCACAGAGCGAGAGGGGGAGCACAGAGCGAGGGGGAGCACAGAGCGAGCGAGAGGGGGAGCACCGAGCGAGAGGGGGAGCACCGAGCGAGAGGGGGAGCACCGAGCGAGAGGGGGAGCACCGAGCGAGAGGGGGGGCAGAGACAGAGAGCAAGAGGGGGAGCACAGAGAGAGAGAGGGGGAGCACAGAGAGCGAGAGAGAGGGGGAGCACAGAGAGCGAGAGAGAGGGGGAGCACAGAGAGCAAGAGAGAGGGGGAGCACAGAGAGCAAGAGAGAGGGGGAGCACAGAGAGCAAGAGAGAGGGGGAGCACAGAGAGAGAGGGAGCACAGAGAGAGGGGGAGCACAGAGAGAGGGGGAGCACAGAGAGAGATATAGAACACACACAGAAAGAGAGGGAGCACACAGAGAGAGAGGGAGCACAGAGAGAGAGAGAGGGAGCACAGAGAGAGAGAGAGAGAGAGAGAGAGAGAGAGAGAGAGGGAGCACACACAGAGAGAGAGGGAGCACACAGAGAGAGAGAGGGAGCACACACAGAGAGAGAGAGAGAGGGAGCACACACAGAGAGAGAGGGGGGAGCACACAGAGAGAGAGAGGGAGCACACAGAGAGAGGGAGCACACACAGAGAGAGAGGGAGCACAGAGAGAGAGAGAGAGGGAGCACACAGAGAGAGAGGGAGCACAGAGAGAGAGGGAGCACAGAGAGAGGGAGCACACAGAGAGAGAGCGCACAGAGAGAGAGTGCACAGAGAGAGAGAGCGCACAGAGAGAGAGAGCACACAGAGAGAGAGAGCACACAGAGAGAGAGAGCACACAGAGAGAGAGAGCACACAGAGAGAGTGCGCAGGGGGCAGGGGCGGATTGGCCCACCGGGAAACCGGGCCGTTTCCCGGTGGGCCGCCACCTTTTAAGTCAGAATGGGCCGCCTACCTCACTGGGCTGCCGCGGCATCTACGTGCTGGGCCGCGGCACTGTGCCCTCAATGAAGATGGCTGCGTGTGCTTCGTTCCGTCCGACTCCCTCCTCCCTGCTGCTGCAATGAGCTGCAGATACAGCCGCTGGCAGCCAGGGGGAGCACCTCTCAGACTGATGACGTCAGCCTGAGAGGGAAGAGAGACGAGGAGCAGCAGCGCTGTGGCCGGGCTTCTCATCTTCCAGAAAGAATTATAATGTGAGTCACACTGTGGGCTCTGGGGACACTGGTTGGCAAACTTGTTAGGGAATGAGGGGGGGGGGGGGGGTGTAAGGGGAGAGAGAGACACTCACCTCTGTCGCTGTGTGTGAGGGACATGGGGAATAAATCTCCCTGCATGTGCCAGTTACAGTGTAGGTAGGCTTTGCTGGAGGGGAATCTGTGTGTGTGACATTCCTGCACATGAGGGGGAAGGGGGTCTGTGACATTAGGGCAGACAGACTCACTGTGACAACTCAGATCCCCCTCCAGCTCAGCTCCCCCATAGGCAGACATGTGACATTCAGATCCCCCCCCATGTCTGTCTATAGGGGCTGTGCTGGAGGGGTATGTAACATGTCTGCCTATGGGGGGGCTGTTCTGGAGGGCCTGGGGCATGGGAATATGTGACAAGTCTGCCTATTTGCTGGGGGGACTGGGGGCTGTGCTGGAGGGGGATCTGATTACGTGACATGTCTGCCTATGGGGGTGGGGGATGTACTCAGGCCCGGCGACAGGGTGGGTCAAAGGGTACAGCTGACCCGGGCCCCGGCGTTCTCAGGGGCCCCAAAGCATGGCTGCGGTGATGATGCACTCAGCCGCGTACACAGCACCCTACTCAGCCGACCGCCCACTTAACCCTCCTGCCGCGCAAGTTCCTTCACCCACCACCCAGCCACACTGTGGGCGTTACATGTATAGGCGTCATTACAACTGCGGGCATTATGTGTAAAAGTATCGTTACTACTGTGGGCATTATGTGTATAAGTATCGTTACTACTGTGGGCATTATGTGGATAAGTGTTGTTACTACTGTGGGCGTTACATGTATAAACATCGATACTACTGTGGGCATTACATGTATAGGTGTCATTACTACTGCGGGCGTTATGTGTATAAGTATCGTTACTACTGCGGGCGTTATGTGTATAAGTGTTGTTACTACTGTGGGCATTACATGTATAGGTGTCATTACTACTGCGGGCATTATGTGTAAAAGTATCGTTACTACTGTGGGCATCATTTATATAAGTGTTGTTGCTACTGTGGGCATTACATGTATAGGTGTCATTACTACTGTGGGCATCATGTGTATAAGTGTTGTTACTACTGTGGGCATCATGTGTATAAGTGTTGTTACTACTGTGGGCATTACATGTATAGGTGTCATTACTACTGCGGGCATTATGTGTATAAGTGTTGTTACTACGGTGGGCATTACATGTATAGGTGTCATTACTACTGCGGGCGTTATGTGTATAAGTGTTGTTACTACTGTGGGCATCATGTGTATAAGCGTTGTTACTACTGTGGGCATTACGTGTACAAGCGTTGTTACTACTGCTGGCGTTATGTGTATAAGTATTGTTACTACTGCTGGCGTTGTGTATAAGTATCGTTACTACTGCGGGCATTACATGTATAAGCATTGTTACTACTGTGGGCATTATGTGTATAAGCGTTGTTAATACTGTGGGCATCATGTGTATAAGTGTTACTACTGTGGGCATTATGTGTATAAGTATCGTTATTACTGCTGACGTTATGTGTATAAGTATCGTTACTACTGCGGGCATTACATGTATAAGCATTGTTATTACTGTAGGCATTACGTGTACAAGCGTTGTTACTACTTCTGGCGTTATGTGTATAAGCATTGTTACTACTGTGGGCATTAAGTGTATAAGTATCGTTACTACCATGGGTGTTATGTGTATAAGTATCGTTACTACTGCTGGCGTTATGTGTATAAGTATGTAAGTCCATTCTGCTGCTAAGGGGCGTGGGAAGGGATGCTATATGGCTGTAACAACGGACAGCCACTCTCAGCATAAGAGGTTGGCGGGCTGTCAGCGCAGTGGGGGACTGGATGTGGCTGGAAGAGCTGACACGCTGCTCAACTCAAAGCAGCGTTTCAGCTGATCCAGCCACATCCAGTCCCCCACCTCGCAGACAGCCCGCTCACCTACTCTGGTGAGCGGTGTATCAATGGCATATGTATAATGGGCATTACGGTGTGTGGCATATGTATAATGGAGCATCACGGTGTGTGACATATGTATAATGGGCATCATGTGTGTGACATATGTATAATGAACATCACGGTGTGTGGCATATGTATAATGGAGCCTCACGGTGTGTGACATATGTATAATGGGCATCATGTGTGTGACATATGTATAATGAACATCACGGTGTGTGGTATATGTATAATGGGCATCACGGTGTGTGACATATGTATAATGGGCATCACGGTGCGTGACATATGTATAATGGGCATCACGGTGTGTGACATATGTATAATGGGCATCATGTGTGTGACATATGTATAATGAACATCACGGTGTGTGGCATATGTATAATGGAGCCTCACGGTGTGTGACATATGTATAATGGGCATCATGTGTGTGACATATGTATAATGAACATCACGGTGTGTGGTATATGTATAATGGGCATCACGGTGTGTGGCATATGTATAATGGAGCATCATGGTGTGTGGCATATGTATAATGGGCATCATGTGTGTGGCATATGTATAATGGAGCATCATGGTGTGTAACATATGTATAATGGGCATCACGGTGTGTCGCATATGTATAATGGGCATCACGGTGTGTGGCATATGTATAATGGGCATCACGGTGTGTGGCATATGTATAATGGGCATCACGGTGTGTGGCATATGTATAATGGAGCATCACGGTGTGTCGCATATGTATAATGGACATCACGGTGTGCGGCATATGTATAATGGAGCATCACGGTGTGTGGTATATGTATAATGGGCATCACGGTGTGTGGCATATGTATAATGGACATCACGGTGTGCGGCATATGTATAATGGGCATCACGGTGTGCGGTATATGTATAATGGCATCACGGTGTGTGGCATATGTATAATGGAGCATCACGGTGTGGCATATGTATAATGGACATCACGGTGTGGCATATGTATAATGGGCATCACGGTGTGCGGTATATGTATAATGGCATCACGGTGTGTGGCATATGTATAATGGAGCATCACGGTGTGTGGCATATATATAATGGACATCACAGAGAGAGAGAGAGGGGGAGCACAGAGAGTGAGGGCACGGAGAGAGAGAGGGCACAGAGAGAGAGAGCGAGAGAGGGACCACAGAGCGAGCGAGAGGGGGAGCACAGAGCGAGCGAGAGGGGGAGCACAGAGCGAGCGAGAGGGGGAGCACAGAGCGAGCGAGAGGGGGAGCACAGAGCGAGCGAGAGGGGGAGCACAGAGCGAGCGAGAGGGGGAGCACAGAGCGAGCGAGAGGGGGAGCACAGAGCGAGCGAGAGGGGGAGCACAGAGCGAGCGAGAGGGGGAGCACAGAGCGAGCGAGAGGGGGAGCACAGAGCGAGCGAGAGGGGGAGCACAGAGCGAGCGAGTGGGGGAGCACAGAGCGAGCGAGTGGGGGAGCACAGAGCGAGCGAGTGGGGGAGCACAGAGCGAGCGAGAGGGGGAGCACAGAGCGAGCGAGAGGGGGAGCACAGAGCGAGCGAGAGGGGGAGCACAGAGCGAGCGAGAGGGGGAGCACAGAGCGAGCGAGAGGGGGAGCACAGAGCGAGCGAGAGGGGGAGCACAGAGCGAGCGAGAGGGGGAGCACAGAGCGAGAGGGGGAGCACAGAGCGAGAGGGGGAGCACAGAGCGAGCGAGAGGGGGAGCACAGAGCGAGAGGGGGAGCACAGAGCGAGAGGGGGAGCACAGAGCGAGGGGGAGCACAGAGCGAGCGAGAGGGGGAGCACCGAGCGAGAGGGGGAGCACCGAGCGAGAGGGGGAGCACCGAGCGAGAGGGGGAGCACCGAGCGAGAGGGGGGGCAGAGACAGAGAGCAAGAGGGGGAGCACAGAGAGAGAGAGGGGGAGCACAGAGAGCGAGAGAGAGGGGGAGCACAGAGAGCGAGAGAGAGGGGGAGCACAGAGAGCAAGAGAGAGGGGGAGCACAGAGAGCAAGAGAGAGGGGGAGCACAGAGAGCAAGAGAGAGGGGGAGCACAGAGAGAGAGGGAGCACAGAGAGAGGGGGAGCACAGAGAGAGGGGGAGCACAGAGAGAGATATAGAACACACACAGAAAGAGAGGGAGCACACAGAGAGAGAGGGAGCACAGAGAGAGAGAGAGGGAGCACAGAGAGAGAGAGAGAGAGAGAGAGAGAGAGAGAGAGAGAGAGAGAGAGGGAGCACACACAGAGAGAGAGGGAGCACACAGAGAGAGAGAGGGAGCACACACAGAGAGAGAGAGAGAGGGAGCACACACAGAGAGAGAGGGGGGAGCACACAGAGAGAGAGAGGGAGCACACAGAGAGAGGGAGCACACACAGAGAGAGAGGGAGCACAGAGAGAGAGAGAGAGGGAGCACACAGAGAGAGAGGGAGCACAGAGAGAGAGGGAGCACAGAGAGAGGGAGCACACAGAGAGAGAGCGCACAGAGAGAGAGTGCACAGAGAGAGAGAGCGCACAGAGAGAGAGAGCACACAGAGAGAGAGAGCACACAGAGAGAGAGAGCACACAGAGAGAGAGAGCACACAGAGAGAGTGCGCAGGGGGCAGGGGCGGATTGGCCCACCGGGAAACCGGGCCGTTTCCCGGTGGGCCGCCACCTTTTAAGTCAGAATGGGCCGCCTACCTCACTGGGCTGCCGCGGCATCTACGTGCTGGGCCGCGGCACTGTGCCCTCAATGAAGATGGCTGCGTGTGCTTCGTTCCGTCCGACTCCCTCCTCCCTGCTGCTGCAATGAGCTGCAGATACAGCCGCTGGCAGCCAGGGGGAGCACCTCTCAGACTGATGACGTCAGCCTGAGAGGGAAGAGAGACGAGGAGCAGCAGCGCTGTGGCCGGGCTTCTCATCTTCCAGAAAGAATTATAATGTGAGTCACACTGTGGGCTCTGGGGACACTGGTTGGCAAACTTGTTAGGGAATGAGGGGGGGGGGGGGGTGTAAGGGGAGAGAGAGACACTCACCTCTGTCGCTGTGTGTGAGGGACATGGGGAATAAATCTCCCTGCATGTGCCAGTTACAGTGTAGGTAGGCTTTGCTGGAGGGGAATCTGTGTGTGTGACATTCCTGCACATGAGGGGGAAGGGGGTCTGTGACATTAGGGCAGACAGACTCACTGTGACAACTCAGATCCCCCTCCAGCTCAGCTCCCCCATAGGCAGACATGTGACATTCAGATCCCCCCCCATGTCTGTCTATAGGGGCTGTGCTGGAGGGGTATGTAACATGTCTGCCTATGGGGGGGCTGTTCTGGAGGGCCTGGGGCATGGGAATATGTGACAAGTCTGCCTATTTGCTGGGGGGACTGGGGGCTGTGCTGGAGGGGGATCTGATTACGTGACATGTCTGCCTATGGGGGTGGGGGATGTACTCAGGCCCGGCGACAGGGTGGGTCAAAGGGTACAGCTGACCCGGGCCCCGGCGTTCTCAGGGGCCCCAAAGCATGGCTGCGGTGATGATGCACTCAGCCGCGTACACAGCACCCTACTCAGCCGACCGCCCACTTAACCCTCCTGCCGCGCAAGTTCCTTCACCCACCACCCAGCCACACTGTGGGCGTTACATGTATAGGCGTCATTACAACTGCGGGCATTATGTGTAAAAGTATCGTTACTACTGTGGGCATTATGTGTATAAGTATCGTTACTACTGTGGGCATTATGTGGATAAGTGTTGTTACTACTGTGGGCGTTACATGTATAAACATCGATACTACTGTGGGCATTACATGTATAGGTGTCATTACTACTGCGGGCGTTATGTGTATAAGTATCGTTACTACTGCGGGCGTTATGTGTATAAGTGTTGTTACTACTGTGGGCATTACATGTATAGGTGTCATTACTACTGCGGGCATTATGTGTAAAAGTATCGTTACTACTGTGGGCATCATTTATATAAGTGTTGTTGCTACTGTGGGCATTACATGTATAGGTGTCATTACTACTGTGGGCATCATGTGTATAAGTGTTGTTACTACTGTGGGCATCATGTGTATAAGTGTTGTTACTACTGTGGGCATTACATGTATAGGTGTCATTACTACTGCGGGCATTATGTGTATAAGTGTTGTTACTACGGTGGGCATTACATGTATAGGTGTCATTACTACTGCGGGCGTTATGTGTATAAGTGTTGTTACTACTGTGGGCATCATGTGTATAAGCGTTGTTACTACTGTGGGCATTACGTGTACAAGCGTTGTTACTACTGCTGGCGTTATGTGTATAAGTATTGTTACTACTGCTGGCGTTGTGTATAAGTATCGTTACTACTGCGGGCATTACATGTATAAGCATTGTTACTACTGTGGGCATTATGTGTATAAGCGTTGTTAATACTGTGGGCATCATGTGTATAAGTGTTACTACTGTGGGCATTATGTGTATAAGTATCGTTATTACTGCTGACGTTATGTGTATAAGTATCGTTACTACTGCGGGCATTACATGTATAAGCATTGTTATTACTGTAGGCATTACGTGTACAAGCGTTGTTACTACTTCTGGCGTTATGTGTATAAGCATTGTTACTACTGTGGGCATTAAGTGTATAAGTATCGTTACTACCATGGGTGTTATGTGTATAAGTATCGTTACTACTGCTGGCGTTATGTGTATAAGTATGTAAGTCCATTCTGCTGCTAAGGGGCGTGGGAAGGGATGCTATATGGCTGTAACAACGGACAGCCACTCTCAGCATAAGAGGTTGGCGGGCTGTCAGCGCAGTGGGGGACTGGATGTGGCTGGAAGAGCTGACACGCTGCTCAACTCAAAGCAGCGTTTCAGCTGATCCAGCCACATCCAGTCCCCCACCTCGCAGACAGCCCGCTCACCTACTCTGGTGAGCGGTGTATCAATGGCATATGTATAATGGGCATTACGGTGTGTGGCATATGTATAATGGAGCATCACGGTGTGTGACATATGTATAATGGGCATCATGTGTGTGACATATGTATAATGAACATCACGGTGTGTGGCATATGTATAATGGAGCCTCACGGTGTGTGACATATGTATAATGGGCATCATGTGTGTGACATATGTATAATGAACATCACGGTGTGTGGTATATGTATAATGGGCATCACGGTGTGTGACATATGTATAATGGGCATCACGGTGCGTGACATATGTATAATGGGCATCACGGTGTGTGACATATGTATAATGGGCATCATGTGTGTGACATATGTATAATGAACATCACGGTGTGTGGCATATGTATAATGGAGCCTCACGGTGTGTGACATATGTATAATGGGCATCATGTGTGTGACATATGTATAATGAACATCACGGTGTGTGGTATATGTATAATGGGCATCACGGTGTGTGGCATATGTATAATGGAGCATCATGGTGTGTGGCATATGTATAATGGGCATCATGTGTGTGGCATATGTATAATGGAGCATCATGGTGTGTAACATATGTATAATGGGCATCACGGTGTGTCGCATATGTATAATGGGCATCACGGTGTGTGGCATATGTATAATGGGCATCACGGTGTGTGGCATATGTATAATGGGCATCACGGTGTGTGGCATATGTATAATGGAGCATCACGGTGTGTCGCATATGTATAATGGACATCACGGTGTGCGGCATATGTATAATGGAGCATCACGGTGTGTGGTATATGTATAATGGGCATCACGGTGTGTGGCATATGTATAATGGACATCACGGTGTGCGGCATATGTATAATGGGCATCACGGTGTGCGGTATATGTATAATGGCATCACGGTGTGTGGCATATGTATAATGGAGCATCACGGTGTGGCATATGTATAATGGACATCACGGTGTGGCATATGTATAATGGGCATCACGGTGTGCGGTATATGTATAATGGCATCACGGTGTGTGGCATATGTATAATGGAGCATCACGGTGTGTGGCATATATATAATGGACATCACGGTGTGGCATATGTATAATGGGCATCACGGTGTGTGACATATGTATAATGGAGCATCACGGTGTGTGGCATATGTATAATGGGCATCACGGTGTGTGGCATATGTATAATGGAGCATCACGGTGTGGGGCATATGTATAATGGGCATCACGGTGTGCGACATATGTATAATGGGCATCACGGTGTGTGACATATGTATAATGGGCATCACGGTGTGCGACATATGTATAATGGAGCATCAAGGTGTGCGGCATATGTATAATGGGCATCACGGTGTGCGGCATATGTATAATGGGCATCACGGTGTGCGGCATATGTATAATGGAGCATCACGGTGTGCGACATACAGTATGTATAATGGGCATCACGGTGTGGGACATATGTATAATGGGCATCACGGTGTGGGACATATGTATAATGGGCATCACGGTGTGTGACATATGTATAATGGGCATCACGGTGTGTGACATATGTATAATGTGCATCACGGTGTGTGGCATATGTATAATGTATATACGCCACCCTGCTTCCCCCTGCCTACCTGAATCCTCCGCAAACCCACATCCTATGCCACTCTGTGTCTCCTCTCTGTCACCCTACATCCAACGCCACCCTGCGTCCCCCCTCCCTGTATCCTCTGCCACCATGCAACCAACGCCACTGTAGCCTCTACCACTTTGCGACTCCCCTCCCTGCATTCTCTGTCACTCTGCGTTCCCCCTCCTACACTGCATCCTGTGCCACCATGCCCCCTCACAATCTGCGTCCTATGCCGTGGCGTCACTAGGCAGGTGCGGGGGGTGCGACCCGCACAGGGTGTCACCAGTAAGTGGGGTGACACCAGTGGTGCAAGTATGGCAGTATGGCGTACCGGTAAAAGATATACTGCCGGTACCCCGTACCCCCATAACTAATTCCCCTAAAACTTGTAAATGCGCATGCGCGCATATGTAAGTGGCAGGGGCGTGGCCTCCGCCACCCCGCCACTGCGTTCGGAGGGGAGCGCATCTCTCCTTCCCCTCCCTGTGTCACTGTGACACAGACACCAATCAGAGCTCGCGGGCTGGCAGCCAGTCAGGAGCCAGCCCACGAGATAGAAGACGGAGGGGCAGGAGAGACAGAAGATGCGCTCCCCTCCCCAGGGAAGAAGCAAGCAGCGGCGGCAGGGGACAACAGTAAGTTGCACTGTGGGGGCATATCTGGCACTGGGGGCATATCTGGCACCGGGGCATATGTGTTGCACTGTGGGGGCATATCTGGCACTGGGACATATGTGTTGCACTGTGGGGGGCATATCTGGCACTACGACATATGTGTTGCACTGTGGGGGGCATATCTGGCACTGGGGGCATATGTGTTGCACTGTGGGGGCATATGTTTAATGGACATCACATTGTGCAGTGTAATGGGCATTACGGTGTGGGGAGCGTTGGGTAATTGCCATCACAGTGTGGGGTGTAATGGGTATCAAGGTGTGCGGCATAATGTGTAATTAGCATCACAGAATGCAGTGTATCGTGTAATTAGCATTGCGGTGTGGGGCGTAATGTGTAACTGGCATCACGTGTGCCGCATTATGTGTAATTGGCATTACGTCATGTGTAATGGGTATAGTTTGCTAAAATGTGCAATCTGCAGGTACACAGTACAATCATGGTACAGACCACGCCCCCTTCTGATAGGCCACACCCCCAATTTTTCGGCACGCCTCCGGCGCGTACAAGCATCCATTCTCTGTCTTCCAGAAAGTTGGCGGGGGGGGGGGGGGGGGGGGGGGAAGGGGTGACACCATGAGTTCCTACACCGGGTGACACCAACCCTAGTGACGCCACTGGTCCTATGCTACCCTGCATACGTCCTCCCTCCCTTCGTCCTCAGCCACCCTGCATCTCCCCTCCCATCATTCTACACCACCCTGCGTCCCCCCTCCCATGCGCCTATTCTGTAGCCTGAGGGGCTGGGGACACAGCAAGCAGCTCGGAGAGCAACTAGCCATGCCCCCACAGCAGCGAAAATGGGGTGTGGCCTCGTTGAAATAGGCCACACCCCCATAATGCTACACACACCCCCATTAGGGCTGCTTCAAGATATTTCCCGGGCTGGTTTTAATTCCCAATCCGCCCCTGGCAGGGGGAGTGCAGAGAGAGAGCTCTCCCCCTCCCGCGATTCACAGACCCCCATGATTCATGATCCCTTCTTGCAATTTGCAACCCGCAAGGTGGTGTAAGGGTGCCTTGCTGTCCCGAGTCCTGTGCCTCATGGGCCTAGTGTGAATTCCGGCTTTGGTGGCAGATTTTCCTACCAAGTCTGCTATGTGTGTCTGTATCTGAGTGCTCAATCATTGCACCAGAGAAAGAATCTCTGGTAAGTGATTTAATGTGGCCATTGGGCCTGCATACGTCTGACGTGATATATACGCTGCACTTTGGGACAGACTAATTATGCTTCCTTCGTGGGCTCTCTAAAATCAAACATTTGCAAACACCCCTCAAGAAATCCTGTATTAACACTGTTCTAGTTATGGCAGCTGGGGCTTATGAGATATGAAGAGATTGTGATAAAACTTCCAAAATAAGAACAACATTTACTAATGATCCTTTGGTTTAAAAAGTGACAGTGCTGTAGTATATGATATCACTAAGCCGGTATTCCCTAACAGAAATGCTAATCATGCAGTCTTCAGCTGTGAAATTAGACATTTATGAATTTTAGCCCTGCCCCCTCCATGTAGACCCATGAATGCCGGTATTTGACTGACAGGATAGGAGAGGATGTGTGTGTGGGGACGGATGAGGGGGCGACACCCAATTTTCGGAAGCATCCCAGCCATTCTAAATATATATAGCTGCATATACACTGTATCCAAGGACCATTCCATATAGTTTACATATAAAGTTTGATCAATTCAGTATTGCAGGTGCAAGAGTCTCTGCTCTCTGCACTCCAGAATATCAGATTTGAGTGTATATTGAGCCACCATAAATCCCCGAAATTAGCCGCAAATATTAAGTATCACTAGAATGTATCATGGAGAAACCACATCAGGAAAGTCTGGAAATGCCCGGCCGGAGCAGTGGGTCTGCTCGCACCGCACCCCCCCCCCCCAGCAGCGGGTCTGCCTGCACCCCCCATCCCCCGCACAACCCCCCACCTCCGCCCAGATTGGCAGGTCTGCCCAGCCCCCCCCCCGCCCCCGGATCAGTGTGTCTGCGCGCAACCCCCCACATCAGCTGGTCTTTACCCCCACCACCTGCGAGTGTGTCTGCCTGCACCCCCCCACCCTGGATTAGCGGATCTGCCTGCACCCCCCACCAGAGCCGCAGGTCTGCCAACACTGCTGCCCCCCCCCCCCCCAGAGCAGTGGGTCTGCAAGCACGCCCCCCATCAGCTGCATCAGCAGGTCTGCCCGCACCACCCCACCCCCAGAGCACCAGGTCTGCCCGCAACCCACCCGCCGCAGTAGTGGGTATGCCTGCCCAAAGCGGCAGGTTAACACGCATCCCCCGCTGCATGATCGGGTCTGCCCGCACCCCCTCTTCTCGCTGGAGCAGTGGATATGCCCGCACCCCCCCCCTCGCTGGAGCAGTGGGTATGCTCGCCCCCACCTGGAGTGGGACTGGCCCCCCCAGAAGCAGCGGATGGTCTTCCGACGCCGCTGATCCAGCAGGGGAGGGGGGGGGGTGTGCGGGAATACCCGCTGCTCCAGGGAGTTGCAGGCAGACCCGCTGCTTGGGGAGGGGGGGGGGGTGTTGTTGCCAGACCCGATGCTCCGGGGTTGGGGGGTGCAGGCGTAGCCCCTTACGACGGTGTGAAGAGCGCCCCGAGGGCGCAATGATTCACCTAGTTAAAGTCATAAGAGGTAAACATCACATCATTTTCATATAAACAATATGTGACTCTAGACAGCTTTTAAATATACATATGAAATAAAATTACTAATAGTCAGGGCTATTTTTCAGCAGGCTCCAGCAGGAACTGAGGCCCTTATTCTAGTTCTCTCTTTCTGACAAAATATTTCTTAGATGGACAAAACCATGTGCACTGCAGGTGAGGCAGGTGTAAAACCCCACCCAAATCTAATTGTCTCTGCACAAGTAACACCTGCCACACCTGCAGTGCACATGGTTTTGTCCATCTAAGAAATATTTTGTCAGAAAGAGTGAACCAGAATAAGGGCCTCAGTTCCTGCTGGAGCCTGCTGAAAAATAGCCCTGCTAATAGTAGTCATGCAAAATGGCCTGATCCATAAAACAAGTTAAATGCAGAATATACTGTAGCTTATACAGCAAACGTAAGTTTTGTTACACTATTTTTTGTGTCCACGGCCAAAAGAACTAACTACATAATGTAAGCAGTTTCAGAAGTAAAACTGCAGGATAAAGTCAAGCCCTTCAGATACTGCTGATATGATGGTAAACTCCTTTCCTGTGCTTCGCATTGGCACCAGGCACTTCCGTTCATTCAATCGTAATTTTTGCAATGCTCAACCCTTGAAAATACAGAATAGGGGCAAGCATACTAAGAAACTACCCAAGTGAGGGGGAAGCAGTAAGGTGTGAGGGAGAGCAGTAAGGAGTGAGGGAGAGCAGTAAGGAGTGAGGGAGACCAGTAAGGAGTGAGGGAGAGCAGTAAGGAGTGAGGGAGAGCAGTAAGGAGTGAGGGAGAGCAGTAAGGAGTGAGGGAGAGCAGCAAGGTGTGAGGGAGAGCAGTAAGGTGTGAGGGAGAGCAGTAAGAAGTGAGGGAGAGCAGTAAGGTGTGAGGGAGAGCAGTAAGGTAAGGAGTGAGGGAGAGCAGTAAGGAGTGAGGAAGAGCAGTAAGGAGTGAGGGAGAGCAGTAAGGAGTGAGGGAGAGCAGTAAGGAGTGAGGGAGAGCAGTAAGGTGTGAGGGAGAGCAGTAAGGTGTGAGGGAGAGCAGTAAGGTGTGAGGGAGAGCAGTAAGAAGTGAGGGAGAGCAGTAAGGTGTGAGGGAGAGCAGTAAGGTGTGAGGGAGAGCAGTCAGCAGGGCCGGATTAACAATGGGCCTGATGAAGCTACAGCTCCAGGCAAAGTCAAATATGTCCATTTTGTAGCTGTGGGCCAGGGCTTTCCAACAAGCTTAGCCCCATGTCGCTAGCCCCTCGGGAACCAGAGATACCACCAGGCAAACTGGAATGTTTTCCATATAGGATAACATGGGACCTGCTAATTCCATGGCTGTCCGTTCCCCCTCCGGCATCACAGAAGCTTGAGGTAGATCTCAGTCGAACCCAAATCGCTGGGCCTTCAATCTGATATCTGGTAAAATATGGGTTCATTGGTTCTAGAGATATTGCGGTTAATCTGATTTTTTTTTAATTTCTGAAATGTAGGGGGACATTTACCAAAATGGATTCGTAGAAAAAAGGTGTATTCGTAGGGAGAAATACACCTTTTTTTTACGAATTTGTATTTTCGGGATTTACAATCCCAAAAATACAACAATTCGTAGTCCTAAAGATGGAACATTCGTATTTGTAGTTACAAATACGAATGTCTACACCATCGATAGGATACGACAGAAATCACCATTCAAAAGAATGGTGGTTTCTGATTTACTAAGCAGCCGTACTGACAATACGGCTGCTTAGTGGTGTGAAACACCCACGCAAATACGACAGGAAAATAGAACACCATTTTCCTGTTCTATTTGCGTTTTAGCCTGCACGGATCAGTCAGATCCGTGCAGGCTGCAGTGTAAAAAAATAGAAAAAATAAATAAATTAAAAAAAAAAAACGGCGTGGGGTCCCCCCCACAGCCGAAACCAGCACCAGGCTGAAGGAGCCGGGGCCGGTAATTAAAAATCAGGGAGCCCGACAAATAGGGGTTCCCCGATTTTTAACAACCAGCCCCAGGCTCCAGGTCCGGGGCTGGTTCCCAAAATACGGGGGACAAAATGAGTAGGGGTCCCCCGTATTTTAAGAACCAGCCCCAGGCACAACCAGCCGGCAGGGTAATGTCACAGCCGGGGGACACTTATAATATAAGGTCCCGCGGCCAAAACATTCTCCCTACCGACCAGTCAGCCTGGCCAGGGGCCCTGGGGGAGTGGGGACCCCCCCAATAAAGGGGTCCCCCCCCTCCAGGACTTACCTGACCAGGCTGAAGCCTGGTGCTGTCCCCGGTGACCCTGGAGCGGTGGTCACCGGGCTGATGGTATTGTGTAAAAAATAGATAAACCATTGTTTTTTACTGTGGCACTACAAGTGCCAGCAAGCCTCCCCAGCAAGCTGGGACTTGGAGAACCACAAGTCCCAGCCTGCTGGGCATTAAAGGGCCCGCTGGCACTTGTAGTTCTACAGTTAAAAAAATAGTGCACAAAACACACTGACACACTTTTAAAATAAAACTTTATTACACACAAAGCCCACACATACTGATACTTACCTATCTTCTTCCCATAGGTCGCCCTGATGTCCTGTGTCGTCTTCGGGATCCATGTCGACGTCCTTCTTCATGTCGACGTCGCTGTCGGCGATGGTGTCCCCGTCCGGATCCGAAGAAATCCATTTGGGAAGCTGTGGAAGGAAACCATACTCACCTGTCCCAGCGCGACGTAGTCCAGGTAAGGGTCTTTGCAAAAAAACAAACCGACAGCCCCGAAACCAAACCGGACTCTGACGGAGACGCACGTGTGTTTATTTACATCGTGCGGCTCCGCCTCCCGAATGCCGCTATTGGCCGCCTTGCGGCCTAGCGGCTCCTGATTGGCCGCTAGGCCGCAAGGCGGCCAATAGCGGCATTCGGGAGGCGGAGCCGCACGATGTAAACACACCGTGTGTCTCCGTCGTGTCCGGTTTGGTTTCGGGGCTGTCGGTTTGTTTTTTTGCAAAGACCCTTACCTGGACTACGTCGCGCTGGGACAGGTGAGTATGGTTTCCTTCCACAGCTTCCCAAATGGATTTCTTCGGATCCGGACGGGGACACCATCGCCGACAGCGACGTCGACATGAAGAAGGACGTCGACATGGATCCCGAAGACGACACAGGACATCAGGGCGACCTATGGGAAGAAGATAGGTAAGTATTAGTATGTGTGGGCTTTGTGTGTAATAAAGTTTTATTTTAAAAGTGTGTCAGTGTGTTTTGTGCACTATTTTTTTAACTGTAGAACTACAAGTGCCAGCGGGCCCTTTAATGCCCAGCAGGCTGGGACTTGTGGTTCTCCAAGTCCCAGCTTGCTGGGGAGGCTTGCTGGCACTTGTAGTGCCACAGTAAAAAACAATGGTTTATCTATTTTTTACACAATACCATCAGCCCGGTGACCACCGCTCCAGGGTCACCGGGGACAGCACCAGGCTTCAGCCTGGTCAGGTAAGTCCTGGAGGGGGGGGACCCCTTTATTGGGGGGGTCCCCACTCCCCCAGGGCCCCTGGCCAGGCTGACTGGTCGGTAGGGAGAATGTTTTGGCCGCGGGACCTTATATTATAAGTGTCCCCCGGCTGTGACATTACCCTGCCGGCTGGTTGTGCCTGGGGCTGGTTCTTAAAATACGGGGGACCCCTACTCATTTTGTCCCCCGTATTTTGGGAACCAGCCCCGGACCTGGAGCCTGGGGCTGGTTGTTAAAAATCGGGGAACCCCTATTTGTCGGGCTCCCTGATTTTTAATTACCGGCCCCGGCTCCTTCAGCCTGGTGCTGGTTTCGGCTGTGGGGGGGACCCCACGCCGTTTTTTTTTTTATTTATTTATTTTTCTATTTTTTTTTACACCTTGCAGCCTGCACGGATCTGACTTGATCCGTGCAGACTGCTAGAAATAATTCGTATTAGCGGCCGTATATACGGCCGCTAATACGAATCATTACACCATCGGAGGGTTACAAAGCAGTCGTATCTGACTGCTTTGTAAATCCCCCTCCGGAACACGACTTTGCATACGACTTAAACAGTCGTATGCAGTCGTAGGGAAACAACCAATACGAAAAACTAGGTTTTTCATATTGGTAAATTTCCCCCGTAATTTCATGGCTGTTCATATTGTTTGAGGACAGATTTTCTCTGGAACCATACGGCCCAGTTTCACGGGACCAAAATCATTCGATGCCCACATTTAAATGGGCCAGTTGGTTCTGAAAATAAAGCTGGTTGTTTAAAGTGTGTGTGTGTGTGTGTGTGTGGAGAGGTTGTTTGTTTTCTCTCCTCCTCACACCAGAAAAGGCAGGGACTAGGCTGGTGTAACAGGGGCCAGCCCAGGAATGTCCCTGCATGATCCTGGGACCATATTCTCGGGTAAGTCCCTGCATTTTTTTGGTGTGAAAGGGGTATTATTTCAAATATCCGGGACCTGCAGTGCTCTAAATACAGCCGGGAAGCCCCCTGCTCTCTGCTTAGCTGTCACTTCGGTACTTGTTTCCTATCACGGCGCCCATCGCATACCATCGCCTGCCTTAATTAGTGGTATGCGATGGGACCCAATTTTCAGGTCCTAAGAGCCGCACTGAACAATTTTAATATCGCATCGCATGCCATTACAATGGCATGCGATTTCTAATTGTACAGGCACCCTGATGGGTGATTACTATGTTAAATTCACCCCTATTGTTAACGCCACCCCCACTATCAACGCCAACCCGAAGCGTGGCGAGCGCGCGAGGGGCGAAGGTACGCGTCCTCCTACCTTTTCATACCTCCACTATCCACGTCGGCGTGGAGTTGATTTCACATAGTGTGGCGAGCGCAGCGAGCCACCGATCCCGAAGCATGGCGAGCGCAGCAAGCCCCGCAAGGGTACGCGGAATACAAGTGAAGTTATCTGCGGGGCTCGCTGTGCTCGCCACGCTTCGGGCTCGGTGGCTCGCCGCGCTGTATAAAATCGACTCCACGCTGACGTGGATAGTGGGGTTATGAAAAGGGTCGGAGGAAGCGTACCGCTGCGCTCGCCACGCTTCGGGATGGCGTTAATAGTGGCGGTGGCGTTAACAATGGGGGTGCATATAATATACTAATCACCCATCAGGGTGCATGTACAATTAAATCATCGTTTTGATTGCATCGATCACATCGCATTGCATGCGATTTGGTCGCATGTGATGCAATGCGATCAAAACGATGTAATAAGATTAAAATCGTGGGCGCGGTGCTGGGAATCAAGTACGTCACTTCTGCCTGGCGACAGCTATTCCCTGCTTACCGCGAGCATGTATTCCCCCTTGGCAATGAGCATGTAATCCCAGATGGCAATGAGCATGGAAACCCTGGCAATGAGCATGTAGGTAAGCAGCACTTACTGTATGTAGCATAATTTTTAATAGGCAATATGGTGTTTGGCATAATACATAATGGACATTATAGTGTGTGGCTTAACATGTAATGGGCATTATGGTGTAAATTTTTAATGCGCGCCTTTGGCGCAGAATGCCCCTGTTTATGAAGGATATTGTGCATTATTGCTCAATCTGTTTGGTATAGTGTGTATTTTGGCTTAATCCATGTGGCAAAAATGGGAATTTGATATGTGAGGCATAACGTGAGTTTTGACTCAATCCGTGTGCCATAGTGTGAATTTTGGCTCAGTCGGTGTGAATTTGGGCTCATTTCATGTGGCATAATGTGTAAGAGGCAAGTACAGTATAAGAGGGTTAATATTGTGTTGCATGATTTGTATAAGGGATATATGGTGTAGTAAACTTAGGTGACCACATAAAAGGTGCTGAAATGTTATCTTCCAAGTTTTGGTTTTCAGTATTTTTTTTATGACTGGAGTGCCGCCTCACCCCACAAGTATCTTAGGAGATCGGCATCCTGCGGGTGCACCTTTGGAGGGCACCCGCCAATATATCTCCTTGCATTTTTCCTATGCCAGCCCCATGCCTTTTCCAGGCATATATAATTAGTTGAAAGTATTTACACAAATAGAGACACACCCATGAGCAGACCACCCAAACAGAACACTGGTCACGCCCCCCAAATTATTAGTTGCTGGCCACAACCCCTATTATTGCACATAATAGGCCCTTGATCATTTTCAGCTCTGGGCCCATTTAGACCTTAATCTGGCACTGGCAGTAAGGAGTGAGGGAGAGCAGTCAGGTGTGATGGAGTTAGGGAAAGCAGTAAGGAGTGAGGGAGAGCAGTCAGGTATGAGGCAGAGCAGTCAGGTGTGATGTCAGAGCAGTGTGGACTTATGTACGTACTGTATGATTTTTCAATATAGTAGGATACAAAGTATTGCTTTGCATTTCATGAAACTCGACGTCCCCAAAAAGGAGTATAAAATGTTTCATATGGACGAACATACACATTATTACTGTGTATACAAGAAGTAACCTCTACAACAGATTTTTATAGTTAAACTTCATAGGGGCACCATACAATAATAATAACAATTAATAATAATAAAATTATTAATAAGCATAACAATGATTACGAGTTAAAACAGAACTAAATTCGATTATCTGATGTGATAGATTCTGAGATCTCAAACACAAGTCCTTTCTGCATACTGAGGATCCTCTGCTTTCCATAAAGATAACCTAAACGCCTCATCATTCCACTGTTGCCATCAGACAGATTTGGAGCCAGGATATGAAAAAGAAATATAGATCTTGGCAACACATATTTCCGCAACGTACACATAGCGCAGAGAAGGTTTCTGTGAATTTATGGAATGCTAAAAGCATCATATTGATCAATGGAAACTGTTTGCTCTCTTTAGTCTATGCTTAGTGGAATAGTTACTTCAATTAGAAAGAATCACTAACTGAAGGATGATTTTTGTTCCCTGATCAATGTCAAAAGATGTTTTAGTCAGGGTGATTTACAAGCATTGTGATTAATCAGTGAATTAATGGCTTTCTTTAGAATTCGTTTAAACACTACAAGCCTAATTCATAGTTGCATGACCAATGGACGCAATTGTGCATCCAGAAACAAATGGGTCAAACTAAAAAGTAACAGTCATTTGTGTGGGGTGCCGGATGACGCTCTGACAGCGGGGATCACAACAGTCAGTATCCCGACTGCCGGTGGCCCGACAGAAGGATCCCGACTCACAGGGGCTATTCTCCCTTGAGGGGGTACACAGAAAAGTTGTCTTAATTTAAAAAAATATATACATTTTGTTTTAGAAAGGATGTCTGTAACAGACTATAATGTGTACATCTGAAAGGGGATGCGGTCATTTGGTCTACAGCATGATGGTAGACAGTCATTAAGTCGACACCATTAGGTCGACATGGGAAAAGGTCGACATGGGTCTAGGTCGACATGGGGAAAGGTCAAAAGGTCATTAGTTCGACAGTGTCTAGGTCAACATGGGGTTTTTCACTGTTTTTTGAGCCGACGTGACGACAGGTGGTATTTCATGCTCTAACATCCACTAGGGTGTGGTGGGAGAATAAAATAGTGTGCCGAGCGCAGTGAGGCACTGTGTCCGACGCATAGCGAGCGATGCGAGGGGATGCGGTGCACTTTAAACTGTGTTCATGTCGACTGTGTTGACATTCAGGTAAAAAAACTGTAAAAAACTCCATGACCCAATAATGACCTTTCGACCTAGAACCATGTCGACATTTTCCCATGTCGACCTAATGACTGTCAACCATCATGCTGTAGACCAAATGATCCCAACCCATCTGAAAGCTGTTGTACATCTGTACCTGCAATAAGCCCTGAATGGCAGGCTTGAGCTGTGTGTGGCTGGCCGATGGCAACATCACCTCATTAGAAGCTTCTGGATGCAATAAGGACTGCGACATAACAGTCAGACGTCATTCATGACATTACACCATCTATTAACGTCAGAGTCTGTTTTGTCTTTGTCTACACAGGGGCACAGTTGGGGGATCCAACACCTTTCATGACAAGAGCGAGTAATGTGTCTGATGTACTTGTTCTGCTCTGCATGCGTTCGCAGTTACTGCAATGCATCAAAGTTCATGTAACCCTGAGATTACATAGCTGATCCAATTTTATTTTTGCTTGCTTTTAAAGTGGTTGTCATAGAAACCATAATTATTACACACTTGAATGTACTATACAAACAAATACACCTCTGAACAAACAATAGACGGTAGCTGTAAGCAGCACAGGAACTATCTCTAAAGGGCCCTACATACACAGAGATTTGTGCCAGAGATTCATAATGGGAGATTCAGCACAAGAGATTTCACTCTCTCAGATAATTAGCCACATACAGAGAGATTTGTGTCAGAGATTCATAATGGGAGATTCAGCATGGGAGATTTTAAATCTGTCACAAGTGTCACAGAAAGTGACGTAAAAACTGCACTTCATCACAAAAATAATGTTATATGGTATATACAGTAATTTCCTAAATAAACTTATAAATAAATACAGTTAATTTCCTTAATACTGTAAATAAACATTGGTGGCATAGTGCCTTTTAATCATTGGTGGCACAGTGGGGACAAAAAAATAAATACTTACCCCATCCAGCATTGCGTCCTCTCGCTCCTACTGACTGAAGAGAGCGGGCGCGGCAGTCAGCGGGTACTCTTTTCAGGTAGGCACCAACGGGGCGTCGGCGGGCTTGATGCCGTTCTGCGCATTGCTCAGAGTGGAAATTTTGAAGTGGGGTATGGAAAAATTTGAAAGGCTGAATTTAGAAAGTGGACGTGGCCACTCAAAAGGGGCGTGTCCTGAAGTGTAGCGTACCACACCATATAACCAGAGCCGGCCCTAGATAATTTTATGCCCTAAGAAAGATTTTGGCTGGTGCCCCCTACCACCGCCTCTACAATGCCGCAATGTGTACATGTGAGTAAGGATGATGTTAGTGAGATCCTGGGGGTGGTAGGGAGGGAGTAGAGAGATGCAATGCACTAGGGACGGAGCAGTGAGATGCAGAGCACTAGAGAGGATGTAGTGAGACACAGGGCACTAGGGAGGATGTAGTGAGATGCAGGGAGCGGTAGGGAGGGATTAGGGAGAAGCAGGGTTCTATGGAGGATGTAGTGAGATGCAGGGCTATAGGGAGAATGTAGTAAAAAGCAGGGTGGCAGGAAGGGCGTAGGGAAATGCAGGGCTCTAGGGAAGGTGCGGTCAGATGCAGGGCGCTAGGGAGGGTGCAGCGAGACACAAGGCGCTAAGGATGGCGCAGTGAGATGCCGGGTGCTTGGAATGGCGTAGTGAGATACAGGGTGCTAGAGGGGATGTTGTGAGATGCAGGGCACTAGGGAGGATATTGTGAGATGCAGGGCACTAGGGAGGATGTAGTGAGATGCAGAGCACTGGAGAGGATGTAGTGAGAAGTAGGGCACTAGAGAGCATGTAGTGAGATGTAGGGCACTAGGGAGGATGTTGTGAGATGCAGGGCACTAGGGAGGATGTAGTGAGACGCAGAGCACTAGAGAGCATGTAGGGGTAGATTTATTAAGCTCGGTGAAGTGATAAACTGTCTGGTTTTTATCACCGGCCAATCAGCTCTTACCTGTCATTTTTCAAACCAAGCCTGCAGCTTCACAGGTAGGAGCTGATTGGTCGGTGATAAAAACCAGACAGTTTATCACTTCACCGAGCTTAATAAATCTACCCCGTAGTGAGATGTAGGGCACTAGGGAGGATGTAGTGAGACACAGGGCACTAGGGAGGATGTTGTGAGATGCAGGGCACTAGGTAAGATGTTGTGAGATGCAGGACACTAGGGAGGATGTTGTGAGATGCAGGGAGCGGTAGGGAGGGATTAGGGAGAAGCAGGGTGCTATGGAGGATGTAGTGAGATGCAGGGCTATATGGAGACTGTAGTAAAACGCAGGGTGGTAGGAAGGGTGTAGGGAAATGCAGGGCGCTAAGGAGGGTGCAGCAAGATGCAGGGCACTAGGGAGGGTGCAGCGAGATGCAGGGCACTAGGGAGGGTGCAGTGAGACACAAGGTGCTATGGATGGCGCAGTGAGATGCAGGGTGCTTGGAATGGCATAGTGAGATGAAGGGTGCTAGGGATGGCATAGGAGGGTGCAGTGAGATGCAGGGTGCATCAAATGAAATGAAAAGGCGCAGAGTACATTTGCAGCAATGAGGATACAATCGACCGGCAAGTTTTTAAGATATTGATCTGCAGAGTGAAACTTTAAAAAGTAGCAGCTTTATCTGTTCATCTGGTGTCAGCAGAGTACAGCACAGGCTGGGTCCCTTCTAGTGCCAGTGCTCTGGCAGGAAGGGCATCTCAGGGGGAGAAGGGAGGATGGGCATCTCAGGGGGAGGATGGGCATCTCAGGGAGAGAAGAGAGCTGGGCATCTCAGGGGGGAGGAAGGATATGGGCATCTCAGGGGGAGGAGGGAGCTGGGCATCTCAGGGGGAGGAGGGAGCTGGGCATCTCAGGGGTAAAGGATAACAGGGCATTTCAGGGGCAGGAGGGATGTTGGGCCTCTCAGGGGTAGAGGGATGCTGGGCCTCTCAGGTGTAGAGGGATGCTGGGCACCTCAGGGGAGAAGGAAGCTAGGCATCTCAGGAGAGTGGTGCTGGGCATCTCAGGGGGAGAAAAGTGTGGGAGCTCATCTCTGCCACCCCCCTTCTCATCACTTGAGATCGCGGCTCACACAGACTCTCCCTCCAGTTACATGGACACAGCGTCTGCAGCGCTTGTACTGTGAGCCGGACACAGCCGCCGCAGCTGCTTGTGAACCTTCCTGCATTTTTTAACTGTTTTACTGCATCTCTTGTGGAAATTGTCTTGTCCTGGAAATAAACCTGTTGTTTAACTTCACCACCTGTCTGTTGTCGGATTGGACAAAGATACCGTTATGGGAACTCGGGACAGAAATGAAATGTAAGTTCACGATCCTGTTTTTCCCTTGAAGCATTATTTGCCAAAGATACCTTGATGTGCATGCCAGAATAGAACTTCCAAGTAAGTTGACTTCCTTCTGGCACCCACACACAAGGACATCTCTGACCCATTCAGAAGATTTAAGAATTTCATTATTCTTGGAGGTTTTCCCACCGATCATCTCCCAGCGCTGGTCACCTGTGTACATTGTCTCCAAGTTTCTCTCTAGGTTGGGCGTAACCTTTTCCTAGGAGACCAGCAGCTTTTACTCTTTAGCGCAAGGTTTAAACCAATTTCTCAACAGCAGGAAGCTGGCGGTGAGTAGAGCACCCCCATGTCCTGAGACAGCGGTGTACTGCCCGGGGAACGCACTCAGTCGCTGCGGCTGGTGTACTGCCGGGGTCAGACGGGACTTTGGTAGCAGGTGGCTCCGGCATCTCCAGCGGCAGGGTCACGGGGCGTTACCGGCGGCTTCCGGCACCTGAATGCTCAGAAGGTCACCAGACACGTGAAGATGTGTGGTCCTTCTGAGCAATAATAACAATCAGGGCTGTTATGTATCGCGGTCCAGCGGGGCCGTGCATCACTGTCGCTGTGTGGGCTACACACACACAGCAATAGTCAGCCACTTTCTGAGTGATTATGTAAAATCGCTCAGAAAGTGGCTGAATATCGCTCTGTGTGTAGGGCCCATAACTCCCACAATGCAACATTATGCAGTCTACTAGACTTGAAGGCCTTATGACTAGGACTAACATTGCATATTGGGGGTAATGCTGGTCCACTCGTTAAGCAGCAATATATTGCCGCTTACCCAGCATACTAATGCCGCCCGTTGGGCGTGCGAATGGCCACCCCCATCGTCGCCCAACGAATATCCCCTCCGCTTTGCAAAATGGATGTTTAGCATAAACATCACGGACGGTGTAATGGTTAGCATTAATGTCTCAAAGCGCTGAGGTCATGAGTTTGATTCCCACCACGGCCCTAACTGTGTGGAGTTTGTATATTCTCCCAGTACTTGCGTGTGTTTATCCGGGTACTCCGGTTTCCTCCCACAATCCAAAAATATACTGGTAGGTGAAGTGGCTCCCAACAAAGTATCCCTAGAATGTATGTGTGTGCATCGCGGACCGAGTTGACAGATTGTTGGGAGGGGCTGGGAGCAACCCGGCGGTCTTGGTGCACATCGGCACCAACGACAAAGTCAATGGTAGGTGGGATGTCCTCAAGAAAGAGTATAGGGAATTAGGTAAGAAATTAAAGGCGAGGACATCTAGGGTAATTTTCTCGGAAATATTACCAGTGCCACGCGCTAGCTCAGGGAGGCAGAGGGAGATCAGGGAGGTAAATGTGTGGCTTAAGGATTGGTGTAGGAAAGAGGGATTCGTGTTCATGGAACACTGGGCGGAGGAGGGGGCTGCGGTGCAGGGGGGAAGGATGGTTAGAGGGTTGGAGGAGATTTTAAACTAGGCAACGGGGGGGTGGGGGCAGCAAGACATTATGGGACCATCAGGGAGAGAAGCCAGACTGGGATCAGGAATCATATGGGGGAAGGAGATGGGGGGGGGGACGGAGACATAGACAAAGTCCTGGGACATAACAAGGGTATAATCGGGGGTAACTCTCAGGGTGCATCAGGAATGTCATGTAATAAAATGTTATGTTGTAACAGTCACGTTACCCCATTACAGTTCTTAGGTACAGATGATCTTAGTATACGGGAAGGAGGGAATGACAGAGGAAGAATTCCCGGAACTATGGAGAGGGCAGGCAGTGTGCATGGTGGGGAGGCCTGTAGAGAGTCTATTGAAGGGGAGAGGGGAAAGAGGAAGCTAGTAAAGAATTCAAATGGGTCCTGGGGTGAAACTAATCACAATATTAGAGCCATATCTAAAAATAAACATAAATTAAAATGCTTACTGGCTAATGCAAGAAGCTTAGTGAGTAAAATCGGGGAGCTTGAAACGGTGATCAGTAGGGATGACTACGACATCATTGGTATTACAGAAACATGGTGTAATGAGTCGCATGACTGGGCATTAAACATGGAGGGATATACACTCTACAGGAAAGACAGGGAAAATAGAAGGGGTGGGGGTGTGTGCCTATATGTGAATAATAACTTAACATCATGTGAGAAAAATATGAGCACAGACCTGGAAGACGACAACTCGGAGACAGTGTGGGCAGAGATAACCGACAATAATAAGAAACCAAAAAACAAATTTATAATAGGGGTATGCTATAGACCACCAAATATAAATGAAAGGGAAGAGTCTTTTCTTTTAAACCAAATCAAACAAGCATCAAATCAGGGTCAGGTATTAATTATGGGGGATTTTAATTTACCCGACATTGATTGGGAAAACGAAACAGGTAAATCAGCAAGAAGCAATGGGTTCTTAAGCTTACTTAAAGACCAGTTTATTACACAAACGGTAGAAACTCCAACTCGTGATGAGGCACTCTTGGACTTAGTATTAACAAATAACAAAGACTTAGTTTCAAACACAAAAGTAATTGAACAATTAGGGAATAGTGATCACAATATGGTTTCACTGGAAATCAACTTCAGTAAATTACATCAAAAAGGATCTGCAAAAATACTAAACTTCAGAAAAGCGAACTTTGAATTATTCAGGGAAGCCCTAACAGGAATTGGGTGGGAAACGGTTATGGAGGGAAAAAATGCAGAGGAAATGTGGGATACTCTAAAAAAGGTGCTTGATTCACTAACTATTGAATACATTCCTAAAGTAACTAAAGGTAAATTCAACAAAAAAAAGCCACCATGGTTGGACAAAGAAGTAAGGTCAGCTATCAACAATAAAACCAGAGCCTTTAAATTCTATAAAAATAACTTTAATGAGGAGGCATTCGCAAAATACAAAGAATCAAACAAAACTTGTAAAGGGGTAATCAAAGCAGCTAAAATATTATATGAAGAGTGCATAGCCACTGAAAGCAAAAACAACCCAAAGAAATTTTTTAACCCCTTCCCGACATTGCCTTTTAAGGTAATTTTTTTTTTTTTTTCCTCCTTGTGTTCAAATAAGCGTAACTTTTTGAATTTTCCGGCTATATAGACACATGAGGGCTTTTTTTTTGCGGGACAAGTTGTACTTTCTAATGGTACCATTTACTATACCGTATAATATTCTGGGGAATCAGGAAATAATTCAATGTGGGGTAAAAAAAAAAAAAAACGCAATTCCACAATTTTGCGCTGGTTACGTTTTTTTTGGAGTTCATAGTTCGTTTAAAATGATGGGTTATCTTTATTCTATGGGTCGTTACGATTCCGGTAATACCAAACTTATATAGTTTTCGTTACATTTTACCACTAAAAAAAAAAATAGAAAATGTTACGGTTTTTCGAATTTGCGTCGCGTCGCCATGTTCTGCGGCTTATAACTTTTTTATTTTTCCACCTACGGACCTGGGTGAGGGCTCATTTTTTGCGGGCTGAAGTGTACTTTTTAATTAATACCATTATGGGATATGGGCGACTTTCTGATCTCTTTTAGTTATTTTTTTTTGGGTACGCGATGCGACCAAAAAGCGTAGTTTTGGCGTTGGGGATTATTTTCCGTTTACGCCTTTAACCGTGCGGGATAACTAATGTTATATTTTAATAGATCGGACTTTTAGGAACGCGGCGATACCAAATATGTTTATTTTTTTTATTATTTATTTATTTTTATTTGGGAAATGGGGAAAGGGGGGTGATTTGAACTTTTAATATTTTATTATTTTTTTTTTATTTTTAAACTTTATTTTTTTTTTTTTTTTACTTTTACTACAAGGCCCCCTAGTGTACTTGACCACTAGGGGGCGCGATCGCCTGTACTAGGTTCAGCCATAGAGCTCTATGGCTGAACGTAGTGATTTTTTGCACTTCCTATTACATCCTGCCTGAGGCAGGATGTAATAGGTATGAATACACGGACAGCACAGGGGTCTACATTAGACCCCTGGCTACCATGGCAACCGATCGGCACCCTCCGATCGCGCTGCGGGGGGCCCCGATCGGCGCCGGAGGGGGGCGCCCCCCCCTCCGATCAGCTATTTAAGCACTGCGGGCGCTTTGCCCGCGGTGCTTAAAGGGTTAAACGGCCGCGATCGGCGAACTCGCCGCTCGTGGCCGTGAGAGCAGGGACATGGCTGTAATATACAGCCATTACCTGCTCTCTATCAAGCCAGCTCACTCCGTGAGCTGGCTTGATTCACCCCCAACCGACATATGGCGTAAATGTACGTCATATGTCGGGAAGGGGTTAAATACATAAATAGTAAACGTTTAATTAAGGAAAACATAGGCCCACTAACTGATACTAGTGGAAAAAGTGTTACTGAGGACAAGGGAAAAGCAAAACTGTTAAATGAGTTCTTCTCATCAGTATTTACTAAGGGAGAGCAGACTGTGGAACGAACATTTACCACAAACGGGACAAATAAGCCAGATCTCATTGTGGATTTCACGCCGAAAGAAATAATACTGAGGCTAAGCAAACTCAAAACAAATAAGTCACCAGGGCCAGATGGGATTCATCCGAGGGTATTAATGGAATTAAGGGATGAACTAGCTACCCCCCTACATTATATCTTTAGCAAGTCACTATCGTCAGGTATAGTACCAAAAGATTGGAGAATAGCAGAGGTAGTGCCAATATTCAAAAAAGGAAAAAAGGAAGATCCAGCTAATTACAGACCCGTTAGTTTAACATCAATTGTGGGTAAACTATTTGAAGGATTTTTAAGGGATGGTATCCAGGAATATTTAGATCATCACCTTCTACTCAGTACTAACCAACATGGGTTCGTGAAAAATCGTTCATGCCAAACTAATCTACTAGGGTTCTATGAAGAGGTTAGCAAAAACCTCGATAATGGAAATGCTGTAGATGTGATTTTCCTAGATTTTGCTAAAGCATTTGATACTGTCCCACACAAGAGATTGATTAATAAAATGGAGAACCTAGGATTGGGTGAAAATATCTGCAGATGGGTAGGGAATTGGCTATGTAATAGAGAACAAAGAGTGGTTGTGAATGGTGCCGTATCAGATATGATACCGGTACTAAGTGGAGTGCCCCAGGGTTCGGTTTTGGGGCCCATTTTGTTTAACATTTTTATTAACGATATTGGGATAGGGTTACTCAGCAATGTATCCATCTTTGCGGACGATACAAAACTTAGCAAAGTCATCAAATCACCAGAAGATGTCACCATGCTTCAAAATGATCTTGCAATTCTAGATGAGTGGGCAAAAAAATGGAAGATGAGGTTCAATGTAGATAAATGTAAGGTTATGCACCTTGGGAGACACAACCAGTGTGCAAGTTACAACCTTAGCGGAGAGGAATTGGGTAATTCCATACTTGAAAAGGATCTAGGAGTCCAAATAGACAGCAATCTAGGATGTAGTGCCCATTGTAATGTAGCTACAAAAAAGGCCAACAAAATTCTGGCATGTATTAAGAGGGGAATGGAAACTAGGGACTCAAGGGTATTTATTCCACTATATAAAGCATTGGTGAGACCTCACCTAGAGTACGGAGTACAGTTCTGGGCCCCACACTATAAAAAGGACATCATAGAATTAGAAAAAGTCCAAAGGCGAGCAACAAAGCTTATTAGGGGAATGGAGAATTTAAGCTACGGGGAGAGATTAAGCAATTTGGGACTATTTACATTAGAAAAGAGACGTTTAAGGGGGGACATGCTCAACATGTACAAGTATATCAAGGGCCAATATAAGGAACTGTCACACACCCTATTTTCTACTAGAAAGGAATCTAGGACGCGAGGGCATGAGTATAGATTAGAAGAAAAAAGATTTCATTCAGCTAGTAGAAAGAATTTCTTTACGGTCAGAACAGTCAAACTCTGGAACTCTCTTCCCAGAGAGGTGGTAACGGCTGGCTCATTAAATGCGTTCAAGGCAAAGTTGGACAAACATTTACTGGAGAAAAACATCCATGGGTACAAATAAGAAATATAATTTGTCTGTAAAATACCAGAACCAACCAAATCAGCAATGGATATCTATACCAGGTTGAACTAGATGGACGCAAGTCTTTTTTCAGCCTTACCTACTATGTAACTATGTAACTATGTACATGTGGTAGGGAACATAGGCTGTAAGCTCCACTGGGACAGAGACTGATGTGAATGTTCAAATATATACTGTAAAGCGCTGCGGTACATGTGTGCGCTATATAAGAAACTGGTAATAAATAAATAATAAACATCCATTCGCAGGGCAGCATACGGGGCTGAAATCATTCAGTCAGCGACCATGGAATGATTTCTACCCTGCTCGCTAAGTCTGGGCTGACTTAGACTTGGGGAGTCCAGGTCTGAGTACTGGGCAGGCGGCTGTTGTCCAGTGACAACAGCATGGGGACGTCCAGCATTATTCTAGGCACACCCAGCATTTGTGAATGCCCCTGCCTGCTTCCAGCCCCCCCCCCCCCCTTTGTTGCGAGCACCATGCCGACTATGCAAGTCAGCGAAGGTGCCTGCACAGAAGCCCTGCACAAGCGCAGAACATAATCATTGGTCCCCCACCCCTCGTGCTGACATGCCGGGGGCCGTGCAGATCAGAATGAGGGCCATTATTTCCGTTGCACTGTAATGAATGTTGTTTCGCTAAGGTCATTACATTTCTTTAAGAGACTAGCACACCTTTCTAGGTAGCTAGGTACAGTATGTATATCCGCTTTTGAAATCCGATGATTTTAGCACAGTTACTGCACGCAAACTGCATAGTGACAATAAAGGAAAAAGCATCCCCCCCCAAGTAGATGAAGAAATGATGAGATCAGAGGTGACCTTGTCCCCCTAAACCCACCCCAACTCCTGAATGAATGCAGGGACTGAGCATTTTTCAGTCTCGAATACTGGGAGTGGCATCCCTAATAAATAGATATATAGATCTCCAAGTGCCAGTTTGTGTGTGTGTGTAGCCCCCCCCCTCCCCTTAACATGAGCAAAATGCCCACATAGGCCACCATGAGCAAAATGCACACAGTGGTACACTCTATGAGAAAGAGGCATAGACTAGTGACAGTCTAAAGGTGGCCATACATCAGAAAGATATTGTACCCAATCATACAATCTCAATTGATTGTAAGATGGATTGTATGCAGATTGTGTGCACATCGTGTGTACACAATCATACAATCACACAATCTCCCGGTCCCCGGAGATTGGAGGATTGGTCCTCTGATCTGCACATCAGATCACTTGGGATTGGGAGCAGATTGGGTGTGCTTTTAAGCACATGCAATCTGTCTTTAGATGGCTCATACAACCAGAGTCATGTGACACTCCCTGACAAGCAGAGAAAAGAGGGGCAGCGTCCGGGCAGCCCGTGGCAGTGAAGATGCTGGGAGCCACAGAAGTTTCCAAGTGGCGGGCGGCTGAACAGAGCGCGGACGCCCTTTTGCACAATTCTGTCACTACTCTGAAAACTGTTTTCAGAGGATTGCTGCTTTCGGGCTATATAATAATGGCATAACACAGCAGATGTGAGCAGATTGGTAGTTGCTGGAAACCTGTACATTAAAAAAAAATGGATTTTTGGTACTCCTATCCTTTTGATCCTAGTAGGCCAGCCCCCTATTTAAATGAAGCTTCAATCATACAATCATGCAGCAGATGGATTGTATGATGGATTGTGAGTACATTGTGTGTCCAAAAACCACCAAGGACTGCCGGGGAGTTGTAGGGAAACTGGACACAATCATGATTGTAAGACCGGTCTTTCTGATGTATGGCCACCTTAAGACGTAAATGACTCACAGTGAGTATGGCTGATGGCTGTGAGCGTCTCCTGTGAGCAGCTACAGCAGCAAGCTGTCATTCAGGGGCAGATTTATTAAGCTCGGTGAAGTGATAAACTGTCTGGTTTTTATCACTGGCCAATCAGCTCCTACCTGTCATTTTTTAAACCAAGCCAGTAGCTTTACAGGTAAAAGCTGATTAGACAGTGATAAAAACCAGACAGTTTATTACTTCACCGAGCTTAATAAATCTACTCCACAGAGAGGTAGGTACAGGTGATGAAGAAAGGAAACTTGGTCATTCACTGAGGACCTGGCGGCCCGGCATACGGGAAGTCGAGTGTGAAGCTTACAACCTACAGCCTGGTCAGTGAAGTGTGTGGCAGCGGTTGTCGGCATGACAGTGCCCTTACAGCTGGTACAGCAAGGATAATGGAGGAGGAAGCATTAGGTTATCCCTGTTCCGTGTATATAGGGAGTGGTGTAGCAGCTGCAATCCCTGCACCTAGAAAGTTGATCCGGTGTACGGCATACCTGTTTAATCTCCCACAAGTGCCACAGAAGAGTGGTCAAATCTCCCACATACCACCCACTTTTTAGTGAAGCAGATAGGATGGAGAGATCATACAAGAATTGCAAACTCATACCATTTAGCCCCACCCCCTCCCCACGGAGCCACAAATCACTGCAGTATCTGCATTTGCCAGGGAGATTTTCAGGGTAGGCAAGTATGGTGTATGGCCAGCAATAGTTATAGCAATGCTTATATGAGGATGAACCACAATAGTTAATTGTTGTATAAATAGTAAATTCAGATTTATACAGAGCATCATTTTGTATGGCGCTGCAAATTAGTTGTTTGGAAACATTGTCTTTCTTCATTTAGGATATTTCCCAAGTCTCATCATACAAAAAAGGGGTGAACAAGCCATTTTCTTCCTTCCTGAGAAATAAATCCAGACTGTTTTCTTTGATCTGAGGCCAGTGTAATAATTACAAGAACAGAGTGGTAAACAAAGATAAAGCTAAGTATGTGGTTTCATGTTTACAACTGACATTACACTGCAAGAACAAAAGCGCCAACATCTCCACAGCTGAGAAATGTTGGGCCATAGTACACCGGCACTCCCTCTGTCACCGGCACAGGAAAATTAGCATTACAGAAAGCAAGGGAGGCTAATGAAATGGAAGTAAGAACACATTACACTGATCAACACTTATTTTATTGCCAATCATATTACAGTGATTTTGGGGTAAGTTTGTGGTGTAAATTCCAAATAGAACATCAGTTTTGATAGATTTTTTTTTTTTTTTTCAAGAAAGATGGATGAGAAACAAGAAACACACACTAGAAAACACAAATTGCTCAATTGGAAGTAGTAAATCATTACTATACGGAGGTGGAATAATCTAGAATGAGCACGGAGTGACTTTTCTGGTTCCCTATTAATGGAGGATATTCATAGTGTAGCTGAGGGTGGTTGTACTTTTTATTCGGGTCGAGGCCTGGGAGGATCCTGGTTCCCACTGACACCTCTCTTCCAGGGAGCCGCCTCTTGGCTCTATCACCAGCCCAGCACACACACTGCTGTGGTCTGCACTGGGAAGAGAGTCAGCTGCAAAATCAGTCGCTCCTGAGGGATGTGTGTGCGTGTGTATGGTGTGTGTGTGTGTGTGCGGGGGGGGGGGGATCCATCGCACCCACCTTCTCTCTGCCCATCTAGGGCCTGCATCCATCGCTCACCATCCCCCATGCTGATGCTCCCCTGTGTATCCGCACAATTACTAATATTTGCTAAGGAGAGGGCTGGCTCCCATTATCTGGGCCCGACACAGCTGCCAGCACCTCTGGGTATCCATAATCTCAAGAAGTAGTTTCTCTCCACTTTATTTCTCTCCAAATTGTGATCAATCTCCTTCTGGATGTTTTAGTTTAGCTAATCTCTAATCTCTGCTAGCTCTCCCATATTAAACAGAGTGAATCATAGAATCACAACCCCACACTGCATAATTCCAGGACACCCCTATAACGGTCACTTGTGCTTCCAGATGCAACCCCACCCCCCACCCAAATACACACACACACCTCTTCAGAGCCACAGTTCTCAGCATGACTCGCAAACAGAACTATAGGCTGGATAAGCCTTCATTAATGTCACAAAACAAATGTGCCTGTTTTGGGGAATGGGACATGGAGTACTCAGAAAAAAACACCACAAACTATGAATTATTATGCCTATATCAAGGGATACTACCCATTTGGTGTTGCAGTTCACATAACAACATAATGTTACCCATTTTAAAGGGACACATCTCTATTAAACTATGGAGACATAGCTAGCAAAATGAATTTCCTAAACAAAATACAGAACCAGCAATTTATGCATGTTTTCCGTAATAAAGTACAGGCTGTACTCGTCAACCTATATTGCATTTGTTTAATCTTGTAACTATACTTCTGCTACAATAAGCAGTAGGGGAGTCCTCTGCTTGGCCACTTATAACAACTTTGTGCAGTTAAGATGAAGAGAAACACCAAGTACTGTAGCATTCAAAAGAATGGTGATTCCTATTCGTATTTTCCGATGGCGTATACATTTGTATTTGTAAATACAAATACGAATGTGCCATAAATACGAATATGAATATGTGTATTTATGGCATAGTAAATGCCAAAAATCCGAATACGCCTAAAAAAAATTGTATTTTACTATACAAATATGATTTTTTTAGACGAGTTTTGCTTAGTAAATTTCCCCCATTGTTTGCCCCTTCTACGCATTCAGACTTACTTCCCACACATGCTTGTTTGTTAATTTTATTATGAAAATCTCAATAAACATATTTTCAATAAAAAAATAAAATAAAAAAAAAGATGGCATATTGACATAGGCAGGGCAGAAGTGTGGTAACCAAGCTCAATAATGTAAAAATATAATATTGTATCTTTATAATTATTAGAATTTTTCCCCAAATCAGCAGCGTGGAAGTTCCTTATACTGTTTTACAGGACTTAAGACACAACACACTATCATGCCCTTGTGTTATCAATGTGTTTGGATACACGGTTTTGAAATAACTGGTGTTTATTCCAATAATACGAGATTGTTTATTTTGTGCTCTGCTACCAAATATAACCTTATTTAGCACACATTTAAAAATCAACAGTGCATTACACGAGCAGTTCCATCACCACAAACATACTAGTCCCCATGCCTCTCCATTGACGTCACTACTGTATCATCTTAAATGTAACAAGTGCACGTTTGCCAGATTTGAGAGATGATCCTACTTTAAATTAGTTAATCCACCATCACTGTAATTTTGACCCCACATCCACCTGTGCAGGAGCAAGATAAATATAATCTCTCCACCAAAGTTGTCTTCATTATAGAGATTTATGCAAAGCAGTGACTCTTCACTCCCGAATACTCATACACACAGAAGCTAAAAGCAAATTACAAGCCGATATCAATCTCTGAAAGCCAAGACATTAAAGTTAACAGTAATAAAATCCACAGGTTAATCGTTAAAAGTGTAAGCTAATGATGAACATTACAATGCTTTATGAGACAATAAACTAAAAGGAAAACTTTTACAATACCGATTGGCTCTGAATGATCACATGGCTCTATTGGCTTATGCACAGAACACAAATTTGTGGAGGAGGATTGAAACGATTTATGTGCGCCAACCGTATATACTGTATTTTATCTGGACTAGATTATTTACTATCATCAAGGGTAACTAAATTAAAATGAAATTCACAATCTGAATTACCTGTATTCCAGCTATAAAACCAATGCTATTTCCCTAACCCTGATGCGATCATGCCGACTCCTGTCAGCATTGTGATGGTTGTTTCTGTAAAAGAATTCTTGCAGTATATACTGTCAATAGGCAACACACTTCCCGTATAAATTAAAATAGTGCTGCAGCAATGTGGAGTCCCTAAATACCTGCTACAGTCCAGACCGTCTCATAACGGATAAACCGTACTTAAGTAGCCACGATCACTTTTCTGCTGAAAAGAACTGTCTGATATTGCAATTTTTGACCAATTGTCATTATCAGACAAGCGAACTAAAGCCTTTTTTTCGGGAAAAATATGTCCCAATTTGAGGAGAGAACACATAGGATCTGGGATAAGTATTCAGATCCCATGTGTTATCGCAGGTCTGAAGGGCTTCTTATTGCGGATTATGCTTTGATTTCCCAAGGAACCCAAAGCATCTTCCCTGATAAGTGCTGGGTATCGGGGCTGGGTTACAGACAGCTGACAGACAATGGCCAGTATTCAATGCTCTTGATTCACCACTTTTTCTGGTGAACTGGGCTGTATTTTAGCAAAATTATGAATCTTTTCACCGAAAATGATATTCACTGTATTCAATGTTCGCCGAAAGCAAACAGTGAGTGCCGGCCACTAGTCGCTGCAATTCGCTGGTGTATTTCAATTGAGTTTTGACTAATTCACAGAGAGTGTATTCTATGCTAGAATGGAGAACTGCTCGGCGCTCCCCGTCTGCCCTATCTCCTCTCTGCCGCAGAAGACTCCCCGCCGCCCCTTGCTACTGTGTGCGGCGCTGGCAGGGTGGCTGCCAGCCCCCTGCCTTCCCCCATCCTCCATTCACCGTGAAGATTGATTTTCGCAGTCAGGGGCAGCGGGCCCCTGACCAGTTGAATAGGTTGGAAGAGGGTCTGGCAGCGAAACAGGGACCCCGGAGAATCACGGCGAATCCAAAAGCATTGAATATAGGCCAATGTCTAGTCAGATAGTCAATTGGTCGACACCAAAGGTTTGACATGCATTAGTTCTATATTGACAAAAGTTAGCTCTTCATTAGCTAGATATTAAAGTTAGACAACAGACATATTTTCAACTGACTTCACACTTCCCAGTTGGCACAGCTCCATCAGGCCCATTGTTAATCCGGCCCTGCATGCTCCAGCGGCTGCCACAGAATAGGTCTTAAAGTGTCTGGCTGCTGCTGATTATGAGGAATCTCGCAAGAACTACCGACCTCTCGCGATATTACTCCTGGCAAAGCCACCGGGCAGGTCACACAGACCGGCGACGGGGGTCATATATGGCCCGAGGGCCGCAGGTTCCTCACCACTGGACTAGACCCAAACAAAATTAGCTGTGATAAACTTCTGCAGCTAATTGAATACCGGCTTATGAGTTGAATGAGAGTAAAGGTGCATACACACGGAAAGACTTCGCAAATGATCCAATCTTATTAACAATTTCCTAATAACTCCTGGACAAACGATTTGGTGTCAAATAGTGAATGACTGTACAGACGTCTACACACGAACAATTGATCTTTAACGATGGTGGAGGGTAGTGGGAGCCAGTCAATCAGCTTTACCAAATCATTCATCATGCATACACATGAAACGATTGGTACACATTGCAAAAGATTGGTCTATGGTCTTTCTGCATGCATAAAAGACCATAGACCTCTATACAACAACTGGCGGGTATAGCAATCGGCATCAATATTGTTCATACACACAGAATGATTTGAGCATTTGGTAGTTTTGATTGGTTGGGAATGCCCAGATCTTTTGCCAAATCTCTCCATGTGTATGCACCTTAACCTCTCTGCCCTAGTAGATGACCTGCCAGAACCAGTTGATCACCAGAGTACAGAGGTTAATAATACAGGTTGAGTATCCCGTATCCAAAATGCTCGGGACCAGGAGAATTTTGGATAACTGATTATTCCGTATTTCGGAATATTTTAATATTTCAATTATGTATTTTGAAGTATCTTGCATGTATGCTGTATAAACACATAAAATACACACAAATATATTTTATTACCACATAAAATACACACAAATATATTTTATTTGTTCAAAAAACAAGGTTTCAAAACATGAAACAAAATTTGTGTACTATCTCAGATATTGAATTTGAATGCCAAGCAATCATTTTCTTGCACATATATAGAGCCAGTTACATATCATGTTACCAGTAGTGCTGTTACAAATGTCCCCAGTGAGTTTTTAGCAAAAAAAATATTTTTTTTTTAACTTTCTGGAATGTATGGTTTTCGGAATAATTCGGATAACGGATACTCGGATACGGGATACTCAACCTGTATTTAATTTAGGTTTCATTTTTTTCACTGTTGCTACCATTTAAAGGTTACTACATTCTACATTAATCTAGTAAATGTTTGAGTCTACTTTAACAGAATACTGGTTAACCATTTAAGTGCCAATGTTGCAGTGAGTGGTGTACAAAATATCCACTAAAAATGCCATTCTCGATCTCGGCTACCTTTCTTTTTTTTTGTTTTTGGGTGCAATGTTTAACAAAACTTCAATTCATTGACTTCAGATCATTTACCAGCAATAACTAAAGTGATTCATATTCCTCAACTTCGCCCACGGCATTTTTAGCAGATACTTTGCAGATCTCTCACAGCAGCGCTGGCACTCTAAGGGTTAATTATGTGCAAACATTCATTCAAAAAGGTGAAAATCATAAGGCTAAAAAAGACAATATAACAGTCATTACCCTATTAATCATCTTTATTCAATGTCGCCACAAGGGGTCACAATGTACATATGGGGGCTTACAAAGTACAGAAACAAGAGTAAAGTCTCTTACATTAGAGAACATTTTCAGGACATGGTTTATAGACATTGCTGTATCACAAGTCATAAGGTGGGATGCAACAATGGTAAGAATGCAGCCAAACCTCTGAAAACGCAGTTTGCACCAAGCCCCAGAATGAGATAGCGCACCGCTGCCGGGCGTGTCTTACTAGACACAAGAACACTTAGATCCTATAGATCACAGAGGACGGCTCTCACTGCAGGAGCTGCCCTTTGCGGGGGGGGGGGGGGGGGAATTGTGCTTACAGCATTTTGAAGTGCCAATATGCATGCAGTTAATGGCGGCCATAGTACCCAAATAAATAGGAGTAGGGAGGATATCACACAGGATCAGTTGCGTGCTGAACCCAACAAGTTCTAGTTATTCTCTGGCCCATGACAAGGGGCAGTTTAGACTGACTTATTTCCGATGGGGGTAGAAATCATTGGATGGTCGGCGACATCCAATGATTTCTCTCCCCTATGGCCGGATGCATGGGGACGTGTTCGCATACATCCCCTCGCATGTTACCGAATAATTCGGTGGCGAGGGGTGGGGTGGTCGTTTGGCCGGGTGGTGTTTCAGGGCTTGCTCAGCAGCGTATAACCACTGCTTAGCAAGCCTTACTGAATCAGGCCCTTTATACAATATAATGGTGTAAATTTACTAAGATGGAAATTCGAATTCAGATAGGATGTTGTTACGGGCAACCAATCAGTATCTACTTCTAATTTATTTAGCACCTTCTAGAAGATAATAGAATCTGATTGGTTGGTCATAGCAACATCCCATCTTAAATAGAACTCCTGTCTTTGTAAATGTCCCCCAGTGGGTTAATGAGCTGCCCATACATGGTACGTTTTGTACCGTGAGAGGCGATACACGCTCCTGTGCATTGCACATCGCATAGTAAAGTATGTGCTGCCGCTACTTTTTTAACTAGATGATATCTTTTTTTTTTACGCAATCAGTGTTTATTATAAGATAACAAACATACATTGTAGCATATACATTTTCAAAGGGACTACAAAGAGTATCAAATCAAAATAGTATACAGACCATATTTTAGTCGTTGGTGAACGTATGCATCAACATTATAAACCGAGGGAAATAACACACTTTAGAGTGCATTAGACAGGAGAAAATAGGTAGTGATAGAAGAATGTAAAGAGTAAAAGAGAGAGAGTGGGAAAAACAGGGAGAGGTAGAATGCAACCAGTGTCGTGTCATGGTTGTGGGGCGGGCATCAGTGAGGGAGTACTAACATATGATGCATATTCATGGCTTTCTTTAAAGTTCAGCCAAGGGGACCAGGTGGTGGTAAATGTATTAGAGCAGTGGTGGCCAACCTGTGGCTCTTGAGCCTCATGCGGCTCTCCCCCTTGTAAAGTGCGGCTCCTGCTCCCACTGCTGCCCGCCGCCAACCATCTGTCCCAGTATCCCCTGCTGCCGGTTCCCTGAATCCATTCTCCTTCTGAGGGGAGGAGAGCGCGCATCGCGCATCTCTCCTTCCCCTTACTGTGCATCCTTGTGACTGGGCCGTCCGCCAATCAGAGCTCGTGGGCCAGCAGCCAATCAGGAGCCGGCCAGCGAGCTTTGATTGGTGGGCGGCCCAGTCACAGGGAAGTGAGGGGGAAGGAGACGCGCAGTGTGCTGTGCTGTGCTCTCCTCCCATCGGTGACATGACAGGAGGACTGCAGGGGGACACCAGACTGTCCTCTCCCCGCCTGGCAGCAGCAGCAACAACGGTGAGTGCTGCTGCTGGGAAATTTGCACTGTGGGGGCATAGCAGTTTGTGGCACTGTGGGGGCATAGCAGCTTTTTGGCACTGTGGGGGCATACCCGGCACCGTGTGGTGCATACCTGGCACCGTGGGGGGGGCATATGTGTACCTGGCACTATTGGGGGCATATGTATATATAGCACTGCACGATTGGAGGCATATTTGTATCACGCCCACCCAAGGGGTCAAAATAGACTACGCCCCTTTTTTTGGCGCATGTGCCTTCGGCGCGCGCATGATGTCGGCTCTTTAGCTTGACTACCGATATTTTTCAGCTCTTTACCTCTGCCCGGTTGGCCGCCCCTGTATTAGAGGTTAGTTTGGAGGAAGAGGAAGATGTAAGGTCTTCCATGAGCATGTATCGGTCTAGTCTCTGGCACCAGTGTGAGATTGGAGGTTGTATTTGGGTTCTCCAGAAGCAGGGAATAGTTGCTCTTGCTGCGTTCATTAAGTGTCGGATTAGGGATTTCTTAAACATTGAGATAGGGATCTCCATGTAATTGAGCAACCAAAATTCTGGAGTGTGTGGTAAAGGAGTACTAGTAATCTGTATGCATAGTCTCCTAATTGTCGTCCAACTAGATTACACCTTACCTACTTCAAAATGCAGGCTGCTTTAGTACATTGCATGCCATTTGAACTAGATGCTATGCAATCTAGTTCAAAACGCACGGTGCACATCACACTGTATATGGGCGGCATAAGAATTGTATCATCACTGATATACCGAAGTCTAAAATAAATAAATAAAAGGAAGCATGTTATTAAATTGCTGAATGGGCTGACATTTACAAACAAAATGTGAGCCTAAGCTGGAAAGGGTCAAGGACCCCCGAACTTGCTTTTTTGGTTCTTAGCTAATAAAGGGGGGATGCCCCAATCATGAACCTGGAGTGTGGATTAAGGATAAACAGTGCAATGAACTGAGGGCTATTAAAAAGGAGGAAATGTTTGGCTGTAGTTCAACCCTCCCTGCTTTGCACTACTAGCTATACAGACACAGATTGCTAGCAGCTGTAAAGAGTAACATGTCAAAAAATCAAAATCCTTCATGAAGGCATGTATGATTAATTACACGCTAGTAAAAAGAATGATGCTCGTTGCACTATTCAGATTCCTGGTACAGTGTCTTCCATGTTCAAATTAATTAATTTTCACACTACTTTTTAAATAGGCTATAATTTACAAGACTGATGTTTTTTGGGCACTCTAGGCAAAACTTTAATCCTCCCCCACCCACTGCCACCAGGGCCCACTTTCCAGCCCCTCAAGTGAATGCGTGAGGGTGGCATCTTAAAAGTTCCACATCCACCACCTGCATTAAATACAAGGATGTCTTCCTTATAGGGATATTTAATTTTGTGATAGGGAGACCCCCGCCCCAGATTCGGGCACCTTAGGCGGCCGTCTAAAGCTGCTAAATGGTAGAGCTGGCCTTGATAATCAACCATACATACCCAGGTTATTGCCAGGCATATTAACCAGGGGCGAGGTGTGGATTGAAAGCAAAATTTTAAATTTCACCAACAACCACCAGGCCTTCCGTCTCAGTTTAAAAGAAGGGTTTATCCCGGGTCAGACACGGGTTGCTGTGATGTGAGAACGGATACCCTGGGTCGAGCGAGGAGGAGGCAGGGCTTGGAGACAGCGTCAGCTCCAGGCGCTGCTTCTTCCTCTGCCCCCGATGATGCACCACCAATCCGCCCCCATCTATCATCATCACCGTGGGTGGCTAAACATCACAAATGCCAGGCCGCACCTGGGACAGTCCCTTGTCCAAGTCACGGTTCTGACCCGACATTTGCAATGGGAAGGGGGTATTATTTAAACCATATTTAATGGTACCAAATTTTCTGTTTTTCTGCCCCGCGTGCATAGGTGCCGATTCTGTGGGTGCTTGAGGGCCCAAGCACCCACGGAAATTGATGAGCACCCACCTGCTCAGCAGAGGCCCTCCCGCCCATGTCCCACTGCACTCCCTCTCCCTCGTCGCTGGCACAGGTACTGTGTGGGCATTTTTGTACCTGCACTGTGTGGGCATTTATGTATTTGGCACTGTGTGGGCATTTATGTATTTGGCACTGTGGGGGGATTTTTGTACCTGCACTGTGTGGGCATTTATGTATTTGGCACTGTGGGGGGGATTTTTGTACCTGCACTGTGTGGGCATTTATGTATTTGGCACTGTGTGGGCATTTATGTATTTGGCACTGTGGGGGTATTTATGTATTTGGCACGGTGGGGGGGATTTTTGTACATGCACTGTGTGGGCATTTATGTATTTGGCACTGTGTGGGCATTTATGTATTTGGCACTGTGTGGGCATTTATGTATTTGGCACTGTGGGGGGATTTTTGTACCTGCACTGTGTGGGCATTTATGTATTTGGCACTGTGGGGGTATTTATGTATTTGGCACTGTGGGGGGGATTTTTGTACCTGCACTGTGTGGGCATTTATGTATTTGGCACTGTGGGGGTATTTATGTATTTGGCACTGTGGGGGGGATTTTTGTACCTGCACTGTGGGGGCATTTATGTTTTTGGCACTGTTGCCATAATTTGAATATTGCAGACAACTGTGCTGCGTAATATAACACAGCAAAGGCCATGCCCCTTTCCCATGAAGCCACTCCCCTATATTTTTGGCCTGAGCACCCACCAGCAAAATCATAAATCGGCACCTATGCCCGCACGTGTGCGTGTGTGTGTATATTTCAATTGTTTTTTTTGGGGGGGGGGGGGGGGGGGGTGTCAAAGTAGACATTTTAGCACATGGACCCTGAATTAGTGTAGTGCATGCCATGTTTCGGGCCTGGTTCCTCGCTCCACTACCACGGCACCCATTACCATTCCCGATTGGAGTCTACAGGTACATGGATGTTACATTAAGGAAAAGTTACAAAAAGTAAAAAAAAAAAAAAAAACTTATGTTGAATCTTTCAAGTGTTGACAAGTTGACATGTCGACCTCGTGCATATAAACCTTTTTTTACAATGTTGATCTTGTGCATGTCAACCTTTCAGTGTGTGTCGTCCTATATAGTGTTGACCAAGCATCAGGATACTAAACAGGATACGGTATAAAGGGTCAACAGCATTTAGGGTTGACAGTCAATAGGTCAACACCGAATGGTTGACATACTGTATGCAAGGTTGACAGTTTTTTTCATTTTTTTGTGTGTAAATTTGTAGATTTCATCACACGGATTACAATTTGTTTCCTTTTTTTTTTAAACTCCAGTTGACCATTGCCAAGTTGAAATGTTGCGTGTGTCGATATTTTGCCTACAGTACGTCGAAATGATCAATGTCGACCTATGGACCAGATACCCATGAACAGAGCCATTAGCGCTTTAAAAGCACGGTAAGTGTAAATGTATTATGTTTGCTGGCACATCCACTCCATTTATTTATCTTTCGCCTGCGGATTACTAGACTGTTGAGACAGCGGCTCCAAAGCCCTCTTTTGACAAAAAAAGAAATGCTTTCTAAAGTTTACATTGTTGAATCACACTGAATTAATTACAGATATGTTAAATAAATTAAAGCTGGATGACAGATGCCTATAAATACTCTGACTTGGGTATAACGTCCACAGTTTTCAATTACAGCAGCAGACTGTGCTGTATCAGGTCGTATTATAAGTAGAGGTACGGTTGTCCTCTTTATCATATAAACTATGAACCAGGCCCTAATACGTATTTAGATTTTGGATCGGTTATGGTAATCTGTGCATTACGCTGCCTTGTTTTTCATGATACAGCAGTTTAACCATCTCTGGTGTTTTGCAGCCATCATTTCTCACCTTGTCAATGCATTTGCTATGAATAACCAAATTGATGATGTAAAAGGTTTTTCGTACATTAAAACTAGAACACAGAAGTTTTTCCGTTGATCAATAAGTGTCTCTCCTTCAACCCAGCCCCAACGATAGTACGATTACACCTCTACCCGCCTGAAGTCCCATCCCACTGTAGATATTTGCTAGGACCAATGTGGATCACGGCAAGGGCCACATTAGCCCAAGCATGGAAACAACACTTCTGGTGATAAAAGTTTTTGATAAAATTCAATTCCACTTTACAACGGATTCCCAATTGTGAAATGGATGGTCTGGTATAAATGTCACCAAAGATGAGGGAGCGACTCTGATATCTCAACCCTCCAAGTCTTCCCCTTTGCAGTTTAGCTTGAATTAAGCCCCTACTACAGGCATGTCCAAACTATGGCTCCCCAGCTGTTGTGAAACTACACATCCCAGCATGCCTTGCCATAGTTTTAGCATTCCCTAATAGCAAAACTGTCGCAAGGCATGATGGGACTTTTAGTTTCACAATAGCTGGAGGGCCATAGTTTGGACTTCTAAACCCTACTACCTGAACGCTGCTGTGGTTGTATTTCCTATGTGTTAATATTTTTATTAGACAGTTTTGTTTTTTTTGCGGTGTTCTTTATTGTTATATTTTGTTTATGCATCACCTCATTGATCTAATACAATATCATGCCACACAATAATGTACCCACTTCCTATTATGCAAAAATGGGATGGTATATTCTGTATAGGACATGTACGACTCATTGCACTGCTCTGTCCCCTGGAGGTAGAGAAAATTAGGGTTCAAAATAAATGGGAGGGTGCCACTGCTATGGCTTCCAAGTGGTTGAGTGACTTACTACCTGTAATTCTAATGGCAAAGATGGAGACAGTGTCCAACATTAGATTTTGCCTTTGCACACCCTGGTCCCTATGTGAACAAGCCTTTAATTAGAAATGAATTTATACAGATACAAGGGGCTCAACACTTACTATAATAAACTAACTCACCGTAATATATAAATAATCAAATAAATAATTGGGTTTAATTCATGAATTGATAAATGCATTTAAGCTTGCAGCCCCTCTGTGCTGCCACCGTCTACAAGAAGCTATGCCATCAACATTTTTCTTACATAACGCAGCAAATTATGTTGCGCTTTACAATTGGAAACGGTGATAAAACAAACTGGGTAGTTACAGTCTAAAAGGTAGGAGGGCCCTGCTTGCAAGGTTGCGGTCAGCCAGGTGACTGGATAGCGTATATATTGTAACCTTGAGGCATTATGCCAACATAAAATCCAGAATCACTACATATTTGTGCATTCCATCTATAAAAGTTCCCAGTTACTCAGGGATCCTAAAGTAAAATGTCCAGGCAGGAATATGGGTTATAATAAATCTGTTAAAGTAGGACATAAAATTATTACTACACTTAATAAGAAGCTATCCATGTTTGTGTTCCAGATATTTTGCTGAGTTTAGAGTGATTTACAAGTAGGATTTGTGCCTGGCTAGTCTGTGACTGGCTGCCTACTACACCTAATGACGGCGGTGGGAGAGAAGTACAGCATTTCATTGTACTGCCAGAAGCTTTTAACTGGACAAATTACATCCATCAGCCAATAAACACATCCAGAATGCAAAAATAAAAACCTGTCTATGAGGATTTAGCATTTCACTTTACAGATAACACATAGCTTTAGGGATTCTAACAGTCCCTCATATACACCTAACTGTATTACCAAATACAAATAAAGAAAAAAACAAATATATCATCCACGTAGACACATTTTTAAAATAGAAGAAAGGGGGGGATTGTGACCCGATCCTGCGCTTATGAGTGAGCAGCACTACTCTAAAGACCCCGCCGCTAATGGGAGTCTGATGTGAAGAATGGAGAAAAAAAGGGTGTAGAGGTGCGCTCAAAGGGTGGTTTCACCAGTCCACAATTTGTAAAAATACAAAATATTTATTTTTTACAATAAGACAATTTAAAAAAGTACAAGTTTTGAAATCGTTTTGCACTAATTTTCATGGTTCAGTACAGGACTTCAATCACAGGTGTAACATGATCATACAAAAAAAACCTACGCGTTTCGTCCCATAGGGACTTCTTCAGGGGTAGTACACCAAGATCAATAAGCCTTTTAAACCTTGATTAAGTGTATAAATCTAGAAATACACTCTTGGGTGAGTGCTTTAAAGGATGACAAGGTCTCCGCTGTTAGTCTACCAATTCTGTGTTGGTCCACTCGATGGGAGACAGCGATTTCAGAACTTAGGGCGCAATAAACGCCTCTCCAGCTGATGTCCTTTTCCACGTTACCGTCAGCTCTAGATAACGATGGATAGTGTTCGGAGTCTATCTGCCAGAAGCACAGTCAGCGTGACCCAGGGAAACGCGTTGAGCCCTTCACAATTGGACATTACCTTTACTGCATCACCCCACCGGGCTTAATCCATACCACAGCGGACCCATGCTTTGTGCAATCTGCACCATCCCATCCGGACTCATCATCCGAGGCAGCGACCGGAAAATTCAATCATCCTCCAGGTTTACCATCTTTCCCACCAGAGGAACCTAATTCCACCATTGGACTCTGTGTTTTGGGACTGCTTTTGGCCACCTGGCTACCTGCTGCTTTATGGGACTACCGTCTGCGACATCCGTGTGGTAATATACACTCAATGCCCGTATAACACACTAACTATGATGCATATGAAATGTCCTATCATGTCATTGATATTTTTATTGTAATCCCCTGTTTTATACCAAAGCATACCTAAATTATTAATGGTACAGCTATTTTAGCTTGTTTTATTGACAAATAAATTTTGTAAAGGATACCGTTCTATATATTATTTATATATAGTTTTCAGCCAGCGCTGGAACACTTTTCTCTTTTTCAAGCTCCGTTCAGGAGTCTGCCGAATCTCTAACAGCGCATCGGGTTGAGCCACAACTGAGTAAGCTCCCCGCCACCATAACCATCTGTGGGTGAGATTCTATTGCTACAATTGAGCTACAACTCTTGTTATTATTGTTGCCTTTGGATGAACTGCCTTACAACTAGCGCATGTTCAGCATACATGCTAATTGGCATTACAACCACCATCGGCGTGCTGGAAACTTGTGATCTATAATTATTATATGCAAACTGAACTTGGAAGTTTTGGCTAACCATTACCCACATATAATCGCTGTGATCTGCAACTTCTAAAATTAACCCGTTAGACTGTGAAAATATATCTGTTTCATTGGAGAGCTTGATTAACCCTTGGAGACACATTTGCCTTACTATTGAGATATTTGTGCTTTTTAATCATTAAGGTGCTTTTAGTGTAAATTGTACTGTATAAGTGTATGTTTTTTCTCTTATATATTATATATAAATACAAAGCGTGTCCAGTGTTATTTTTGGTCATTAATTACTACTCAGAGTGTACTATCCACATAGCAGCGCAATGTGTTCAAAACCCCTCCATTTCTCCATTCTTGATCTTATGAGCAAAGTCTAGCTCATTTGGCACGTGCAGCAGTTAGTGAAATCATACTACATATGTGCACGTTTACTGCACAGAAATTAATTTGTAAAATAAGAGCGCCAGGTATTGTGAATTGACTGGTCCCAATTGGTATCAGTCTTATTTCACATTTTTCCCATCTGCACATATATCTGCATTTCATATGGACCTCTATGCTGGATGAGAGTCTACTTTCTCGCACTTCGTGCACTTTGTATATGGATTCACTTTGTTTTTATTAAAACGATACTGCCCCATATACGACTTCCTTTGTATCTTACATGCAATACTCTGTATTGGAGGCTATTGATCGAATGGTGACGATACTGCTCCCCCCAGAAGTAATTAGTGTATACTTAATTAGTAAACATAGTGAAAGGTTCGAGTCCTAGCAACGTCATATTATTTAAAATATAAATTGCTGTTCATGTAAATTGTATCTCTTTTTTGGGGTAACAACGCGAGAATTAAAGCAAAGAAAGAGTATAATCAGCATTGCGGATCATAGGTATTGTTTCTATTTGATATTCTGAGAATGCCTACATGTTGCCTGTCAACATTTTAACAATGCTCACATCATAACTGTTAACATTGTTATGGTAAACCTTTTAACTACATCCCATTTCCACAGATGTCACCCAATTGACTCGGACTTTAAATGGGTTAAACAAAAAAACATAATATTAGTTGTGAGATCTGTACGGTGACACCCTAGCATAGCACATTCTAAATGCCAATCTTCTACTGCCCCTGGTCCTCATGTTAATGCAGAAGACTTTCAGCAGATCAGTTTAGGAAACATGTATTAGGTATATTAACATATATACTCACTGTGATAAATGAGATTGAAAAGGAAATATTGGGCTTGCGGTCTAATCTGACAACTGTGCAGTACTCGTTGTAAATGTAGCAAACACATTACAAATTAGTTCTGGGGGGATCAGCTGCCAATGGCATTCTAATCCGGAATAAAATTACAGAACATCTATGGAATATACAGAACCCTTACACAATAGTGATATCCACTATAAAGTCACATAGGCATTTTAAAATACTGTTTTTCATGCCAAGCATGCTGAAGTTACTATAGTAACATGTAGTCTTGACACAGCAAGCCGTTTTCTTGCAAGAGATTAGTTACACCTCAACCAGGTGTGTTAGTAGCTGAAGTGCCCCTTTTGTGACAGCAAATAGGCGTTTCCCATTAAAAGCCAGGTGCGCAAACAATAACTTTCAAACAACATGTTGTGACACTACATGAAACGGTGAGGTGGGGCCCACTGGACCACTTTCATTTGTAACAGCACTCTTTATGCTGATGATGATGATGATGATGATGATGAAATTGGCTAAAAAGCTAGTCGTTTGGTGACCAAGAGAAGTTATTTTATTATTACATCACAGATCATCATATGCTATAATTTTTTAACTAGTCAACATATAAATTAGGTACATACCTGACCATGGCCATCTTATTTGCTTCTCAGCTTGATGTTCGTATACTACTGTATGTGGTGGATGGCTTGAACTATCAACCAATCACAGTGCTTACCGTCCTTGACTATATGGAAGCAGAAGGGGAGATAGCACAGGACTGAGGAGGGGTACGTTTTTTATTTTTATTTATTCCCATCAATGGGTGGGGGAGGGGACAAAACATTTGCATGCCCCTGGAAGTGATAACCACATGTGCATGCAGAGGGCGGAGACTGAGCTATATTACTGCCTTGACGAAAACCCTAGTGTTCAGCCCTGAGTATGGCCACAGAATGCTGTTAAGAAAGCCCTGCACCTGTTGATGGTAAAGCCCAGTGGTGTGGGGATGCAATATAACAATACATCTTACATGTTATGATCCACTGTGCAAAATATCGCTGCATGTAACACACCCCTCCCCATCAACTGTGGAGTGATCCCATGCGTCCAATGGGAAGATGGGACCACCCAAATCAAACAATTATCTGGGTGGATTTAGGTTAGACACTATACTGTGGTCATTACAATCTGTTGCAGATCACGACATTGTCTAATATATTGTATAGTGTGCAACCAGTTCTAGACAACTGCACAAACATTAGACATCATGTCTATGTTTACCATTGGTCGACAAATGGTCAAATAAGCTTTATTTCATATTTTTTTTTACTTTTTTATAATTTTGCCATCCCCGCAGACTGATACCCCTTTCACATCGCACTTTTAAAATGGTATATTGCCGTTTTTTTTTCCATTTTAAAACGTTTAAGGCTGCAATGTGAAAGTGCCAGAGTTGATTTACCGGTTAAAGTAAACCGGTATTTCAACACGGTTAAAAAGCAGAGTCCTACACGTTTTAAAGCCGTTTTTTAGGCAGTGTGAATGGCTCTATTTCAATGGCTTGAAACGTGTCCCTTGGGGGTTAAACAGGTTGAATTTGGAATGGTATTAAATGATTTTTAAAACGGTTCAACCTGCAATGTGAAAGGTCTCAAGGCTCAGACCCGTTTTAAAGTCCCATTTAAGAATACCGTGTCATTACCCATTTCTGCAATGTGAAAGCAGTATCAGATTAGAAACAGTAAAGTGTGGCGAGGGCAGCCAGGCAGAGAGAGAAGTGGGGGTATGCGGTACAGTAGTTAGGGGTCCATGTGTTCAGGCGCTCACTCAACTACCCCTAATGTTGACTTTTTCATATCAAATTCAATGTTAACTTTGTGCTGGTGTCTACCTTGTGCATGACGACGTATTAACCATCTACTTAGATTTCATTAACTATTTGATTCTTAACCAATAACTACAGCACAGTTATAATAAAAAAACAATCATGTTTCACCTGTACTCATTGCATCACAGGTAGCTTCACTCCAAGTAATAACACGTGTGGACAACAAAGACGTAAAATGTGTTAATTAGCAAAATATCACTTTCAACTTAACGCAACTTTGATGTTTCAATGGGCGGCTGCATAAACGCTACATAAATGAGCATGGTGATAAAGAGTTGTTGGGATAATTATATTTATTAGCAGCACTGGTGACTTCCAGCAACCGTATGATGACATCGATCACAGAGCTTTATGTGCACACAGGTGGCTACAAGTCAAAATAAAGCGGATTTTGTTCACAAGGGAAAAGCGTTCTCAATAATTATAGCTGAATGTTTACTAATTAATGCAAGTTTCCCTGTTTCAGTATTATTAATGCTCTACATTATGGAATGTAATTATTACTTTATGGATATGCTTATGGGAGATTACAGCTGGCACTGTGAACGTTCTAAGGAATGACATAACTGGAGGATATTGTCTTTGTTTTTTAACATTTTCGTCAACTTTATCTGCATAACTATAAAAGTTTACATTAATGGAAGTTAGCATATGGCTTCTTGTGCCACAGACACGAGGGAGGAATAGGTTTGGCATATCTGGGTCCTGTAAATAATACCAGTAGCATATGCCACATGGGTCTGTATGGCTATTGCTGTTACATACTGTACCTCCAAACTTTGGATCAGAACAAGGAGGGACGTTTGAGCACCCCTGTGACACGCACCCAAAATATGTGGCTTGACCTCACAGTTAGGGGCGTGGCCTATGATTGTGGTACTCCTGCAAGGACAAGCTTCATTTTCACCGCTCTGGGAGCATGGCCAGTGCTCTGCGAGCTGCTGGCCATACCCCCAGCCCCTTTGTCTCCTTGAATAGACGCTGTCTATTCCGGCTGCTCTGCTCAACAGAGCAGCGACGGGCAGAAGGGACTCCCAACTGACACCCCCCCTCCCCACAACCCTGCTAGCCACAGGTGGGATGCGGGGCAGTCACAAAAAGCATGACTGTCCTGCAAAAATCGAGAAATTTTGGAGGTATGCTGTAAAAGAGGAGAACAATATTCAATAAGACTCACAATCACAATAAGACTCTCCACTAGCCTCCAAACTTTCAAGCGTTCCCTGAAAACTCACCTCTTCAGACAAGCCTATCGTATTTAAGATCTACACACATAACCCTCTGAGGCACTTATGTATTATATAGCTTCCCTTCTGGACTTGTAACTTTGTGGGACTGCTATGCTATTACTGGTGCCTGTCCTTGTGTTTCCCTCCTATATCCCTAAAGATTGTAAGCTTGCAGCAGGACCCTCTAACCTTCAAATCTGTCTGTTGTTACCCAGTTTGTTTTATCATTGTCTACCATTGTAAAGCGCAACGGAATCTGCTGCGCTATATAAGAGACTGTAAATGAATTAATTAATTGCACAGTAATGTGATATTTTACATATGTACATACACAGAGCAAATTTTTTTTATACTGTACATATGGCCTAAAAATTATAGAGGATACCACTGGTGGTGCCAATGGCCCTGCTCAAGTGCACTCTAGTGTATAAGTTAAAATTATAGGTATATTTGCAAATGAGCATGACTCTGCTAATTGTCTAAAATAATAACACTCTATCTATACACTCTTATGAGAGCATTGCTTGGCACATCACTTGGGAGGTGGTCTGTGTGGCCTTATCTAGGGGGAATGGTGTCATTATCCAGCGCACACAAATCCAGGCACCTGTATTTGGCTTGCAGGGTACTATGAACAGTACAATGCAGCACTTCTGTAGAGCAAACAGAAGTGACCAACCAACCTGCAGTCTGTACAGCCAGAGGTAGATTTTCCACAAGGCCACCTAGACACCTTTCTAGGGCCCAGCAGGTTGCAAGGGGCCCCATAAGAATACCCTCGCCATCCAAGACATTCCCAGAGGAGCTTTGTGTGACTACCACATGACATCACATGGACCTGCCCACACTCCCAAAGTCCCTTTGATATTCATTGATGGGTATTAAGTAGAGATGAGCGGGTCCGGATCCCCGAGATCCGACAGATCCGAATATCGGGGATCCGGGCCAGATCCGAGCCGGCTCGGGTGTTCCCGCCTGAATTCCGGACCAATAACGAGGCCGAACGTCATCATCGCGCTGTCGGATTCTCGCGGGAGCGGGATCTTATAAAAGACGCACGCGCGCCCGCCATCTTCACTCCAATCTTGGAGAGGGAAGAGGGTGGTTGGGAAGCTCCGTGTGCTCCGTGCTGTGCTCTGTGCCATGTGCTCCGTGACCTGACCTGTGCCCTCACTGCCCTGTGCTGTGCTCCGTGCTGTGCTCCGTGACCTGCCCTCACTGCCCTGTGCTGTGCTCCGTGCCATGTGCTCCGTGCTGTGCTGTGCCCTGTGTTGTAGACTTGTGGCCTGAGCCCTGTAGTGTGATTTAACTAACTAGGTGCTGCAGTGCTCACACGCAGGGGCTGCAGTGTCCACTGTCCAGGGGCTGTCCTGTGGCCCGTGCCCTGATGTGATTTATTTAGCCCTAAGCCCTGTGTTGTGATTTATTTTATTTAGCCCTGAACCCTGTGTTTTTTTTTTGTGATTTAACTAACTCAGTGCTGCAGTGCTCACACACAGGGGCTGCAGTGCTGCTGAGAAGTACACTGTGTACAGGGGCAGCATTAATACAAGGGGCTGTGTCCAGTGTGACGGCCTATATCTTATCCATTGTCCAGTGTCACAAGTCACTCACGACATATATCCTGTGTCCTGTCCTGTGTGACGACTGACGACATATCCTGTGTCCAGTGTGACGACATATATCCTGTGTCGTGCTGCAGTGCTCACACGCAGGGGCTGCAGTGCTGCTGAGTAGTACACTGTGTACAGGGGCAGCATTAATACAAGGGGCTGTGTCCAGTGTGACGGCCTATATCTTATCCAGTGTCACAAGTCACTCACGACATATATCCTGTGTCCTGTCCTGTGTGACGACTGACGACATATCCTGTGTCCAGTGTGACGACATATATCCTGTGTCCAGTGTGAAGACATATATCCTGTGTCGTGCTGCAGTGCTCACACGCAGGGGCTGCAGTGTCCACTGTCCAGGGGCTGTCCTGTGGCCCGTGCCCTGATGTGATTTATTTAGCCCTAAGCCCTGTGTTTAGCCCTGAACCCTTTGTTTTTTTTGTGATTTAACTAACTAACTCAGTGCTGCAGTGTTCACACACAGGGGCTGCAGTGCTGCTGAGTAGTACACTGTGTACAGGGGCAGCATTAATACAAGGGGCTGTGTCCAGTGTGACGGCCTATATCTTATCCATTGTCCAGTGTCACAAGTCACTCACGACATATATCCTGTGTCCTGTCCTGTGTGACGACTGACGACATATCCTGTGTCCAGTGTGACGACATATATCCTGTGTCCACTGTGACGACATATATCCTGTGTCCAGTGTGACGACATATATCCTGTGTCCAGTGTGACGACATATATCCTGTGTCCAGCGTGACATATATCCTGTGTCCAGTGTGACGACATATATCCAGTCTCCAGTGTGACGACATATATCCTGTGTCCAGTGTGACGACATATATCCTGTGTCCAGTGTGACGACATATATCCTGTGTCCAGTGTGACGACATATATCCTGTGTCCAGTGTGACGACATATATCCTGTGTCCAGCGTGACATATATCCATTGTCCAGTGTGACGACATATATCCTGTGTCCAGTGTGACGACATATATCCTGTGTCCAGTGTGACGACATATATCCTGTGTCCAGTGTGACGACATATATCCTGTGTCCAGTGTGACGACATATATCCTGTGTCCAGTGTGACGACATATATCCTGTGTCCAGCGTGACATATATCCATTGTCCAGTGTGACGACATATATCCTGTATCCAGTGTGACGACATATATCCAGTGTCCAGTGTGACGACATATATCCTGTGTCCAGTGTGACGACATATATCCTGTGTCGTGCTGCAGTGCTCACACGCAGGGGCTGCAGTGCTGCTGAGTAGTACACTGTGTACAGGGGCAGCAATAATACAAGGGGCTGTGTCCAGTGTGACGGCCTATATCTTATCCAGTGTCACAAGTCACTCACGACATATATCCTGTGTCCTGTCCTGTGTGACGACTGACGACATATCCTGTGTCCAGTGTGACGACATATCCTGTGTCCAGTGTGACGACATATATCCTGTGTCCACTGTGACGACATATATCCTGTTTCCAGTGTGACGACATATATCCTGTGTCCAGCGTGACGACATATATCCTGTGTCCAGCGTGACATATATCCATTGTCCAGTGTGACGACATATATTCTGTGTCCAGTGTGACGACATATATCCTGTGTCCAGTGTGACGACATATATCCTGTGTCCAGTGTGACGACATATATCCTGTGTCCAGTGTGACGACATATATCCTGTGTCCAGTGTGACGACATATATCCTGTGTCCAGTGTGACGACATATATCCAGTGTCCAGTGTGACGACATATATCCAGTGTCCAGTGTGACGACATATATCCAGTGTCCAGTGTGACGACATATATCCTGTGTCCAGTGTGACGACATATATCCTGTGTCCAGTGTGACGACATATATCCTGTGTCCAGTGTGACGACATATATCCTGTGTCCAGTGTGACGACATATATCCTGTGTCCAGTGTGACGACATATATCCTGTGTCCAGTGTGACGACATATATCCTGTGTCCAGCGTGACATATATCCATTGTCCAGTGTGACGACATATATCCTGTGTCCAGTGTGACGACATATATCCAGTGTCCAGTGTGACGACATATATCCAGTGTCCAGTGTGACGACATATATCCTGTGTAACGGGCTGTGTCGTGCTGCAGTGTCCAGTGACCAGGGGCAGTGTCCAGTGTCACAGGCTGTGTCCAGTGTAAAAAATCAGAAAAATAAAAAAAAGTATTAAAATTTTTTTTTGGGGGGAGGATGATGGAGGAGGAAATAGTGGGAGATCAGCAACCTGATAGAACTTCTGAAGCTGCTACCACCAGTCAGATTCATGATGGCAAGGCCGATGGTCAAAGGCCTAGAGGCCATGTAAAAGCAAAGCAGAAATCAAATTTTACAATGGTCCATAAAAAAAAAATTAAGTCACGTGCGGAGAAAAATAAAATTGGCAATATGCCGTTCACCACACGCAGTGGGAAGGAAAGGCTACGGCCTTGGCCTTTGTTTCTGACTGATGGTACAGCGTCTCAGAAGGATGATGGTAGCCCTTCTGCTACTACAAAAAAAAGAATGAAAGTTTTTAAGACAAAGGCGAGTTCACAAATGTCACAAATCCCAGAGGAGAGTCTAAGTGTGTCCGTGGATGCCATATGTGAGCCGGACCTTTCAAATACTGTTTGTGAAGAGGAGGTTCATTCCACCATTTGCATGCCCTCTGCAAGTGTGTGCAAGAGCATCCCCAGTCAAGATTTTGACCTGGTTATTGAGGATGCTTCTGAGGAATTGGATGTGGATTCTGTTGGTGAAGCTGGCACACAGAGGGATGCGGATGATGACGATGTTGGGGATGATGTTGTTTGTTTTAAGGCACCGACGGAGACAGTTGTTGTCCGGGGTGTGGAAAAGCCCATTGTCATGCCAGGGCAAAAGACCAAAAAATCCACCTCGTATGTATGGAATTATTTCTACCCAAATCCGGACAACAACTGTCAAGCCGTGTGTAGCGTTTGCAAAGCTATTGTAAGTAGAGGTAAGGACGTGCAGCACCTTGGGACCTCCTCACTGTTACGGCATTTGCAGCGCATCCATTAGAAGTTTTTGTCAAAAGAAACTGTGAACAAACATGTAGCAGCCCGCCCAGCGTCACCGTCCTGCTCCCCTTTCTCTGTTAAATCCAAGGTCCTGCAATCTCCTCAAACAACTGCATCATCCCCATCCTCAGAGATTATGGGATTGGGAAGTAGTCCTGCACCCAATGTCATGATCCTGACTGAATCCTCTCCTATCCTGGATTCCTCAGAAGCATCCTTATCAGGTACACCTGTTGCTTCTGCTCCTGCTGGTGCTGCTTCAAGGAAAGGGACCAGGAATGCTAGTCCTGATCACTTAGCCAAGCAACTGACTGTAAGTCAATCCTTTGAAAGGGGGATGAAGTATGCCAGCAGTCACCCCGTTGCACAGCGTATTACTGACGCCATAACAACTATGTTGGTAATAGACGTGCGTCCAGTATCCGCAATTAATTCTGTGGGTTTTACCCAGTTGCTAGAGATCCTGTGTCCCCGTTACCAAATTCCATCTAGGTTCCACTTCTCCAGGAAGGCAATACCCAGGCTGTACACGGACATTAAAAAAAGCGTTGTTACTGTCCTTAAAAATGCCTCTGTACCCACTGTCCACTTAACCACGGATATGTGGACAAGCGGAACAGGGCAAACAAAAGACTACATGTCTGTGACTGCTCACTGGGTGGATGTATTGCCTTCAGCAGCAGCACCAACAGCAGCAACAGCAACAGCAACATCATCTCCCATTGCTATTCAGAGGCAGGCTACACTGTGTATCACCGGTTTCAGTAAAAGGCACACAGCGGAAAACCTCCTAGAAAAACTAAGGGAAGTCATTGCGCAATGGCTTACCCCACTTGGACTCTCCTCGGGATTTGTGGTATCCGACAATGCCACCAATATTGTGAGTGCATTACATGTGGGCGAATTCCAACATGTCCCATGTTTTGCTCACACAGTAAATTTGGTGGTGCACCATTTCTTGAAAAAGGACAGGGGTGTTCAAGAGATGTTGTCCGTTGTTCGGAAAATTTGTGGACATTTTCGCCATTCTGCAAGTGCGTGCAGGAGATTGCAAGACTTGCAAGAAAAGCTAAATTTGCCCTGCCATCAGCTGAAGCAAGAGGTGGTCACGAGGTGGAATTCCACCCTCTATATGCTTCAGCGGATGGAGGAGCAGCAAAAGGCCATCCAAACCTACACCTCGACCTATGACATAGGGAGAGGAACGGGAATGCACCTGAGTCAAGCTCAGTGGAGAATAATTTCCGTGGTGTGCAAGATCCTGCAGCCCTTTGAGGCTGCTACACGCGAAGTTAGTTCTGACACTGCCAGCTTGAGCCAGGTCATTCCCTTGATAGGCCTTTTGCAAAAGCAGTTGGCGAAATTGAAGGAGGAGTTGAAGCACAGTGAATCTGCAAAATATGTAGGACTAGTGGATCACGCTATTAGTTCACTTAGCAAGGATCCAAGGGTCGTCGATCTCTTACAATTAGATCATTATATTTTGGCGACAATACTGGATCCTAGGTTTAAGTCTTACATTGTGTCTTTGTTACCAATGGGAACAAATCTGCAGAGGTGCAAAGACCTCTTGCTCCAAAATTTGTCAGCTGAAGCGGAAAGTGGCAGGCACACAACTTCTCCTTCAATTTCTACCACTGGGGTTGCGAGGAAAAAGCTAAATTTTCCTAGGAGACCCACTGCTATTCAGTCCGGAAATATATTTGACATCTGGTCCGGACTGAAGGAGCTTCCTAGCATAATGGACATGTCGACTGCTACTGACTATGATGCTATCACAATTGAAAGAATGGTGGATGACTACTTTGCCGATAGCATCGATATAGGTATGTCAGATTGTCCATTCCATTATTGGCAAGAAAAGAAGGCAATGTGGCGTCCTTTGCACAAACTGGCTTTGCTTTACTTAAGTTGTCCACCCTCCAGTGTATATTCTGAGAGAGTCTTCAGCGCAGCTGGGAACCTTGTAAGCGATCGGCGTAGGAGGTTACTTCCCCAAAACGTGGAGAAGATGATGTTCATAAAAATTAATTTCAAATTCCACGAACTTGACCTCCTTCACCAGCACTTATGTCCTCCTAATACACACAGTCCTCCTGCATTGGTTGATTCCAGCGACGACGAATTAATTGTGTGTGAAGAAGAGGATGAGGCTGAGGAATCTGATGCTGAGGATGACATCTTGTAAAGCCAGTTTGTGCAATGGCCATTGCCATTTATTTTTCGTGGGGGCCCAAACAAACCAATCATTTCAGCCACAGTTGACAGTCCCTGCCGCTGAAGTCCCTGTCGCTGAAATGATTGGTTTGTTAAACAGTGCATGTCCTGTATACTACATAAGGGTGGGTGGGAGGGCCCAAGGACAATGTCATCTTGCACCTCTTTCTGCGTCGTTTTGTTGGCTGTTGTAGCGTCCTAATTTTTTTACCTCTTTGGTGGATGAATGTTGGGGAGATGGGTGATTTCTCTCTCCACATCATCTATTATGGATGAAAATATGTCCTCATGGACATCCATGGTCTCATCCATTCCTATCGTACTTCTTTTTTGGATGGGATGTGATGGATGGATGGCTGGGTGGCAGGGCCCCAGCAAATCTTTTTCTTGCACCTCTTTCTGCGTCATTTGTTGGCTCTTTGTAGCGTCCTAAATTTTTAAATCTTTGATGGATGAATGGTGGGGAGGTGGGTGGTTTCTCTCTCCACATCATCCATTATGGATGAAAATATGTCCTCATGGACATCCATGGTCTTATCCCTTCCTATCATACTTTTTGGATGGGATGTGATGGATGGATGGCTGGGTGGCAGGGCCCCAGCAAATCTTTTTCTTGCACCTCTTTCTGCGTCATTTGTTGGCTCTTTGTAGCGTCCTAAATTTTTAAATCTTTGAAGGATGAATGGTGGGGAGATGGGTGGTGTCTTTCTCCACATCATCTATTATGGATGAAAATATGTCCTCATGGACATCCATGGTCTTATCCCTTCCTATCGTACTTCTTTTTGGATAGGATGTCCCGGATGGATGGATGGCTGGGTGGGTGGCAGGGCCCCAGCAAATCTTTTTCTTGCACCTCTTTCTGTGTCATTTGTTGGCTCTTTGTAGCGTCCTAAATTTTTAAATCTTTGATGGATGAATGGTGGGGAGGTGGGTGGTTTCTCTCTCCACATCATCCATTATGGATGAAAATATGTCCTCATGGACATCCATGGTCTTATCCCTTCCTATCATACTTTTTGGATGGGATGTGATGGATGGATGGCTGGGTGGCAGGGCCCCAGCAAATCTTTTTCTTGCACCTCTTTCTGCGTCATTTGTTGGCTCTTTGTAGCGTCCTAAATTTTTAAATCTTTGATGGATGAATGGTGGGGAGATGGGTGGTGTCTTTCTCCACATCATCTATTATGGATGAAAATATGTCCTCATGGACATCCATGGTCTTATCCCTTCCTATCGTACTTCTTTTTGGATAGGATGTCCCGGATGGATGGATGGCTGGGTGGCAGGGCCCCAGCAAATCTTTTTCTTGCACCTTTTTCTGCGTCATTTGTTGGCTCTTTGTAGCGTCATAAATTTTTAAATCTTTGATGGATGAATGGTGGGGAGATGGGTGGTGTCTTTCTCCACATCATCTATTATGGATGAAAATATGTCCTCATGGACATCCATGGTCTTATCCCTTCCTATCGTACTTTTTGGATAGGATGTCCCGGATGGATGGATGGCTGGGTGGCAGGGCCCCAGCAAATCTTTTTCTTGCACCTCTTTCTGCGTCATTTGTTGGCTCTTTGTAGCGTCATCAATTTTTAAATCTTTGATGGATGAATGGTGGGGAGATGGGTGATTCGCTCTCCACCCCATCCATAATGGATGAAAACATGTCCTCAGGGACATCCATGGTCTTATTCATTCCTAGACCGAGTGCGTGGCTTCGGGAGGAACACACGTGATTTGGTGAAGTGGTGAGGGAGGTAAGGGAAAACACACCTAGCCAGCCAGCTCAAACAAATTAACCTTAGCGGTGAATTGGGTGACAGATGTAGCAGACTAATTGACCCTACTACATAGATAGCGGTCTATAAGGGTAGACCTATATAGGGATCTCCTAACCTGGGGTCCTAGAGAGGTGGAGGCCACCAATTACCCCACCCCTGCCACCAATTACCCCACCCCCCTCCACCCATTAGGTGATGGATGAGGAGGCAACTGGTAATGCTCCCAGCGTTCAGAAACCACGTGACCTCACGCCAGATAGGGGTCTTGTTAGATATTAAACTGATATAATCAGATACTACCTTGCAGACTAAATAAGTGCTGCACGAAACGCCCACTGCTCCTTGGCTGAACATGAGGAAGAGTGCTCAATCAAGCCAAACAGGGGTTTTGGTACTTGATTGGATCTTCTACCAGAGGAGCGCAGCTACTAGTATAGCTTTGAACGAAGATCGGTCCTTCTCTATTGGGGAAGAATATATGTCATCAGTGACATCCAGAGTATATCGTCCTTTTGGGATAGTATGGATGGATTGATAAATGTTTGGGAAGAAGTAGTCCCAACAGCTGCTGATGGTCAGTGTACTAGACCAAGTGCGTGCCTTCGGGAGGAACACATGTAATGTGGTGAAGTGGTGAGGGAGGAAATGGAAAACGTACGCCTAGCCTGTCTGATCAAGTTTGATAAGGAGGTATCTTCACAAACCACGTGACCTCACGCCAGATAGGGGTCTTGTTAGATATTAAACTGATATAATCAGATACTACCTTGCAGACTAAATAAGTGCTGCACGAAACGCCCACTGCTCCTTGGCTGAACATGAGGAAGAGTGCTCAATCAAGCCAAACAGGGGTTTTGGTACTTGATTGGATCTTCTACCAGAGGAGCGCAGCTACTAGTATAGCTTTGAACGAAGATCGGTCCTTCTCTATTGGGGAAGAATAGATGTCATCAGTGACATCCAGAGTATATCCTCCTTTTGGGATAGTATGGATGGATTGATAAATGTTTGGGAAGAAGTAGTCCCAACAGCTGCTGATGGTCAGTGTACTAGACCAAGTGCGTGCCTTCGGGAGGAACACATGTAATGTGGTGAAGTGGTGAGGGAGGAAATGGAAAACGTACGCCTAGCCTGTCTGATCAAGTTTGATAAGGAGGTATCTTCACAAACCACGTGACCTCACGCCAGATAGGGGTCTTGTTAGATATTAAACTAATCAAATGTTCTCTTCTCTTGCTAATGGTGTGGAGGTTCTAAAAGAGGAGTGCAGCTACAAGGGGGGGGGGGGGTTATTAAACTGCCACAATGTCTGCCCCTGTAGTGCTGCTCTGCTTCCGACATGTGCCAGGTTGGAAGTGTAAGGTCCACATGTATGTGATGCCCACTGCTGTCGCCTAGCTTAGTCATCCAGCTACATCGGGATAACCTTATGGCCCTACTACAGTAAATGAAAACGATTTTGTGAGCTGTGAAGTGATCAAAATTGTCTAGAAATGAGTGGAAACTAATGTTATTGAGCTCAATAACACTTTAGGGGCAAAAACAGGCCTGAAAACTATTATTTTAGCAATTTTTAGCATTTTTCCAAATAAATCCAGATCCAAAACCAAAACCAAAACCCGCATGGGTGGTTTTGCCAAAACCAATCCAGATCCAAAACACGAAGGGAGATCCAGATCCAAAACCAAAACCCGAAAAAGTGGCCACCGCACATCTCTAGTATTAAGCCTACTTCCTAAAGATCTAGAGCCTAATTCTGATTTGTACGCAATACCTCTGCCTATGTTCACGCAGACAAGCATTTATTGGTAGTCTGTGCACAAACCAAGGTATTCTAGTGATGCCACCTTTCAGCAGAAAAAATATAGTGCTATGGATTGTTTGGAGCAAGGAGGGCCCAAAACTGGTCCCTTGCTTAGGTCCCCATGAGATCTTAATCCACCTCTGTGTACAGCCTAAGGCAGGCATGTCCAAAGTCCGTCCCGGGGGCAAATTGCGGCCCGTGATGTCACTTTAAGTGGCCCGCAGCCTCCAGCCGGAAGCAGGCTGAGCATTAGAAGGAGGACGCACAGCGCGGGACTATAGAGGCGGGGCCTACAACGAGCGCGCATTACCCTGTGTCTGTCGGTGAGAGGGTGTCGGCAGCCACTGTTCGGCGTCTTCCTGTGAGTATGTGTCCAACCCCCGTCCCCCTACCGGGCTCCACTCCATCTTCCGTCTGCAATCTATCCACCTGCTCGCGATCACAATATCCCGGGAGGAAGGCGCAGCATGCAGAGCAGACTCAGCAGAGGAGGGCGATGGCGGGAGCGGGGAGCACAGGCACCAGTCTCCTCTCCTTGTGGTGCCTGTTTGGCCTCTCCATCCTGTGGCTTACAGAAGGGGCCATACAGAGAAAGAGGGTCAGGCAGGGGGAATATACTGTGAAGGAGCAGGCTGGGGGAAATACACTGAATGGGGGCAGAGTAAGGGACACACAGAGAAGGGAGGAGCAGGCTGGGGGAAATACACTAAATGGGGGCAGAGTGGGGGATATGCAGAGAAGGTGGGGAGCAGGCTGGGGGGAAATACACTGAATAGGGGCATAGTGGGTTTCATGCAGGGAGCAGACTGGGGGTAATACACTGAATGGGGCAGAGTGAGGGACATGCAGAGAAGGGGGAGCAGGCTGGGGGAAATACACTAAATGGGGGCAGAGTGGGGGACATGCAGGGAGCAGGCTGGGGAAAATACACTTAAAGGGGGCAGATTGGGGGACATGCCGAGAAGGGGGGGAGCAGGCTGGGGAAAATACACTTAAAGGTGGCAGAGTGGGGGACATACAGAGAAGGGGGGAGCAGACCTGCACAATTTACTGCAGTCTTCTGATGTGATTCATGGTTCAGGCTGAAATGTCAGCTCCCACACATTTTCACCTCACCAAATCTGGCCCTCTTTGCAAAAAGTTTTGACACCCCTGGCCTAAGGGAAGTACACTGTGGCCAGTGTTGTACTCCTGGTGCAGGAGGCCCTGCATGATGTCAAGTGTTTGATAGATGTGCAGAGACAGTATCTGGGAGGGGTGCTACTGAGGAGGCGCCACCAATACATAGATAAAATGTAGTTGTTAAGACTCCAGATTTACGTTACAACCATGAAATCAGTTATATAAAATCGGGTACTTGTTTCCTAGCACGGCGCCCGTCGTAGGTGATCGCATACCTTAACTTAAGGTATGGGATGGATGGGACAGATGCGATTTTAGGGCTATTTTTAGCCTTTTCCCCGGCAATGAAAAAATAGCGTCCATCGTATGCCTTAAGTTAAGGCATGTGATGCGACCGATGCGATGGACCCGATTTTACATAGGGAACAATGTTAAATGGGCCAATGGACCCGATTTTTCATTGTCTACCCACCCTTATGGGTATTTTACATGACAAATGCCCCCCCATTGTTAACGCCACCCCACCATGAACGCCAACCCGAAGCGTGGCGAGCGCAGCGAGCCCACGAGGGGCGGCGGTACGCGTCCTCCGACCTTTTCATACCCCCACTATCCACGTCGGCGTGGAGTTGATTCCACTATCCACGTCGGCGTGGAGTTGATTTTATATAGTGTGGCGAGCGCAGCGAGCCACCGAGCCCGAAGCGTGGCAAGCCCCGCAAGGGGACGCGTAATATCTGTGAAGTAATGCACGTTCGCTCGCCACACTATATAAAATCAACTCCACGCTGACGTGGATAGTGGGGGTATGAAATTGTCGGAGGACGCATACCGCCGCCCCTCGCCACGCTTCGGGTTGGCGTTCATCGTGGGGTGGCGTTAACAATGGGGGGGGGGGCATTTGACCCATCAGGGTTGGGAAACAATGAAAATTGGGGTCTGGGGGGCATTTAACATTGGGGCCAATGTAAAATCGGGTCTCAGGGACCATTTTACATTGATTCCAATGTAAAAATTGCGTCGATCGCATCGCTTGCGATTTGGTTGCATGCGATGGACGCGATTTCTTTTGGGGTCCCGATGGATACAATTTTTATCGCTGGTGCAGTGCTAGGAAACAAGTACCTAAAATCGTATAATTACCAATAAAATATGATGGTGTATATTCCAACACGGTATGTGCATGTGGCCATACACAGAACAATGGAAAACAATAATTTCTATCAGCACAGTAGGACATAAAAGACTGGCCTCCCTGATAGGAGATCGGGTGAGTGGACTGACTGGAGGGAGCAGGGATAGGTGGGATTTGAGAACCATACAGCCAAACGTCCATTCAGGAATGTCACTAGATATAGGAACACACAAGCCCTGCTATAAACGCTACTAAAATGAAAGACACTTCTGAAACAAAAGCTGTCTGTCATGACCCTGTACTATATATAGCTTGTGAAGTAAAAGGTTCCAACCGATACTAGCTGCATGTATACAGTATAAGAAAAAAAGAAAAAAAACACCCCAACGGTGGCTGAGGACAAAGCCTTGTGTACAACACATTATCAAACACAAAGAAACAAAGTTTACAGAATTTTCAATTTCCTACTTCACGCTAGAAATAAAATCTATTTAAAAATGCTACATTTGCATGCGTGATAGGGGCATAATGAGTATTTACCTAATAAATAAGAAGTGTAGTAAAGCAAGACATCTTCATCTAAAATGGACTATATGTACATACCTCCCTACTGTCCCAATTTTTTCCTGGAACAGTCCCATTTTTTTGAGAACTGTCCCATGGTCAGCAGTGTCTCACACAGGGTTACCACCTTTGTGTTGAAAGACAGTGGCCTGCCCTGTGACAAACCCACAGACCCACCCCCAGTCCCACCTTTTGACCCGCCTTATCATGGTTACACATTATACCTCACACCGTGATGCCCATTACACATTATGCCTCACACCGTGATGGCCATTACACATTATACCACACATCATAATGGCTATTACGTATTATGCCACATAAGTGCGCTTATATCCATGTTAATTGCTAGGGTTTTTTGATCAATGCCAGGGCCTTCATGATTTTGCCACAGGGGAGCAGGTCCATGCCTATCTCTCCCATCTCACCCTCCATGTGGCAGTGCAGTTCACTGACATTGTATAGTCCAAGAACACCACCCGTTCGTACTCTGGACACCAGGCTTAATTAATGGACTGTCCCTAGTCCCACAGTAGGTGGACACAGTTGGGAGTCCCCCTGCCTGTCGCTGCTCTGCTTAGCAAAGAAATGGTGAATATTGATTATTTATTAACAGTTTCTTATATAGCACAGCAAATTGTGTTGCGCTTTACAATGGGCACAGATAAAAACAAAACTGGGAAATAACAAACAGAAATAGAGGTAGAAAAGCCCTGCTCGCAAGCTTACACTCTATAGGCTGGGTATTCCCCGAGACAGAGGGACAGGTGGTTTGGCCAACAGCTCAAAGAGCAGAGACATGGCCTCCTGATCGCAGACATTCCTGCGAAAACACATCCCCTTTTACTAAGGCCTTGCTCCTTTTTCAGGATTGTTGCTCAGTCCTGAGTCATGCTGCTAAAAAGTTGTGAGGTACAGATGGAGCTGCGCTTAACTATTTGTCTGGCTCACCAAAGCAATATGTCTCGTCCATTGCCTTGAATGGGGCACGCGACCATCACGCAAGCGCGCCCTGGCGAATGGCATGCAGGGAGCAGTATAGTTAAAAGCAGCAGAGCCCAAAATATGAGAATTGTGTCGATGTCCCAATATTTATGGACCTGACTTCATATATCCCATATAAAAAATAAAAATTCCAGCAAAACCAAAAAATGTTTAGCGAAAGTTGTGTGTTTTCACCATCACAAAACCAAAATGCTAGTGCTTATTGGAGATTGGTTTCGCCTGCCTAAGGTAGGTTAAACAAAATCCCGATAATCCCGATAATACTTATCAACGTCTCCAGGAGCAGTATGCATAAGGCGTAATGAGGCAGAAGTGTGCAGTGTGGCGGGGCAAGACTACACAACTGCTCTATAGTGGTCGTGCCCCCAATGTACAATTACCAACACTGTAAAGCCACAATAACATGATACTGCACAAATAGCCTCATGGGCCATCTTGACCATCCACTTCACATAGAAAGTGGGTAGGCTCTGGGGGACTTGTCTACTCTTCTGGGCTTCCGGTAGAGTGAGATTCGGGAGCATTTCAGATTTTCTTGGAGAGTAGTAAAGTATGCCCCTAGGGCGTGTTAAAGTGGATGTACTGTATCATGCAATTGCTAAAACTGGAATATTAAGAGTAGAGCATGAGTAATAATTATTATAAAAGCATCATTTGCAACTTCTACCTTTTACATTTTTGGAACAACATGTGCGCAATACACTGGACCCTAATCAGGACAGATGGGTTACGGATATGTTAAGTTAACTTCCCCTTTAAAGCAGGTTAGGATGAGCCTGATGTTTCTTAATAGTGTTATAGGTTTATAGTTTATAGGTGTTTTTTTGTTTTGTATGGTTTGTTTTTAAATGGCAGATATACATTGCTCATTTACATATATTATTGTACTCTATATAACACATAAAAATAGCTGCATCACTTACTATATGATGGTTACATTGCTTGAATATCAACACTGGAACGTGTAGTTGAACTCTCTCTGCAAATCAGGTAACTGGTTGGATGGAGAGAAACAAGCAAAAGGCGTATGCTTCGCTCTGTCAGATATGTAGTTATAGGAGCCTGCTTCAGAATCCCTGCTGGGAAGTCCTGGGGAGATAAAAATGGAGGCATGGTGATCAGTGATAAATGGTCAAAACTATACATGTTACAAATCTGGTATGAAACATACCCAATTTACATGTCATTAACGCAAGATAACTAGCATCCTCCCCATGTCATCGGACTGTAGCACAGAATAAAATGTGCGCTACAACCAGGACAGTCCTATGTGTAATCTACAACATCCCATTGGCTTCCAGGTATTCAGCACAAACAGCTACACTCAGATATACAAATGGACCGTAGTCTTGGTAAATGATATAGGGCCAGATGCACTAAGCTTCAAAAGTGATAAAATGGAGAGTGATAAACAGCCAGCCAATCAGCTCCTGCAAGATATTTTTCAAACACAGTCTGTGACATGACAGGTAGGAGCTGATTGGCTGGCTGTTTATCACTCTCCATTTTATCACTTTTGAAGCGCATCTGGCCCTTGGTTTTCTTATTACGCATTATGCTAAACATTCAGAAGATTTTTTAAACAAATCATTTACAAATAAAAGGCAGAGACGTGATAACGCAATTGTCTGTGAAATATTCCATCACGGCCTGACGTTGTGCTGGAATTGCTGCGTTTTGCACAGGCCGTGTTTTGAGCATGTGAATAGTGTTGACAAACCCTCGCAACTGAATGTTCCACTAGACTAGAACTAAAAGCAGATGAAAATGTAATTTACTTTTTTAATGCTTTACTTCTATTTACTGAATAGACTTATGGTTTTACCATCCAATGTTTATTTCCCGGCACCTCTCACTTTTCATTGGTATGGGTTGACACATAGAAAGTCGACATGCATTGGGTCTACCACAGAAGGTCAACATGGCTTAGGTCGACATGGTTGGAAGGCCGACAACCATTAGGTCAACAATGACTAGGTCAACAGTAAAAAAAGTTGACATGAGTTTTTCCCGTTTATTGTGTCAAGAATGTTGACATGGTCAACATGGACACCGCCAAAGTGTACCACTGTGTCCATGATGACCATGCTGCGCTTGCCATGGATGGTAGGGCATAAAATACCGCCTGTCAGCTAAAAAGAAAAAGGTGAAAAACTCATGTCGACCTTCCAACTCTGTCAACAGCCATGTCGACCTACAATGGTCAACCCAATGCATGTCAATCTAATATGTGTCAACCTTCATTAGCATTAGCATTTTACATATTATGGAACATTTTTATCTAAGATAAGCTTTGCTCATGATGGGGAACCAATACCAACATTAGCAATTGTGTGAGGAGGCTGATCTCTGCAATCCGTATCTAGTAGCATTGCGTTCCATAGGACAGCGAAAGTCAAGTTGCAGCTACACACAGCTTGTGATAAAATTAGTTGGCTCCTGTCAGATTCCCATTTGTGCCAGTGAACCAAAAATACATTTTCATTGACCTCTTTGATTGCACAAGTCAGACAATCAGTGTGTTTACATTGTAGTAAAATCCATAATAAACCTACATATCTTGGTAGCTGAATTAAGGTGGGAATTTGCTTTTAAGGAATGTTCCAACACTGTAATTTCCTGTAAACAATGTTATAGTTCCCCTCTATAAACAAATGGAAACATTGTATATAAACTTTAATATGCATTAAATAATATAGCTCCTCCGATAACACTTACTTTTGAAAATACTATTCTGTGCAATCTTTAATATTCTTCACAGGTTGTATCACACAAATCACGCTAAACAGTCCCCAATCTGTGATTCACTGCATATTCAGAAGCAGCGCAAATGTAAGCAGAGGTTTCATTTCACACTATGAATTGCAGCTTAATTTCAGGCAGCGAATCCAATAACATCTACTTACTTTATATATTTCCGCAGTAGACCAAAAAACATTAGAATATTGGCAATATACAATATATTGGCTCTCTCTCAAACTACTGTCCCATCTCTCAACTTCCATGCACCTCCAAACTACAGTACTTGAAAGACTTGCCTACACTCGCCTCACACACTTTCTTAACTCACACAACTTACTGGACCCGCTTCAGTCAGGCTTTCATGCCCAACACTACACAGAAACAGCACTGACTAAAGTTATGAATGATCTGGTCACTGTATTCACTACTAATTATTCTAGATTGCTCTGCTGCTTTTGACACTGCTGACCACACACTTCTCATACAAACATTACAATCCCTAGGTCTTAAAGACACAGCTCTCTATTGGTTCACATCCTACCTATCTAACCGCTCCTTTAGTGTTCGTTTCTCTGATTCTACCTCTTCGCTACCTCTTTTAGTTGGAGTACCTCAGGGTTCAGTTATAGGTCCTCTGCTTTTCTCAATCTATATCTCATCTCTTGGCAAACTAATCAGCTCTTTTGGATTTCAGTATCATCTGTATGCGGATGATTCTCAGCTCTACCTATCCTTCCCTGACCTGTCCCCATCTGTATTGAACCGTGTCTCTGAATGCCTTTCTGCTGTTTTATCCTGAATGTCATCTCGCCACCTCAAACTTAATATTTCAAAAACAGAATTAATTATATTTCCGCCATTAAATAGTAGTTACCAACCTGATATCTCTATTGCTGTTAAGAATATGACAATCACTCCTACCTCTAAAGCTCGCTGCCTAGGTGTTATCCTTGACTCTGAACTTTCCTTTGTACCCCACATTCAATTTGTCTCCAAATCGTGCCACATGCACCTAAAAAACATATTCAAAATTCGCACTTACCTTACACAAGACACAGCAAAAACTCTAATCCATGCTCTCATCATCTCACACATTGATTATTGCAATGGTCTCCTTATTGGCCTTCCCCAATACAGACTCTCACCACTACAGTCCATCATAAATGCAGCTGCGAGGCTAATCTTCCTAGCCAGATGTTCATCGTCTGCAAAGCTACTCTGTCAGTCACTTCATTGGTTACCTGTATTCTACCGTACTCAATACAAAATTATTTTACTTACAAACAAAGCCATAAACCAAACTACACCAACATACATATCTTCTCTAATCTCAAAGTATCTTCCAACTCGACCTCTATGCTCCTCCCAAGATCTGCGTCTCTCATCCACACTCAATACTTGCTCCCATTCCCGATTGCCAGACTTTCTTTGGGCTGCACCCACTCTGTGGAATGCCCTCCCAAGCACAATAAGACTCTCCCCTAGTCTCCAAACCTATAAACGTTCCCTGAAAACTCATCTCTTCAGGCAAGCTTATCAAATTCCAGAACCAGTCACGGAACCTTGCATTCTGGTGGAATCGATGCAATAAAGAATACAGTACCTATCCTTATGTAACAATGCCTATTTCCCTATAGATTGTAAGCTTGCGAGCAGGGCCCTCCTACCTTTTGACTGTCTGTAAATAGCCTGTTTGTTGTATCACTGTCTCTTTTTGTAAAGCGCCACGGAATATGCTGCGCTATATAAGAAAATGTTAGTAAATAAATAAATAATAATGGGGTCTAACATTTTTTCATACTTATAAACACTGGTCCCTGATTACAAAAACAGGATATACAGTATTGGCGTTGCCGCTGGTCAAGCGATATTGAGTGCGCATACTGAACGGTATTGTTAAGTGACTTCACCTGGACCCGTGAACATGCATGTTGCTGGCTGTAGCATGTTCGGACGATGGGAGGGGGAGGGGGGGGGGGGTCGGGGGTCAATAACAATATTGAGTGTTCACAATAGGTATGGTTACCACAAATTAGGTTTTTTTTTTTTTAAGTTATTGCTGCCAAATGGCTACAACTACGGCAGGAATTTTTTTATATCACCTTGCTATATAAATCTGTCAAAAAACAGATGTTGTGGCCATTTGGCAACAGCAGACCAACCATTACCATCTGGTGGTGAAACTGGAGTACTGCAGCCACAAGGAAAACATTTTCTTTTAACCAATCACATTAAGTTATTAGACCCAATTCCTTATATAGGGGTTAGCCAGTATAAACCAAAACACAATTTCTGGATGAACAAATTTACATAAATCCATGACTAAGAAGATAATGAGTAAATAATGTGTGAAAGATGTGTTTTGCATTATCCAATCACCTAAAACGGTCTTAAGCACCATGGCCGTAACAAGTACCCCTTTCACACCAAAGCTATAACACTGTATATAGCGGATTTTGAAGCGTGTCCAACCGGTTCTAGGTGCAGTGTGAAAGCTCCATTTTCAAAATACCGGGTCTAAAAACACGGTATTTTGAACCAGTTTAAAAAAGAAGCATCCTATACGTATCAAAAGAGATTCGTTTTGCAGTGTGAAAGCCTCAGACCTGGTAATTTGAACACATGACTGTGCCACTGAAAGTAATAGGCTGTCTCCCTGCCTGATGACACAATCCTGAATCAGGAAACAAGAGACATCACATTGGAAGTAGTGGAGAAGCATTGCTGGCATATTTCTACACTGCAGAGCACACAGTTATGGCAACATGGACTGATGAGGAGGGGATGCAGAAATTGCCAGGCAAATCACTGGCACTGTAAGGGATTTCTAATTATATATATATATATATATATATATATATATACACATATATACATACATACATACACACACATTTGTAATTGGTATAGTACATAAACATCAACAAACAGGTTTATTTTTAGCAATAATACAATGTGAGCCATAAAAGTCCATTACAAATTACATTACACATGCTTTCTATGGGTGAGCAAGGTTCAGTGTGAAAGGCACCAACCCGATAATAACTCAGTAATAAACCAGGTCCACCATGCAATGTGAAAGGGGTTTAGCTTGCTCAGACCCATTTTGGGAATATTTTCAAATACCGGGTCAGAGCAGGGTTTGCGATGTGAAAGCAGTATCAATGTGTGCCAGCCGTGCTTTGCCCATAGCGTATCTGCACTGTGGGTGCATGCGCCGGCACCCATCTAGTATGCAGCAGGGGCGGGCTACTATAGCCAATGACAGCACCGATTTTAGACACAGACTGATGCTGATTGGTGCTCCCCCTCTGTGTCCTAGACTTAAGCAAGCAGCGCTGTGATTAGGACCAATCGGCTATTGAACAAAGCACCAACTTAAAATACAACATCAGCAAGAGGATGCATGGTTGTGCCTCTGTTTGCACATCACCGATGACCAGGGTTCGCAAATACTCGCTATAGCGAGTATTTTACCCACTTTGGAGCACCAGGGACTCACTTTTTATGAATGGCTGGGTCCCCTGTTACCCGCTCTGCCCATTTCGGCGTGCACGCCATGTTAATATGTGTGACAAGGGCAGAGGGATCTGTTTCCCCCTCAGTTGTGATGCGACCGTGGAGAATACACAGTGTGACTTACGGGCACTTCATACATCTGCTGGGTGCGAAAATGAAAGAGTCCCTGTCACCGCAGAGTCTTAGGCAGCAGTGCACAGAAGCCGCATAAGCTGGCTCCTGCACTGTGCCTCAACAACAGATGGCTGGAGCCACCACCAGAAGCAGCTGCTCAGCAGGGGAACAGAGCTGCGGCTGGTGTGAGGACGGAGCACGAGAAACTGAAACCAGCATTGAGGGCAAGAACCAGGGAGGTGTGACAGTGAGCACGGAGCAGGCCCGGGCAGAAAGTAGGAGGTAAGAGGGGTGCATGGTCCATTTAGCAGGCTGCTTGGCTGTGTCATGTAAGGGGATTTATTGCTAGCAGGACTCGGGCTGCAGACTTCCCTCCTCCTCTGCTACCTCGCGGTGCTGCTCTCTTGTGCGTCACTGTCACCTCCACCAGGCTCTGAGTGCTGGCTTTTAATGGCCCACTTGTCCTTCCTCCCTTCACTGCACGGCTGGCAGAGAGGCTGCAGCTCACCAATTAACTCTTAACAGGCAGAGCTGCCCGTAGGAGAGGAGCCTATAGACTCTGCTGGGATTTCTCTAACCCTATCCCTCCTGTTCCTGCTGCCATTACTTTTAATTTTGTTCTAGAAACAATGGACAGAGGCAGAATCCTGATTGGTGCAGCACAGGTGTCCCTATTCCGACAGTATGCCTTTTTCTAGTGTAAGTGTATCTTGCTTTATGTGAGTGGGCAAATTGCCAATTGAAACACCCCCCCCCCCCCCAATAGCCACAGTTTTGTGGTGCCCAAATCTGTTTGCTTACCCCCCGAAAAAAATAGGCTCAGGCTGGCACTTGGCTCAAGGTATATGCCATATGGAAGAGGAGGAGGCTTCTGTATGTGCCATGCTGGGGAAGGGGGGAGGAAGCTTTATTCCGTTGGGACCCAGAAAAGGTCAAGTAGGACCCCAATTTTTTTAAGTGAGGGGTCCCAGGGACCCATTATTTTGGGGGGTTTTCGCGATCACTGGATGACCAGATTTCTGCATCTTTAGACCAGCAGAATAGAAAGGTGGAGTAAAAGGGAAGGAGCACAAAATTACAAGATGGAGGTGACTACAGTATACAGTTATTTAGTTATTTATTACAGTCATCATCTGTGCAGTTATATAATGCTGTATGACATTTATAAAGATGGCACAAATTAGTATCTACAGATATCATACACAGGGCTGTAAAGAGTGGGAACCAGGCCCAAGTACTGTAGGGGGCATGGCTGATATCTGGGAGAAAGGGGGACATGGCTGACACTTGGGGGTGTGGCACTACTCCTGTGGGCATTATGTGTGTGTTGTTACTCCTGTGGGCATTATGTGCCCATGGGAGTACCTGGTGTGATGTATCCAAGAAGCTCTACCTGGCACAGTGAGTCTAAGGGGGTCAACCTGGTGCAGTGTGTACAAGTTGCACTGTGTGGTGCAATCTGAACAACGGACACTACTGTGTAGTGTAATGTAAATTGGTACAATTATAAGACCACGCCCTTTCCCCATGAAGCAACACCCCTAAATTCTGCCTCCGGCACGCACTGTTCCTGTTTTACGTATAGGGGCACCAACTACCTTTCCGGCACAGGGCACCAAAATATCGAGTTACGTCACTGTTAAGCACATATATAGTTTGATAAAAATAAGCAGATTTCATTGATTGTATAAGCATGGTTGGCGACACAGGCAGCAGAATTTAAAAGGGCAAATATATATTGCAAAGCCCTCTGTAAATGCAAAACTTTTAATATTATTGCCCTTTTAAATCTCATCTCTAGAACTACTGATCAGAATAGTAAATATACCCCAATGATCCGATGCAGTACAAATAATAAGGGGCATTATTCATGTATGTAAGTAAAGCAAAAGAAGCAAGCGGCTGGGCAAAACCATGCTGCACCGCAGGTGGGGCAGATGCGCAGAGAGATTAGATGTGGGTGGGGTATGTTCAGACTAGCATTCTGTGTAAAAATAAAGACAAAGTTTGTGGGCTACATGCAAAAGCAGCAAGTATTTAACCTGAAGAGAAAAAAAATATTTGCTCCTCTTGCAGTGGAACCTTGTATGTTCAATACACAAAATTACCTGCTTTATTGCTCTACTTACAAACACTAATCAGGCCCAAAGTCCTAATACAATCTCATACACACAGGAATAAAACATGTTAGCAGATTATGAGGACATATGTACTTAAATAAAGCAATAATCTCATGTAGGAACAAAGGTGTCCTTTAGTTTCAAGATAATATGTTAATCCAACAGTGATGGATTGGGGCAATGTGTCAATTTTGTAATGATTGCCCTAACCCACAGGTTCTCAAACTCAGTCCTCAGGACCCCACACAGTGCATGTTTTGCAGGTCTCCTCACAGAATCACAAGTGAGATAATTAGCTCCACCTGTGGATCTTCTAAAATGTATCAGTCAGTAATGAGTGCACTGTGCACCTGCCAGGTGACCTGGAAAATGTGAGCTGTGTGGGGTCCTGAGGACCGGGTTTGAAAACCCCTGCCCTAACCCATTGCTGATGTATGGGCTTCCCAAACAACGATTGCAATCAAAAAGTGATCAGAATTGCCACCGCATCGACCAACATGTTAAGGCCCCCATACATTAGTCCGACTTGTCCTAAGGACAAGTCGGACCTGATTTCCCCTTGCAGCTCCTTGGGAGGGGACACACGATTTGGCATGTGCCAAGTTTTGCAAATGATACATCGCATGCGATGTATGTATCATATGCAACTCCTGGGGAGCTGCAAGGTGGAGGGAGCCGGGGGGCTTGGGACATCGAGGTGGCGGGACGGGAACGCTGCGAGGCGGCTTGGGGGGGGGGCTGCTAGTAGTGCAGAGGCAGTGGCCACTGCGGGGACGCTGCGGGGGACAGTAACACAGAGGCAGCAGTAACATAGAGCCGGGCAGGGGGGGAGATGTCAGTACTGAAAAAAAAGCCCATCCAATGACTGGGCAACCTGTGATTGGCTGAGCGCTCTCTCTCAGCCAATTGCTGACTGGCTGAGAGAGCGTTCAGCCAATCACAGGCTGCCCATTCATTGTACAGGCTTTTTTTTTTTCAGTATTGACATCTCCCCCCCTGCCCGGCTCTATGTTACTGCTGCCTCTGTGTCACTGTCCCCCGCAGCGTCCCCGCAGTGGCCACTGCCTCTGCACTACTAGCAGCGCTGACAGCTCCCGGCTCCCCCTGCCCGCCTCTACGTTACTGTCCCCACCAGCGTCCGCTGCCTCTGCACTACTAGCAGCGTCCCCCACCCCTTCCTCCCTCCACCTTCCTGTAGCATTGACAGCTCCCTGCTCTGGCTCCCCCTGCCCGACTCCTTTGCCGGCGTCCCCCGCCTCTGTGTCCCCTGCCCGGATGCACATAAGATTTAGCAAATCTTATGTGCAGCCGGTCCGACCTCCCGACTCTGATCGGACCGGGTGTCTAAACCTGCGATTTGGCCCGGTTTCACTGCCCGATCCATCTGAATCGGGTGAAATCGGGACCAAATTGCATAGTGTATGGGGGGCCATTAGACAATCTGCAATGGATTGGATTTGCAATTGCTATTGTATGGTGGCAATCGGTCTTTTTTACGACGGTTTTGCCAATCATCCGATTCTTCCACTGCTGACAAACACTGCTCTAGAGATTACAATTCAGCGGTGTATGGGCAATATAAGATTTAAAGATACAATGGGGGAAATTTACTAAGATGTGATGTTGCTATGGGCAACCAATCAGAATCTACTTCCTATTTATTTAGCACCCTCTAGAAGATAGAAGACAGGATGTGATTGGTTGCCCATAGCATTATCACATGTGAAGGAGAATACACATCTTAGTAAATTTCCCCCAATGTGAGGTTCCCCATAACAATCAGCAACTCACTGGTAAATCTGTGGCATTTGAGCAGAGGATGTAAAATCTGGAAACTGCAAACATGGTGGAAATTGAAAAATTGCTGATGTACAGTATGGTGCCTTACTCCTATACTCCTAGCTTCAATGAGACCCAAATCTGTCACTCCTCTGTAACCTCACCACCAATGTTATGCTTGGCTAAATCAGTTTCTTCAATATTTATCCTAAAGGAAAAAAACAACTGCAGGAAATACTGGTATACTGGTCAGACTTGATCACTGGGCTGCTAATTGCAGAGCCCTGTGATACGGTAATCGCTGCCCAGAGTGAAATCCCACCATGCGCTTGCCTGCGGATTGATGTGCAAGGCTTGCGAAAATTACGCAGATCGGCTATTAGCAGCAAACCAATATGCAAGCCGCTGACCATCGAATGTTTTTCCAGTGTGTGCAGTCTCTGCATAGCCCCGGACTTACTCGGTGGGTGCGATAGAAACAGGCTGAGCGGGGACACCACACGACTTCCTCGGCACGCCTGCATTTTCCATGACACGCCCAGAAAACAGCCGGTTACCACCCACAATCACCAGCTTCATGTTAATCAATGTGCATACGACAAGTGATAAATACGTAGCAGGATTTATTACAGGATGGCCTCACGCACGTGTGCTACAAGCCATAAGCTTGCGCAGTCGTTCAATCCGGTCTGAATTACCCCCAAATATGTAAGTGTTGGATGAATATATTTAATAAAATCCATTTAGATTAGGGGTGAGCAGGTTTGGTTTTACTCGGATTTACTCGGTTCTTTCACCAAAGTATCGCAAGTTCGGATTTTTCTGATTGGCCAATGGCTGCCAAGTGTTTTGGATAGCCAATAAGATCCCGCTTTGAAATCTGAGTAAAACCAAACTCGTTCACCCCTAATTTGATAGATGTGAAACTAGGTGTCACGGACCCACCGGTCGCCTGCTCCGATACGTCAATCTGAGCAGCGCCGGCCGTGACTGGGGTTCACTCAGGACACTCGGGTCCTTTCCTTGAGGTACACTGCCACCAGCCAAAACCTGATTTTAGCGCCTGAAACTGCGCAAGGGGCGGCTTGGCTCGCCCCTGACCACACAATACAAGATAACAATGGTAACGTTTTCCAGCCTTTCTCTCCTGAGGCTAATGAGTCTTAAGAACACAGAACCAGAACTGGGAATATGTATTATTTATTCCTAGGAATACTACAGAGCTTTAGAAAATAGTTACAAGATTTTACAGTGATTTTAAAAGTACACACAAGTTTTAAAAATGCAATTTCAGAAATAAAATAAAAAGGTAAAAAAGACAGAACCGTATCTTACAATCCTGAAGTGGGGGGGTTCTCCACAAGAAATCTCTCGTCGCCTACAGCCTGATTGCTAGACCCCCAGGTAGTGACACTGACTATAGGGAGAAAGGTCTTAGTTATACCTTGCAGACTCCCTCATCCCTCCCACCCTTGGGATTCCACTCTTTCCATGCTGAAGGAGTGTGGAAGGTCCCTGGCAATGTATTTCTACAGTCTGCTGTTTCAAAGTGATTGATCCTCCTTCCTTGCATAGCAGACCCACTGATAAGAGATGTGAAGGAAGGGGACAAACTCTAACCTCTTCTCCTGGACCATGGTTTATGAGGGGCTCAGATCTTATCTTACATCCTAACTCCGGAGGAGTTCACAGATGTCACACTGAGGGAATACAGGCCTCAAACTCAAACCAGGGTCACCTACAGTTTACATACAAGACATGTCCTGATTCCAATACTCACAAGAGACATAACTATTACACCAATATCAGACATACATTGACCGGACAGATAATCATAACAGGAGGCATACGTTAATTTGATCGATCACCTGATCTGATCGTTACACCTCCCCCTTTTAAAATGGCGCACAGAGGCGGTGACCCACGTCACCGTCTCATCAGTGCGCTATTAACTACATCACCTGGACAGGTAGCAGTGGTCTCTGTGCTGAGACAGACTGCCACTGATTCTGCTGAATTTGTACAAACACTTTCTTATACTTGACGTCTGTCATGGGACCACCGGACGCCATAGCCGTGGCTAGGGTGGGCAATGGGCATAGTCCCTGTCCCTCTCGCAGGAGATGGCAAACTAAAAGCACACAGGTGTCCTCGAACCCATAGTCTGTGAGCACACTGATATAGTGGGAGCTGTGTCCATCCCGGCTGGCAATGACACAGCCCACCACAGCTGTGCGTCGGACTCCTGGACACGGATTCTCCCCTGCAGCTGGCAGTTTGGCCTTACTCACTGAGATCAGTACCAGACCATTCCGCCACACCCCAAACGGCCATCCCCCTGGGACTCGTAACTCGGCACGTTTAACTATACCACAGGTGTGGGGCATTCTCCCAGCACTATATACAGACTTAAAAATGTCTTCCCAGCACCTCTCCTGAGCTGACTGACCCCCCCTCCCCTTCACTGGGGGGAAGGTCCACTCACTCAACACCTCACACCTCATCCTTTTGTGAGGAGATTTGCCCTCTGTGTCTGTGTGTGTGAATTGTGAAGGGGGGCACGTTTCTGCAAGGGAGAATACCAGCAGGTCCTTGTCCCCTGTCTTGGGAACATCCCAGCTCAGCCTTTCCGAGGTTAATGGAGCTGAGTTTACCTGTGCTTCGCGGGCCCTCCCACCCTTCTGGTTACACACAGCAGCTTCCCTACTAGCCACTTGCTCTATTCCTGACACAACCCTCTCACTGTACCCAGGGGTATCTTTCCCACTTCCCAGGTATGGGGCAGCCTGTGCAGGGTTGATTCTCAGTTCTGCGTGGAAAGCCGAGCTTTCCATGGCAGTCCAGGACACCTTCCTGAGCCTGACCTTCCCTCCCAGACCCGCAGGTTCTGTGCCTGGGGTGGTGCCACTGAGGTTCTCAGGAGAGGCATCCGTCATCCAGTGATGCTGGAAAAATGCACTCTCTGGAGGGTTCTCAGTGTCTGGAGGTAACCCCTGCTGTGTTCCTGTATCTGTTCTTGTGTGGCTACAGTAAGGAGGGGGGTTTGGGGGGAAAGCTGCAGTAAGGGACACTCTCTCCCTATCTGACAGGTCTACAGTGCACACAGGACCCACCGGGTCACTTATTATACCTGGTACCACATTTCCCACAGTAGCGCAAGACATCACATTATCAACAGTAACATCAATATCATAACCTGGGGAGACATCCTGCAATACCTGCAAATTAGCCTGTGCATCTTCCACAACGCATGGGGCCCATCCTGCTGGCTTACAATTGCACCGTGGCAAACCCGCTATATCTGGATCCCATTGTCTCTGAGCAGGAATGACGTTATCTGAGCATGTTGTCACCAGTAACTTATTGGCAGGTACATGCGCTGCCTGCAACCAACTCAGATCTGTCCCATTTGTGCAGTTAGAGTCCCATGGCCCGATGTCGCAACCAGACATCACTGGAGGAACAGGGTTAACGTCTGGCACAGCAACCTTAATGACATCACCAGCAGCACTCCTACCACTGGTGAGTGAGGGTGTCTCATTCCCAACTAGATTAGGGCATTCATTTAACCCCACAAACTGGCAAGGATTACCCACTATACCTGTCTCTAACTCACCCTCCACCTCTACCGAAGGTACGGCACTATCACCGATCATCCCAGGGGCTTCACACAAAATAACAACATTGCAATGTTCAGCATGGTTACATACTACCTGAGATGCATCATATGGTTCAGAAGGGTTAGCGACAGATATGTGTGGAGTTAATAAAAGTCCCACATCAGTAGTCCCACACATACTTGTGTGCATACAGTCAGAAAGTCCCATTCCTATTTCCGACATAGTCTCCCCCCTGCATACTTTCACTATGCAGCCAGCCTCTTCCGGCAACAAATCTGGAGCAACGGGTGGGAACATGCTGCTCACATCTTCCAGCAGTTTAAACTGGGCCTTGTGATGTGAGGTCTCTGGAACAGGTTCCACACCGATTGTAGCAGGCCCGGGTACCATGTCCATGAGGAAAACCCTGGTAGGCTGTGTCGTTGGTTCCATAGCTGGTGATAGAAGCTGTTCCAGGCGATTCCTTTCAGCATCTGCCCAGCGGCACTGCTCTTTCCACCATGGAGTAGCGAGCTTTTTACAATCATAAGCATATTGCTGCGCTATTTCAAAACAGTCCGTCAGGTCTCTCAGCAGTAACCAAGGAGTCGCATCGGGACCCCAGGTTAGAAACTCACCGCGATACATGCCGAAAACATTGCGCTCATCATTTCGTGCACGGGTGAGCCGCTTGATCATCTCCCAGCGGGAATTGTTGGGGCAGGAGATACCTTGCAGCTGACATTCTGTAGTGAGTTCTTCTGGGCTCATAAGCCTAAACGGATAATCATCACCATATGGGTCAGAATACTCACTGGGCTCTTCTGGTGCTGTAGGGGATTGGTACTCTGCAGTCTCCCTGACTGCCACACATCCTACAGTCTCCCTGGTACTAGCAGAGATGTCACCTCTCTGAGCATCGGTTGTAGTGTCCGGGGCCAGATCATTATTCACAACCAAGCTGACACTCACTTGGCTTCCTCTGTCTGCTTCCAAGACAGGGAACTGTGCATGACGCGGTCCGGTGAAATTCGCGTCAGCGGTCATTTGGGACCTCTGTCCCTTGTTAGGCTCCCCATGATTGATAACAGAGTCCACATCATGATCCAACACATTATTTACTTCTGCAGACAGTAAAAGTTCAGTACGAAGCCCATCTCCTGCTAACTCAGTAGCCACGGCAGATAAAGTCTCACGTAAAGGTTCGCCATCATGATGCCCTGTATCATCCTCCACTGGTTCACCAACAGCGATCAGCCCCCTGAGCCTCACCAGTTCCAACTGGTACTCACGCTGGGCCTGACGCTCTGCAGCCTCTCGTACGGCTTTGCGCTCCTCAGCCTCCCGTACGGCTTTGCGCTTCTCAGCCTCTCGTACGGCTTGGCAGAACTGCACCAGCTGCAAAGCGAATACGGGGTTCACATTCTCCAATTGCCTGCTAGCAGCTAGAAGGTCGCTCTGCAGTGTAGACTTGCTGGGTCCAGCAGAAGTGTTTGACCCTGGCGCGGAATCGTTTGTACTGTCCAGTGCTGACTGAGCCCCTGGGGTAGGATTGTCCATGGACTGGTTTCCTCCAGCAGCTAGAGTCCGATCGGCATCCACTAGTGCCTGAATCCTACGTTTTCTACTCTGGCCAGACCAAGGGATATTCCTCTGCACACACACGACCGCCAGGTCATCTCTCCTCATCTGCTGGTAATCAGCCATCCTGAGTCTCACACTTGTCAAATAAAATGATAGGAAAGAAAAACAAGAGAAGGGAGGGAACAGAAATTGCACTCACTGTGTGACTTTTAAAACTATAGTAAAGCTCTGAGTTCTGATTCTGGTGATGTGGGTATTTCTCACAAAATTCTACCCACACTCACTTAAGTTCTTAAAGAGAAAAATTAATTCTCCACCCCACCGCTTGCCACCAAATGTCACGGACCCACCGGTCGCCTGCTCCGATACGTCAATCTGAGCAGCGCCGGCCGTGACTGGGGTTCACTCAGGACACTCGGGTCCTTTCCTTGAGGTACACTGCCACCAGCCAAAACCTGATTTTAGCGCCTGAAACTGCGCAAGGGGCGGCTTGGCTCGCCCCTGACCACACAATACAAGATAACAATGGTAACGTTTTCCAGCCTTTCTCTCCTGAGGCTAATGAGTCTTAAGAACACAGAACCAGAACTGGGAATATGTATTATTTATTCCTAGGAATACTACAGAGCTTTAGAAAATAGTTACAAGATTTTACAGTGATTTTAAAAGTACACACAAGTTTTAAAAATGCAATTTCAGAAATAAAATAAAAAAGGTAAAAAAGACAGAACCGTATCTTACAATCCTGAAGTGGGGGGGTTCTCCACAAGAAATCTCTCGTCGCCTACAGCCTGATTGCTAGACCCCCAGGTAGTGACACTGACTATAGGGAGAAAGGTCTTAGTTATACCTTGCAGACTCCCTCATCCCTCCCACCCTTGGGATTCCACTCTTTCCATGCTGAAGGAGTGTGGAAGGTCCCTGGCAATGTATTTCTACAGTCTGCTGTTTCAAAGTGATTGATCCTCCTTCCTTGCATAGCAGACCCACTGATAAGAGATGTGAAGGAAGGGGACAAACTCTAACCTCTTCTCCTGGACCATGGTTTATGAGGGGCTCAGATCTTATCTTACATCCTAACTCCGGAGGAGTTCACAGATGTCACACTGAGGGAATACAGGCCTCAAACTCAAACCAGGGTCACCTACAGTTTACATACAAGACATGTCCTGATTCCAATACTCACAAGAGACATAACTATTACACCAATATCAGACATACATTGACCGGACAGATAATCATAACAGGAGGCATACGTTAATTTGATCGATCACCTGATCTGATCGTTACACTAGGGTTTCACTCTTTAAGTACACAGTTCTTGGACGGCTGACTTGCAAATTCTTAAAATAATTGAGAAAGCTGGAAATGATAAGCAGTTGTGCACACAATCAAGCAGATTTATCAATACCGACGGTTATGTAAAGTGTTACTGAAAACACTGAGCAGTGTGTATGTCAATAAAGAAGGAAATTGGCATTAGGAGCTCAGAGTGATTTTCAACAAATAAACTATGATCAAGATGTACTGTACTTGTATACATGGTAAACACGTCCAGATGAGAACACTGCTTTATACATAAGATCTACAACATTGAATTATCTTTTGTTCAATTAATAAACAACTACCATCTGTAGAAGTACATTATATACAGTATATCTGCCGTTCATTGTCCGTTACATAGATTTATGGTATCGGACAGTGGCTAGTACTTACTGTGCAAGCTGAAAGGCATGGGATGGGATTTATCTGACATACATTTCAGTGCATTCATTTGAATAATGACGGTGCTACATTCCATAATTTATTATACCATTCCCATTTAATGGCAATATCAATACTACATTTTAGCTCTGCATTCTAAGGGCTTGATTTGTGACGTACAAAACATGCAGTGCAAAATACATTTTTCATACTTGCTAGACAGTTGCATCCAGCTCGACAAAAGAAGTATGCACGCCATTTGTGCGCCAGGGGTGAAGAGTAGTATACACGCCATTTGTGCGCCAGGGGTGAAAAGTAGCATTAAGACATCCATAGGTCTACTGATTATCAAAATATAACAGCAACAAACCTTTAAATGCTAACCAAGAGCAGTTATATACACACACAAACACACACATACAGGGGAGATTTATTAAGCTCAGTGAAGTGATAAAGTGTCTGTTTTTTATCACCAGCCAAATCAGCTCCTACCTGTCATTTTTCAAACCAAGCCAGTAACTTCACAGGTGCAGCTGATTAGCCGGTGATATAAGCCAGACACTTTTTCACTTCCCCGAGCTTAATAAATCTACCCCACAGTTACTCTTTGGCAGGTAAGTACTACAACAGTAGGTGCACTTTCAGTACAGCAGAACATAGGGGGTTATTCTGGTTCACTCCAAAGGCAAATTCCTTCTCAAATGGACAAAACCATGTGCACTGCAGGGGGGCAGATGTAACACATACAGAGAGTGTTAGATTTGGGAGAGTTGTTTGTTTCTGTGCAAGGTAAATACTGACTGCTTTATTTTTACACTGCAATATACATCTCACTTTGAAGTTAAACCCCACCCAAATCTAATTCTCTCTGCACATGTGACATCTGCCCCACCTGCAGTGCACATGGTTTTGTCCATTTGAGAAGGAATTTGCTTTTGCGAATGAACCAGAATAATGGCCATAGTTTTTAGCATACATAAAAGATGTAAAACTGCCTTAGAGGTATACCTCCGGGATACAGTCATCAGGACTTAGGTCGACATGAAATAGATTGACAGGGTTGGAAGGTCAACACAAGCATTAGGTCGACAATGGGAAATCAACAGTCAAAAGGTCAACATGAGTTTTTCACATTTTTTTATAGCCGACATGCGGTATTTCATGCCCTACCATCCACTACGGAGAGGTGGGAGAATAAAATAGTGTGGCAAGCGCATCGAAGCACCGTGCCAGAAGCCTGGCCAGTGCAGCATGCCATGTGAGGGGACACGGTACACGTTGACGGTGTTCATGTCTCATGCGACCTTCCCATTGTCGACTTTTTCAGGTGTCGCCCTAAGCCCTGTAGATCTTCAGTGGTCAACCCAATGACCCATGCCTCTTTCTTGGTTAATAGAATGGTGGGTTTGCAGGACGGCACTCCAAGAAGAAACGTACTTGCCGGTGCCAGGTCTATATTGAAGAAATGCAGTACACTTACCCCCCCGCAGAAGGATGAAGACCAGCACTCAGGCGAATTTCAGGTGAAGAAAATGAAAAGTTTATTCCATGTGCCAGTAAATAGCAACAGTGACTGTCCCAACAGCCGTTTCAACTGGGCTTTAGCCAGTTATCATCAGGGGAACAGAACATACAGCAGTCCCCGTTTATAAAGACAGAAGTTGCGCCAAAATAGATGTAAATGAGGACCATTTGACCTCATTGTGTCAGGTCTGTTGTCAGGGGAGCCCTGTCAGGTGGAGAGGGCGGGTGGCGCTGGGGTGAGTGACAGCGGGAATCCCCGTGCTGTCAGCCAGTGGTTGGCTCGCTGCGGGGAACCCGTCATCAGCTGTATGTATGCCGGGTGTTGCTAGGAAACAAGCGGATCTGTGGCAAGATCGTGCAATGTGTATAGAGGGGGGGAAAGGAAACTAGAAGGGGCACCCTCGGTCCGTGACAAGTCTGAGCGGGTGTACGATGTAAGGACTGGACCAGCTATGCGGACGTCAGATCTGCTACAAGAGTCAGGTGTATCACTGATACGTCTGATGAGGTGCTAACACACGGCGGTGTCACACTGAGATATCTAAAGACATTTCTCAAAATACATGTACACATGCGGGTCGGTAGGTTGTCATGGTAAAACAAGCTAACATACAGCGTAGTTTAACATACAATGTGGGAGGATCTGTCTTGGGGCATACAGCGGTGTCAAATAATACAAATACTGACACACAGGGGTGTCGATCATAGAGCGGCACAGTGTGTCATAAATGAGTATGACTACGGGCACAAGGCGGTGTCCAACTACATGTACTGATACTTTAAGACAAGAGCAGAAACAGATGGAGGCACACGGCGGCGTCCCATCAGTGGTCAACATGCATAAGAGTTGACACCCAGCGGTGACAGTACATGATAAATACAAAGTACAAGAGAGTGGTCATCACACAGCGTCTGCGTGTAACATACATATTAGGACAAGACCAGAAACACATGGAGACACACAGCGGCGTCCCATCAATGATCAACATGCAAAAAAGTCGACACACAGCGGTGTCAGTCATAGTGAGTCAAAAGTACATGAGAATGATCATCACACAGTGTCTGCATGAAATGAGAATGTACCAAGGGGGCCAGGGGAAGGGTGTCAATAAAGAAGGGATTTAAAGAAAACAACCCATCTTGAAGTCCTCGTTGAGGCCGAACGGGGCCATGCAATTGAGTCTAAAAATCCATTGTAGTTCTCTTTGCAAGAGCAGTTTGTCCCTATCACCACCTCTCCTGGATGGGGGTACATGGTCAATGATGGCACACTTCAGTTGGGTGATGTTGTGGGTTTTAGAGAGGAAATGTCTTGCCACAGGAAGATTCTTTAATTCATTGTAGGCATCCGTTGTTGAGAAGCTCTTTTTAATCGAGGAGCGATAACTTACTTAAATTTAAAAAGAACAAATATAAAATAGTCAAAATCGACTATAAAGAAAACAGGGTCTATCCGTGGTTTTCACGCATTGAGCTTAGACGACCTCGCCCACAACAGAGACGAGGCCAGGTACGCCGACCACCAGCCCAATTTACTGACGTTGAAAGCAGATCTCACACCTCCACCAGCGATTCAGAGGCCACCACTTCGAACACTCAAGAGACAAGGTATCTAGCCAGAGGGGATCGCATCCGTAAACCTCCAAAAAACCTGCTCTACCCACCCGCAGAGGTGGGAGAAAAAGGAAAAAAGAAAGCAACAAAATGAATACTGTCTCAGTTGTGTTCAACCTCTCTGACCACCAACTCAATCCTGCTGAGGTTTCTGTATTAAACAAGGGTCTATCTTTTGTCCCGACCCTGACACAAGACCTCTTCAAATGGTAAGTGGATATGTACCACTTGGGACGACAACTCAGACTCCGTGATCATTTCCTGAAGCAACCTGCCCCTTCACCTATTTCTATTACACAACCTACAAAAACTACTGGACTGAAATGCAAAAGTACATTTGACCCCCCCACTGCCAACCCGTCAATTGCTACATTCACCAGGGTGCTCAAAAGGGACACCAACCCCTTCATCCGTACCCAGAAGATTTCTCATCATAACATCACTAGAGATGAAAGAATGGCAATCAGATCCCTAACCAGTGATGATGAATTGATCATCAGGCCGGCAGACAAGGGCGGAGGCATAGTCCTTCTCAATCGCCAATACTACACTGCGGAAGCCAAATTTCCCCACCTGGAAATATAAAAAAATCATTGATGAGATCATTCAAATAGGAACCACCAATGCCTTCATCAATGAGGAAACAGCCAATTTCTTACACCAGGAACATCCAAAGATCCCCTTCTTGTACACTTTCCCCAAAGTGCACAAGTCACTCACTACTCCACCGGGGAGACCGATCACATCGGCCAGAGGTTCTCTCTGTCAGCCCATTTCACAACTTGTGGACTTCTATTTGCAGCCAGTGGTTAAACAGATTCCCACGTTCATATCTGACACCAGCGACTTCTTGAGGAAGATCGGACAGTTGAAAGCAATTCCGACAGGGACACTGCTAGTTACTCTAGACGTGTCCAGCCTCTATACGAACATACCGCACACCTTGGGACTGGATTCTTGCCGCTCATTTCTCACGGACAACAGCCACTATACTGGGCCCCCGATGGAGTTTTTATTGGTACTTATTGAAACAATACTTACAAAGAATTACTTCCTCTTCGAGAACTGCTTCTATTTACAGAAGCAAGGCACTGCGATGGGGTCCAACATGGCCCCATCGTATGCCAATATCGTTATGTCGGTTTATGAATCCCTTCACATTACGGGCAATAAATCGTTCAACGACCACATTTTGCTTTTTGTTCGATATATCGACGATTTATTTATTCTTTGGACCGGTGGGGAACAGAGACTTCTTGAATTCATCAATTATCTCAATTTGCTTCCAAGCACAATTAAATTTACAATGAATTTCAGTGACAAATTCATTAACTTTCTTGATGTGACAATCACACTGAATGGCTCTCTGATCGAAACATCTATCTATTCCAAGGCATCAGACAAAAATACGTTGTTACATGCTAACAGCTTCCACCCTGCACCACTCAAGAGAGGACTCCGGTACTCTCAACTTCTTCGAGTAAAACGCATTACCTCCGACCCCGAGAAGAACAAGGCAGCCCTCAAAGCTATGGGCGACAGATTTCTTGAAAGAGGGTATAATCAACAAGAGGTTATGGAGGCAACACGTCGGGTGGAAGAACTTGATAGACAAAATCTACTCAGCATCAAATCAACTATTGACACAACCATGCCCAAGACCCTGAACTTTTGTAGTACCTTCACGGTTGCATCTGAACATATCCGCAAAAAGGTCAAAGAACACTGGCACCTTATTTCCAGCGACCCCACATTGAGCAAGGAACTTTCTCAGCCACCTAGGTTTGCGTATAGGAGGGGCACTAACCTCAGGGACCTCCTTGTGAAAACAGCCCCTGAACCTGCACCAGCCAGCAAGGTACACTGGCTCAGCAAGAAGAAGGGGACCTTCAAATGTACTGGTTGTTCAAATTGCCAGTTCCTGATCACGGGCCCTAAATTTGTTAACCCTCAAGACCAGGTTTCTTACTCTATTAAACACCGCCTTGACTGCAATAGCAGGTATGTCATATATGCTCTGAAATGCCCCTGCAATTTGCTATACGTCGGAAAAACGACAAGAATGCTCAAAGAAAGGCTTAGTCAACATCGCTCCTCGATTAAAAAGAGCTTCTCAACAACGGATGCCTACAATGAATTAAAGAATCTTCCTGTGGCAAGACATTTCCTCTCTAAAACCCACAACATCACCCAACTGAAGTGTGCCATCATTGACCATGTACCCCCACCCAGGAGAGGTGGTGATAGGGACAAACTGCTCTTGCAAAGAGAACTACAATGGATTTTTAGACTCAATTGCATGGCCCCGTTCGGCCTCAACGAGGACTTCAAGATGGGTTGTTTTCTTTAAATCCCTTCTTTATTGACACCCTTCCCCTGGCCCCCTTGGTACATTCTCATTTCATGCAGACACTGTGTGATGATCATTCTCATGTACTTTTGACTCACTATGACTGACACCGCTGTGTGTCGACTTTTTTGCATGTTGATCATTGATGGGCCGCCGCCGTGTGTCTCCATCTGTTTCTGGTCTTGTCCTAATATGTATGTTACACGCAGACGCTGTGTGATGACCACTCTCTTGTACTTTGTATTTATCATGTACTGTCACCGCTGGGTGTCAACTCTTATGCATGTTGACCACTGATGGGACGCCGCCGTGTGCCTCCATCTGTTTCTGCTCTTGTCTTAAAGTATCAGTACATGTAGTTGGACACCGCCGTGTGCCCGTAGTCATACTCATTTATGACACACTGTGCCGCTCTATGATCGACACCCCTGTGTGTCAGTATTTGTATTATTTGACACCGCTGTATGCCCCAAGACAGATCCTCCCACATTGTATGTTAAACTACGCTGTATGTTAGCTTGTTTTACCATGACCACCTACCGACCCGCATGTGTACATGTATTTTGAGAAATGTCTTTAGATATCTCAGTGTGACACCGCCGTGTGTTAGCACCTCATCAGACGTATCAGTGATACACCTGACTCTTGTAGCAGATCTGACGTCCGCATAGCTGGTCCGGTCCTTACATCGTACACCCGCTCAGACTTGTCACGGACCGAGGGTGCCCCTTCTAGTTTCCTTTCCCCCCCCCCTCTATACACATTGCACGATCTTGCCACAGATCCGCTTGTTTCCTAGCAACACCCGGCATACATACAGCTGATGACAGGTTCCCCCGCAGCGAGCCAACCACTGGCTGACAGCACGGGGATTCCCGCTGTCACTCACCCCAGCGCCACCCGCCCTCTCCACCTGACAGGGCTCCCCTGACGTCAGACCTGACACAATGAGGTCAAATGGTCCTCATTTACATCTATTTTGGCGCAACTTCTGTCTTTATAAACGGGGACTGCTGTATGTTCTGTTCCCCTGATGATAACTGGCTAAAGCCCAGTTGAAACGGCTGTTGGGACAGTCACTGTTGCTATTTACTGGCGCATGGAATAAACTTTTCATTTTCTTCACCTGAAATTCGCCTGAGTGCTGGTCTTCATCCTTCTTTCTTGGTTAATGTAGGCCATACATGCAACAAACTTTGGGGGCGATTCTCTAAGACAGAAATGCGGTAAAAACCAGGGTTTTTTCCGCATTTCTGTATGATCTAACCCCCCTCCGCAGTGGTAGCGCTGCGGAGGGAATCGCCAGCAAAAGTTGGCGATTCCCTGCAGAAGCCTATGGGCTTCTTACCGCAGCGCTGTGTGAGGGATCCTGAGGCCAGCGCGTCACTCTGCGCATGAGCAGATGGACTCCCGGGTCACAGACCCAGAAGTCCAGCATCGGCGCCTCATCGCAAGGGACAGCTCTTATCGCAACAGCTGTCCCTTGCGTTAATAACAGTATATGTTACAGCATATGCCTTTATTAAAAATGCGGTAGCTGGTGAAGGCGGGGGGCGAAACAGGGCTGCGTATATTACAACATCCCGCCCCTAACTGTGTGTGTGTATTTAACACCGGCACCCAAACTCCCCCAATAATATATATATATATATATATATATATATATATATATATATATATATATATATATATATATATATATATATATATATATATATATATATATATATATATATATATATATATATATATATACAGGTTGAGTATCCCGTATCCAAAATGCTCGGGACCAGGAGAATTTTGGATAACGGATTATTCCGTATTTCGGAATATTTTAATATTTCAATTATGTATTTTGAAGTATCTTGCATGTATGCTGTATAAACACATAAAATACACACAAATATATTTTATTACCACATAAAATACACACAATTATATTTTATTTGTTCAAAAAACAAGGTTTCAAAACATGAAACAAAATTTGTGTACTACCTCAGATATTGAATTTGAATGCAAAGCAATCATTTTCTTGCACATATATAGTGCCAGTTACATATTATGTCACCAGTAGTGCTGTTACAAATGTCCTCAGTGAGTTTTTCTGGAATGTATGGTTTTCGGAATAATTCGGATACGGGATACTATATATATATATATATATATATATATATATATATATATATAATATATATATAATATATATATAATATATATATATAATATATATATAATATATATATAATATAATATATATATAATATATATATATATATATATATAATTGTTTGTAGTGTACTACATTTTTGCATGGTGCTCCACTTTGGATTCTTCTACCAGCAAACATAGGCACATTTCTAGATTGTTTTGCCATTTTTCAAGACCAGGTGCTAGGTACAGACCTTGTAATTCCGTAAGTGCACCAGAGCAATAGTGACTAGGCTGCAGTAAATTGGAACACGCCTCACTAAATCTCTCTGCACGTTACATTTGCACGTTTGAATTAGGCCCTATGTCTCAAGCCCACAGCGCAGCAGTATTCTGCCTTCGCGGGGGTTCTGATTGGACCGTTTCCACTATACCGTATCTGCAATGCCACCTTTGTCTCTTTTCCGATTTCTATCCCTTTATGGTTCCCATCTGTGCAACAATCTGACTTCTCACATGACTTCCTAATATTACCCTCCACAATAGAATATATTCTACTTTTTACCTATTATTTTACTGATATACAGTATATCTGTCTTTAGAATATTTGCCTGTATCCTGAGACACCAATATAGCACCATCCCATGTCTCCCTTATAAAATTCAAAAACTAAACCCGTTTGCTTGACATTCAATAGCCAAATAAAGTAACGGTACTTGTGAGTTATCTGGGCGTCCGATTTGGGTACTTACGATTTGCATGCGATATCGCATGCGATTTACGATTTGCATGCGATTTAGCATGCGATTTGCATAAGATTTGCTATTCATTTCATTACCCCACTATCCCCAAAGTGTGTCTAGCAACGTGAACCCGAAGCGTGGCGAGCGCAGCGAGCCCGCGAGGGGCGGCGGTACGCGTCCTCCGACCTTTTCATGCCCTACTATCCACTAGGGCGTGGAGTGAGAATAGAATAGTGTGGCGAGCGCAGCGAGCCACCGAGCCCGAAGCGTGGCGAGCGCAGCGAGCCCCGCGAGGGGACGCGGACACCTGTGAAGCCCGCAAGGGCACGCGGATACCTGTGAAGGTGTCCGCGTCCCCTCGCGGGGCTCGCTGCGCTCGCCACGCTTCGGGCTCGCCACACTATTCTATTCTCACTCCACGCCCTAGTGGATAGTAGGGCATGAAAAGGTCGGAGGACACGTACCGCTGCGCTCGCCACGCTTCGGGTTCACGTTGATAGACACACTTTGGGGATAGTGGGGTAATGAAATGAATAGCAAATCTTATGCAAATCGCATGCTAAATCGCATGCAAATCGCAAATCGCATGCGATATCGCATGCGATCTAGTACCAAAATCGGACGCCCAGATAACTCACAAGTACCAAAGTAACTTTTCCCACTAAACCAGTGATACGTTTAGCTTTCCATATGCACAGTGGAGGAAGCCATATTGTCAGCTAAATATTTTAATGAAAAAAGCCCAAATGCATAAGTTTTATTTGTTGCAAATTAATAATTTTGTGGGAAACATCTGTACCCAACCACTTGGTATACCTATCCATGTATCAGTGTTGTAGGAGGATTTCCCAGCACAATGTATGCAGCACAAGACTGCTGCTCATATTCAACTGATCTGAAGTACAAACTCTTCATGAACAACTTGAAGCTCTCCAACAGTCCTTCTGTCTTCTCCCAACAATGTAACATTCCCATATCATAGTGTTCATTCTAGCACCCTGCTTCTTTCAAAACCAATGCAGTTCCTCTTCCCTGCCTGGGGTGTCGCTCTCTGCTGTGGTGCTTCTAGCACAGGTTTGCTCTGCATACCAGTGCAGAAATACAAACCAAACTGTGCTAGAAGCCGGTCCTGTAACTTTTTGTTTCTAAAGTCATTAGACCAGATCATACAGTACACAACCAAAACATAAATGCGAAATAGGGGGCGTGGCCTGACTGCTGAACGGAGAGGTCGCAGGTCCGTGGAGCTCCCTGTACACGAAGCTTCCGACAGCCTTTTGGAGCCTCCCTGCCCACCGCTAAACCCCCAGACTGCCTCTCTTACCTCCCGCCACCCCGTGTAGCGTTGCTGCGGAGCCGGGGGGACAATCCGGGAGTCCCCGCGGGTTGCGGCCTACGCACAGGGGTGCAGCCGGGGCCTCAATTTTCAAGCCGTTCGCGGCTCTGGTGCCGCGGCTGAAGTAGCGGCGATCGCCAGACAGAAAAAGCTGGGCATTAGGGGAGGCTCCCCCCGCTGGCGGCGGAGCCCCGTTGGTGCCTGGCAGTGACACCTGGAGAGTCGCAGGGGACTCCTGCATGCCGGGACTCTCTACAGGGGAGACGCAGCGGGAGACGCAGCCATCTTAAGGAGGCGAGATCAGCAGCCTTCCACGATCTGGCTCTATCCCTCACCTGCCTGCCCAGTCAAGACGCCTACATAAGGACACAGTAAGTGGACTGGGGTATTCTACTACAATCCACCTGCCTGTCGAGCCTGCAACACTAGACAGAATTGAAGTTTATTAACTCCTACCTGGGACACTAATATAAATACAGCTTGGAAGGGGCATTTACCTTCAGCACTCCCTGCTCCCCTAGGGGTAGATGTTCTCCTGGCTCCCCCTTTCTGACATGATGACCTAGGGGTTTGCAGACTTTGCAGGACACCTCTGGTGCTAATACTGGTGGGTGCTCTCTTGCAGGAGCCCTGCGGAAACTGGACATCTCTCTCCTTATTGCTTCAACTTTGGTCCTACAGCGCCATCTTGTGGCAAACATTGGCTTAACACCCAATTCTCTTATTTAATTACTATACTCACTGGAGTTTTCCACTTTCCCATCTCCCCTCCCAAGAATGCCATAACGCAAGCTTTCCCACAGCACCTCTCAATAGAGATGCATGATTGACCGCCAACCCATGGGGACCACTGACTAGAGAAAGACCTACGCAGATGACCACTTGACCTATATGTAAAGTCTTCTCAGCGAAACAGCCACTCCAAGCGACCAGGCAGGCCACTATGGGCAAAACTGGCAAATCAGCCCAGAAGAAAGACACCTCCCTACCCAGAACTGACGCTACTCAGACCAACTTGAGACCATTCCTCTTACCCACACCCGCTGAACCAGACCATACGGCAGCTACTATGGAACCCCCGCAATCCTCCACCGCTTCTTCCAGTCCCACGAGGGTTGAGGGCGCGCATCAGGTGGAGCCCGCCAAGCTCGGTAGCGACATAGCGGAAATTCTATCATACATTAAAACGCTCCCCACAAAGCAAGACCTCCATTCTGCAATCAGGGAGGAGATGGCTTCCGTCAAACAAGATCTGTCCGAAGTTGCAAACAAAATGGAATCGTTGGAAGAGAGTCAAGCGTTCACAGACAAGAGGGTGTCATCCTTAATAGAAGTGGTCTCAGCTCAAGCCTCAGAACTCCGATCTCTCCAAACAAGACTGGAGGATTTGGATAACAGAGGAAGAAGGAATAATATACGCATCAAAGGCCTACCAGAAGACGTCACAAATGCCGATCTAATTAATGCCCTAACAAAAATTTTTAACGAGATCCTGGGCAATGATCCCCAAGCAGAGATCTTGTTTGACCGGGCACACAGAGCCTTAAAACCTCGAGGTTCCCCTTCCGATAAACCTAGAGACGTTATATGCAGACTCCATTACTACCATCAAAAAGAGGAAATAATGAAGCAAGCCCGGCAGCTAGATGGAATCGACTTTAACGGAGCCGTGGTTCAGCTATACCAAGACCTATCACTTTCCACTCTACAACAGCGCAGAGCCCTTCGCCCTCTAACGGATGAACTACGCAAGAGGCAGCTGAGATACAGATGGGGCTTCCCATTCCATATCCAAGTACTCCACGCCGGGAAACCACACAATCTCCACTCGCCTGAAAATCTCGCCTCCTTTTGTTCCGCCCTGGGCCTGCCTAGCATTGAATTACCCGACTGGCAGAAGTCAACATTGGCTGCTATCTCATCCATCCCTCAGAAACCTCCTGACTCCTGGCAGAAAGTCCCGAGATCAGGAAGACGTAAGGATCCGGAGTCGGAGGACACTGCTTCCAGGTCCACGTGAGACTCTTTGCCCGTTCAAACTGCTTCTGTTTGTATCCCCAATTCTTCCTTTTCAGTCACCTTTTAAGCATCCTGCAATTGCCCAATCCACACACTGAGTTCCCACTCTGTACAGCTCAAAGACCCCCCCCTCCCCCCACAACCGGCTCCCTTGCAGCCCCTTTGCCCCTCCAGCCTGGGACCAGGCAACTGGTCCCTTCTGTGGGGATGGGAGACTGGCGACAACCTTCTTGGAGACTCCAGGGGAGAGACCCGACTGGAAATGGTCAAAGCCTTAACCGAGGACTAAGCATGGACCAGTGTTGAAGTAGAGTGTCCCTTAGGGACCTCATAATGCTAGCTTCATCCACCCTTCCCCCCTCCTGCCCCTTGTTTCGTATGCCCCTAGCACCTCTATGTGCCAGGCACTCGGTATTACGATACTAGAGATTAACAGGCCTATTGCCAACGATAACTCACTTTACCATTGTCTGTTTCTTATTAAGAAGCACTGCCTACAAGTGCTCAGTTTACTGTTTATGATGTTACTTGATGTTATGTTTTTTCTCGATGTCTTTGGTCCCCAACTACCCCCTCAACCCGCACACTACATTATGTTTTCTGTAGCCTGGGACCCCTTTAAGGGCACCAGGGCTCCAGAAACGGGTAGATTATCTGTATTTCTCTTTGTACCTACACCTACCATTCCTCCCCTCCTCACCTCCCCTCAACCTCTCCCCCCCCCTGCCCCAATCCACATACTCTCACCAAGCCAGACACCCCACCATTTGCTCACACAACCCCCATGACCCATGCAGGAGTCACTTAAATTTCTATCCATAAATGCAAGGGGTCTTAACACCCCCGAGAAGCGGTCTACGCTTCTGAGGACTCTGTGGGCGGAAAGGGCCGACATAGTTCTTGTCCAGGAGACACATTTTAGAGCTGACCCTCGGGCACCTAGGCTAACAAACGCAAGATTCCCACATGCATACTACAATAACAACCCGGATAGTAAAACCAAGGGGGTAGCTATCCTCTTCTCGGCTAGGCTACTTGTAACCGAAGTGGTAACGCATAAAATAGTCCCAGGGAGAATCCTCATAGTGAACTGCACGATATTCAGCCAGCGATACACACTCGGGGTGGTCTATGCTCCCAACCAGGATCAACATATTTTTTTTAAACGTCACCTCACTACACTAGACCATTTACTGAATGGGATTGTTGTTATCGGGGGAGACTTTAACTGGATAATGAACCCGAGTATGGACTCCTCAAACCCCTCCCCCCGATACTCAGAAGTCAAGCACCGCCGGGTCAGAAAGATTTTCTATGACCTGAGGTTGGTTGACTCTTGGAGAACCCTCCACCCAGCAGAGAGGGATTATTCCTTTTATTCCCACCCCCGGCAGACATACACACGACTAGACTACATTTTCGTTAGCCATCACCACCTCCCGTTACTCTCACAGGCATCTGTAGGTCCGATAACGTGGTCTGACCATGCCCCAATCACATCTACCCTTGAAGTCCCTCACAGATCAAAAGGGCAATGGTCCTGGCGACTCAACGAATCTCTACTAGATGACCCTCTCTGCAAAGCGGAAATTGAGAAAACAATCAGGGAATACATAGAAGACAACGATAACGGGTCAACTACTAAACTTACACTTTGGGAAGCACATAAGTGTGTAATTCGGGGGAAGATAATTCAATTAGGCACATACCTTAAGAAACAGCGACTAGCTCAAATAACTTCCCTATTGCAACAAATACACCGCTTAGAAGCCCTACATAAGTCCTCCCCACAGGGCCCCCCCCCAACAGAACTACTGGAGGCCCGTAACCGTCTGAATGCGTTGACCTCTGCCCAAATTAAGTCCTCAGTGCGCAAGTGTAAAAGTAAGTTTTACCAATGGGGAAATAAACCCGGCCGCCTCCTTGCTAACGCCCTGCGGGCCCAGAGGGCAGCCTCATTTATCAGCTGCGTTAAAAATCCCCGGGGAACTAGCTGCCTCCAAACCCCAGAAATAGCCTCGTGCTTCCGTGAATTTTACTCAGCCTTATACAACCTGCGCCAGCCACAATCAGAAAAGGAAGCCCTCCTAAACAAGCAACAGATAAAGTCGTACCTGGCCAAGGCTATGTTCCCCACACTCCCCAGAGAAGACTTAGAACACCTAGACCTACCCTTCTCCCAGCTAGAACTTGACCAGGCTATTGCTTCTAGCCCCGCAGGTAAAAGCCCAGGTCCAGATGGCTTCACCATTACCTATTATAAAACCTTCAAAGATAGCCTTTCCCCCATCCTTCTTGACGCCTTTAACTCTGTCTCAGACACCACCCCATTTAATCCTCAAACCCTAGAGGCCCATATCACAGTCCTACCTAAACCGGGTAAAGACCCATCAGCCTGCCCAAGCTATAGACCTATTTCGTTACTGAACGTTGACCTCAAGCTATTTGCCAAGCTCATGGCCAATAGGATCAACAAGCTGCTCCCCTCCTTGATACACAACGACCAAGTGGGGTTCGTTCCAGGGCGGGAAGCAAAAGACAATACCACCAAAATCCTAAGCCTTCTACACCTAGCGACATCCAAGCAGATCCCCACGATCCTCCTGTCGACGGACGCCGAAAAGGCGTTTGACAGAGTGGACTGGGGATTTATGAAGACAGTACTAGAACATATCGGCTTAGGCCCAACTGCCCTGCAGAGAATTATGGCGCTATACAGCAAGCCCTCAGCTAGAGTTAAAGTAAATGGATCTCTCTCCGAACCTTTTCAGATTAGAAATGGTACAAGGCAGGGGTGCCCACTGTCCCCCCTGCTCTTTGTACTATGTATAGAGGCTCTTGCTAGGGCAATCCGTGCAAATCCCGACATCTTAGGCATTAATGTAGGCGATGAGAATTACAAACTGGCCCTCTTCGCAGACGACCTCCTTGCGGTAGTGACCAGCCCAACTACCTCTCTCCCGCACCTAACTAAAGAACTTGAGACCTTTGGAACCCTTTCCAATTTTAAGATCAACATGTCCAAATCTTGCGCCCTCAATGTCTCGACTCCCCCACACATCATATCTGGCCTTAAGAGCTCCTTCCCCTTTTCATGGAGTGACTCACATATAACATATCTAGGAATTAAGCTGACAAAAACCCCATCCAAACTGTTTGAATTAAACTACCCTCCCCTGCTCAAAGCCATGCACTTAAGTTATAACAGCTGGCAAAATAGACAACTCTCCTGGCTCGGCAGAATGAGCGTGGTTAAAATGAATACACTACCCAAACTGCTATACACACTCCAGGCCCTCCCCATCGCGATTCCGGAATCATGGTTTCGCTCAGTAAAGATGTTGATGCAGCAATTCGTCTGGTCAAGAAAGCCCCCGAGAATTAAATATTCCACTTTAGTGAGACCCCCCATCAGGGAGGCTTCCAATTTCCAGACCTTAAACTATACCACCAGGCGATTATCCTGGGAAGAGTACTGGACTGGACGAGAAACAGGCGCTCCAAGCAATGGGTAGAACTGGAGGGGGTATGTCTCCAGCAATATCCTGAGTTATTCCCATGGCTCCCCAGCCTCCCTAATCCACCACCACAACATCCAACTATCTCCCCTACTCTCAGGGCTTGGAAACGTTTGAGAAGACTCACACATGTAGCCTCCGAAGTAGGTCCCTTGACCCCCTTTCTAACTAACCCAAGTTTCCAACCAGGCCTACAACTACCACACTTTTCTAGGTGGGCTAATGAAGGTCTGTTCAGAATAGGGCAACTGGTTTCACCTCACTCCACAGTAAAACAATTCTCGGAGATTACAGACAAGTGGGGTGTTCCGGCATCGGATTTCTGGAAATACCTGCAGGTACGCCACTTTGTGAGTTCAAAACCTGTCCTGTCCTTAGCTTCTAGAAGCTTAACACAGTTCGAGAACCTTTGTATCTCTGAGAATGATACTTCGCATGTTGTGGCTACTCTGTACAGGTTCCTCCAGTCCGGCACTAAGAATACCCCCACATCGTTTAGACTGGCTTGGGAGAGGGAGCTACAGACGACACTGACAGATAAAGAGTGGGAGAACATTCATTTAAAAGCCAAATGTAGCTCGTCCTGTATCCAAATCCGGGAAACACAACATAAAATCCTGATGCGATGGTATAGAAGCCCACACATCCTACACGCTATGTTCCCTGCTGTATCAGATAGGTGTTGGAGGTGCTCCTCCTCTGTGGGGACTCTAACACACATCTGGTGGGATTGTCCTGTCATTCGCCCTTTCTGGGAGGAAGTGATTTCAATCTCTAAAATAATCCTCTCCTCCGAAATTCCCACTGATCCAGCGTTCTGGTTACTTAACCACTCCGACATCCCATTGTCTAAATACAAGAAGTCCTTGATTAAGCATTTAGGAAACGTGGCACGAGCAACTATCCCCAAACTGTGGAAATCCCCTCTTCCCCCGACGATACAGTCGTGGTTTTCCAGGCTGGATCACTACATGTCTATGGAGGACATACTACTTTCGACCAGGAGCAGAGCCATGGAATTCTCTGAAACTTGGCTCCCCTGGCTTGAATTTAAGGAGTCCACCCACTATAAATACAAGATCTCCAATCTAGCACCATCCACAGCAGAAAATAACGGTTGAAGGCCAAGAGAAGCTCTAAATGAAGTATATGTGGATTTCCCATCCACCCCCCCACCATCCCCAACCCGTCACACCCTCCCCCTTTTTTTTTTTCTTTTCTTTCCCCTTGCCCCCCCCCCCCCTTTTTCCTCCTACCCCCTTCTTCTCCATACCAATGTAAAAAACAAGGACACAAACCAGTTGGTTCGAAGTAAGCAGGGTTTATTCATCTGAATATGCACTTATATAGTATTGCTTATTACTGGAAAGCCACCCCGCTTGCCGAACATTTATTGAACGTTGTATTGTTATTTGAATTGTGTCAATAAAAACAAATTACAAAAAAAAAAAAAAAAAAAAAAAAAACATAAATGCGAAATAGACAATTTACTGGTGACTTAACATTATGATGATAAAAAAAGAAGGCATGGACAAATGACTCATTTTCTAATGTTGTGATTTGCCTTAGAACCTTTTCTTCTAACAAGCCACAGAGATTTGCATCTTAAGGTGCGTACACACTGGTTGATAGATCGATGAACATCGGCCAGTGTGCACAAGTGATATATCGGTAAATGGCGTTGTTTACAGATATATCGTGTGGCTGTGTACCATAGCCGATACCTAATATATCTAAAGATATATCGGCGCATCATGCTGTGTAGGGTGATCCGCCAACTGCCCATACAGCCGTGACAGTAACCGCCGGTGATTGACAGCTCAGTGGGTGGCCCATTTGCAATGTCAGTCCCGACGGATTGGGCAGTGTGTATGGAGTACATCCTGCCCGATCCATCTGTAGATATATCGATTAATCTGCAGATATATCCATTAGTGTGTACCCAGCTTTAGGGACAGATTCAAACAGCCCTGCTAATTATTGCACAAGGGTAAGTAGCCTCAGACTTTTACTGCCGGAGCTATTCAATAACAACCTCCTTTTCACACACACACTGTGTTAACCCAAAGTTTTTGGGCTAAGGGGGGTATTCAATCCAGGCCCGTTTTCTTTTTTTCTCGCCAGCATATCGCCAGGCTGGATTCAATCACCTGCCGATCTTCAAAAAGGGGGCATATCCGCATAAACGCCTGTGGATTGTCGCGTGATCGCGATAATTCATAGCCCTTATCAGCAAAAAAATATATTTCAATGAGGTATCTTGCATTTATGTTGTACAAACACATGAAATGCAAACAAATATATTTTATTTGTGCATAACACAAGGTTTCAAAACATGTAACAAAGTTTGTGTACTATCTCAGGCACTGAATTTAAATGCCAAGCAATAATTTTTTTTCACATATTTTAGTGCCAGTTACATATCATGCCCTCAGTAATGCTGTTACACTTTCTGGAATGTATGGTTTTCGGAATAATTTGGATAACGGATATATGGATAAGGGATACTCAACCTGTACAAATTTGTTTGGAAAATGGGCAAAACCATGTGCACTGCAGGTGGGGCAGATGTAACATGTGCAGAGAGAGTTAGAGTTGTGTGAGTTATTTTGTTTATGGGCAGGGTAAATACTGGCTGCATTATTTTTACACTGCAATTTAGATTTCAGTTTCAACACACCCCACCCAAATCTAACTCTCTCTGCACATGTTACATCTGCCCCACCTGCTGTGCACATGGTTTTGCCCATTTTCCAAACAAATTTGTACTGCAATCAGATCAGAATAAGGGCCATAGGGCCTTATTCTAGTTCACTCTTTCTGACAAAATCCTTCTTAGATGGACAAAACCATGTGCACTGCAGGTGGGGCAGATGTAACTTGTGCAGAGAGAATTAGATTTGGGTGGGGTTTTACTTCAAAGTGAGATCTATATTGCAGTGTAACAATAAAGTAGCCAGTATTTACCCTGCACAGAAACAAAATAACTAACTCACCCAAATCTAATTCTCTCTGCACATTTTACATCGCCCCCTCCCCCCGCTTGCAGTACACATGGTTTTGTCCATCTAAGAATGATTTTGTAAGAAAAAGTGAACTAGAATACGGCCCATAGTGACATGTGGGGTAGGTGCGATATGAGCTGTACAATGTGTGCTATGCAATTTGAACTCTAAATGCATGGGCTGCACAGACTTTATGTTCTGTGTACATCGCACTGCTCTGTCGCACCTGTATTGGCACCTTAAGCTATTTGAACTATATAACTTTTGGACTAGACTTCAAAATGTAATTTAAATATGTAATGTACATCTGATTAAATGTTGTACAAATATAACTGCATGCACATACTATTTTGCCTTGTGATATGGACTAAAAAATTCAAATCGCATGTGAGAATTGCACCGTGTGGGCACCTGTAACCACATCTTTCCATGTGTAACCTACAATTGCGCTCACTATGATTAAACATAATGAAGGAAATGATTAATTTACACTATTTTTTATGAGAAAAGAAGTATATTGCTGTAAATCTAAAATTATAATCTGAGAAACTAAACTTTTTTAAAAAAAATGATATCGCTCAGAAGGGCCCTTCATTTGTCCGGGAGTTCTGAGTGAAACACTGTCGATATTCCAAGTGTTTCAATCTTTATTATTAAAAGTAGTAGAACAAATTCAATTTTGCTGCATAGAAAATGGCTATACCTTTGCAGAGGGGTCAGAACTATCAGAATTTGAAAGGAATTATCTTTCGAGGAGGGCCCACTCTTAATGGGATACGGTCGTATTGTCGACCCGACTTATGTAGACAGTGATTACGTCGACACCGCTGGGTCGACAGGCACCAAGGTCGACAGGGTTGTAGGTCGACATGAATGAAGGTCGACACGGTTTTAGGTCGTCATGGGTTAGGTCGACATGGGTTTTTTACCTTTTTTTTGAGCCGACATGTGCCAACAGGCAGTATTTAATGCCCTACCATCCACTAGGGCATGGCGGGAGAATAAAATAGTGTGCAGAGCATAGCGAGGCACCGTGCCCGAAGTATTGCGAGTGAAGTGAGACATTATGACATTCGGGTCAAAAAACAGTGAAAAAAAACGATGTCGCCCTCGCAACTTGTCAACCTAACCTAAGTCGACCTAAACCCATGTCGACCTAGACACCTGTCAACCTTCACCCATGTCGACCTTCAACCCTGTAAACCCAAGAGTGTCGACCGAATGGCTGTCAACAATACGATCCACACCCCTCTTAATATAATAAATAGTGACCTAGTAGTGCAGTTGTAACTGCGGTCACACACCGACACAGGTTATTTAAATAACATTTTTGATTTAACGTAATAAATGTAAAATGACATAATGAAGGATTATACAATGTCACTATGAAGAGCTCCCCTAGAATACAAAGCTTTGTGACAATGCAAAGCACATACATTACAGAGTACATAGGTACACACGGCTAGATATTCTCACGCACATTTGTTTGTTTAAAGCTGTGCAAACTTGCAGATCGAATTGTGAACTTTGTAGCATTATTGGGCTTTAAACAATGGACCTTAGTGACTAATAATAACGTATTGCACAAACATTAAGTAATTTAATAGGTGGAAAGCACAGTGTTATCTACACATGAGCTTTGCTAAATTTGTCACGCATGTAGTGGGGTCAACAAAAGTTCTGGCCATGCTGCAAGTACAAGGCCCAGTTCACGAAACGCCCAATAACCCGCACACATATATTATTATTATCCCACATTAAAACACTTTTGCAGTAAGATGTTTAAATGTTATGGTAACTGTTCTGCAGGATAGGAAACCCGAACAGCTGGTAAGACCCAGGACAGGGGCATGGAGTCGAATATGCTGGGAGGTTTTCACCAAGGAACCCCAAAAGAAGATTTGGACTTGCCTGCCTGGGCCACCCAGTAACTGGACAGTTCTGTAACTTACTAGGTCATACAGAATAGTTACTTCTGAACACCGTTGCCACACGGACACAGAACAGAATAGGGTGAGGCAAGGCAGGTGTGAAATCTCCCACGGCCGTGAGGGGGATGCAGATGTACTAAGCGACACTGGGGTAGATGTATGAACCGGTCTATAATGTTTATGAAAAGTGCGAATTATAACTCACCGATAATTCCTTTTCTTGTTAGAGATCCCATGGCAGCCATAACACTGGGATATCCTCCCTTCTCCTAGTTCAGACAGAATGTTTTTCAGGGACCGCCCACCTTGGGTATAATAGCCTCCTCATCCCTCTCCTCTGTGTCTTTCGTTTGTCTCCGTTTCCATCGGTTTCTGAAAAACACATATATCTGGGAGGGATCTAGATGGCTGCCATGGGATCTCTAACAAGAAAAGGAATTATCGGTGAGTTATAATTCGCACTTTTCTTTTACGATCCCCATGGCAGCCATAACACTGGGACATACCCAAGCTTATCACAAATGGGAGGGAGACCATGATATATGCACTTAAGATTTATTACTCTCATCAGTTAGCTTTCACTGACAGAGCTTCATTTAACACATGGTTCCCAAAGTGGGCAGTTGTTATATCCAGGGCATAATGCTTCGAGAACGTATGGAGCGACGACCATGTTGCCGCGAGGCAAATGTCCTTCACCGACGCTTTGGCCTTCTTAGCCCATGACGTTGAGATTGCCCTAGTAGAGTGTGCCTTTATGATAGAAGGTACTACTTTATCCTCATGTTGATAGGCGTAGATTATCACTTCTCTGACCCATCTGGAGATGGTCTGTTTGGCTGGACATAAGCCTTTCCTCGGACCCTCTGGGATAATGAATAAATGGTTTGTCTTCCTTATGCTGGCCGTTCTCTCCTTGTATGTGGATATAGCTCGCACCAAGTCTAGCATATGCAAAGTCTCTTGCTCCTCATTCTCTGGTTCTGGGAAGAAACTCGGCAATATTATATCCTGGCTCAGGTGGAAAGAAGATATCACCTTTGGAAGGAAGTTTGGGTTTGTTCTTAAAACTACCCTGTCTGGGAAGATGACCAAGTAGGGTTCTTCAATCCATAAGGCCTGCAGTTCTCCAATCCTCCTTGCCGACGTCACTGCAATGAGAAATACCACCTTCCACACCAGGAATTTCATCGGAATTTCTGCAAGAGGTTCGAACGGTTCTTTAGCCAGAACTTGTAATACTAGGTTCAAATCCCAGGGAGCTACTAGAGATCTTACAGGTGGACGCATCTTTCTCATGGCTCTAGAGAATCTCTTGACCATCTTCTCCTCCGCCAGACTACGGTCCAGAAGGATACTTAGAGCTGAGATTTGTGACTTAATCGTAGCTGTTGCTAAGCCCATCTTGAAGCCGTCCATCAGGAACTGTAGTACTTTTGAAGTTGGTATTTCGTGGAATTCTTCCTTAAAGCTTCCCCAGCTTAGGAATTTAAGCCAAGTTTTATAGTAGACTAACGATGACACTTTCTTCCTGGCCTCCAGAATCATCCCCACTACTTGGTTGGATAGATTGTACCTCTTCAGAACCTTCCGCTCAATTTCCACACCTTTAAGGAAAATATAGCTGGATCTGGATGACAGATTGGTCCTTGCGTCAGCAGGTTGGTCTGTACTGGTATACTCCATGGCTCTTGTATGCTCATGTTGAGTACCTTTGAAAACCACGGTCTTCTGGGCCAGTCCGGTAGGATGATAATCACCTCCACCCTGTCTTCTGCTACTTTCTTCAGAACTTTGCTTATCATTGGGATGGGGGGAAACACGTATCCCAGCCTGAATTTCCATTTTATTGAAAAAGCATCCATAGCTAGGGCTTGTGGGTGATAGAATTTGGAGCAGAAGTTCTTCACCTTTCTGTTGCCAAACGTCGCCATGAGATCTATCTCTGGGAGACCGAATCTTGTCACAATAGAGTTGAATGCTGTCTTGCTTATCTCCCATTCTCCGGGAAGCACTTCCTTGCGACTTAGGAAGTCTGCTAGTACATTTTCCGATCCCGGAATGTTTACCGCCGATATTGACTGAAGATTCGCCTCTGCCCAAGCTAGAATTTTCTCTGAGACCATCATCAGTCTCCTTGCTCTTGTGCCCCCCTGGTGGTTTAAGTATGAGACTACAGTCTTGTTGTCTGACATGACCCTCAGGTGCGAATCTCGAATGACTTGGGACAGCCTCTCTATCGATCTCCAGACCGCCAGTAACTCCCTCACATTGGAGGATCTCTGACTCTCTTCTGTCGACCAGGTTCCTTGAACAGATCTTGATTGCAGGTGAGCACCCCAGCCCAGCATACTTGCGTCTGTTGTCAGAATTAGGTACTCCGGGTTTTCCAGCTTTGTGTACTTCGTTTCCAAACCTCTTGTCCACCACCGCAGTGACCTTTTCGTCTTGTCGTGCAGGGACACCAGTTGCCTTTCGCTGTTCCTGTCTCTCGAATAGTGAAGAAACTGCCACTGGAGAGTTCTCATTCTCCATTGGGCCCATGGTATTATCTGGATGCACGATGCCATCATGCCTAGTAGCTGGAACACCTGACACAAAGGAGATCTCTTCTTTAGAAACAGTGACTTTGCTAAGTGATGGATTCTTACGCATCTCTCCACTGATAAGGCTACTGTGAACTTTCCAGTGTCTATTCTCAAACCCAGAAACTGGATCTTTTGACACGGGACCAGTTGGCTCTTCTCTAGATTGACCACCCATCCGTGTCTCTGAAGGAAATTGATAGTTGTCTCGATGTCTCTTTGCACCCTTTCCTTGGATTCTCCTGTCACCAGAAGGTCGTCCAGGTATGGCCAGATTTGGATCTTCTGTTGCCTCAATTCCGCCATTAGGGTTACCAGCACCTTCGTGAATATTCTGGGTGATGTCTTGAGGCCAAAGGGAATGCATGTAAATTGGAAGTGACTCCCCATTACCGAGAATCGGAGAAATTTCCTGTCTCGATGACACACTGGCACATGGTAGTAGGCATCTCGCAAGTCTATTGACGCTAAGAACTCGCCTTTCTTCAACCCCATCATAATCGATCTCACACATTCCATGCGGAATTTCAGAGTCTTTATCCATGTGTTGAGGTCTCTCAGATCCAAGATGGTCCTGAAGCCACCTGTGCTCTTTTTCACTAAAAACAGGTTCGAGTAGAACCCTTTCTTCCTCTGAGTTTCTGGTACTGTTTCTATAGCTTCTATTTCCAGCAACTGCTGGATCTTCAATAGTAGCTCTTTTCTCTGTCTTATGTCTTTCGGAGTCTTTGAGACCAGGAACCTGTTGCAATAGGGTACTTTCATAAATTCTATCCTGTACCCGTTGTTGACAATGTCCAGGACCCATCTGTCCCTTATGGTCTCTCTCCAGATCTCCGCAAACCTTAATAATCTTGCTCCCACCTTCAGTGGATAGTCATGACCTTCCCCCTCTCCGAAAGGACTGGCGGAAAGTTTGCCTGGATGTACTGGCACTGCCTCTTCTGAAGAACGGCCGCCCCGGCCTGTAGCTCTTCGCATCTCTATAACCCTGTTTGCCGACATTCGGAATAGGGAATTTATTTCTTTTGTCTTGGGGTAACCTAGTTGATTTCCCCCCAGACAGTTTCTGGATCATACTGTCCAGTTTAGACCCAAACAAGTAGGTACCTTCAAATGGGAGCGTAATCAGTCTATTCTTAGACCCTGCGTCCGCACTCCATGGTTTCAGCCATAAGGCTCGCCTTGCCGAAACGCCTGCTGCCATGGTTTTTGCTGCTAGTGAGACTGTATCTAGAGAGGATTCGCATAAATATTCTATGCCCTTTTGCATGATCTCCACACTCTTAATCAAGTATTGTTTTGAAATACGCTCCTCAATGTCCGTATGCAAGTTAGTCGACCACAGCCTAAGCGCTCTCACCACCGATGCTGTAGCCACACTCGCCTTGAGAGATGTAGCAGCTGTAGCATGTACTTTGCGTAAAGCGTTCTCCATTTTTCTGTCCATAGGATCCCTAAACGTTGCGCCATCTTCTACTGGGATTGTGGTTTTGGACACAATCTCGGCTACCGCACCATCCACTTTAGGGACCAGACACCAGTTGAGGAGCTCCTCATCCTTATATGGATACATTCTTTCTAATCTATTATTTGTTCCTGTTCTTTTATCAATGTTAGACCACTCCTTGGTTATCAAGTCTCTAATCATCTTATGTACTGGGAAGCACCTGTTCTTTTTAGGTTTGTCTTGGAACAATGGATTATCTTCCTCCGTGTCCACTGGCTCCTTAAAGTTCATTGCTTTGTAAATCTTTTTTAGCAAATTCTCTACTATCTCTAAATTAAATGACCTGGAATCCTCAATTTCCCCAGGTTCATCCTCGGAATCCTCTTTTTCTACCACCTCAGCTGGATAATCGTCTACTTCTTGTGATAACTCTGCTTGCTCTCTGGATCTTTTAGGATTTTGACTTTGTACAAACTCTTCCTTGGACACAAATGAATTTTTCATCCATTCCATCAAGTTTTTTAATACATCCGTCTGTTCCACTTGCTTAGTGATTTTTGACTGGGTTTGCAAGCATTTTCCACACACTGTGGGTTTGTCCACAGATGAGAATAGCATATCACAGGTCATGCAAGTACATGAAACAACCTTCTTCTTTGCAGTCCTCTTTTTAGGCACAGGTGAAGAAGGCACACTATAATAAAAAGGATAATTACTATCTAACCTTAAAACAAACCATCTAATGCCCATAAAAACCAGGGTTACCTCAATTGGGCATCAGCAGGCTTAGGGGAAGAAGGTAGATCCATCTCTGACCAGCCTAGCAGACTCCTGAAACGAGTGACAGTCTGCTGGCAATACAGGTTTAAATAGCGCGCTTTAACCCTGCGCTCTCCGCTCTGGCCGCTCAAAGCATAGCCATGTGGAACCAACACATCCAGCCCAGTACCCGGGGGATGTTTTAGCCCGTGCACCTGTGAGCACGCTGGGCGGAAGTGCGGCATCAGCGTGCTTCCGCCCCTTCTGCCTGCGGCGTTACTACAAGTCCTACTGCCGCTATGACTGCTGCAAGTCAGCCACCTCCAGACGCTGCTGCGCCTCTGCTACATCCCCACACCAGCGAGGGTCCCCTGCAGTCTTCCTACCCGCGCGCGCGCCGGCGCACTACAGGTACCAAACGGCGCTGTCATGCTGGCAGCTGTTTTTTCTAGGCAGGTATACTTAGCTGTACGGCAGGACCCAGTCCACACTCCTTTCAGCTCCTCCTCTTCCCGGGCAGCTACCCATCAGCTGAGGCTGATTCTGAGGCACCCGCTCAAACAAATAAAATACCCTGTACTGTCTAACTAACGGAGACAGAAAGAAAAGACACAGAGGAGAGGGAGGAGGAGGCTATTATACCCAAGGTGGGCGGTCCCTGAAAAACATTCTGTCTGAACTAGGAGAAGGGAGGATATCCCAGTGTTATGGCTGCCATGGGGATCGTAAAAGAAATATTGACTCCCGCTTCTCCTGCCATAACGTGGAGAAGCGGGCACCTGTATCTTCGAAATGTATTAAGGACCCTCTTAAAAATAAGGAGAGCCATTATGTTCGAGGACCACGAATGCGCCTTGTAAAAAAACATAAAAAAACAGCTGCCCCTCTCCCCCCGGCCGGCTCAGTGGCCATGCGTGAGATCTCGTGCACAGCCTGGAGCCAGCAGCAGGGCTAGCGTTGTCCCTGCAGTGGGCATAGGACAATGCTAGCCCTGGGCTGGCGAAGCGACTAGGGTGGCTTGACGGGCGATGTATGCCTAGGAGGCTGTTCATATATTGCCCACGGCGCTAATTACTGGGGGATTTAAGGGGACAGCTGGTAATACAATTAAAAAAACATTACCCCCCCCCCCCCAGTTAACTAACGTTAAGTGCAGCATATGCACTTACCGCTACTCTAGTTCATATATCGGCCCCACTGTTCGGACACAAGGCAGCGGCACTAGAGGCAAACAGGGATACGGGCTCAGTATGCTGGACTGAGGACCAGGCAACTAGGATATAACTCAGACCGGAGGGCCTAATAAAGTAGCCGGTTAGAAGAACCAGTAATCGGAACACTGGGTGAAAGCGCCCCCTGATCGCCAGGGAGATGCCGAGCTGTGGGGAGAGGGAGGCAGAAGGGACGTCCCGTCCACCTACCAAGGGCTAGGAGTCAGGGGAGATGAGATGCGGCTTGTGACCATATTAATTCATAGTTCTCCAAGGGGAGCAGTTATCTGGGGCGCAACCTGTAGCAGCACAAGACAAATTACAGATTCCGTAACCAGTGAGTGTCAACAATTACTCATTATACCATATACCCACTGAGGTTAATTATGGCCATATTATTATACTGATTACATGCATAAGTCATTAGGTTAACCCCTAAAGGTCGACATGCATTATGCCAACATTAGGTCAAGACATGCATTTGGTCGACATGTAAAAAAGGGTCAACATGAGGTTTTCATGTTTTTTTTTTTGGTCACCATGGACACCGTATAAGTGTACCGCTTCACTGCCCATTCTTCGGGCAAGGTACCTCGCTATGCTCGGCATACTATTATATACCCACTATATGCCCACTTGGATAGTAAAACATGTCAGCATTTTCCAATAAGACTTAACGGTTATGTCGACCTATACTGGTCCACATCCCTTGCAAAGCATGTAATGGGGAGTAATGCTGCAATGGCCACTTTTTACTAGTGTTAATGATCTGCTTGCTTAGTAGACAAGTTCAAAACACAGCACAAGGGGAGGAGCCAGTGCACCCACACTGAAAGTTCTTTTATGTGCCTGTCTCTCCTGCGGAGGTCTCAATCCCCATAGTAGTGAAGCCCAGTATCCCATTGGACGGTAGAGAAATATGTAACACACTTTTTCATTCAAACGTTTTACTGCAAAAAAAAGAATGTGAACCCAATGCCAGGTAGTGTTGGGTGGTCTAAAAGCTTCATGTGAGCAAGCAATAGGGAATCACTGGGTCCAGATCATAGATCCACATCATGTGGCTAATCAAGCACTATTGTGAGACAAGCTAACAAAATAACTGTTCAATAAATAGGGAGATAATTAACCTCATAACCCAGTATTTCCCAACCCCTTTCTTCATGGCACCAAACCAGAACATGATGTCCAGAAACTCAAGTAAAATGCTGTAATTAGTACTACCATGGCTTGTTAAACAAAATGTGTACAAGTAATTCATACTTGCCTACCTGACCCTCTCCATGCGGGAGAAAATGCTCTGCTCCTGGACTTCCCTGGTAATGTATGATTGTCATCACCTGTGGTGGAACACCTTTACCTAGCTCCTCACAGGTGATGGCAATCATACATTACCAGGGAAGTCCAGGAACAGGGCATTTTCTCCCGCATGGAGAGGGTCAGGTAGGCTAGTATGCAGTAATTCAGGCATTCCCAACCATGGTCCTCAAGGCACATCAACAGTGCAGGTTGTAGTGATATCCAGGCTTGAGCACAGGTGACTTAATTAGTACCCGAGTGATTCTGATTAAACCATCTGTGCTGAAGCCTGGATATCACTAAAACCTGCACTGTTGGTGTGCCTTGAGGACCGTGGTTGGGAATGCCTGCAGTAATTCATTACAGGTTGAACACCGATTATCCGGCATCGTCGGTTCCAGCACTGTGCCGGATTACCGAATTTGCCGGATTATCAGTGATACTATTTTAAAGCACCATAACCCCGCAGCGCGATCCCCGCAGCCCGGCTCTCACCTCCGCCACACCACCCGCAGCTTCTCTCCGGCTCCCATGGCATTCCACCTCCCGCAGCAATTATTGGATCCCGCAGCATGACCCCCCCCTGCATCCCAATACCCTCCCACTATCTCTCTAAACCTTCCCACTGCCCTTGCAACTACTTCTAAGCCCTCCCACAGTACCCACTATGTCTAAAAAGCAAACAAAACTTACTTCCGGCATCAGAGATGGTCGCTGATGAAAAAGAAACTGCCGGGGGGAGCCCGGCAGTGGTAATCAGCTGGTCGCAGGAGCATGTTCCTGCGACCAGCGATCACCACAGGGGCAAAAACGGGAGCGCGCACCCGGCGATATATCGCCGGTGCACACTCCCATTGCGGGCAATATGGCACAAAATTAACCATTAATTCTCTTTGTACTCTGGTGTCAAAGTATTTGTTTTAAGTAACATGTACATCTAGTAATAGAATATAAATGTCTAAAGCAGGCATTCCCAACCTCGGTCCTCAAGGCACACCAACAGTGCAGGTTTAAAGGTGCGCCGGGTGCAATGAGATGTGCGCTCCAGTCACACATCTCATAGCTCAAAAAGTATGTGCTGTACATACTTTTTGCACTAGATCTCATCTCATTGCAATGCAAAACCTATGCGATCCGATCTAGTCAAAATTGTATACAATAACTGTACCGTGTATGTGCACATTTCGTGATATCCAGGCTTCAACACAGATGGTTAAATCAAAATAACTCCGGTACTAATTAAGTCACCTGTGCTCAAGCCTGGACATCACTAAAGGGGTGTACACGCGGAGCGGTCCTTCTAAGCGATTTTGATTACATAGTCAAAATTGCTTAGTAGGTTAGTAAAGATTGCTTTCAAGGTTACACAAATCCCCCGATATTATTGCTCTTAGTAAAAAAGGAGTTGCCAGGCAAGAATATTTTGACTAGATCGGTAGCTGTCTAGTCAAAATCGATGGTTTTCAATAGGCGATCTGCAATTAAACACCAATCAAGTATGTTAATTCTAGTATAGTCAAAATCGCCCATAGACAAAATCATTAGTCATTTAGTCAAAATCACTGTTGTATCTAGCCAAAATCGCTTAGTCAAAGTTGCTCACTAGCAAAAATCACTCCATGTGTACACCCCTTAAAACCTGCACTGTTGGTGTGCCTTGATGGCAAGGTTGGGAATGCCTGGGCTAAAGAAAACCATAGCTTACAAATAAACCATACCCCTAGAATTTGCGCTTGCAGATCATTTAACAGCATTTGCTTTGTTTTAGGTGATGAATGCTCCATTTGTTTACATTCATTTCAAGTGTAAAGGGCCTACACACGGTGAGATGTTGCTGAGCCATCTGAGCAATGTAGACAGCTCAGCACACAGCACTGCACAGCGATGTGTCAGCACTGTGTGCTGAGCGATCTGTCAGGGCCAGTGTGGAGAACACTGGCACTGAACGGCGATCTCACTAGATCTACCCAGCATGCTGGATTTTAAATGCCGTGCATCACTATCGTTATGGCTCCTACACACGGAGCGATGTAGGGGCATTTTCTAAGCGATCCCGTCCAATCGCTTAGAAAACATCCTAAAATCACCCGTAGGCCCCATAAAATCTTGGGAGTCACATGAATGTCTACCCATTGACACGTCACCTCAATATCCACAAGTGCCACTGCATTGCCTTGCGCTCACATTTGGCATGTGGTGTCACTGATGCTTAACACAGCATCAGGTGCTAACAGCCTAATAATAACTCACACATACTTTGTCTGCAAATAAAATGATTAGCAAAGTAACACACATATCACACCAGAATATTAACCTTTATTTCTACTGTGCTATAGAGACTGATCATTCCCAGCAGCCATTGCTCAAGCGGGACTAACAAAGAGCCTTACAGTATAAACAAATGTTAAAGAGGGGTCAGAGTTATTTATGCAGAGAGAAGAAATACATTTATTTTATTGCAGGATAGTAGTTACTGGTTGTCAAACATGGAATATGCACAGATTCCCTGTAACCTCTGAGTTTGATCCTCATTAATGTATGATGACGACAACAAGTGCTCCCATGTAGACATAAAAAGAGTATATACTGTAAACAGCCGGCGCAGCAGTATGCTTGCAAGGATGAGAATATATAGGGACCATATCTCTCATACTGTCCCAAGACACCATCTTATGGGGCCTACACAGGGGGGCGATTTCGGGGGGCATTTTCTAAGTGATCTTACTAGAAGGCTTAGAAAATGCCCCTACATCGCTCCGTGTGTAGGGGCAAAGCAATAGTGATGCGCGGCCCAGAACGTCACTATCGCCCGTTGATCAATATCCAGAATGCTGGATGAATCTAGTTAATTGCCGGTCAGTGCCAGTGTTCTCACCGGAGAACACTGGCCCCCGACAGATTGCTCAGCACACGGCGCTGATACATTGCTCAGCTTACAGTGCTGACACATCGATGTGTGCTGAGCGATCTAAATTGCTGAGATCGCTCAGCAGTGTCATCCCGTGTATAGGCCAAATTAGCCTGATCTCTCCCCCATCACTACCCCTAACTCAATCTTGCTGCTTGTACTGTACACCCCAATTGTACCCTCTACCCCTTCACCCTGCCTTTGGCGGTCATGTTGTGTTTATAGTAGATCTGGGATGTGTGTGTGTCCAAACCTAAACTGCAATGTAAAAGTAAAGGTGAGCATATACTAGGGCGAATTGAGACGCCCAGGACCTTCTCGGGCAGCAGGATCGCATGCGGTATACAGTATAGTATAAGATACGATATATCGCACGTGATCCCAGCCAAGCCTGCCCGGCTTGGATGTGAACCAACAGATCGCTACAGCAACCGGGGTGACTTGCGGGGTCCACAGTCACAGGACCGCACATCGCATCAGAGCTGCCATCAATCAAACGCAATTTGGACACTTTTCATGCGAATGATTACAGCAATCGCATTAAAAGAGCCCAAATCACATGCAAATCGCCTAGTGTATGGGCACCTTAAAAGCCGTTCTGCGTACAGGAACAGCAAGTAATTACCCTGCATGCAAAACAAATGTATATGTGCCCCTTGCTTGCAACAGTTTGTTCATTCCTCTGAGTGCCAACGTTGCTGTGAGTGATCCTCAAAATATCCTCTAAAAATTCCAGCGTCGCTCACAGCGACTGTTCTTTTAGTATCAATAAATAAACTACAGCCAAGTCAATTCATTAAAGTTTAGTTGCATATAGCGCCCCCAAAAAAAGAACAGTTGCTGTGAGCGACGCCTGCATTTTTACTGGATATTTTAAGGATATTTCACATCAACGTTGGCACTCAAAGGGTTAATGATGTAAAGCTACTTGCATTATTATAATGACAACATCCTTTCCCCAAATAAGTGCTGTTATTGGGGATTATGCTTGGTGTGCCTGAGGACCACTAATTGGATACCACATGCCTTCAGAAGTGAAGAAACATCACTACATTTCTTACTGTTTCTCCTATAGTACTTTTTCAGGCTGTCCAATTTGGTAGCATCTCCAAAATAGACATTTTTGCAGGAAAACACAGGTTCAGTGAGACCTGTGTGTTATTACTGCCTCAGTCCCATTTTCACACAAATGCAGCCTACTTGCTGTACTTCACTATATATAATGATTAATGCTGCATGATGCAGGCCCATACCAGAATTATATTTGTATTTCTATCCATAATGTCAACACAGATAAAGAGCTATACCACTACCCTGAAAGCAGAAAGCAACAGTCATGTACACACACAGCATCAGCCAAAAAACCACAAATAGAATAAAGGGTATAACTGAGGTCAGGGATTCAGGAGCCTCCAATGAGTTATAACTGGAACAGATGATGTGTATTTCTGCACTCTAGGGCTGGCTGCAATGCTACATTTGTTACAGGGATTCTGTCCTCATACTACTGTAATAATGTATACAGCAGGCTAGTAGTGGTGGCTGCTATAGCAATGTCTGGTGTTACAGTTCATGGGAAGAGGGCATATATCTCTCACTACAACCCGGGAAGCAGTGCTCAGGACATGAGCTTCACTGCTGCTTGTTAGTGATTACCTTAGTGTCAGGGTTCTGGCTCTCTTCCTCTATTCTCCCCCAGCAGCAGCCTGGTGACCACAGCCTGCCATGCGCAGTAACAGCAGCACCGCCTCCTCTCCCTTCCCTCTACACACACACATAAGGAGGGGGAAGCCGGAGCTGAGCAAACACAACTAACCCTGAGTTACACGCACTGATACTGTACAGTCAGTGACAGCAATGTATGTACAAAGTATCACACAGCCGGCTGCAGTGTGCAGAGTCAGACACAGAGCATGCTGTAACGGGTATGGATCATTAGGTCACTAGCAAGTAGGTCGACACCACTAGGTCCATATGGAGGAAGGTCGATAGGGTCATTAGGTCGACATGGGTAAGGTCGACATTGAAAAAGTCAACATTTAAAAAAAACTTTTTTACCCGAATGACGACAAATGTTGTATAGTAAAATGCAAATTGAGATATTTCTTTAATTTGTTGCACATCATCACAGCTTACCACACTTCAAAATACATTATATTGAAATAACATATTTTTAAAATAAAAATAATGCATTCTATTATTATTATTGTTATTATTGTGGCACAGTGGTTAGTATTGCAGCATCACAGCACTAATCTTCCCACTGTCAACCTAATGCTTGTGTCACCCTTCCAACCCTGTCGACCTTGTCAACCTATTTCAGGGTTGCCGACTTTCAGATTCTCCTCTCCGGGAGGAGACTTTCCGCAGCCGTTCGGGGGGTGGGGCTTAAGCGTGACATCATTAAGCCCCCCCCATGATGTAAAATAGCCTAATTCAGGGATCTCCGTGGAGGAGGCGGGGCTAAAATGATGCGATTGTGCCATTTTAGCTCCGCCCCCCTCCTCTGAGATCCACGGGCTGCGGCATTTAAATGCCATGATCGGGGGTGCAGTGAGGGTTGCCCACCTTTCCGGGGGGCCGGTAGGGGAACGCGATTTTCGGGAGACTCCCGGCCATTCCAGGAGGATAGGCAACCCTGACCTATTTCAGGTGTCAACCCAATGTATGAACCCGATCTTCATTGAATGGACCCTATGACCCATACCGCTAACATCAATGGTAGATTTTAACTAGGGGGCCTGAACAGTGTGCAGTTTACAAAGTGCCATGCAATGGTTCCAATTCATGGTTTTACATCAGTGGAGGGAAACCACTTTTAGTTAGCATAATTATTGGGGAACGCAAAATGTGAAAGGCCAATTAGGGAAATATGGTGGGATTAACCAGCACATGTCAAGGGCCGAGGTAATAATGGACCTCCTGTATCAATTGCAAAACCATGTGTGGCAAAACATCGAGGACTGTGAACAAACCATGATCAATATTTTACACCTAACATCTAGAAGCAAACTCGGGATTATTTAACAATTGCCAATTTTGCTGTGGCAATTTTACATAGAAACAGAATTTTACAGCAGATAAGAACCACTAGGTCAAGCATGTCCAAACTACGACCCTCCATCTGTTGTGAAACTTCAAGTCCCATCATGCCTTGCCAGTTTTGTAATTAGGGAAAGCTAAAACTGTGGCAATGCATGATGGGATTTGTAGTTTTACAAGAATGAAGAGCCATAGTTTGGACATGCCTGCACTAGGCCGATCGAGTTTTCTCCATTTACATGCATACACAGCACTTTATAGCTTACAGTCAACGGATGATGTATACTTGGCAGGAACCCCATACTTAAGCTGGGTACACACGACACTATGTGTTTTCCCTTGAACTCCTAGGCAAACAATACATTGTGCATACACATTGAACAATATGGGTAATGATATCATTCATTGACGTCATTCTGTTAAAGCTCCGGACGTGCAGTCATTGACGATATACAGATGGTGCCCCTCTCAGCCATCCTGCCAGGTTGCCATGGTGATGTTTCTGGCAGAGCTGGCGGATGGCGGGGATGCGCAAGGGTCCCACTCAGCTGGGCGTCAGGGAACGCTTCTGATTCAGGGAAACGGGCAGGGAGCAGGCAGAGCGGGGAGACAGTTAGGGAGTGGGGAACAGGGCTGCAGGGAGAGTGGTGCGCACGCACCCCCTTCCTGGCGCACAGCGGTGGACGGCGATGGCATTGTCAGGAGCCGCTCTAATGGGAGCGGCTCCATCTGTAGTCAAAATTGAGCTACATGTAAAGACAGCAGAAACATTGTTAAGGACCCATGGGAGCATGCATTGTTAACGATATTGAGCATACGGACATTACAAACAATATCGCCCAGAAGGGCTGAAATATCACTGCGTGTGTACCCAGCTTTACATTTAGAATACTTTTTTATTTTTAATTTTACACACACACAATTTTGAATAAATATCTGCATTTCTGTGCAGATGCAGAGTGCGCGCGGCCACGGGTGCACACACCCAAGATTGCGGGCGGGGGAGTGGAACAGCAGGCCAGGGGATTCGCCCATGGGAACACTCAGTGACGCAGGGGTCTGGCAGCTGACATCACCGGATGTCAGCTGCCCGCCCATTTCCTGTCAAGTGAAGCAGCCTTGCGAGTCAACCAGAATAAGGGCCAAGGAGTATGTCAGGAGAAGTATCTTTGTCGTACACATGCCCTCACGTCCCTACCATCAATCTCCATCTAACTACCCCTCACCATTTCTGCCTTCTTCCTCCCCCCTCAGTGCACACCTCCCAACTGTCCCAATTTTTGTTGATTGTCCCGCAGGGTCGGCACTGTCACCCAGTGTGTGTGGGTGTGTAAGGGGGGGGGGGGGGATGATCAGGGAAGCTCCGGGTGACAGATCAGGTCAAGGCAGGTAAGTGAAGCAGGAACTGTAGGTGAGGAGAGCGTTTGGTGGACAGCTAGCCTATACAGCATAAGCCACATCCACTCCACACCAAGACTGCCTATGATGCGCTACTATGACGGGACTCAGGCACAAACCCTGAGCACCGCCGCAACAGCGGGCAGGTCCAGACTCGTTTGATCTGTATCCACATCTTCCTATCTGTATTGACCCAACACAATCTATCAGGAGCCATTACCACACTTCTATTGGAAGCTCAATTACAACTACAGACTTAGGGGGAGATTCTCTAAGCTAAAAATGCGGTAAAAACCCTGTTATCAGGGTTTTTACCGCATTTTAAGATGCTGTAAGCAGGGTTACTGGCGGGGGGTACACAGCACCGGGTGTGTGAGTGAGGGGGGAGCCGCCGGGACCTGCTGGGACCCGGCGACTCTCACCGCAAAGGACAGCTCAGCGCAAGAGCTGTCCTTTGCTATAATTATTGCATATGTTAGAACATATGCGATAATTATAAATGCGAAGAGAGGCGAAGGGGGGCGGAGATTCTTAGAGAATCTCCCCCTGAAGCCCTGTACACATGGGGCGATATATCGCTCGGTGTCCCATTTGCATCAGCAACCAGAGATGGTCGCTGATGAAAAAGAAACTGCCAGGGGAGCCCGGCAGTGGAAATCAGCTGGTGATCACTACGGGCAGAAAACAGGAGCGCGCACCCGGCGATTTATCGCCGGTGCACACTCCCATCAATGGGAATATGGTCGCTCAGCGACCTTATTCCCAGCGATATTTGCTATAATCGCCCCGTGTGCACGCACCATTACAGATGTGCAAGACACCTCAGTCAGCATTTTTCCACCCAGCCTCACTAATTTGTGAAGCACGAATTTCTTTGCTGGATAAACTGAGACATTTATCAGTTATGGACTACTGAGGAATACCCTTACTCCAGCAACCCCATATAAATATATGTGTTTTTTTTTATACTACATGTTTTTATTTTTTGCTTTATACTATATTTTATGATTATACCCATTCATGTTTGTAGCAGCGTAGTTGAGTACACCTGTGCAAATCAAGTAAAGAACTATTTGATTAACATAAATTTCCTTCTTACATTTATTAAGGTGACACACACCAAGAGTGATTAACATTACACACTCTACTACTAGGACAGAGCGCAGTACCTATACCCAATATTACGATGAACGATGTGGCCATGTCCAGGCACCGACATCTCCCCCACGCTGCATTGCACAAACTTTTGCAAGCTGCCGCCCCTCCACAGTCACACCCCCCTGCTCCGCAGTCATACACAGAGAGGGGCCAGTGTGGCGAGCAAGGGATTTCAAATAAATAGGTAGCCGCAGAGCTCTCTCAACTAAACAGCGTCCGACCTATTCATTTGAAATCCGCTGCTTGCCACCGCCCTCTCTCCATGTTTGCAAAAGGAGGGGGTTACTGCGATGTGGTGGCGGGGTGCAGGGGTGTGGGAGTGTGGCAACGCACTGAGGGACAGACCCCGAACACCCGTGGTCATGGAACGATCGAGTAAACCCTCTGATCATTTACTTAATCGTTCTGTGTGTGGCCATGATCATGGGTCTTCCGGATTTCAAAGGAAATGGATCAGTCAGATGCGTGCAGGCTTCAAGGTGTAAAAAAAAATAGAAAAATAAATAAAAAACCAGCACCAGGCTGAAAGAGCCGGGGCCGGTAATAAAAAAATCAGGAAACCCGACAAATAGGGGTTCCCCGATTTTTTATAACCAGCCCCAGGCTCCAGGTCCGGGGCTGGTTCCCAAAATACGGGGGACAAAATGACTAGGGGTCCCCCGTATTTTAAGAACCAGCCCCAGGCCAAACCAGCCAGCATGGTAAAGTCACAGCCGGGGGACACTTATTAGATAAGGTCCCGCGGCCAAAACATTAACCCTACCGACCAGTCAGCCTGGACAGGGGCCCTAGGGGAGTGGGGACCCCCCCTCCAAGACTTACCTGACCAGGCTGAAGCCGGGTGCTGTCCCCGGTGACCCTGGGCGGTGGTCATCGGGCTGATTTCAGTGTAAAAAAATAGAATAATCTATTGTCTTTTACTGTGGAACTATGAGTCCCAGCAAGCCAGGACTTGGAGAACCACAAGTCCCAGCCTGTGGGGCATTAAAGGGCCCGCTGGCACTTGTAGTTCTACAGTAAAAGAAATAGTTAAATAAACACACACTGACAACACAGAAAAATTAAAGTTTAATAGATACATTATACACACATACTGATAACTACCTATCTTGAGCCCGTAGGTAGGTCCCGGGGCTCCAGGGCTTCAGAGTCTGGGGCTCCAGGGCTTCAGGATCCGATGAAATCCATAGGGGGAACCTGTGTAAGGAAATCCTACTTACCAGGTCCTGTGGCGAAGATCCTGCCGTCTCCGCCATAGTCCACCACATCAGCCGCCGCTACCCCACTCACAGACTGAGAGGCGCAGAGATCTTTCACCTTCCGCGCCTCTCCACTGAATGATTCTATTGGCCGCCTTGCGGCCAATCAGGAGGCGACTTTCTCGGCTCCTGATTGGCCGCTAGGCGGCCAATAGAATCATTCAGAGGAGAGGCGCGGAAGATGAAAGATCTCTGCGCCTCTCAGTCCATGAGCAGGGTACCGGCGGCTGATGCGGTGGACTACGGTGGAGACAGAGAAAATGACAGGATCTTCGCCACAGGACCTGGTGAGTAGGATTTCCTTCCACAGGTTCCCTCTATGGATTTCATCGGATCCTGAAGCCCTGGAGCCCCGGACCCCCGACTCAGCAGCCCTGAAGCCCCGGACCTACCTACGGGCTCAAGACAGGTAAGTATCAGTATGTGTGAGTATAAGGATGTATTAAAGTTTTTTTTTCTGTGTGTGTTTATTTAACAATTTTTTTTTACTGTGGAACTACAAGTGCCAGCGGGACCTATAATGCCCCGCAGGCTGGGACTTGCGGTTCTCCAAGTCCTAGCTTGCGGGGGAGGCTTGCTGGGTCTCATAGTTCCACAGTTAAAAACAATAGTTTTTTATTCTATTTTTTTACACTGAAATTAGCCCGGTGGCCACCTCTCCAGGGCAACCGGGGACAGCACCAGGCTTCAGCCTGGTCAGGTAAGTCCTGGAGGGGGGGGGACCCCTTTATTGGGGGGGGGGGGTCCCCACTCCCCCAGGGCCCCTGGCCAGACTGACTGGTCGGTAGGGTGAATGTTTTGGCCGCGGGACCTTATCTAATAATTGTCCCCCGGCTGTGACATTACCCTGCTGGCTGGTTTGGCCTGGGGCTGGTTCTTAAAATACGGGGGACCCCTAGTCATTTTATCCCCTGTATTTTGGGAACCAGCCCCGGACCTGGAGCTGGTTTTAAAAAAATAGGGGAACCCCTATTTGTCGGGTTTCCTGATTTTTTTATTACCAGCCCCGGATCTTTCAGCTGGTTACGGCTGTGGGGGGGAACCCAAGCTGTTTTTTTAATTAAATTATTTCTCTATTTTTTACACTGAAGCCTGCACGGATCTGACTGATCTGTGCCGGCTTCTGCCAAATACGACAGGAAAATAAAGTGTATTTTCCTGCCATATATTCGTGGCAGTTTTACACTAATTACCAGCCATATTATCAATACGGCCGCTTAGTAAATCAGGAACCACCATTCTTTTGAATGGTGATTCCTGGCGTATTCTATCGATGGTGTATTCATTCGTATTTATAAATACAAATACGAATATCCCATCAATATGAATACGAAAAATTCGTATTTTTGGCATAGTAAATGCCAAAAATACATATATGCCAAAAAAAAAAAAATCTTATTTTCGTATGAAAATACAATTTTTTTTCATGAATTTTTTAAAGTAAATTTCCCCCTCTATGTCAAAACTGAATTTAGCAAGGATGAGAGGATTAAGTCTGCACTCTGCTGTATTTGACCTGTCAACTTAGGTCTTTCCACCTACAGATGGCGCCGGCCTTATTATTGCTGGCGGAGCGCCAGGACCGTGTCCCTGGCGATCCGCCAGCAATCTGGCGCTCTGGCTGAATGAGACGCTCGTGCGTTTCCCACGCACGAGCGTCTCAATAGCCGGGCGGCGAGGCGGCGCGGCGGGTGCAGTCCTGCCCGTCCCCAGCTACAGTGAGACCGACAGGGCTGCGGGGGGCTGCGGGGGGGCGGTGTGGACCGGCGGGGACCCGGGGAAGCCGGCGGGGACCCGGGGAAAAGCACCGTCGGAACGGGACGCGCGTGCACCTCGTGCACGCGCGTCCCCTTCCGACATACAGATGGCGCGGGGCGGGGGATGGCGGGTGGGATGGCGGGTGGCGAGTCCTCCGCCATCCCCAGCAAAGACAAGCCCGGCGCCATCTGTATATCTTATTTTATGGTGGGGGTGCTATCCTGACAACCAATAGTAAGCATATGTAAGTGGAGGAGAGAATGGAGTTGTAGAGCTGGATGCACAGTTGCACACCTTCGGTTAAACCGACAAAAAACAATATTTACATTTTCTGTGTTTTTCATAAAAATGTCCTTTTAGTTTTTCTGTTATTTACAGAAACTAAGGGACATAAAGGTTTTAAATATGGTTAAAATAAGAGGTTAAAATCACATACAGTTACAACACGAATGAGACATAATGGCCCTTATTCAGATCTGATTGCAGTACAAATTTGTTCTCAAAATGGGCAAAACCATGTGCACTGCAGGTGGGGCAGATGTAACATGTGCAGAGAGAGTTAGATGTGGATGTTATATTGTTTCTGTGCAGGGTGAATACTGGCTGCTTTAATTTTACACTGCAATTTAGATTTCAGTTTCAACACACCCCACCCAAATGTAACTCTCTGTGCACATGTTACATCTGCCCAGGGCCGGTGCTAGGGTGCTGAGCGCCCACCTGCAAACTATAAATTTGTGCCCTCCCATACTCTACATGTATGACAGTGCGTGCTGAATGCGTGTGCTAAAAAAAGGGTGTATAGTGCCCCTAGTAGTGGTGCTACTTATACACATATGTGCCCAGCAGCAGCAGTTACGTAACTAAATATTTTGGTACCATGTGCCAGAGAAGGCATTAATGCACACACCCCCCCCCCCCCCCACACACACACACACACATACAAGAACAACAGAGATAGTGCGCGCCATAGGCACACGGCAAAAATTAAGGGTGTGAGTGAGGGTCGGAGTCGTCACCACATATTAGTACCAATTCACATTACTCCACGCACTGCGCCAAGTAGAGCCCCATAGACACAGTACACCAGGATTACTCACACGGCAATGTCCATTACATATTATTCCACAGATGGTAATGCCCATTACATATTATCACACACTACAATTTCCATTACATATTATGCAACACCATAATGCCCATTACATACAGTATTATACAGCACACCGTAATGCCTATTACATATTATACAGCACACCGTGATGCCTATTACATATTATACAGCACACCGTAATGCCCATTACATAGTATGACACACACACCATAATGTCCATTACATATTATGCCGAATCTTTGCCAGGGGTTTCATGCTCATTGCCAGTGATTTCATGCTCATTGCCACAGGGGGATTTAATGCTTGTTACCAGGGGGAGTTACATGCTCCTTGCCATGGGGGAAGGGGGACTTGCATGCTCGTAGCCCATGGAGCGTTTCGTGCTTGTTGCCCAGGGGGAGTTACCTGCTTGTTGCCATGGGGGAATACCTTGCTGATTTCCCAGGGGTGCCCATAGCAGTGTTACATGCTCATTGCTGGGGGTGCACACTGAGGCTGCACATTTGCATAAATGCTTATGTGCATGGGTAGTCTTTAAAAAATGGCACAGAGGAGTGAATCAATTAGAATCATGGCCAGTATGTATTAAATCACAGGGTTGTCAATATTATGGTGCACAAAGGTCAGTCATACTGCAGAAAATTAGTTAGCTAGGCTGCTGGGGGACATGGGGACCCCAGTACTGGCTTTTGATTAGGAAAATGTGGGCCTGCCCTGTGCTGGATGCACCTGCAGGTGGGAATTGTGGCAGAGAAACCTCAGAGTCAGGTCCAGCTCTGCCTCATGGCAGCTCCAATCCCCACCACTGAATCTTCCCACTCCTCCAATTTACCTAGGCTCTGCCTGAGCTCTGCAAAGGGGACCCTGTGTCGGGATTTTCCTCCTCCACTTACTGCCAGTGTAGCTCAGCTGCCAACCATTGTGCAGGGAGACTTGGAGAGGCAGGCAGATGTGTGACAGGCTGCAGGCAGCGGAAGCGCTGCGTGTTACTTCTGGCCCGGCGACCGGCGTCCTCCTGTCATTCAAGAAGGGTGATTCACTAGTAAGGGCAGGCGGCCTGCATAAGAACCCACTTTACCGGCGGCCTCCTGGGGGCATTTATGCCCAATCTGTGCGGTACCTATTGTCCGCTTCCGGCGCCACTGCCTGTCATTATTGTGACATACGCAGGCTGCCACAGCTGGCAGCGATAGTGGCAGAGGGAAGGGGGGGACTCAGGAGCGCCTATCAGGGCCGGCGCCTACCTGCTTTGCAGGCTGTGCTGAGCGGGTAGCGCCGGCCCTGCATCTGCCCCACCTGCAGTGCACATGGTTTTGCCCATTTTGAGAACAAATTTGTACTGCGCTCAGATCTGAATAAGTCTAGAATAAATTGTAAGTAAAATAAATAGTGTTAGAGATGTGCAGGCTCTGATTTACTCTGATTTCAAAGCAGGATCTTATTGGCTATCAACTGTCAAAAACGGTCATGTGATTTGGGATAGCCAATAAGATCCTGCTTTGAAATCAGAGCCTGCACATCTCTATTAAAAATATACTGAAAAAACTGAATTTAGCCCTGAGGTTAAAATAACCTGCAACTTGCAGAAGTCATGCCTGCCAGTTTTATATACCTGTCATGATACAGCTCTACTTCACTAATGAGATACACCTGCTGTTCCTAATTGCTACAAGAATAGACAAGGACATTTTTAGCACTTCAGTAAAACGAGCTAAAGCTTTTGACTCTACTAGGGCACACAGAAATGAATGAGGGGTGTGCAATAAGTTTTCAGATGCACAAAAGTATTATACAGTATTTAAAAACAAAGTAAACATTACATTTCTTCAAAGTATTTGACAAAGGAGTCTATTATAAACGTGCATGCTAACAAACCACTTGAAACAGCTGGACCAGTATGAACCAGGTATGACTTCTACATACTGGATGAAATTCTCCACTTCAGCTTCTGGAGACTCAGGGCCAGATGCAATAAGCTTCAAAAGTGATAATATGGAGAGTGATAAACAGCCAGCCAATCAGCTCCTACCTGCCATGTCACAGGCTGGGTTTGAAAAATGTCAGGTAGGAGCTGATTGGCTGGTTGTTTATCACTCTCCATTTTAACTTAGTGCATCTGACCCTCAAAACCATACCCACGCATCTTGCACTTGATTTGTGGGAAAAAGTTATTGCAAATTTCAGCTCGCCACCTTAGAAAGCTGTAAGCTGAAATATGCACCCTCCATAGCGATTTGCAATTGAATGGAGGAACAATTGAATTGCTCTGTTGGACGCAATATAGTGGTAGCTGCAGGGAAAAACAACAAATTTGCCCCTTAGGGTTTCAAATTGTCCCATAGTATTGCGGTTGATAGCCCTTGTGTGTTTATATCCATTGTTAACGCACTACAGGGATAATACAGAGATGGACAGAGTTCATCTTTGGAAATGGTGAGGCGAAAAAATTGCTCCAGCCAGCATCACAGATTGCAGTGTTGTGTCCGCAGATAACCCTCGTGACCATGTCCATCCTCTAACTCTTTCTTAAGAGAACATTTATAAAAGAATATTTGCATGATATCCCACAAAAACATGTCTTAAGGTAGTACCGGCAAATATTAAGCAGCCTCATTCATGACTTTATCACAGAGGATAACAAGAGCAGATATCTCAGACATGCTGGTGCACATGTGCATTATCTCAGATATCTGCAATGGCCCCTAATTTGTGATGCAAAATTGGCCAAAATCTGCTTCTTTGGGGGTTGCCAAGTATGCACACATGTTCGGTAACTGCTCAGTTTGAAAATTCTCAAATTAGTGAACCATGTTAAATTAGGCCCTAAGGTCCTTATTCAGTCTTTATCACATAAACGATCAGTACCGCAGTTTTACGAATATCGGGAAACTGCAAATGCGCAGCACAGGTCCTCCAAATGCCTCTGCCAGGAAACATACGCAGATCCATTCTAAAAAATAAATAAATAACAGAACAGAGACAGAAATTTCCATCTGCACCAGTCCAAGGCTTCCACATTCCTGCTATAGCAACAGGCTGGTAGTGTTGATTGCTGACATCAGAGATCCCCCTAAAAAACACCTTGGAACGCCTGCGTTTTGACTAACACACTCACAAAACTCTATGGTTACTTACCTTAAATACTTGCTTCCTGTCAATCAAAATGCAATTACATTGCACAGGCAGAACTTTTTGCAAATTGCTGGTGCACGTGTGCAATGTGAACATACAATCATTCCATGATCAACCAGATTGCGTTTTCTAAATTTAGCAATCCACACTGCATTAACATGGTCATACCGAACTGTGATTAAATCATAGTCTTAGCAATCACAAATCCAGGAGGGAAGTGTATGCATCCATAATGAATGAGGGACGAAGTACATAAATCGTTTTTATCCAGATATTGCACGGTGTATGTCCGAAATACCCAAAAGTGTCTCTACCAAGTTCAGTTGCAAACCTCATTTAAGTACATCAATTGTATGAACTGCATCTATAGGCGGGATGTAGTGTTGTCAGACGTTGCCAGACATGCGGGATGCAGGCTGATATATGATGTTGTTTGAAATAGGGCTATCATTTACAAGGCATGCTTTCGTTGTGTAAATCATTGCTGCTTTAAAAAAAAAAGTCAAGATCATCCAACATCCTGCAAGTCTGGCAATCTCAGACTGCATTACATCCCACCTAAACAGTTATAACCTTAGACATTACCAATGTTATTACAGGTTGAGTAGCCCTTATCCAAAATGCTCGGGACCAGAAGAATGTTGGATAACAGATTATTCCGTATTTCAGGATATTTTTATATTTCAATTATGTATTTTGAGGTATCTTGCATTTCTGTTGTATAAGCACATCAAACACATGAAATACACACAAATATATTTTATTTGTGCATAAAACAAGGTTTCAAAACATGAAAGTTTGTGTACTATCTCAGGCACTGAATGTGATGCCAAGCAATCATTGTCTTGCACATATATAGTGCCAGTTACATATCTGTCCTCAGTAGTGCTGGTACAGATGTCCCCAGTAGTGCTTTTAGTAAGACTTTTTTTTTACTTTCTGGAATGTATGGTTTTCTGAATAATTTGGATAAGGGATACTCAACCTGTATTAATTGCTACTTGTATGAAAATGCAAATAAGTTTAAATCAAATACAATCAGATTGTCCTATTGTGTTAAATTGAATTCTGTGCAATGTTTGCCCTTTGCTTTCAAGAAATGCTTTCATCCAATGTGTCAGAGTTTTACAGTCCATGCTTTGATAGTGCACGAACACTATAACACCCTAAGATTCCACTTGAGCAGGGCTGGGTAACACCGGCCCTCCAGATGTTGATGAACTACACATCCCAGCATGCCTTGCATCAGTTTCAGCATGGCCACATAGCAAAACTAATGCAAAGCATCCTGGGATGTGTAGTTCATCAACATCTGGAGGGCCGGTGTTACCCAGCCCTGCACTTGAGGGTCATATTATAAAAGTTTTCATTCTGTGCGGTTACTGCCCCTCCAAATATCATGACATTCTTATTATCAGTGGTCATTCCCATTGTTTTACCATATTTTCCCTGCTGTAGACAATGTAACTGGAGTTCTAAGTAATTCCCATTTTAACTGTACGATCTAATCAATTTTATGGTCTATTATTTCCTTATGTATTATTTGAGGTAGATACAACATTTAATTCAATACTGGCTTGCTAATGTCACACAATATCCTCATGTGACTGCAAAAAGGTAATTTAACACAATTCTATGTTGAACTTTTTTTTTTTTTTTTTTTTTTTTATTACAAGCTTGCAACTCACCAGTGTACCTAAATGTGTAATCATACATCTCAGTGATATTATCAAGCAGTTTTGCCAAATCTTGCATAGAATTTTAATTTAGGCATCCCTGAGCGGTCATCAAACCTTCTGGAGCGAGTTATTGTCTGATTGTTCTGTTCAGCTTCCCAATACCTTTAGGTGTCAGAAATTTAGGCATAGTAATGATTTATCTATGGAGTATTGGCAAAGTTTTAAGACCTAGTTTGGTTTTACTTTACTTCTATTGTACTCCCTTCTCTGTCATTTGAGAACCTCAGGAGATGTTTAATGGGAATGGTACTAGGCAAACATTATTTTTCCCATGAGGCACATGGGAACAAATCCAGAATCCTGTCTAGTTGAAGACCTTACTCACCAATGAATAATAATCATCTAAAAGATGTCCGCCAATGTTCAAACTATCGAAAGCCTGACACCACTGTATGCATTTTTCCTTAACTATGGGGTCGCAGTATGTACAGATGCAATGTTCCTCAGACACAGAGTCTCCAAACTCCAAAGCTAGCTGAACATTTTCTTAAGCTAGCATTGAACATGTTAGGTTGGACTGAAAATTCCACTACCAGAACCATTCCTCGTCACCTGGTTCAGAAAAAGTGTAATTACTGTATGGCATCATACATGTTTTTTTTTTTTTTAAATCAGCCTGACCATGGTCTCAAATGAAATTTAAGAATGCCTGTGCTCCGAGTCGCAATATTGATTATCCTTCTTAACTAATGTATTGAACACTACTGCGTCTTATGGGGGGTGTGGCTGAAAATGGTTGTGTACAATAAATTACTCACATAGAATGCCACACTCAAATGGGGAATCTGCCCCTAGTAATCAGAAGTGTCCTTATACCTCCTAGCTGCTGGAGGCTGCGTATCATGGTGTAACCACAATGTGTAGACATTGTGGTATAGCGCAGCCCTCCCATATCAGTTTTAACATTGTTTGCTATTAATCATGCAAGTGTGTCTCCTCACTTTCCCGCTACACTTAGGGGTATAATTACTTAAGGTCCATTTTTATTAAACTTTAGATTTGTTTTTGTTTTAATTGATTTTGGATAATTTGATATAATTTTTTTGTCAATGTTGGGCTTCCAGGGCTAAAACACGCAGTAACTAACCTTTAGTAAATACATCTCCTAAAGTGTGTGTCTCAGTCCTGTATTGGATGCACAGCTGTACACCAGGGAATGGGGCTTTATAGTGATATTAGCATCAAGTCACAGATGTGGCTGTGGCAAAAGACACAGACGCAGCTATAGCAGACAGAGAATCAAGATGCAAGATGGACGTTGGAAGCCATGACACCTTGTTCTTAAAATATTAACAAATGTACCTGAAAATATATGGAAAATTTGACATTTACTGTGAAAAAAAATATTTTGTGCAACTCCATGCTTTAGTCAGAAACCTAAATTAATTGTTGCATACATTATAATTAAAGGATCAACCATGTGGGTATACTGTATAAATACTCCTGTCACTTCAAAGATAATTCTAATCTAAGAGCATAAAAACAAACTTTTTTTTTTTACTTGTTCATTACATACAAATAAGATAAACATTTTCAGCACCTTTCAACTTTACCACTATGCTTTATTTCAATTTTGCTATGAGGTCACCGAACATGTCACATGACGAGATCTACTTAAGGACCTGGTCTTCTAGCAAGTGGTCGGGTCTAATGTAATTTTGGCGTAACTGGTCATCAAGAACTGGAAAGTGCCAGGGGAAGGGGGCACACAGAGATAGGAGATAGACCAAATTCCTTCAGTGTGCTTCGTGATATGTAAAACGAAAACCAAGCAAGGTCTAGTACTGGGGTAGCCAACCCTAGTCCTCGAGAGCTACCAACAGTGCATGTTTTGCAGGTCTCCTCACAGAATCACAAGTGAGCTAATTAGCTCCATCTGTGGATCTTTTAAAATGAGTCAGTGATTAATGAGTGCAGCTGTGCAGCAGCTAGGTTGTCTGGAAAATGTGAACTGTTGGTAGCTCTCGAGGGCTGGCTACCACTGGTCTAGTACAATGCATGTATTCCCTAAGCAAGGCACAATTCAGCACGGAAAATTTGGTGTTAAGTGCACTCATTAATTTCACAAACCTACTGTTCCTTCTTACCATTCATGTTGGCAACTGGGCTTTATTTTGGGGATTTTTTCCCAATGATATAAAAAAAATGCTGTGCACAAGGGGAAGTACACATTTAAATTATTCTTTTATTTCACTTAATCATTTTTATTTATTAGGCAACTGATGTTCTGTTGCCTCCTTATGAAGGCATGTCACCAATCCTACTGAATTATTTATAAAAGAACATCCCAATAACTATTTCATTCTGCAATAGGTGAGTTATAAACACATGACGTAAGCCGTCATTCTCGGTAAAACAGAAATTTCATAGTAGCTTGCGGATCTTAAAAATAAAACCCCATTGAAATTTCATCATACAAAACAATTATTTTGTTTAATAAATAAAATGTCACACATCAACGTTTTGCTTTCCCCTGCGAGATTGCCTCGGTGTAAGAGGTGTGAATGAAATCGTAAAGTTGTTTTGCAGTATTGGAGTTTCCGAGAATCTCAGACAGTTTCTCTAGAGATAACATTGTCAGCTCCGCAATGTTCTTTACATGGCTCATTATGGCTCGACAATTTTTTGCATTGACCCCTGGCATTTTCAGGAGGAAGTCCTGAGGTCCTGGATTATATTTCTCAGATTCTGGAACAGTCTCCGAGTCGACAGTAATAGCCATGGCGGTTGCAGCATCAGGCTGGGGCCTGTTCTGCTTCAGTTCCTCAAACAGCTCTGCAGTGGCATAAGGGGATGGGCACCAGAGAATGCGCAGTCTTGGGAAGTGGAGAGTAAGGAGGGTGATTTTCGAAGTGATGTCATTCACAGAAATCTCCTGGTGGATTAAACTTCGTGCCGTGAGAGAAAATGGCTTATTGGGGTCAAACTCAATTAAAAGAATAGGACGCTTGTAGTAGCGACACATAGATACACACTGGGTGTAGAGACGTCCATTGTTGAGTGACCCAATCAAGTCACTCACGCTTTTCCTTTCCACGCATATATCTGGGGTCAGGATATAATCTCCCACCTCTAGGGTAACGGGTTCAATGTCAATGCCTCGTCTGTGGATCAGAGATGGCAGCTCACTCCGAAATTCACGCATGTCGACGATGATGTTGTGCTGCACGTTTTTCTGCTGTTGGCCTCCTAGAATTAAGAAGGAAAGTGTGCTGAGTACAAAGCTAACAGGCATGTGGATGAGGCAATTTCATTTCTTTTAAATTGAACAACAAATCTGAGGTTTTACAAAGAACCAAAGGACAACAGATTGTCCACTGTAAAGGTGGTGCCGGAACAAAGTTCTTGTTAAGCCAGACAAGTTGCTGCTCTGAGATTTGACATTATTTCACGGTCAATTGATCAGCTGCATATCTGGGGTTAGACAGCCATAAACTACAGTATTCTTTCAATTAACTGGCTCAATTATCCTTAACAAGATCCAGGACAAAGTGTCTAGCCAACCTTAGTTGCTCACTAGGGGCAGTTATATCAATGAAGAAAACGAGCCACAAAGTCAAGGGTAAAACTACATTTCAAGAAGAAAATCTTCATTCAGGGAAGAATGCTCTTTCGATGGACCATAATGAGCTGACACAGAGTTGGGAGGAAAGCCAAATAGAGCAAGAATCCGAGCACCTTGGTAAAACCATTATGAACTGCAGTTGGGGCAGATTTATAATAAAATGATAAATTTAGCCATTAGAGAAAGCCCACCATATACTAGTCCGACTTGTTCCAAGGACAAGTCGGACCAAATTCTCCTTGAGCTCCCTCGGGAGGGCTCAATTATGATTTGGCACCTGATGTGCCATTTTTGTATGCGATAAATCGCATGCAATTTATCACATGTAAAGACGCTGGGGAACTGATGAAGTGGCGGGGGGCACCAATTATTATTGTTTTTAAATGGTCACTGGCCAGCAGTAATTGGCCGACCAGTCATTTGAAAGTGTACTTTTTATAATTCTATCGCCACTCACTGCTGACCACCCCACCGCTCACGCCACTCACCTGTCTGCCCCACCACTTTACTTTAAAAAACGGTTGAACTACATGAAAAAGCAGCCAGTATTTACCCTGCATGCCTAAATAAGAAATGTATTTGCACCCAAAGGAGCAACTACCATTGGTGCAGATAGTGCAGCTGCAATGGGGCTCAGAGTGGAGAGGGGACCACACATGTGTTATATACATTTTACCACTGAGTGGTACATAGGAGCCCTTACAAAATTTTGCCTTGTATAAATCTGTGCATATCTAGTTATTGATGTGCTCATTGTAATTTGCTTTTCACTGCTTTATGAATAGACACCACAATATGAACTGGGTACTACTATGGTTCAGAAAATGAATGAGGGCACTATTATGGAACATAAAATGAAGAAGTGCCGCGGAGAGGAGTTTATCTACGTCTTGGGACCGGGTTCTCTTCAATATGTTTCTATGGGGCCCAGAAAGTTGCTGCTATGCTAATGTTTGCACCCCTCGCACTTCAGTATGGTTTGTTCCCACCTCAGAATCAGCCCCTGTGTTGCCTCCTATAGTTGTGGGAGTCAAATGTCCATTCAGAATCAATTACTTAATGGTGGTATACACACTAAAATGTAGTGCATTGGCTAGTAATAATAAACATGACAAACATAGTCCACAATGAAAAAATATATATTTTACACTTGTGAGAACACTGTGACACTAATGGAAACTTACCGGCTTTCCGCGTATCTTCAGAGGCAGATGAAGGAGTTACATCTCTTTGAAGATCCAGATTTGTGTCATCCCTCCCTTCCCTTTCCTCAGGGATAACCATACTGGCCTTCTCTCTACACCAAATTATAATAATATACTTTAATTAGGGAAGTACTGTATTTAACAACATAAATACTGTATTTGTTAATATGCATTTCACATTGAAAACCTATACAGTTGTGGCTCCGCTGCTCCCCTTGAAGAAGTCCACAACTGGACAAAACGCGTTGGAACCCTCTCCAGTTCCCAACCAAGACTTTGAGATAAAAACTCTCTTAGCGAGCCAAGTACACCAAGGGCCAAATGTAATAGGGTGAGTTTCAGAAAGTGAGAGATTTTGGGAGAGTTTTCCCATGTTTTTTAAAGCAGCAGTCAATTACACTGCAAAACCAGGTTGATGTTGCCATGTAATTGGTTGCTGCTTTAAAAAACAGGGGAAAACTCTCCTAAAATCTCTCACTTTCTGAAAATCTCACCCTATTAAATTTGGCCCCAAATGTTTTTAACATTGTGAAACTTTTTAAACTAAATTGTATATCAACTGACCCCACTTTCAGCCTCTGTTCCCCCATCCCACTCCCCTTTCCATTTTTGTGTCCCTACCTGATATACCTATGTATATTTTATAATTTATACGTTTTTTTGTAAAAAAAAAAAAAGTTTTTTATATATCAAACTTACTAAATTGCTGTAGTCATATTGTAAATAAGTAAAGTTTGGCGCCTGTTTTCTCTTTTCACCCCCCACAAAAATCTACCCGATTAACCAAGTCGGCATATAGGGAATTGGGCAGCCACCCCTTAGACTGTATATTTTATAAAAATAAGTCATAAGGGTTTTTTATTAAGTCTTCTGAGGAAATAAAACTTCCCCAACACTAATCACTTAATATACGTTTGGGTAGTCATATGCGCCGGTGTCTTAGAGCTATGTTCTAAGATATTAAGGGGGTGTGTTAAATCTATTTTTGGGACATACAATCATATTATTGTATACCTAATGTCATGGCATCGCACATCCTATGAAATCGCATGCGATTTTGCGGTACATGCGATGCAATATAATGGTGTAAAATGAGAGAAAAAATACATGAAAAAAATCGCATCGCATGCCGCTATAATGGCCCATGCGATGCAATTTCCCTACGGTGCCGTACGCCGTGCTAGGAAACAAGTACCAATTGTTTCCCATCTTTTATGAAATAAATGACAATATCAACAGACAATGTAACTTTCTAATTACAATGTAAGTATATTGGATGCGATTAATTGGTTTGTTATAGTGTCGTTTCCTATTTATCATGCAGTTGCCAGGAGAGAGCTTTTTGCCAGTCACAGGCAAAGCTAGATCATGGAGATCACTAGGAACAGTGACACCCACTGGCTGTGCTCATTTAGAAGCCCAAAAATTGTTATCTTGTTTTATATATGCTTGCACAAAGTGGTAAACAAAACATAAGCTACTATGGAGACACATACTGTATGCTAAACCAAGCTTCAATGCACATGTAAATCTTTTTTGACACATTGCAGAATTAGACGGTGGGACGTGATACGGCTGTCTCCTAACAAGATTAGTTTCCTTTCCTCAGCTTATTTTGGCTTTCAGCTGGTTTTCACTTGGTTAAATGGAAGTTATTAGTCAGGTCTATGTACATAAATATCAATGACATACTGCACAGCCTAGTGGTCTTGTACCACACAGATACATAGCGCTCTTACCTAATCAGCTGCTCAAATGCTTCTTTTTCCTTCCTGAGAGAAGTGAGATATCTCTGTTCTTCTGTGGAGCCCCCGTATATGAGGAAATATACCCTAAAATTGTGGAAATTCAATTACAATTACACAAGAGATATAGGCCATTGTTTCATGATCACATTAACCCTTTGAGTGCCAAGTGAATTGATCAAAATGGGTATATATATATATATATATATATATATATATATATATATATATATATAGATAGAAAACAGCCTTTTTTGACTCAACATTTTTTATTTGAATTTATATAACAAATGTGAGCGACGGTTGGATTTTTAGCATATATTTTGAACATCTCTCACAGAGATGTTGGAAATCAAAGGGTTAAAGTGCTGTATGTATGAAGCCACGAATAATACATTATACATAAATATATGGAAACAGCATTCTTATTTATTTAAATACCTTAAAGTTTTCTGCTTGCTGGCCCTGTATACTTCAAGCTGACGAACAAAGCTAAGCTCTGCATCATATAAGACTACATATCTTGGATCGACTTCATGCAGTACCCTGGTTAGACCGTAGGGGTCACTGCAGCCTTGCAATGGGTGGATGACAGTCAGTGGCTCTTTCATGATCCCATAATAAGAGTCTGAAGGCAAATTGAGTTGGAGGTCTTCGTATTTTGGCTCCTCTATGCTGCTTTCAATGCTAATGTTTTCATCTCTGTACTTGTTCTCTTCCTGATCTTTCACAACATCGTCGTCTTCTGCTTTTCCCATCATTTGTGTTAAAGTCAGTTCTGTTTTCTTGACGTTCTTCTTCTGTTTGCTTGAGCCTTCTTTAACCTTTTTCACCCAAGAGCTTTTTCCGCTCTTAGCGGATTCCTTATTTTTGGCGTCTTTTCTGGTCTTTAGCCACGCTTCAGCTGCTTTTTCATCCTTCCCGAAGGTTTTGTTGTACAGCCTCATTAGCAGCGCTTCAGACCCCACCGCAATATACTCTCTCAGCTGCGCGCAGGTCCGATCATCACTGGCACAAATCAACATACGGCCTGAGAAGAAAGGCGCACACAGACTGTTTTACGGAAAACCTCGACTTCTGCTAAGATTGAAAACTAACCTGTCGCAGAGGAATAGGAGAAACTTTCCACAAGTTTATTTTTTTAATAAAGCAGTTCAATAAAGTTAATTGCATATTATTGTGTAACTGTGCAAAGGGAATGATCCGACAGCTGCCTTAAGGGGTGTACACACGCTTCGATTTTGACAGGTTTTCATTCGATTTTGCTTTAGAAGCAAAATCGAATGGAAACGGTTTTTAAGACTCTTTCGATCTGCATTCGATTCGATGCGCGCTCCCGTTTTCTCTATATGGAAAAGAAAAATAGACTGTGCGGGCAAGGAAATATCAATTCATTAAATTGAATGTGTACACTGTGCCCTGAATGCAAATCGATATCAAATGCAACAGTGCAGATCAAATGTGAAATCGAATGGAAAGCAAAAGGTCAAATCGAAAGGGTGTTTAATCGTGTAAAATCGATGCGTGTGTACACACCTTCATGTATGTGCATGATTTAGACTAAAAACCACAACAGAAACCAAAAATAAACACTCTAAACACTGAATGTATGATCTTATTAACATGTAAGATGTACTTTTGTATAAACACCAAATCAAATAAAGAAACCTCTCTTCTCATCCCCCCATTAAATGATGATACAGACATCCATGTAACATGCAACACTACCCTTTCTAACAATCAAGTGCAGTCAGCTCACTGCCTCCATTTGATAGCAATGCTCATTTTAGGGAAAACATAATGGTGATGATAAAAATGGTTATATCTAAGCTGTGTACACCTACAGATATCTTTCATTTGAAGTTGTTATTCATTGTCAGGAATTATGGGGGAAATTTATTAGGATGAGAGATTCACAAAGTGAGAGATTTGGTAAGAAATCTCCTTTTTTTTAAAGCGGCAATCATTTACACTGCAAAATCAAACTTGTTTTGCAGTGTAAATGATTACCGCTTTAAAAAAACAAATCTCTCACCCTATTAAAATCCCCCTATGTTTTCTAAGGTGACAAGAGGCAGTCAGATACAGAGCGGACTATAAATCTTGAGATGTCTTAAACAAGTCAACATAAATCTGCCATGCATTGCTCGAGGGTCTAGAATAAAGAAGTAAATGGTTGTTTCAACTTAAATTACATAAACCTGTTTCCATCTCAATTCTGTCTAATGAGATTAAGCCTTATTATGGACATTTAAATAAACAATGCAATTCTACTTATGAAAACATGCCAGATGAAGCCGGATAAGTGATCCTGCACTTCATAACACACTGTCAGGTTAATGCTAAAAATACATCTTCTCATTTAGCAATCTTAGAGCCAGATGTTGGAATACAGAACGTTTATTTAAACAGAGAACTTTTTTTTTTCTTTCAACACGACACTGCCAATAGGAAATATAGCTACATTTTAGATGTGTTGCTTGAAGTTTTCGATTTTGTTGACAGTTTATTATCTATGGATTGAAGTTAGGAGCAGACAAAGCCCAGCATATAGTGTTTTGATACTGGGGCTTACATTCTCTTTTAGTGACCAGGGGTTCGCTATTTATCATACGGACCAGAATGATGGGAGGCTATCTATCCGAGTGCTTCCAGTGTGATATGTCTGAGGAGCTTCTAGAAGCTCAAAGGATTTGACTCTAACAAGCCAGGCGTTTTGGGGGATAAATATGGACAACCTCACTTTTAAGCATGCAAAATGGGACAGGCCCGTCTTATTCTTGTGGAGACACAGGGAGGAGTCGGCGGAAGTAGGGTTATAGGGGAGTTGGGAGCGGAGGCTATGGAGACACAGGGAAGATGGGGAAAGACACAGGAAGGGAACAGAGGCAGCCATTACGATGGTTAATTGGAGAGATTAGATTAGGAAAGAAAAATATTTGGGGGATATGCAAATTAATGTCTAATAGTGGTCTCTAATGAGACTACTAAATCTGTATCTATGATAAAGTGTTAACTGCCATATTCTAAAGAAAGAATATCCCAAAAGGTGGGCACACATGTGTCCGATCCCCGGCTGATCGGGCAAACACTTCTGATCAGCTGAGCAGTGTGTGTATCCAGCTGTGACGTCCTGTGAGGGAGGGTCCGCAGTGGTGAGGTAATGGCTGCTCTGTGAGGATCGGGAGGGTCAGCTCTGCCGCCACATAAGATGCAACCTCCTGATCTTGGCCATAGCAGAAGTGCTACAAGACATTTATCAGCTAATGCTCCTGCATTGGCATAATACACCTATACCTGCTTCTCCTGATAATGTTAGAATGGGCCAACTATCGTGTGTGTGGTATAGCTCACAGACACTCTGGGTCAAATGGGAAAAAAAAAAATCAACCTGCACAAGGTCAACACAAGCAAAAGGTGAATAGGAATTTTCCACTTATTTTGGTGTCAATGTGGATACCTGAGCAGGTGGACCCCAATTCGTGCATCGCTTTGCTCGCCAGGCTTTGTGCAAGGAGCCTCAATGCGCTCACCACACATCACTGGTACCAATGGGCGTACTAGTGATGATGGGATGTCACCCATAGCAACATATCAGATTGTACTTTTTATTTACTTAACACCTTCTGGAAGATGATAGAATCTGATATGTTGCCCATAGCAACCACCCATCTTCGTATATTTCCCCCTACAAGCGGTCATATACTGTAATGAAGGATATGGCTATAAATGCAGAGACCCAGTTTATTTATTTTCATATATTATTAGGCTTTGTGTTCATTCTGGGCACAGTTAGGTCACTGCATATGCACAGCAAATATAAAGAAAGTAGCATTAATGCCCTGTACTTGTTTTCTATCAAACCATTTTTTTCTTTAACAACCTGATTGCATTTCAAATTCATACTTGGTTAATCAGTCGCTAAGCAACAGCAGAAAGTGAAAGATACATTCTGATACAATTCCAGGACTAACAGCATAACTGTGCATCTATTCCAATGCTGTAAATACCACTTTATTTACCAAAGCTAATCAAATGATGGAATTTGGAGGATTAAGTGTTACTTAAAATTCTAAAGATTTTAGTGGTTGTCCAGTATTATGATTATATACTTATCAGATTATGTTCAGCTTATCAATGAATTCACACAACATTGGTAAAAACAACCTGACCTGGTCCTTCCAATGCCTCACTGTCCTTGTTCTCAGTTTCTATCTCTTTCAGGACAACACTTAACGCTTCCCATTTTGGGTTGCTCTCTAGAATCAGCTCTTTCTTTCCATCTGTTGATACAAAGATGAATTGTAAAATATGATATACATTATGGAGTGTTTTGTTATATGTATTCATATTTGTGGGGTATTAAATTGCATAATTGCATTATACCCTGTGGAGGCTCCAGAGGGGTTGCTGCAGCGCAGTTCAAAGTTCAAATAGTGAGGCCCAGCAGCTGCCATTCCAAACTGACTCACTGGCAGTTGTTGTTGCTCCCCTATTTTGGACTGTGCTGCAGCCTTTCCTCTGGAGCTGCCAATGCATACCTTATCATTACTGTTTTGTAGCATACTAGATCATGTCATGTTTCAATCACAAGGAGCCAATTACAAAATAGAATACAATTCAATTAGTACACAAACACCCCACATCCAAGACCAGGTAACTATTTAGGCCATGTAAAGACAGATAATTAGCTATTTGTAAGCTGATGCTTACTCATGCTTGCTCTAGTTATAGGGCAGTATTCAATGAGAAAAATTCTCCGTGCATGGCGAGAGATTTTTTCTCTCGCCATGCACTCGCCCTGTTCCGGAGGGCTCGCTGCCACTCCTGCTCCCACTATTCAATGTGGTTAAGACTCGGCACCACTCGCGGCGAGTCTTAACCCCTGCAGCGGACGAGCGTCCACGGCAGGGAGCTGGCAGACGGTGGCAGCCACGGAGATTAAAGTCTCCCTGGCTGCCCCCGAACATATGTGGAGGGGAGGAGGGCTCCCCGGGACCCAGGCAGCACAAGCTGCCCCCCCTATAGCCAGCGGGGGACCCAGTATTCACTGCACCTGATCGTGCATATGTAATGATCGGGTGCAGTGAATATATGAATATCTAATGAGCGGCTCGAGAGCTCCGGCCCCCTGCTGGCTGCTCTGTGTAAAAATAAAATAAATAAAAAAATATATATATTTTTTAAATTAAATATATATTCATGTGCTATAAGCACATGAATAAAAATAACATGCCCCTTCACAGAAAAAAAATCCTGTTTTTTTTACACCAAAAAAACAAAACCTTTTAGTTTAAAAGTTCACATTCCAGTTCTCCATGAAAAGATGGGAGAATTGCTACACGGAGAGACACGGCGAAAATCACTTAAAAAGACGGCGAAAATATCACATTGAATAGGGTGGTTCACTTTTGGAGAGCAAAATGCTCTTTCCAACGCGATAATAGGCAACTTTTTCTCATTGAATACTGCCCATAGTCTATGCCATTAATATTAAAAATGTGATCAGGGTTTGCAAATGCTCGCTATAGTGAGTATTTTACCTTCTTTTGAGAACCAGGGACTCCTTTTTTACATATGCCTGTGTCTCCTGGGATGCGCTCCGCCCAGATTGGCATGGGTCTCCCTACTTCCTCCCCCTTTCTTGTCAGTGCTCAATGTGGCATGTTGTGAAATGGGCATAACTTGTGCAAAGTGTCCAAGCGGCAGTAGCTGGCGCAGTTTATATAGGTGGCACTGTTGTGTTGTGTAATGTGGATTGGTACTATTATTTGGCCACACCCCTTCACCACAAAGCCATGCCCTAAATTTTTTGTACACACTTTCCCTTTTGTAAGGTTGTGGCTTCTCAATTATATGTGTATCTTGCTTTATGTAATTGGGTCAATTGATACTTACTCCCCCCCCCCCCCCCCCCAACCCACAATAGCCACAGGGAGGAGCGCCCAAATCTATGTTTGCTTACCAAAAGAAAAATAGGCTTGGGCCGGCCTTTAGGGTTTATGCCATATGGGGGAGAGGCGCGCGCTTCTGTATGTGCCATGCTGAGGGAAAAGGGGAAAGTTGACATTATTCCGTTCCCAATTTTTATAAGTGAGGGGTCCCAGGGACCCACTTTTTGGGGAAGTTTTTGCAATCACTGTTGATATCTAGCTGCTGTGGAACTACACATTTCAACATTTCCAGACAGTTCTATGCCTTAACAAAATGGCGTCAGCGCATGCTGCCATAGGAGAAGGGCTGCCAGTTGACTACCTCTAGTGTAGGTACTTGTTATTGCTAAAGGCAGAATATATTATTTTTCCCATGCAGAGAAAGGAGAGGTTACCTAGCTAAAACTTTAAACTTTATAGACAGAATTTGCTATTGCCTTGTGCCGGTTACTTCCTAAAGAGGATGATAAAGGTCTAGTGATTGGTGAACACTAAAGGTGCCCACAGACGCTACAATTGTACTGTGCTATGCGTTTTTGACTGTACAATGGTTCTATACAATTTTTCTTCCAGCTTGCTATGAGATGTGCACTTGGATGCATGTGATGAACCCATGTTTGTAATGTTAAATTTCAGATGTAGTCTAAAAAGTACGTGCAGCACGTATTTTTTAGACATACAATATCGGACTCCCAGTAACATAAACACCATCCAATAATTGTACATAAGATGCAATTTGTGCTTAAAAAGTACAAAACGCATTCGATAATTGATGCGTCTGTGGGCACCTTTAGACACTGAATAAAAAAAGATGTTTTTGTTTTTCCTTTTCTAAAGTGGTATCATCGTGTAACAACATTTTTTCATAAACTCTTGAAACTGTAAAAATATCACAAACAATGTTTATTGTGCGTCAAGCATTAATGTCAACACACATTTCATTTACGCACTTATCTCTACTTTCAGGGCAGCCCATTCCAGTTCCATTTGATGTGATTTATTTATCCATACCGCATAAAACAACCAAACACAGCATACACATAAAGAGTCCTTTGAGATGGTTTATTTTACACTTTGAATTTCAATTCTCGCAGTCTCTCCCTTACCTTGCTTATCTTTGGATTCTGTAGTCTTAGATTTTTTGATTGCTTTTGAGTCGGGAATGTTATAGACCCTAGCTCGAGCATGAACAAACATGGATGTGCTCGAGTCAAGAAACAGCCAACCTTCAACAGAAAAAATAACAAACATTACAAACGCTGTTTATGGTAGTAGTAAATATTTATGGATAAAATGCTAAATGATAGGACTGTGGAGAAAATATGTATCTAGTCCACAAACAAAACACAAAAAAAAAAAAATACCTGTAGGACTTCTTCTTAACCACTGAACTGGCTAATATTTTTTCAATAAAAAAAACTTTAAGAATTATGTTGAGGAAATATATTTTAAAACTGATTTAATGCAATTTAAAAAAATAATAAAAAATTTACACTTTTTTTCAACATCCGTGACTGATATAGTAGGCCACTGATCATTGGAACATTGTGGCCTAGTGTTTTCCCAGTGGTTGCTTCTCTCAGCAGCCGCCGGGTGCGTAAAGAGAAGGTGAGAGCTGTTACGTTTATACTTCGTCCGAGGCTTCAAATCTCTATAGCTAAAAAGTGTTAGGTGCGGACAGCCTGCCTGATCAGCAGTGATTGGCTGCATGGTATGCACTGGGGGAGGGAAAAAGGAAGCAGAAGGGCTAGGATATTCCTCCGAGAGCTGCCACTACTGGAAGTGTATCTTCCAGCAGATGGCCAGTGGGTGTTTTCATGCGACCATGTCAGGAAAAGCCCTGCCTGGCTTGGCCACTTCTGATGTGACCACACCAAGCAAGTGGTTAAGTTGTATCCATTTAAGGGGTGTGGTATGACTCACCGACAGTCGAGATCCCGACAGTCATTATCCAATCAAAGCGAATGTAATCCCAATATCAACAGCCAAACAACGTGTCCCTACTTGGCGACCTGACCACCATAGTCGTAGCTAGAAATTAAATGCTTGTAATGTCTTTATGTAATATATGTAATGTCTCCCTCCCCCCCTTTCTCATCCCTGCTTGATGCTGCACTGTAATCCACAAAAAATTCCTAGTGTGCGCAAGCACACATGGCCAATAAAGTTGATTCTATTCTATTATCCCGACGTCGGGATCCCGACTGCCTGGCCTCAGACAGCGTGGCCAGCGCAACAAAGCCCCTTGCGGGCTCGCTGCGCTCGCCACGCTGCGGGCACGGTGGCGAGCTACGCTCGCCACCTATTCTATTCTCCCTCTATGGGGGTCGTGGACCCCCACGAGGGAAAATAGCCGCCGGCCGTCGGGAACCCGGCCGTCGGTGTTTTAACAGTCGGGATCCCGACGTCGGGTTAATGACTGTCGGGATCCCGACTGTCGGGACCCCGTCCGGCACCCCATTTAAGTGTGGGATGTATTACGGGCAAAATGTATTCAAAATTCCGAAAAACTGTTATATAATATAAAACGTATTATTTGTTTTACCAAATTCCTTGTATGCAACAAGCTCAAGAAAGCAAAACTTTATGGATCTTTTACCTTTAACTTTAGTTGGCGTTGCCTAAATGAAGCCTATTGGCTTCTTTCTTCATATATCCCTGAGAGCGATCTGATAACATCGCTCCCAGTGTGCCCCTTCAGCTCAACGGTCGTGCTTGTGCAGTAGGACATGTGGGTCATAAACCTGGAAGTCCTCTTATTGCAAAGGGTCTTATATCGAGAGCTGTCCTTTGTGCAAATATAGATGCATCCAGGGTTAATAAACTCAGCTGGGCATGGGGTAAGCGACAGGATGTACTGCATTTAAATTGCAATGCTTGATTTCCTGCGCAAAATATGAAATGAGTTCCAGCATAAAATATTGTGTTTTCCTGCATCTTTGAACATCACCATTAAATTATTTCATTTCATGAATGTGGGCTGCAGATGAAGTTCTTAAACTGAGCTATAAAAAGGTACTTGAATTATATACATTTTGCAAAATAATGATTATGTGGAAACTTTAGAAGACCAAAAGAAGCTTAAAATTAGATTTTTTTACTGTTAAATATTGAAATTAACAACACGCAATCAAAGATGTACTTACCAGACTGCCATATAAAGCACTACGGAAACTGCAGCACATTGTTTTTAAAGATAGAAATGTACCTGAGTTTTGTCCAAATGCCTTTTCACTTGCTCTCATTGACTCCAGTAAGTTCAGGAAAGTCACACAGTCATATTGGGACAGGTACTGTAGAAGAGTGCGGAGGATTTTTAAATCTTGAACCAGTGATTTGGTCTTTGCTCCAAGCTGGTGCCAGAGTGGATCCAAGTAATGGCGAATGGTCTAGAAAAAAGAACTTACATTAAAGCTTTGCATAGTTACCGGTGTCACATCTTGGACTTAAAAGGCTTACAGACCTAAACTAAATAAATTGAAATGAAACATGACCGTAGGGCCGAAGTCAGTTAGAAGCAACCTGCAATTTTCCAACAAGCCAAAAGTACATTAAATGAAGAGAGCACAATATGAATTCTATTAATTTCAAGAAGTGCAATCATGGAGACTACTCACTGTTACAAGAACATAAATGGGTACTGAAGAAATTGACATATCATACAGTATGCAGAAAAAGGGCATTACTGGTGTGATTTTGGTTCTGTGTCACATGACACCATCCATCCAGTCAACTATTTGAAAAAAGGAAAATGACTTATCCATTTTCTTTATTGGTAATTCATCCCATCCTATTGTGCGTGCATGGGGAGGAGGGGAAGGGGCACGGTTATGCCACCATGGTACTCTTTTGACCCCACAGCCTACACATGGCCATCAGCAGACTCCATTTTGATAATTGTTTGCTATTGTCAACACTTACAATGGAATGCAAACATTGTTTGTCCACCAGTCGATGGCTAACCATTAATTGCTTCATTATGTACCTGTGCAATGAACAGGAGTATGGGAGTATGAGTTCTGCAACATAACTTGTGACACTTCAGTCCCACCATTGGAAAAAAACTGCTGATAACTGCCCACACAGAATTTGAAAACCACTAGAATCAGCCCGGAAACATCAATCTGCTGAAGCACTAAGCAATTGGTTTGCTTTGGTCAACCACAACCCATTATAATAGTGAAAGATACATAAATAGAAGACATGCCAGATATACCCCAGAAAACAGGATGGTGGTGTTTGAATGGTACAATATTTATTCTTTAAACTTGCATAGTCCTTTTGAGCATGCAAATAATGCATTTGACTTGTTTAGCTGAATAGACCCATAAAAACGTGGTTTTGGTACATTGGTCTGAAAGTGTCTAGATCGACCCCAAAAGGTCAATATGCACAAGGATAACCTGGAAAAGGCAGACACAAGGAAAAGTTTGACAATGAAAATGGTCGGTACGTGAACAAGCCAACATGTTCTTTTTTAAAGGTTTTTACAGTGTCTATTTCTATCGTGTAGCATATGAACCCCCATTTTCACTTGCCATGCACTTTACTGTTCCAATCGTTGACCATTCTGATGGTAAAGTATGAAAAAAAAAAAAAAAAATTTAAATGGCAAAAAACTCATGTTGGGCATTATATTGACTTCCTGACCATGTCGACCAATAGTGGTCAACCTATTGAGCTAAAGTCCGGATCCCACCAAAAAAATATAACAGTAATAATCAGATGTTCACTTATTAGTACCTTATCAAAAGCTCTGCCAATGGCATTCTCTAAGGATAGATCTTCAACTTCTAGGGCAGGATTGTAGCGTTTGAGCTCTCTCAAGCAAGCATTCATTATATCCAATATCGATGCTTGAATGGCAAGCATGGCAGGCGTCATAGTGAGGTGCAGCTCCACCACTTCAGGCTTGTGCTTCTCCAAGAAGGAATTCACAGACACATGAAACCTAAGAGATAAAAGTGCATTACTCCCATATGTATGCTGCCTCCCCATACAAGGCTAAATTGTGCAGCACAATACTGAACAAATAATATACACATTAAACGTTATCCAAGTAATTCACCATAGTATAAAATCTTTATTTTAAATTGCAAAATAGCATTTGAGATGCAGGATGTAATAGCGTTTGAGTTCGCTGGACATGAGGAATGCCAGCTAAGTCTGAGTTCAGCCGGCATCCCACACCGCTGAAAAGCCTGGACTGTATTACATCCCACTGGCTGGGTCTAAAAAATCTGATTCCTCAGGGTGAACACCCTACATGAGTTCAAACCATGGGGCAGATGTATTAAGCCTGGTGAAGCACCTCATGATGGGATGCGGTCATTTGGTCGAATGCATTATGGTCGAATGTCATTACATCGAATCCATTAGGTCGAATTGCTAAAAGGTCGACATGATTCTAGGTCGACATGGGAAAAAGTCGAAATGATTCTAGGTCAAAAGGTCATTAGTTCGACAGGTCATTAGGTCGACAAGGTCATTAGTTCGACATTGTCTAGGTCGACATTCACAAAGTCGACATGGGGTTTTTCACTGTTTTTTGAGCCGACATGTGCTGACAGGCGGTATTTCATGCCCTACCATCCACTAGGGCGTGGTGGGAGAATAAAATAGTGTGCCGAGCGTAGCGAGGCACCGTGCCCGACGCATAGCGAGCGCAGCGAGCGTTGCGAGGGGATGCAGTGCACTTTAAACTGTGTCCGTGTCGACTGTGTTGACATTCAGGTAAAAAAACAGTGAAAAAACCCATGTCGACTTTGTGAATGTCGACCTAGACAATGTCGAACTAATGACCTTGTCGACCTAATGACCTGTCGATCTAATGACCTTTCGACCTAGAATCATTTCGACCTTTTCCCATGTCGACCTAGAATCATGTCGACCTTTTAGCAATTCGACCTAATGGATTCGATGTAATGACATTCGACCATAATGCATTCGACCAAACGATCCCAACCCCTCATGATACATGTATAGATTATTGTATGCATTTCAAGACCCCCCCATATACTCAAATATTGTGTTCTTATGGGTTGGGACTCCCTCACCCCGCCCACCTGATCCACATGGTTCAACCAGTCTGGTCTCTGGTATCCACAGACTGCACATTGGAACCAAAGGCACAATATTAAGGTAGGTCCTGAAAATCTGTACATTGTGCTAGTTTTAGGGATGGATTTGGGGCACGGCTCCCCTTGGGTTGGCATGGCTGGGTTGCCTTGGGGTGGCACACCATAACAATATTTAGCCCAATTTATTTATTTTTCCAATAATTATACTTTCTACCATTTCCACTTACAGTATGTAACACTTTAAAACCCCTAGCTATTGCTTCTCTCTTATTAACCCACTAATACCTTAGCATTACACTTGTGTGCTGCCCTGAGGGGACTGGCTTTTTTGGGGTGCTGCGCCCCAGGTTCAAACTTAGTATTAGGGACCCACCAGAAAATTTACGAGGTTACCTAGGCACGGTTGGTGGGCTAGTACTTCTTATATTCTAAGAACCTCAATTTATTGCTCTATATGAGATAGCAGAGCTTAATATTATAGAGTGTGCATCAGCACCGCATGTTGTGCTATATACCTGCCAGATCTCTTGCAGTGCTCTGCAAACAGCCTGGAGGAGAAAGTCATCGTCAGAGGTTGGAAAAGGTCTGTGTGAACTGTTGGGTGTTCAGCTGGTGGTGCAGTTTTTTGCAGTAAAGTACAGATTATGCTACCCTGAGTATCTGTACATACCTGCGAACGGAAAGCAGATTTCTGTTCTTTCATGAATCGTACTCACCATTCAAAAGTATGGCGAGTCAATTCAGCCACAGAGTGGTGTTGCCACTGGAGCAATCATGAGCTTCTCCATGGAAACCCACTCAGAGCAGAGAAAAACCCTGTTTTTGCAACTTTTCTCAGTATTACGTGTAGACCCCAATATTGGTTTAAAATAACTACAATACTACATACTGAAGACTATAACAATATTACAAATTCTCCCATTATTGACCTTTAGGATTTCAGATTGCACATTACTTTGGGGAATGTAACATCTTTATAATGACCTGTACTGTCATTCCAAGATTGTATAAATAAAAAGAGCGTTACAGATTATGGGGGGTATTCAATCCCAAATAGCGGCGGGCACCTATTGAATGCTGTCTTTCCCGACAGCATTGAACAGGGATTTCGGCAGAACGGATGCGACTTTAGAAGCAGTCGGGCCCATTTTGCCGAGGACAGTCGTGGATTGACATATCTCGCGACCATGCTATTTTGGCGTTCGGTGGGGGGGGTCATTGATTCCCGCCTGCCGATTCTTAGTCGAGCCGGCCGAGAATGGGACAGGGTTACAGCTGTCGGGCCAGACCGACAGTCGTGACCCGGGATTGAATATCCCTCTATGTATTATACGTGTCTAACTCTGTGTTTTGTGATAGTTTCTAGCCCTTAGGAGCTGGGAATTGATAATTGGCTGGTTTACCCAGTCATACACTTTTCTGCATAAACATAGTAATACAAATCTGAGCAGCTTCTTGTATTTGTATGTTCATAGAACAGCGCACCATTATCTGTGTCTCTGCGGAACACAAATGATTCATTGCTCTTTTCACTACTTCAAAGTAGAACATTCATCTCCTTGTGAATAGCAGCCAGATCTGCACTTGTTCTAATCTTGGTCATTAAAGATCTACAAACTTGAGAGGAGAAAAAAGCCACCATCTGTAAGAAGAGGCAGACCACAGACCACAGCAAAATTGCCCCAAATAAGCCAGATTAATATGGGAGAACTGGCAGGGAGTTCGTTATTTCCTGTTGAACATGCTTTGTAAGTACATATGATGGTACATGGTGAACACACAATCATCAAGTGATCAAAAGACCTTCCTCATTAGGCTTGACATAGTCGTACAGTTAATGAAGGCTCACAGTGCGTTTGGAAAATGACGTAACCAGTCACTTATCTGTTTTTTTAATCCAGCTGGATCCCGGACATTGAGCATTTATTTAATAAAATAAACTACTCACCAAATGTTATTTATATGCTTTATTACTCAATTTTGTGTATAAATGTTTTCTTTATTTATCTGTCAATAATAAAAAAAAAAGTACTCAGGGGGGCGTGGCTTGGCAGCCATTCAGAGCGGCCGCACCTGTATCGAGCTCCCGCTCCTGTGCCAGCTTAGAGACCTCTCTTGCCGGACACTGCACCCCACAACCAGCCCCAGGCTCTCCCCTGATCCCCCCTAGTGCTCCGGTCGCCCGCTGCCCCGTCCGCGGAGCCGGGAAGCGCTTCTAAGCGCTTCTGCGGGTTGCGGCCTAGGCGCGAGGCCGGAGCCGGGGCCTCGATTTCGGCCCGGGCGCCGACGCGGACTCCCGAAGCGCCCGCAGCGACCAAAGAGACGCACCGGAACACAGAGGACCGCACGCCCCAGCCCACGGACAGCCCTGGGGAGACCCTGGGCCCCCGGTCGGACCCCCTTCCAGCCCACAACTAGCTGCAGCCTGTTCAAGGCCGGAGGCGCCGCCATCTTACCCGGCGCAGCACAGTGAAGTCCCTCAGCACCAGACCCAGCTGCATCCCCCACCGCAACCAAAGTGAGTACCCGCTGGGCACACCCCAGCAGCCCAGATCTCCCAGACATCCAGGGGTGGCCCCACAGTACAGCCACTCACTTCCCTTGGGGGAATCTGCTGCATCTTTCAGGCCAGGGTGAAACCTCCTCAACCTCTTGCTCTTAAGCTGTGCCTCCTCCCCAGCACCAACCTGATCTGCAACCCTCCAGAACCCCCTTTCTGCTGCATAAGCTTGCAGTCTCTCGGCTGGGAGACCCACCCTTTTGCAGCCCACACTACCTAGCACTCCTGATCCTAGACAAGCCTCTTGATTGTATCCCAACCCTCTAACTACAGGCCCAGATGTGAAACCACTATATACTGGCTGCCACTCACCAGCTACTCCGGCCATGAGGATACCATGACCCAGTAACCAGCTTTAGCTTCCCCCCCCCTCCGGTACCAGAACCATCTCTCCAGAGCTAACTATTACCCCTACAAGTGCTCTCAGCCATCGCCATGCCCCCTAAAAGGATCAAACAAGTCGTCCTCTCCAAACTCCCACTTCCCCCCAAAAAAGCCTCCCCACCCTCCTCAGCCCAGGGAAACCCTCCCACTTTGTCCCCCCACACCAGGGGTGCACCAAAAGAGACAACCTCAACACCTGGGCTAGATGAAGTAGACTTTAACTCAGATGCTCCAGTGACAATGAAATCCCTCTGTCAAGTCTTCTCGGCATTTCAAGCAGAGCTGACCAAAGATCTGAAGTCCGCTATCCGAGAGGTTAAGACAGAGCTTGTAGCTATAGGGGAGAGAACCGACCAACTGGAACGCAGACTAGATGAGTTGGTTGAGTCACATAATGACCTGATCACCTCCTATGATTCTCAACAGAGGGACCTTGAACAATTCAAGTCCAAGCTGGCGGATTTGGAGGACAGGTCCCGCCGCAATAACATAAAAATCAGAGGCATTCCCGACTCAGTAGCCAACTCAGAACTCGAGGACTTCGCCACTACCCTGTTCCGCAAACTTCTCCCCTCTGCAGACCCTAAAGATCTGCTAATCGACCGTATACACCGCCTTCCACGCCCCAAAACGGTCCCCTCAGATCTCCCAAGAGACACACTCCTCCGAGTGCACTTCTTCACCATGAAAGAGCAAATCCTGAGGGCAGCCAGAGAGTCTAAGAACACAGACACCCTGGGCGGCCTGCAGATCTTCCAGGACCTCTCTCCCGCAACAATGGCCAACAGGAGAGCACTTGCCCCCATCACAACAGCACTTCGAAACCACGACATACGGTACCGGTGGGGATTCCCGGTCAAGCTGCTAGTCTACCACGAAGATACCACCTACTCGATCTCATCCCTAGACGCCGGGGTTAGACTCCTGATGGACTGGGATATTTCGGTCACCAGCCCCAAAGAACCAAGACGCCAGAAACCACCGCAACAAGACTGGACCACCACCTGAACCCCACTGATTTGTGTATCCAGCCTACTACGACGGTGAACCGGTTGCCTTCATTCCTGTGGTCCCCGCCACCGGGTTGGGACTAGACTGTTAAGTATCATATTATGTTGGTTCTTTCTTTTCTTCGTTCACAGGGTGTATAACAACCCGGCTGCTCGGTTAGAATGCTAGAACTAGGTTCCTACTTGTTGGACACTCTGTTTATGTTTAAACCGTAGGTTTAGTTGGTTCATCAGGTTACATTGTTATATCACCTCTTTATTGTTCACACTTTGTTTGCATGTGAGTGGCGGCCATCCGCCATGTGACCCAAGCCACCACCCCGAAGTTACCCACACTACTGCAACTCCCCCTGTTCTCCCCCCTCTCCTCTGCAGTAGTCATGCAGGTCCAATATACCGGACCTTTTTCCCATTCCCTCTCCCCCGCTCCCCAAGCCCCTACCGCCTTTCCCCCACACATTCACATTTTTCAAACTCCTGCTCTCTCCCCCCGACCCCCAACGGACGGTCTAGACTTTCCCCTTAGGAGCGAACGCCCCCAACCGCCTACCAACAGTCCCCATCGTAAACCCCCTTAAGCTGATATGCCTAACTTTATGTCTCTGAATGTGAAGGGGTTGAATTCCCCTAATAAAAGACGTCTGGCCCTATCTTTTTTCCATAAACAAAAGGCAGATGTGGTTGCTGTCCAGGAAACCCACTTTAACTCCTCGAACCCCCCATTACTTAGAGACGCAAACTACCCCACAGCATATTACGCTAACGGCCCAACTAAGCGAAACGGAGTGGCCATCCTGTTCAGCAAACATATTTCTTTCACCCTACAGACCAAGGTACAAGACAAAAGTGGCAGATATATTATTCTAACCGGCCTACTGGAAGACAAGCAGGTCACCATTGTCTGCCTATACGCCCCCAATTCCAACCAAACTTCATTCCTGCGTAAACTTCTCCTCCTGACACAGAGAATCAGGAAAGGCCCTCTGATTCTGCTGGGCGACTTCAACCTAGCTCTCGACCCAAAACTAGACAAATCCCGCCCCCCCCCCCCTCCTACTTCCACACGCGAATCTGGCCCATCTCTTGCTTTCCGTAATCTCCTCCTGGAGTTTGACCTATACGATACATGGAGATCCAAATACCCCTCTGGCCGCGAATATACTTTCTTCTCGCCAGTCCACAATTCATACTCTAGGATAGATTATATAATTTGTGATAAGTGGACCCTACAGCACACAAAAGATGTAGACATTTTACCCATTACTTGGTCAGACCACGCACCGGTTACTTGGCAATGGAATGTCCGCTCCTCTAAAAACCCCCCGAGACCATGGAGACTCTTCCCCCATCTCCTCAAAGACCCCTCCTCCAAACTCTCTATACTAACCTCCATTAACAACTACCTCTCCACCAACTCCCCCCAGGACACCTCCACCATAAACCACTGGTGTGCCTTAAAAGCAGTCACCAGGGGAGCTGCAATCCAAGTGGGAGCTTCCCTGAAACGACGCTCAGTTAAGACCCAGCAGGAGCTGGAGACCAAACTGAAGGATCTGGAAGCTCAAAATAAAACATCCCCATCCAGAGATCTCAAAAAGGAGATCTCAAGCATCCGTAGCCAGATCCAAAAACTCCTCCTAGCCCGCACACAAATGGCATTGAACAGATTGCGACGTAAATTCTACTTGTTTAGCAACAGATCAGGTAGAATGTTAGCCAGAAAGTTGAGGGCTCAACAAGCTAGGAACAAAATGAAACACCTTATCACTCCTGATAACACCAAAGTTATCAACCCTAAAGACATAGCGAATCAATTTGCCCAATACTATTCCAAGCTTTACAACCTGTCCTCTGATACCTCCACCCCCCAACCCTCTGCTGAATCGATCTCGACATTCCTAGACAGAATCCATATTCCCTCTATCACCCCTGAGCAGCTAGAAGCCCTTAACGCCCCCTGGTCACAAACGGAAATCCAAGCAGCTATAAAATCCCTCCCACGCAATAAAGCCCCCGGCCCAGACGGATTCATTACCGACTTCTACATAACATTCATGGACCTACTGACTCCAACATTAACAAATCTCTTTAACGAACTCTCTTTCCTTGGATCGGCCCCCCCAGAACTTCTAGAAGCACGCATAGTCACGATACCCAAAACTGGGAAAGACGCATCCCTCTGCCAGAACTATAGACCCATAGCCCTACTGAACTGTGACATTAAACTGTTCGCCAAGCTGATGGCCCTACGCATTAACCAAGTCCTGCCGCTCCTGATACACCCTGACCAAACCGGGTTTGTACCAGGAAGACAGGCCTCCGACAACACCAGGCGGGTATTCAACCTAATCGACTCTCTAGCCAACGAACAGGACCTCCTCTTACTATCCTTAGACGCGGAAAAAGCGTTCGATAGATTGAACTGGCACTACATGCAGGAGGTCCTGCGGCGATTTGGCTTTTCAGGCCACATCTTTAAGTCCATACTGACTCTATATAGCTCGCCCTCAGCCCGGGTGCTCAGCAACGGGTTCCTCTCTGACCCTTTCCAAATCACAAACGGTACCAGACAGGGCTGCCCCCTCTCCCCGCTCATATTTGTTCTTTCAATTGAACCCCTGGCCATCACCATACGAAACGACACTAGAATGGAAGGCCTACAGATGGGCCCCGACCGTCACAAATGCAGCCTCTTCGCAGATGACGTCCTGTTGTTCATAACCAACCCCATCTCTACACTACCTCACCTCCACGACATCTTAGATTCATACAGCAGGGCCTCGTACTACAAACTCAACACAACCAAGACTGACGCACTCCCCATCAACCTTTTCCCTCACATCCACCAACTACAAGCGTCATATCAATATAACTGGCAAAGGGGCTCCATAAAATACCTAGGGATCCAAATCCCCTCCACCACATCCAAAGTCTTCGAAGTTAACCTTACCCCCCTATTAGACACCCTGTCCACCATCTCCAACTCCTGGTCCGCATTCGACATCTCTTGGATGGGTCGTATGGCGGCTTTCAAAATGTCTCTTCTGCCAAAATTAATGTATCTGTTCAGGACCATCCCCTACAATTTTCCAAAGAGGGCCCTCAAGACGTGCACAAACATTATGTCAAAATACATATGGGCGTCTAAGCCCCCAAAGATTGCTCGAGCCAGACTCCACCTCCCAAGGGCATTTGGTGGCCTGGACCTCCCAGATCTGCATCTCTATCAGATGGCGTCCCTCTTGGCCCCAATTAAACACTTCTCAGAACCTAGCACACCGACAAGCTGGGTCTCCATCGAGCAATCTTTCTCCCCCAACATCCCACTGGCTGACCTTTTCAGAATCCCCGGACAACTCAGGCCGCCCCTACCACTCCTCCTCCCGGCCACCAAGGCTTCCCTTCTCGCCTGGGACCAGCTCCTCTCCACCTTAGACACCGTCACAAACAACCTCCCCTCCGTTCCCATCTCGACCGTAGCCAAATTAATCCCAAACCTTAACCTTAACTCTTGGAAAGCCCGCGGCGTTAACACTCTAGGGGACATACTCGACTCACACGCCCCCCTCTCGTTCGTCTCCCTACAAAACAGCTACCATCTACCCACATCAGAATATTTACATTATATCCAAGTAACACACTGGTGGAACTCCTCCATTGCGAAGCTTCCCCGCCCACAACCTACTCTCCAACATATCTTCTCCAGACCTTTCAATCCTTACACCAAACGGGATATATCCTTCTGGTATAAGATTCTTATAACGCCTCACTCCTTCTCGAAAGCCCCAGCGCATAAGAAGTGGGAAGCCGACCTTGGAAGAACCTTCTCCCCAGATGAATGGCGTCTAATCTTCCTCACCTCTTTTGACATGTCCCGTTGCTTGAACCACACAGAAATGCATATTAAGCTTATAAACAGAACCTATATGACTCCAGTGCGCTTACACTCCTTCTGGCCGTCTTGTCCCAATAAATGCTGGAGACTGTGTGGTCAAACAGGGGACATATTTCATATATTCTGGTCTTGCCCCAATATCCTTAAATACTGGTCAGATGTATTTGAGTTAATATCCGCAGTAATCAACACCCCAGTTGTTCCAGATCCCTCCCTAGCCCTACTACACATCTACCCACAAGAGATACCTAAGGAGAAGAGGCTGGTGCTAGGACACATCCTTATAGCTGCGCGTGCCACTCTGGCACAACAATGGAAGCAACCAGACCCTCCATCCCTACTACAGGTGGTCTCGAAGACAAACTACCACTTTATGATGGAGACTGGCTCCTCCCTTAGCATGCCCCCTGCCTCTTCTGTTGCCCCACAGTGGCGATTTTGGCACACATATATAACAGAGGGTGAAGGATCCAGACTCTTCTCCCCCCCATCCGCCTCAGACCCCCGACAGTTCAGCCTCAACGAACCTGACGAGACGTGAAAGAGTCAGGAGGTCCACTTAGGTCCCCCCCTAGGATATATGCCTTCCATTATGGTTTTTCTTGTTCTCATGGCTTTCAATGTTTTCACTGCTGTTTATTGTTACTACTGCTCCTATGGTTACCAACGCTCTCATTGATAATTACCCTATTCTTATGATTGTTTGCTCTAATTAACTCGCTCTGCGTAGCGAGGTGTATGCTCGATCACTAGTCCGTTCCCCCCACCCCCCCTGCTCTCCTAACCCCCCCCCTGACATTGTTTTCCCTCATATTTCATATGTCTATACACTGTAATGTGAAACTTTTTCCAATAAATACTTATTGAAGTTAAAAAAAAAAAAAAAAAAAAGTACTCAAATTGAAAGGCCTCACATTCTTAGCAAACATAATTATGAAATACAAGTAAAAACACAACATTATTTTGATACATATACTGTATCTATAACCACACACATTCTATAAATAATAAATGAGCAGGGAATCGCAGTCCTCTCCTATAAAGAAACAGGCTAACACCCTGTAGCTTATAACATAGTCTTCTTTAAAATAGACATTTCCTAAACAATCGAATTGTTTTAAGTATTTTTGATCCGCATATTATGTATTGGAACCTGTAATACATAAAAACTGGCACAGGTTTTTTTTCTATTCAACTGAAGAAGCCTCAGAGCAAATTCTCTCAGCCCCATAGAAAGTCTGATTTTTCCTCCTCTAATGACTTCTTAATTGGAAGTTTCCAATTAGCTTAATTAGTCCAATAATTACTCACCTTCTGGCAGCACTGTTGTCAATTTACACTTTTCCAGGATGCCGAAGTCTTCAGTCCAGCATCTGCCGATGTTTGTGTGTGATCCCCCTGTCATATATGTGTGACCCCCCCCCCCCACCCCCTCGTGTGTTTGTGACCCCGTCCAATGTGTGTTGATTGTGTGTGACCCTAGTGTGCCATGCCATCACTTACCTCTATCTGTACAGCGCCGATGCAGCAGAGTCCAGGGAGCATGGAGAAGAAGCAGACATGGGAGCAGCCACAACAGGTGAGGTTTTTTTTCCCTCTTCTCCCCACAGGATTATGGGCATCGCTTATTTTAGCCCTTATGAGTGTTATCGCACCATGTGTATGCTGCATCCGTCCATTGTAAAACCAGAAGGTTGTATACTATACAAATATTTAATGAAAATAAATGCGCGTTCATAAATTACTTGTTAACGGACGAATCGGGTCCAAACTATTTTGCGAGTACCTGATACCTATGTTTTGAACTAATATATGAACACACATTTTTTTTTACAAAAAATGTATTTAATCATTTACAAAGTACTTATTTTAAAAAGCAGAGTCTTTTATACCCCTTAAACACCATCCCTGCAAACCCGGGTTTTTGCACGGAAATTCGTAAAATCCCGGGTCTACAGGGAGTGTAAAAGGTCTGACCTGGGTCGTGAGACCCAAGATTTCAACTCGGCTAGTAGATCGCCGTGTAGTGTAAAGAGGTAAACTGGGTTGATGCGACGTGGGACCCGTTCACTGCAATGGAAAAGCCGGCACTGGGAGATGCTCTTCTCTCCCAGCGGCTGCTCAGGCCCAGCTTTTGGCGACGTCAGCTGCCCAGCATTATGCCGGGTAGGAATGCTGGTCTGAAAGGGGTCAGAAGCCAGGCCACACCCGGCTTGAAGCGGAGTCTAAAATCATGGTTGCGACTCAGCTTGCTGGTGTAAAAGTGATATTATAAACACTTTCTCAGGTTAATAGTTCTCTCTATGGGGCGACAGGTTTAATGAGCGATGTTGCGAATGCAATGTACTACCATTACCACAATATGCCAACAGTACATCACTCAGAAATGAATCTGCACCTTTGGGTCTCAAAACCATAATTGAAGCTGCACAAAGAAGGGCATTTTCTAAGAGCCTATAATCACTTACATCAGGGGTCCTCGAAATATCTTGCTCTGGGACCCCATCAGACAATATAAATAATTACGGGACCCCAGCAAATAACTGTAGAAGATCATCACATGTGTAATCATAGCACATACATAGCAGCATTGTGGAGGCACAAATGATGGGAGGAGTCTAACATAACAGACAATTCAACTGATTTTTCAGACTCCTTGAATCACTGCCTGAGATTAGAAAAGCGGTCAGCAACATGGAGTCAGGACCCCATGCTAAGAAGGCCGGGACCCACTTTGGGGTCAGGACCCTCAGTTTTAGAACCACTGACTTAGATAGCACGTCACTATCGCCTAGTGATTAATAATTCAGCATGCTTGCTAAAAAGGGATTTTTGTAAGAACTTACCGTTCGAATCCCTTTCTCTGATATGGTCCTGGTGACACAGCTCAACACTGGGATGTAGGAGGGTCCGAAGGAGCCAGGCACCTATCCTAAAGCTTTAGAGGGTAGGCTCCTCCCCTACTGCATCCCTGGACTCTTCAGTTCAATCTTTCAAAGCCACTGGAATACATTAACTCAGTACAAACGCCTGCACATATTATATGCACATTTTATAACAGAAACTGTTAACTTTTAACCATTTTAACATGAACATCATGAACTTCTGGCATACTTACTGAGCGTAAGGGAGGGATCGCTGTGTCACCAGGACCATATCAGAGAAAGGGATTCGAACGGTAAGTTCTTACAAAAATCCCTTTTTCTCTTTCAATGGTCCTGGTGACACAGCTCAACACTGGGACGTTCCAGAGCCGGTCCTTTGGGAGGGTACGCTCAGGTCTGCAGCTCTCAGCACTGCTCGCCCGAATGATGCGTCCTCCGACGCGAACTCATGGAATCTATAGAATTTGGCAAATGTGTGAACAGATGACCAAGTGGCAGCTCTGCAAACCTGCTCAGCTGTGGCCCCATGTCGGACCGCCCAAGAGGTGGCAACTGACCTGGTGGTATGCGCATTTATTCTGGCCGGTACAGGCCTACCCACTTTGGTGTATGCAAAGGCTATCACAGAACGCAACCACCTAGCAATGGTCTGCTTAGATGCAGGCCAACCAATTTTATGTACGTCATACAGTACCAATAAAGTGTCAGTTTTCCTAACACTCTTCACTCTGTCCACATATATGCGTAAGGCACGCACAACATCCAAAGTCTTCAACTTGTCCCTTTTCTTGGAACCCTCTGGGGGTTGAAACACAGGTAGAACTATCTCCTGATTTAAATGGAAGGCAGAGACTACCTTCGGTAAAAATTGCGGCACTGTTCTCAGAACAGCCCTGTCATCGTGAAAAATTAAGAAGGGAGACTTGCATGACAAAGCTCCCAGCTCTGACACCCTTTTAGCAGATGCTACTGCTAACAAAAACACTAGCTTCCACGTGAGAAACTTAAAGTCAGCCGACCTTAAAGGCTCAAAAGGTGCCTTCTGAAGGCAATCCAAAACCAGTGACAGATCCCAAGGTGCTACTGGTTGCTTGTAAGGGGGTTTCAGTCTGGATACCCCTTGTAAAAAGGTTTGAATCTCCGGTAAAATGGCAATTCTTTTTTGAAAATAGATGGACAAGGCCGAAATCTGCACCTTCAACGACTGAAGGCTTTGGCCCGAAGAAAATCCATCTTGTAGAAAATCTAACATTTTTGATAATTTGAAGTGAGATGTGTGAGCTTTTTGCCTCTCACACCATCTAATATAAGTCTTCCAGACTCTATAATAATTTGCCGAAGAAACAGCTTTTCTGGCTTTTATCATAGTCTGCACTACTGCATCAGAAAATCCTTTCTTTTTTAAAATGGCGGTTTCAATAACCAAGCCGTCAAAATCAATCGATCGGAATCCAGGTGATTGAATGGGCCTTGTCTTAACAGGTCTGGTCTCAGAGGTAGACGCCATGAATCCACTGATAACCTCTGAAGCCTCGAGTACCAAGACCTCCTTGGCCAATCTGGGGCCACAAGGATCACCGGAACCTTCTGGTCCTGTACCCTTTTCAACAGTCTCGCTAACATTGGAACTGGAGGGAATGCATAAAGAAGGTCTCCCTGCCAATGAGTAGTCATGGCATCCACTGCCTCTGCTAGTGGATCTCTCGTTCTGGCATAGAACCTGGGCACCTGATGGTTGAACCTGGATGCCATTAGGTCCAAATCCGGAGTTCCCCACCTTGCCGTGATCTGGTGAAACACCTGAGGATGTAGGCTCCATTCTCCTTCCTTGAGCTCCTCCCTGCTCAGGAAGTCTGCTTCTATATTCTCCACTCCTGGGATGAATATAGCCGATACGGCAGGAACATTCTGTTCCGCCCATAGGAAGATTCTGGACACCTCCCACATGGCCAATCTGCTGCGTGTACCTCCCTGATGATTCAGATACGCCACAGCTGTGGCATTGTCGGTCTGAATCCTCAAGGGGAGGTTCCTTAACCTGTCTCCCGCCAAGGAAATCACTTTCCAGACAGCTCTCAGCTCCAAGATGTTGATTGGTAACACTGATTCGTCTGCCGTCCACAGGCCCTGCAGCCTGAGATCCAGGGCTACTGCCCCCCAGCCCCTGAGACTGGCATCGGTAGTTACTACCAACCAGTCCCAGGTCTGTAATGACCGACCCCACTGAAGGGAATCTACCTCTGTCCACCATTTCAAGGAGTCCCGAGTGTCCGCGGACAGCACTATCAACTCCGTCTTCATGGTCAAAGTGTTTCCTGACCAGGCTGACAAAATGTTCCATTGGAATACTCGTGAGTGGAACCTGGCAAATTGAAGCGTTTCGAATGACGCCACCATTTTCCCCAGGAGTTTGAGGCACCTCCACACTGACAAGCTCGGAGCTCTGAGAATCTCCTGAACTAGAGTGACTAGGTCCCTGGCCTTTATCTCCGGGAGAAATACCCGATGGAGATGGGTATCCAGTATGACTCCCAAGAACTGGATCCTCTGTGATGGTACCAACTGAGATTTTTGTAAGTTTAAAATCCAGCCGTGAGTCTGCAAAAAATTGATGGCCTCTTTCAAGTGACTTTGAAGCAGGGTTGCTGACTCTGCCTTGAACAGGAGATCGTCCAAATAGGGTATTACTGTGATTCCCCTGAGCCTCAGCACTGCCGCCATCACTGACATTATCTTTGTAAATACCCTTGGCGCGGTTGCTAGCCCAAAGGGTAACGCCCGGAACTGTAAATGCAGGTCTCCTATGGCAAATCTCAACAGCGTCTGATGTTCCGGGTGAATGGGAACATGCAGATATGCGTCTTGGACATCCATGGACGCCAGAAATTCTCCCTGGTCCAGACTCAGGAGAACAGACCTCAAAGACTCCATTTTGAAATGGTCTACCCATAGGTGAACATTTAAGGACTTCAAATTTAGTATTGGTCTGAAAGACCCGTCTGGTTTGGGCACCAGGAACAGCGTGGAGTAAAATCCTTTCTTCCACTCTGCCCTGGGAACCGGAATTACCACCCCTTTTTCCAAAAGGGAATGAGCCGCTCTCATCAGAGCTGTGCGCAGGAGCGCCTGCTTTGGTATGGGTGTGGGGATGAACCTCTTCGGAGGCCGCCCTCTGAAAGGGATTTTGTAACCCTGGGTAATGATCTCTAAGACCCAGGAATCCTGGTCTAGAGAAGCCCAAGCGTCCCTGAAGTGTGTGAGACGCCCCCCCACCTTTATCCCTGCCGGGCTTATCCCCAGGCAGTCATGCGGAGGGTTTATCCTCTCCTTTAGAGGCAGGCTTCTTATGGAAAGAGCCAAACTTGGACCTTTGAGATTTGCCCCTGGAGGTCTGAAACTTTCCCCTGAACGATTGTCCCCGAAAGGACGCACCACCTCTAGGGGAGGGCCGAAAGGACGGCCTAAACGCAGCGAATCTGGATGACTGCTTTGTTGAGGAGGCCGGCAGAAAAGTACTCTTGCCGCCTGTGGCTTGTTTTATAATCTCCTCAAGCTCAGAACCAAAAAGTAACTTTCCCTTGAAAGCTAACAATTCTAGGGCCTTTTTGGACTCATTGTCCGCTTCCCAGGCCTTAAGCCAGAGCACTCTCCTGGCATTAATAGAGACTGTGGACACTCTGGTAGCCATTTTAAGAGCTTCCTCTTCTGCTTCCACCGCATATTCTGCAGCGGCCTTAATCTTTTCTGCTACCAGCAAAGCACCAGGGTCAGCCTGCAGCATGGTGCATAACTCACCAGCCCACTCTATAATGGCCTTAGAGACCCAGGCTGAAGCAATAAGGGGACGCAGGGTAAACCCCACCCCTTCAAAAATAGCTTTGAGGTTTCCCTCGAGCTTTTTATCCACAGAATCCTTAAAAGCTGCACCACCCTGTACAGGCAATACCGTAGCTTTTGATAAACGTGCCACTGAAGCATCCACAACAGGCACCTTTTCCCAGAGTTCAGAATGAGACTCCGGCATGGGGTACAGACTAAGGAATCTCTTAGGCATCTGTAGCCTCTTATCTGGGGTTTTCCAAGCCCCTTCCAATAGTTCCTGTAACCCCTCATCTGAGGGAAAAGTAACAGCCTCCTTCCGCTGTCGCTTAAAAACACCCTTAACAGGGGTCTTATCCTCAACAGACAGTTTTAACGCCTGTTTTACAGCTACAATGAGATCCTCTATACCAGCAGCAGAGGTCTCTTCAAAATCATCACCCTGGTCCCAGGGTGTGTCAGTATACTCTCCTTCCTCCTCCTCTACCACATTAGGCATAGCATAAGACCTTTTAGGGGTCCCTGCAACATCATCCATTTTGTCCAGTATTTCACTGAATCTGTTGATCCCCTTAGCAGTATCCTGCATCACCTGAATAAGCGCAGGATCTGCCTGGGTAAGAGGCAAGGAGCCAGACGACTGCTGAGATGATGGCATAGGTCTCTGTGATTCTACCAGCACATCACTCTGCCTGTCCAGAAGCTGCACCAAAGCGTTTACAGACCTGCCTAGGGCACTGGCCCACGCAGGTTCACTCTGCTCTGCCCTATGGTGTTCACTGCCCATGGGTCTCACATCAGCGCAAGTAATACATAAGCCCCCCTTGGCCATCTGCTCAGGGACAAACTTTTGTGTGCAAACATTGCACGCGCTCAGTGCACTAAGGGCTCCCTCCCCCAAACCACAGCCTGATGCTCAGACATGATGCAAGTGAAAAATATATATATCTCAATATACACAGTGCAAACAATTGTACAAGCGCTTATACAAAGTCAATGCACCCAGTCACTTAGCTGTCTGTAGGTTTCAACTGCGGGGAAGCGATGCCCAGGAAATCCAAGTCACTCTGCCAGGATCAATTAGCCAGCTCAGCTCCGCTGCAAGCGTTCTGAAAGGCGCCAAAGTCAGAGTGAAGGAAGAGACCAAAAGTCCCTGCTGCTGCGGGGTCCGTGACCTTTTGGCGCCAACCACCCCCAGCTAGCCGCTCCTTAGGTAGGATTTCCTTGTTCCAGTGTCTCCCCCTCAAATGGGGACCACTTGGAACATGCCTGTCACAGCGCTGCTGTCCTCTCAGTCAGGAGCTCAGCGTGTAAGCTCCGCATAAAATGGCCGCCGCCATCACGGAGCGCCTGTCCCCCATGATCCCCACCTAACTGTGGAGCCGGTTTCAGGATGCTCCGGAGCCCAGGCAGCCTCATAAAAGAGGCTAAAAGCGCTGCACAGGGAGGCCAGACAGCGTCTACCCTGTGCACAGAGAGCTGACAGGACGCGCTTCTGTCAGCTCCTGCTGCGCTAGCAGTGTGAGGATTCACTATGAGAATCCTCACACTGTGCCTACCTAGCTAGGGTAATAGTTAATAAAATAATAAAAAATCCCCTAACTACTCTATTTCTTCGGCTGCTCCCGCAGCCCTTTAGAATAGCACCCACTCCAGTGGGCACCTAACACGACCTGAAGAGTCCAGGGATGCAGTAGGGGAGGAGCCTACCCTCTAAAGCTTTAGGATAGGTGCCTGGCTCCTTCGGACCCTCCTACATCCCAGTGTTGAGCTGTGTCACCAGGACCATTGAAAGAGAAATCTAGTTACATCACCGGTCAGGGCCAGTGTTGCTCAGATCACTCAGCAAAATCCCCCAGTGTGTAGGTCCCGTTAGAGAGAACATCAGTATATATGCTTGCTTTACTCCATGGGTCTTCAACCTGTGGCCCTCCAGATGTAGTGAAACTACATGTTCCAACATGCATTGCCACATTTTTTCCTATGAGCATGCATAAAAAAACCCAGGGCATGCTGGGACATGTAGTTCCACAACATCTGGAGGGCCACAGGTTGAAGACCTATGCGTTTACTCCTAGACAGAACAGTAGTATACATGCCTTCTGTGTTGAAGGAAGAGCCTGGGGCAGCCCAGCATCTCAGAGTGCTGGGCATGCCCCCACATTGATGGAAACTAGGTTTTGCCACGAGACCTGCCCCTTTGCCACAAAGTCCCACCCCCTTTTATGCAGCACATGGGTGATCCCTCTTTCAGACATTGGGATGTTGGGAGGTATGCACAGACCAATTGCAAATATAAATGCAGTAAGGCAAAAAGACTGCAAGTATTCAGCCAATCATTATTACAGGTTGAGTATCCCTTATCCAAATAATGTACTGGGTACATCTGTAAATGGCACTACTGGGGACATGATATGTAACTGGCACTAAATACGTGCTTGGTATTCAAATTCAGTACCTGAGATTGTACACAAACGTTGTTTTAGGTTTTAAAAATATATATGTGTGTGTGTATTTCAGGTGCTTGGTGTGCTTATACAACATAAATGCAAGATACCTCATTCAAATATAAAAATATTCCAAAATACAGAATAATCCGTTATCCAAAATGTGTCTGGTCCTGAGCATTTTGGATAAGGGATACTCAATCTGTACTATGCATTTGCACCATTGAGCAGGAGAATATGCATCTTTGTGCAAACACGTGGAAACTTTGTACTTTTGCCACTCTGGCATATATTCAATGCCGTGGGCGAGCGGTGACTGCGAGCAGGACTTTTTGCTCGCAGTCACCGCTCACCCTGTCAGTATTCAAGTGACCCCCCCTCATTCGCAAATTCCCCCTCGCTCCGTTTTTTGAGCGAGGGGGAATTTGCGAATGTGCCTCCAAAAGCTGCGAGAGCCGAGGCTAATTACAGCGAGTTTGCTGCACTAGCCTCGGCTCTCGCAGTTTCGGGGAATCCTCGCAGTTCTGTGACTGCGAGGATTCCCCCGGAACGTTGCATAGTGCGAGCGGCCGGCGCGGGGGTTAAACTGCGAGGATCACTGGTTTTCTGTGATCCTCGCAGTTTAACCCCCTCGCCGGCCGCTTGCACCGGCATTGAATACCCACCTCTGAGAAGCAAGCTCCAACCTCTGTTCAGTCTCCCTTAGAACATGGAGTCACTAATGCAAAATGCACGGCATGAGGACAAATCATTTATACGTTTTCATGAAAATAAAAAAGGCATCCCACAGTATTTACCAAACTGTTCCAGAATGTTCAAAGCAAATCTTTCATTTGTTAAAAATAACAATTAAAAGAAAAAAATCAGCTACCCACCTTGGCCATAAATACAGTTTTCTGACAAACAGATTTCTCATGACGCGCTCTACCTGGCAGAAGCCTGTGTGGAAGGCCACTGCATTGTCTGTGAAGGCTTTAATGAAGCCCTGCTTGTTCTTCTGTCTGTACAGGCGCAGTATAAAGGCTTCCTGGCATGACTCTATGATCTTGTGCGCCTTGTACACAAGGATACCTGGATGAAATGATACATGCAGTAGTTAATATTTGGATGCAGAATACATAAAGTAAACAGATCAGAAAAAACAAACAATAAAGTTTTTCAGTAACTTTATTTTGCATTCCTTAATAACCGAAAGGAAACATTAGCCAGTGGTCCCATTTTAGAGCATATGTACAGAGGGTGTGGGTTCTGCACATTTTTTTTTTTACTAATTTCTGGGCCCTGCCCCTTTGAGAAGTATTACTCTGTGACCTTGGTGCCTGTTGACCTTGAGTGGTCGACCGAATGATGTATGCCTGTACAGTAAAGCAATTGTAATTCAGGCCATCTCCAGCAAAAGTCTATGAGGTGATTGGCCTGTATTCTATTCTACCACACAACCACCACATGCTCTTTATACCTTCTCATCTGAGTAGCCCACAACTGTCTATACACTCACCGGACACCACTTCTATGTGCCAGTGCTCCACAGACACCCAGTAATGCCCATTTAGCTATAAGAAGTAATTGAGTCAATGCTGGGTAAATGCTCTAAGAATCTAAGGGATATACTGTATGTACTGTACTATGCCTTAAAGAAAGATGAAGTGGACAGAGAAGTACCAGCTAATAATCTCCCAACTGCCATGTTATAGGCTTGGGTTTTTTTTATGATAAATTGGAACTGGTTGGTAGGTACTTTACCTCAGTCAACATTATCTTTGTCTAAGGCTAAGTACATAGACCCCTAAGTCACCTATGCTGCAGTCTGAAACGTGTGTAACTGCATCGGAACCATTCTCTTACTACCATATTCAAATGAGATGCATATGCTAAGAACCAATGCAAACAAAGCTTTCAAAAGTCCCATTACAACACTGCACAATAAAATCAAAGCAGGAATATACTGCATTTGTATCTGTACCGTCTAATTGTGCATTGTACTAAGACTACCATATTTATATTGCAATAATAATTTAAAGAGATCACAAAAATGCTAACATTATCTGAAAATCATTGTCTTTGCTGCCATCTAGTGGCAAACACAGATGTTTGATTTTCAATGGCTCAAAAAGACAAACAGGAGTGCACACATATTTATATACTCTACTAGTTGCCAACCCATCAAAATGGCTTGCAAAACACCTGAATATACTTGATGTCAGGTAGAAGCGGGTTACTAATCAAACAGTTAGAAAAGATGAACTAAGCCTCGGAGAGATATAAAGTGGAGATCGATAAACTACTGACCAGCACCAAACAAAGCCTGTAACATGGCAACCAAGCGGAAGATATTGTATGCAAGACAGGCTGAGATATTGTTCTATTGCTCATTGTATCAGGCTAGGTTTTAAGGGCAATCAGGGATGGTCCAGGGGGTGGAATTGCCCTGGTCATCACCCTGATTGCCCGTCAGCCTAAGGTGTACCCATTCTAAATTACTACAACTATTGCCTTTGACATCTATTTATTTACAGTTTCTTATATAGCGCAGCATATTACGTTGCGCTTTACAATTGGAAACAATTGTGATTAAACAAACTGGGTAGATACAAACCGACATGGAGGTAGGAGGGCCCTGCTCGCAAGCTTACAATCTATAGGGATAATAGGAGGGAAACATAAGGATAGAATTCCATAGCATGGCAGTCCCATCAGATTACTAGACAGTCCTGATCATCTATGGCCTTTATAAATTGAACTAAGCCCATGTGTGTACACACACACGCGGATTCTTTTTTTTTCGGGAGTCAATTAACCTTTTGTAGTCCACAAAATTTTTTTTGAAAGTCAAACAGCCTGGTTTAGATGTTTAAATTAGTTGTATTTCTTATTTTTGATTATTCAAAATTGGTCTGCATTGAATATTGAAAGATGTTAATGGTATTGTTAATGTCTTATTTTAAAGTGGCTCACCATTGGATCTGCTACTAGCGCTAGGGCTGTTTAGTTTGACTAGATATTGGACCTGAAAACCAGGGAACCCTGTGAAAGCACACAATGGGAGAACATACAAACTCCACACATTTAGGCATGGTGGGAATTGAACCCATAACCATTACTAAACCCCTATAGTTTACAGTGGGGAGTGCACAAGCCTCACATTATTTTGTTACATACATTTAATTACTGTATACAGAACAAGCAGTTTCTATTGAGCTTTATGGTTTCCAATTGCAGTTAAGGGTTTCCGTAAAACACCTCTCCCAACTCTGTCATTATAATACTGGATGTAAAGGCAATGGTAGAGGCAACAGTATTCTAAACTGCAATATTCACAAGCATTTACTTCTGGCATTTCTACTGTGTATGGCATAGGGAGCAGGATCCGGATGGTACGTCTACAGTTTCCATGTCGACAGGGTAAAACCATACTGTTGTCATAGACAACGGTGGACCCATCTTACTCACTGCACTGAGCCAGGTGCCATGTAGTGCAGGGTTATATTAATGCTATGGTGCAGGTTAGTTCCAGTGACTGGCAATGTGAATCCCAGACTTTCAAATCTCCCACTGCCTGGCTCAGTGCAAATGCAACAAATATGTGATATTGTCAGCCAAGCAGCAGGAGTATTGATAACAGCATTGCATGAGCTGCAGGGCTAGTTAGTTAGTAGAAGTGCATGTAAGTAAGCGAGTGGCCCGTATAGGCACTTGTAATGTGTACAACAAAGCAGAGATCTCCTGCTGCTATTCACTGAAATGAGCCAGGAGGCAGACAGCAGGATATATGAAAGCAGCTTGTGCACTGCTGATGGATTTAGCTCATCGGCAGAACCGACAGAGTGCTGAATGTATCCTTATTGCATCTATTACTTGTAAAGTTTCAATATATTACAAAGGTTGATACATTGAGAGGATCAAAACAAATGACATGATACAGGAGTAAGCATGGCCCTGTCTAAAGTTTGCAGTACACTTGATACAAAACATATCTAGTAAGCTGTCATAAGCAAGACCCTCACTATGATACGCCTCATGTCTGCAGAATCTAAAGGGCCCCTTAAGGCCGCCATACACTATGCGATTTGGCCCCGATGTCACCTGATCCAGATGGATCGGGCAGTGAAATTGGACCAAATCGCAGGTTTTGACACTCGGTCCGACCCGAGTCGGGATGTCGGACCGGCTGCACATAAGATAAATCTTATGTGCAGCCGTGGGGACTCTGAGGACGTCGGCGAGGGAGGGGGGCGGGAGATGCCGGCGAGGGAGGGGGGCGGCAGGGGGAGCCGGAGCAGGGAGCTGTCATGCTCCGTCCGGGTGTGGGGGGGGAACACGCCGCTAGTAGTGCGGACGCTGCGGGGGACACAGGCGGCAGTGACATAGAGCCGGGCGGGGGGAACCGGGAGCTGTCAGCACTGGAAAAAAAAAAAGCCCATACAATGAATGGGCAGCCTGTGATTGGCTGAGCGCTCTATCAGCCTGTCAGCAATTGGCTGAGAGAGCGCTCAGCCAATCACAGGCTGCCCATTCATTGTATGGGCTTTTTTTTTTCAGTACTGACAGCTCCCGGCTCCCCCCGCCCGGCTCTATGTTACTGCCGCCTGTGTCCCCCGCAGCGTCCGCACTACTAGCAGCGTGCGTCCGTCCCCCCAGCCGCCTTGCAGCATCCCCCGCCCGCCACCTCGATGTCCCCGGCCCCCCTGCTCACTCCACATTGCAGCTCCCCGGGAGTTGCAAATGATACATCGCATGCGATGTATCATTTGCAAAACTTGGCACATCAAGTGCCAACTCGTGTGTACCCCTCCCGGGGAGCTGCAGGGGGAAATCAGGTCCGACTTGTCCTTAGGACAAGTCGGACTAATGTATGGGGGCCTTTAACGTGCCCATACACGCTACAATAATTGTATACAATATTGTATACAATATCACATCTCATCGCATATCGGTTTTGCGATGAGATCAGATGAGATGAGATCTAGTACAAAAAGTATGTGCTGCACATCTCATCTGATCTCATCGCAAAACCGATATGCGATGAGATGCGATATTGTATACAATATTGTATACAATAATTGTAACGTGTATGGGCACCTTTACACTTGGGAGATTGTGTGAGATTTGACCCAATTCAGGTGGATTGAGTCAATTTATCTGACAAGATCTGATGTGCCTGATGTGTAGGACTTAATGCTCAATCCTGTGCCATTGGGTATAACCAAGAGATTGAAAGAGATTGATCCTCCAGCACATAGGATAAATCTCGAGTCAATCAGGTCCAATTTGTTGATCAATAAGTTGAACAAGTGTAGGGGCACTTCCCCACGAGTGTCCACGCATATGTAAGTGACTTAAGAGTCACTTTGATATGCGTCCACCTTCATTCGATAGTCACCAACCATCTATGGTCAGCTACTTGGCATTCACTGGGCGGGGCTTGGCCGACTCGCAAGGCTGAATCAACCAGAATAACCCCCAAAGTCACATGCTTTTATTTTTTGCTTTGCTCCCAACTCGTCCCAAAGGCCAAACATTTTCACCAAAGTTTTTTTTAAAGGGGCAATCATTTACAAAGCAAACCCATGCCTTGTAAATGTGTGCCCCTGTAAGATAAAATTTACATGTGGCCCTATATCTTTTATGCTGCAATGTTAATTTCCAGACTATTATGTTGTCATTTTCCACATACAATGAATACTTGCAGAATCAGGTTTTGTTCTACTTGCCAGAATACCTATACAACTCTTTACCTCATGTCTTGTTGTCGCGCTTAGTCTGTACTATTTTTGTTACGTTGACTATCCGGATGCTACAGAATATGATGCACCCTACACATAAAAAAGTATGATGAAATTGCAATTGCAGCTTTTGGCGGGAGACACAGGCATAGATAGTCATCACAGGTCATCACCAGGCAGCCCATATCCATAACTAATTCCTAGCTCTGGGCCCCTGGTAACCACAGACACAGCGCTACTTATTTCTTGGCTCTATGCTAGTTCCTGTCAGTCCTCAGCTAATAATTATAGGTACAGCCAGCACCAATTTCTGGCAAAGACCATAACCACAATACAGCTGTGCGGTCTAGCTATGAGCCAGTGGCAACCACAGATGCAGCATCATTTTGTTCTTGGCTCTGTGCTATTTCCGGTCATCGGCCAGCTAATAAAAACATAGAATTTGACGGCAGATAAACAAACTATCTAGTCTGCCACTTTTTTATCCTATATGTGTAATCTCAATCCTTGTTGATGCTTAGTTATTTGCAAGGATATCCATATCCCTATCCAAAGCGTGTTTAAATTGCTGTACTGTCTCCAACACCTCTGACGGGAGGCTATTCCACGTATCCACTACTATTTCAGGAAAATCATTTAAGGGTATGTCCTTAAATTCTAATACTTCTTTTTTTTTTTAAGAATGTTTCCCTCGTGGACCTTGTTATTACCCTTGGTATATCTGAAAGTTTCTATTATGACCCCCCCTTTCCCTTCTCTGCTCCAAACTATACATATTAAGATCTTTTAGTCTTTCTGGGTAAGTTTTGTGGTGTAGGTCATGACCATGTTAGTAGTAATTACAGGTACAGTCATCACCAATTCCTGGCCAAGATCATAACCACAAAACTAATCTGAAGATCTGGGCCGCTGGCATCCATAGACACAGCACTACTTAGTTCTTGGCACTGTGCGAGTTTCTGTCATTGGTCAGCTGGTAATTACAGTTACAGAACCAATTATTTGCCAAGACTATAACCACAGAATGAATCCCTACATCTGGGCACACATGCTTACAGTAGTCATTGGCTCTGTGCTAGGTCCTGTCATCAATCAGCTGATCTGGCCAAGATCATGGATACAGAACTAATTCCTGGTCTGAACTACTGGTGACCACAAATACAGGACAAGTTCCAGGCCTTAAACAGTTGGCAATTACTGGCACTGTGCCATTTCCTGGCTCCAGTTAGTTGATAATTATAGACAACGAGAGTCATTTTTTACAAGCACAATCTTTCTTATGTTTCCCTGGCATTGGTATAATCACATGTAAGGCACTCTATATATAGGAGTTTTAGACTAGGCACAGAGTGTATGTGGGCAAATAATAGGGCCCATATAACAACTAATGATGAAATTCACTGTGAGTTATAAATCTCATTGGGCATGATAAATAGTGCTCCAACTAGGGTGGCCAATCCCGGGATCGTGATCCGCGGGATCCCGGGATTTGGCCCCCAAAACACCGGGATTTCAATCCCGGGATTGGAGTTTCCAATCCCGGGATTTCGGGATTAGACTGCGCATGCGCAGTCTAATGCCGGGCAGCGTCTGAGCGGGTGCTCAGCAGCTGCCCGGCTTCTCCCGTCCCGGGCAGTGCGGCTCTGCGCAGCGTGACGACGTCAGAGGTCACGCTGCTCAGGCCGCATAGGCTGTCTGCCTCCATCCTGTCCCCGGATCAGCCCGCCCAGCCGTCCTGTCCCCGGACCAGCCCGCCCAGCAGCGGACCTGCCGGCACACCGGGCCACCAGCGGACCAGCCCGGGCTGTCCCCGGATCAGCTCGCCCAGCCGTCCTGTCCCCGGACCAGCCCGCCCGACCAGCAGCGGACCTGCCGGCACACCGGGCCACCAGCGGACCAGCCCGGGCTCCATCACCCCATCTCGCCCACCCACCCGGCCGCACCACGCATCTGTAAGTAAATATGCGGGGCGGCCAAGGTGGGTTTTTAATAGTAGGGAAGCCAATCCCGGGATTGGGCATTTTTCAATCCCGAATTCCGGGATTGAAAAAATGCCCCGGGATTGGCTTCCCTAGCTCCAACCAATCAGCCAGGACTGTCTTTTTTTTTTATTTAAACACATCTTGCGCTGATTGACTGGAGAACCAATTATCCTATGCAACAAGTTTTATCATTTACAATAAATCACCCATTGATGAATGAGCCCAAATGTGTGCATGGTGGGTTTTCACATGGAAAATAAAATAAGGAGTGTGACATTATAAAGCGCCTAACTCTGACGCACACCTGGCAGAAGCTAGGTCAAGGAGTAACACCACCTTCCAAGACAAGTATTTGAGCTCCACCGATTCCAACGGCTCAAAGACAGATGAATGCAGAAAGGAAAGAACAAGATCCAAATCCCATGGAGCCATGGGTGGAACAAACGGAAGATGCAGCCACCCCCTGGAAAAACATCTGAACTTCTGGCATAATAGCTATATTCTTGTTAAAGAAACTTGACAATGCGAAACCTGTATCTTCAAAAGAAATAAGCTGCATGCCCACCTGAAGGAACAGCAGATGACGAGACGCCTTGAACCTCAGAGGGGCCACCCTAATACTTTCACCCCAGGAGATGCAAGCCTTCCAGATGCGGTGACAGTGTTTTGAGGTAACCTCCTTTGGGGCATTAGGCATGGTCGGAATGACAGCTAGGGGAATCCCCCTACGTCACAAGAGGGCCTTCTAATTAAACATACCGTTACACATAGACGCTTTAAATCTAGAGAGACGAAAGGGCCTTGCTTCAGAAGATCCTCCCACAGAAGAAGAGGCCACATCTGTTCGAGAAGCCGCTGTAGGCCCGAATACCAAGACCGACGGGGCCAATCCGCAGCCACCAACTGAACCTTGACACATTCTCTCTTTATGCGCTGCACAAGGCAATGAATCTGAGCAAAAAGGAGGGAACAGGTAGACAAACTGGTAATTCCAAGAAATCAGCAGGGTGTCAATCACCACCACTGCCAGGTCTCTTGTCTGTGAACAATATTCTGGTAACTGATGATTCTGGCGAGTTGCCATCAGATCCACATGTGGAAGGCCCCACTGTTGCGAGACCTTCGCATGTAGGGCTCATTCTCCTGGATCTATGTCTTTCTGACTTACATAGTCGGAATTCCAATTGTCGACCCCCAGAATGAATATTCTCAAGAGGGCGCTGGCATGTTCCTCCACCCAAATCAGGATCCGAGTGACTTCCTGCTTGGCTGTATGACTCCTGTTGATTTATATATGCCACTGCAGTGGCAGTGTCCAATTAAACTGACAGCGCGACACTCTAGTAGAGGATGTGCCAGTTGCAGAGCCTAGAACACGGTCCAAAGTTCCAGGATGTTTATAGACTGTCTTGCCTCGTTTTGAGTCCAAGGACCCTGGAACAGAGATCCACAAGTCATCGCTCCTCAGCCACAAAGGCTTGCGGTGGTATTGAGCAGGTGCGATAATAAGAGCCATCAAAGGAGAGGTAGTCTTGTCTTCAAGGATACTCTGTGGTGAAGAAAAAGGTGGGACCTGGTAATGAAGATCTCTCAGAACAAATCTAAAATGAGGAGGCCATATGGGAATTGAATGTCCAAAAGTCGTCCTGCTCCAAACCTACAATCATGGAGCAGAGATTCCATTTGGAATTTGAGCTCTCTCAAAATATGGGTTGAGATCCTTCAAATTGAGAATTGGTGGAACAGAAATGTCACGTTTTGGTACCATGAAAAGGCTGGAGTAATACCCCTGTTTCCTCTGACTTCTGGGTACCGGGATCAATACTCCTGCCAGAATCAGTTTTGTTACAGCTGCCTGCAGAATAATACGCTTGGCATCTGAAACTGGAAAATCCGTAGCCAAAAACCTGGAGGTGGAGGAAAATAAAAATCCAGCTTGTACCCGTAAACGATTAAATCTGGTACCCATGCATCCTGTCAGGATTGTGTCCAAATAGCTTGAAACACCTGCAGAATGAATCCCACCCTGGGATTCTCCAGGGGAGAGAACCCCAAACTGGGCTTTGGTGAGGACATTGGGTTGGTTGTGAAGCTGTTGCCTTGGATCCTGCATCGGAATCCACAAGGTGTTGAACGACCTCTACCATGGCCCCAGTACTGAAAGGACGGACCTGAAAAGGGAGCGTCTAGGGGCTGGAGCAGAAGAAGGAAGAAAAGCTGACTTACCCCCAGTTGCTTGGGATATCCACTTATCCAATTTCTCTCCAAAAAGTACTGTTCCGGAAAACGGTAACACCTCTACAGCCTTCTTGGATACCGCATTTGCCTGCCATCATCTAAACCAAAGACCCATGCAGGCAGAAATGTCTAATGCTGAGGTTCTGGAAGACCCAGTACAGACATCTTTAGAAGTCTCCCCTAAGTATGCTGATGACTCTTTTGTTCAAAAAAAGTGAACAATCCTCCACACCAGCACTAATAATAGGAAAAAGGATATTTTACTTTCCTTTAGATACTTCACATGCACTTTCCTGTTCTTTCAAGGAACAATGTCCTTTTAAAACATGATAAAATGCATACAATCTAAAAATACAGATACAATCTCCTAGTTTCTAAAAGCAATCTGCAGAAAGCCAAGGAAGGGTGATTAATAGATGGTATGAACTGTCATATGCGAAACAGTTCAAACAGGCATGGAAATGCAGATATGGATTCCGGGTCATATGTAGCATTCACCTCTGTAGGTAAAGTCCCTCCTGGGCCATCTGTGCACATCTCTCACGTTTCGGATCCGGACTGGATCCTTTTTCAAGGTGTATAATCCACCTTGAAGAAGGAGAAGGGGGGCTCCTCCACTGGAGCATCGAAGGCAGAGGCCTCTTTTTAGATAAAAGTGGACCCCTAATGATGTAGAGGGTGTTACTACCTTTGATAAACCGGCTACTGATCTAACTGGAGTCAGTGCAAAATTCCCTCTCTTTGGGCCTTTGGTAAGCTGCTGACCGCACGAGTGGATTTCTCATGTATACACCTCCTCCATCTCTGGGAACCTCCCCCATCATTCGATGGTCGCATACCATCGAATGCAGGACCGAGCGGTCAGGCAGCTCCCACTAGCTCAGACCACTCGGGCATTTCTCCGTGCAAAAGCAGGGATCTGGGGGGGGGGGGGGGGGGGAGCTAACATCCGGCAATGTCATATGTCCGCCCCCTACACGTGCGTCACGGCCGCATTACCATACGTATGCCCAGCGTTTTCATGGGAACGCCCATGATGAAACGCGGGGCGTATGCATATGTTAATGAGGCCAAACAGCCCTTCACGCCCCTCTCCTCCCCCTGTTCGTAGTATAAACAATTCATGCGGAATTTGGACGTATGTCCCTTTTGCACATGCGCAGATATGCCTCTGCACATGCGCAAACACAAAACATCGGCAGAACGAACGTACGCGGACATATCCGCACCAACCAGAATAAGGGCCTTTATGAGAGGCTTCCAGTTTTAGAGACAGGTTGAATATAACCCATGTGAGCTGGGATTCCCAAACAGGAGTATCCTGACTAGGGGTCTGCTGATCAGAATCACATGTTGCACACAATAAAGAACTTGTGGACTGATCGGTCATAAACTTGTCCAAACATTATGTACAAGCTATAGCATTTTGAGCTGCTTTTGAACCCTTTCCAGCCATAGTTATTGTTAATAAGGACAAGAGAGACAAACAAACAGTGAGAGAGTAGAACAGTGAAAGAATAAAGGTGCCCATACACGGTACAATTATTGTATACAATATTGCATCGTATCTCATCGCATAGGTTTTGCAATGCAATGAGATGAGATCTAGTGCAAAAAGTATGTGCAGCACATACTTTTTGAACTGGTTAGGGGGAGATTGGGGGAAAGGGATCAGAACAGTCACACAGGATTTAAATCTGGGGGAGATTGGGGGAAAGGGATCAGAACAGTCACACAGGATTTAAATCTATCGAAAATTATTGAATTTACCCTCATACATTATTTTCTTTAATATATTTGAAACAAGTGGAGGGTGTGCTACCACTGGACACAGATTTATATAACAACAGAAAAAGGAAAGAATGTCGCTGTGTGGTGCACAGAGAAAAATTATTAAACTAAAATGTAACTTTTATTACAAATCTTTAAAATTTTAGTGAAGTATGGACACAGACATTACAGAACATGAAACATGTGCAATAATTGTACAATAATTCTGTATCCCCACTGACAGAATTATTGATTTGGTGTCTGTCTCCACGTATATGAAAAAACAATTTTTTTATTATTGGAGCCTAATAGTTATCTAGCTCAGCCCAAGCACTCGTAGGTAACAGGTTATAATAACTGTAATGAGTGAAAACCCGCTTGTGAATCAGTGTCGGGTCCCGGGTATGGGGTTGCGTCTCCGGTGCCTGTGCGTGGACGGTGTCTGATGTGAGCTGCCACTTTCACAGTCAGACCACCGTGCCGCCGCAGTCCGTAGCACGGAGTCGCAAACACCTCCTGCTGAGAGACGGGGTAAGCCGCAGCGTCTATGTGTGCCGGGGGGCTTGGAGCCCGTCTTGGCGGTCAGGAGAGACCGTGCTGACGACAGACACTGCCTCTCTGACCTGGCGTGCCCAGTGGCGACTGGCACATGCTCGGTTACAGATCACAATTTTTAAACATCGATATGTGGGGAAAGGGAGTAGGGAGTCACAACAGTTAGCTAACGGGTCAGCGTACGCTTCGCTTATGGGAGCTTCATCAGGAACCTAATGAAGCTCAGGGAAGCAGGAGGGAGTGGCCACCAGAGTCTAGATCCACCCCTTACAATGGCAACTTTTTCAAATGGCGTTTTTCTATTACTGACCATCTTTTTAATGCAGGGTATCCTGGTTGCCCTGCCCATACTCACAAGCTGCCCTGCTGCCGATGCGGGCAGCAGTATCCAGAAATACCGGAGACCCCTGCACAAACTGTAGTGGCGAGGGGTCTCCCCGGCAGCTCCCCCAGTGTGGACAGAGCAGCCGCTGCACTATCTGCCTCATGCTGCTAGAAGAATCCCTAGCTAACATTGCCTCATCATTCGTACAGAAGCTGCAGGTAGGTCCCTGATTGTGGTTACTGTAGCCATCCACTGCAATTAGTACAATGGGTATGTTCAGTTATGTCCCTATTGTATTCTGTGAATCTTGAAAAACATGCTTAGATTTGTTTTTTATTTAGGTTCCACTTCACAACCTTGTAATAACAAACACTTACCAGTTATTAGGTTGGCAGGAATCCTATCAGTGAGGAAATCCACCACGAGGATGCGACTAGTGACAAACAATACACCCCCCTGTGTGTACACATCATAGCGATCACTACTGCCAATCTCATTGGTGATAATGCGCGGCAAATGGGTAACGCCTTCAGATCTCAGCTGTTCAATAAGATATTCCTTTAAAAAGAAAAATATCTTCATGAAAAAAGAAAAACAATATATAGTATAACACTGCTCACTAATTTTGTGTGTAAAAAAACTACATTCCCAGTTATATTGGGTGAGGTCAATCATGAACACAGGGATTTAGTGAACCGCTCGACACTTATAAGATCAACAAGCAGTGGGGACATTAACATGTTGAAAACAACAAGTCTGCATGCTAGTATTGTGCTATAAATCTGTGTTACAACTGTAAACACAATGTTATCATTACTTAAAGTTGTAAGGCTGAGGTGATGATGCCTACATCCTAAACGGGTGTGGTACAGGGGTCCGACAGTCGAGATCCCGACAGTCATTAGCCCGACGTCGGGATCCCGGCTGGCCGGACTCAGACAGCATGGTGAGAGCATCAATGGCCCTTTGCGGGCTCGGTGCGCTCTCCAGCTATTCTATTCTCCCTCGTGGGGGTCATAGACCCCCACGAGGGAGAATAGCAGGTGGCAGTAGGGAACCTGTCTGTCTGTCAGTGTTTTGACAGTCGGAATCCTGACGTCGGGTAAATGCCTGTCGGGACCCCGTCCGGCACCCATCCTAAACGCCCACATCCTAAGTGCAGCTGTCCTCTTTGTAGAGATTGTAATGTTTGATGAACAAACTATTTGCATTATGAGCTATAATGCCTGGGGCAGCCACATATGCATGATTTTAGGCCTTCAATTATTTGTTGCAGTCAGTAGAAATAGAGTCCCCAGTTGTAATATTTGCTGCAGTAATATTGTGTCCCCAATTACAGTCTCTAATATATTCAATCAGTAATATCTGATATAATATCTGATAGATAAAGGGATTTTTGTAAGAACTTACCGTTCGAATCCCTTTCTCTGATATGGTCCTGGTGACACAGCTCAACACTGGGATGTAGGAGGGTCCAAAGGAGCCAGGCACCTATCCTAAAGTTTTTAGAGGGTAGGCTCCTCCCCTACTGCATCCCGGACTCTTCAGTTCAATCTTTCAAAGCCACTGGAATACATTAACTCAGTACAAATGCCTGCACATATTATATGCACATTTTATAACAATAACTGTTAACTTTAACCATTTTAACATAAACATCATGAAACTTCTGGCATACTTACTGAGCGTAAGGGAGGGATTGCTGTGTCACCAGGACCACATCAGAGAAAGGGATTCGAACGGTAAGTTCTTACAAAAATCCCTTTTTCTCTTTCAATGGTCCTGGTGACACAGCTCAACACTGGGACGTTCCAGAGCCGGTCCTTTGGGTGGGTACGCTCAGGTCTGCAGCTCTCAGCACTGCTCGCCCGAATGATGCGTCCATCGACGCGAACTCATGGAATCTATAGAATTTGGCAAAGGTATGAACAGATGACCAAGTGGCAGCCCTGCAAACCTGCTCCGCTGTTGCCCCATGTCGAACCGCCCAAGAGGTGGCAACTGACCTGGTGGTATGCGCATTTATTCTGGCCGGCACAGGCCTTCCCACTTTGGTGTATGCAAAAGCTATCACAGATCGCAACCACCTAGCAATAGTCTGCTTAGATGCAGGCCAACCAATTTTGTGTATGTCATACAACACCAACAAGGTGTCAGTCTTTCTGACACTCTTAACTCTGTCCACATAAATGCGTAAAGCACGCACAACATCCAAATTCCTCAACTTGTCCCTTTTCTTAGCACCCTCTGGGGGTTGAAACACAGGTAGAATTATCTCCTGATTTAAATGGAAGGCAGAGACTACCTTCGGCAAAAACTTAGGCATTGTCCAAAGAACTGCCCTGTCATCATGAAAAATTCAAAAAGGAGATTTGCATGACAAAGCTCCCAGCTCTGACACCCTCTTAGCTGATGCCACTGCCAATAAGAACACCAGCTTCCATGTGAGAAACTTAAGGTCCGCCGACCTCAAAGGCTCAAAGGGTGCCTTCTGAAGGCATTCCAAGACCAGTGACAAATCCCAAGGCGCCACTGGTTGTTTGTATGGAGGTTTCAACCTAGATACCCCCTGTAAAAAAGTCTGAATTTCCGGTAAAATGGCTATCCTTTTCTGGAAATAGATGGACAAGGCCGAGATCTGTACCTTCAATGACTGGAGGCTTAGGCCCGATGAGAAACCATCTTGTAAAAATTCCATCATTTTAGATAACTTAAAACGAGATGTGTGTGACTTCCGTCTCTCGCACCATCGAATGTAAGTCTTTCTGAGGCCTCGAGTACCAGGACCTCCTTGGCCAATCTGGGGCCACTAAGATCACCGGAACCGCCTGCGCCTGTATTTTCTTTAAAAGTCTGGCCAGCATTGGTACTGGTGGAAAGGCATAAAGGAGATTCCCCTCCCAGGGGATAGTCATGGCATCCACCGCTTCCGCTAGTGGATCCCTTGTTCTGGCATAGAACCTGGGCACTTGGTGGTTGAACCTGGATGCCATCAGGTCCACATCCGGAGTTCCCCACTTCAAAGTGATCTGCTGAAACACCTGAGGGTTTAAGCTCCATTCCCCTTCCTTGAGCTCCTCCCTGCTCAGGAAGTCGGCCTCTATATTCTCCACTCCTGGTATGAATATAGCTGATACAGCTGGAACATTCTGTTCCGCCCACCGGAAGATTCTGGACACCTCCCACATGGCCAATCTGCTGCGTGTACCTCCCTGGTGATTCAGATACGCCACAGCTGTGGCATTGTCGGTCTGAATCCTTAAAGGGAGGTTCTGTAACCTGTCTCCCGCCAAGGAAATCACTTTCCAGACAGCCCTCAGCTCCAAGATGTTGATCGGTAGAGCCGACTCCTCTGTAGTCCACAAGCCCTGCAGCCTGAGGTCCAAGACTACTGCCCCCCAGCCCCTGAGGCTGGCGTCGGTAGTAACTACTAGCCAGTTCCAGGTCTGCAATGACCGACCCGAATGAAGGGAGTCCAATTCTGTCCACCATTTCAAGGAGTCTCGAGTGTCCGAAGACAGCACTATCAGCTCCGACTTCATGGTCTGCGTGTTTCCTGACCAAGCCGTCAAGATGTTCCATTGGAACACCCGAGAGTGGAACCTGGCAAATTGCAGCGTCTCGAATGATGCCACCATTTTCCCCAGCAGCTTGAGGCACCTCCATAAAGAAATGCTCCGAGAGCTGAGAATCTCCTGGACTAAGGCGACCAGATCCCTGGCCTTTGCCTCCGGGAGAAATACCCGATGGAGATGGGTATCCAGAATAACTCCCAAGAATTGGAGCCTCTGTGATGGTACCAACTGAGATTTTTGCAAGTTTAAAATCCAGCCGTGAGCCTGCAAAAAACTGATGGCTTCTGCCAAATGACTCTGAAGCATGGCTGCTGACTCTGCTTTGAACAGCAGGTCGTCCAAATAAGGTATCACTGTGATTCCCCTGAGCCTCAGCACAGCCGCCATCACTGACATTATTTTTGTGAATACCCTTGGTGCGGTGGCCAGACCAAAGGGCAACGCCTGGAACTGTAAATACAGGTCTCCTATTGCAAACCTCAACAAGGCCTGATGTTCTGGGTGTATAGGAACATGCAGATATGCGTCCTGGACATCCATGGACGCCAAAAATTCTCCCTGGTCTAGGCTCAGGAGCACTGACCGTAGAGACTCCATTTTGAAATGGTCTACCCATAAATGGACATTTAGAGACTTCAAATTTAGTATTGGTCTGAAAGACCCGTCTGGTTTGGGCACCAGAAACAGAGTGGAATAAAAGCCTTTCTTCCACTCTGCCCTGGGAACCAGAGTAACCACCCCCTTCTCTAACAGGGAGTGAGCTGCTCTCACAAGAGCTGTACGAAGCCGAGCTTCCTTTGGCAAAGATGTGGGGATAAATCTTTTCAGAGGCAGACCTCTGAAAGGAATTTTGTAGCCCTGGGCTATAATGTCTAACACCCAGGCATCCAGGTCTAGAGAAGCCCATGCGTCCCTGAAATGTGAGAGACACCCCCCCACCTTTATCACTGCCGGGCAAATCCCCAGACAGTCATGCGGAGGGTTTGTCCTCTCCTTTTGAGACCGGCTTCTTGTGAAAGGAGCCAAATTTTGACTTCGGGGCCTTGCCCCTGGAAGACTGAAACTTTCCCCTGAAAGACTGTCCTCGAAAGGACGCACCACCTCTAGGGGAGGGCCGAAAGGACGGCCTAAAGGCAGAAAATCTGGATGACTGCTTAGCCGTGGGGGCCGGCAGAAAAGTACTTTTGCCGCCCGTGGCTTGTTTAATGATTTCCTCTAACTCTGATCCAAATAACAACTTTCCCTTGAAAGCTAAAGTTTCTAAGGCCTTCTTAGACTCATTGTCTGCTTCCCAGGCCTTAAGCCAGAGCACTCTCCTGGCATTAATAGAAACTGTGGACACTCTAGTCGCCATTTTGAGTGCTTCCTCCTCTGCTTCCACAAGATATTCTGCAGCAGCCTTAAGCTTCTCCGCCAGCAGCAAAACACCAGGGTCAGCCTGCAGCATGGTGCATAAATCATTAGCCCACTCAACCATGGCCTTAGAGACCCAGGCTGAAGCATCAAGAGGACGTAGGGTGAATCCCACCCCCTCAAATATAGCCTTGAGGTTACCCTCCAGCTTTTTGTCCACCGGATCTTTGAAAGCTGCACCGCCTTGCACTGGTAATACAGTAGCCTTAGAAAAACGTGCCACAGATGCATCCACAACTGGCACTTTTTCCCAGAGCTCCGCATGAGACTCTGGCATGGGGTACAGACTGAGGAATCTCTTCCATCTGCAGCCTCTTATCAGGGGTTTTCCAAGCCCCTTCCAACAATTCCTGTAAACCTTCATCCGAAGAAAAGGTAACAGCCTCCTTACGCTGTCGCTTAAACACACCTTTAGCAGGAGTCTTATCCTCCACTGAAAGTTTCAAAGCCTGTTTCACAGCTACAATAAGATCCTCTACGCCTGCAGAAGAGGTATCTTCCAAATCATCACCCTGATCCCAGGGGATGTCAGTATACGCTCCCTCCTCCTCATCTACCAACGTAGGCATAGCATAAGACCTTTTAGGGGTCCCTGCATCATCAACATCAATCTTGTCTAGTATCTCACTAAACCTGTTGATCCCCCTTGCAGTATCCTGCATCACCTGAATAAAGGCAGGATCTGCCTGGGTAAGAGGCAAGGAGCCAGAGGACTGCTGAGATGATGGCATAGGTCTCTGAGATTCTACCAAGACATCACTCTGTCTGTCCAGTAACTGCACCAAAGCGTTCACTGACCTGCCCAGGGCAGTAGCCCACGCAGGTTCAATCTGCTCTGCCCTCTGAGGTTCACTCCCCATGGGTCTCACAGCAGCGCAAGCATTACATAAGCCCCCCTTGGCCATCTGCTCAGGGACAAATTTTTGTGTACACACATTACAAGCGCTCAGTGCAATAAGGGCTCCCTCCCCCAAAACCACAGCATGTTGCTCAGACATGATGAAAAGTGAACTACACAGTGCATACAATGTACAAGCGATTATACAGTTTTAATGCACTCAGTCACTTAGCTGTCTGTCGGTTTCAGATGCGGGGAAACGATGCCCAGGAAATCCAAACACTCTGCCAGGATCTGTAAGCCAGCTCAGCTCCGCTGCAAGCGTTCTGAAAGGCGCCAAACACAGAGTGAAGGAAGAGACCAAAGTCCCTGCTGCTGCGGGGTCCGTGACTTTTGGCGCCAACCACCCCCAGTCAGCCGCTCCCTTGGTAGGATTTCCTAGTTCCAGTATCTCCCCCTCGGCTGGGGACCACTTGGAACATGCCTGTAGCAACACTGCTGTCCTCTCATATAGGAGCTCAGTGTGCAAGCTCCGCGTAAAATGGCCGCCGCCATCACGGAGCGCCTGTCCCCCATGATCCCCACCTAAACGTGAAGCCGGTTTCAGGACACTCCGGAGCCCAGGCAGCTTTTGAAAGAAGCTGTAAGCGCTGCACAGGGAGGCCAGACAGCGTCTCCCTTGTGCACAGTGAGCTGACAGGACGCGCTTCTGTCAGCTCCTGCTGCGCTATCAGTGTGAGGATTCACTATGAGAATCCTCACACTGTGCCTACCTAGCTAGAGTAAAATTAATAAAACAATAAAATTCCCCTAACTACTCTAATTCTTCAGCTGCTCCTGCAGCCCTTTAGAATAGCACCCACTCCAGTGGGCACCTAACATGAACTGAAGAGTCCGGGATGCAGTAGGGGAGGAGCCTACCCTCTAAAAACTTTAGGATAGGTGCCTGGCTCCTTCGGACCCTCCTACATCCCAGTGTTGAGCTGTGTCACCAGGACCATTGAAAGAGAAATAGGATTTGGGGCCAATGTTATTTGACATATTGATGTATGCTTAATTTAGACCCTGAATTATAATATCTGATGCAGTGATTGATGTATAGTTTAGGCCTGGGGTAGCCAACCCTAGTCCTCGGGAGCTACCAACAGTGCATGTTTTGCAGGTCTCCTCACAGAATCACAATTGTGCCAATTAGCTCCATCTGTGTATCTTTTAAAATGTGTCAGTGATTAATGAGTGCAGCTGTGCAGCAGCTAGGTTGTCTGGAAAATGTACACTGTTGGTAGCTCTCGAGGGCTAGGGTTGGCTACCACTGGTTTAGACCCTCAGTTATAATATATTATCCAGTGATGGATGTATTGTTTACATTCTGTTATAATATTTAATGCAGTGATATATGCAGTTAGAATTTCTTGATGTAAGTATGGTTTAGGCCCTCAGTTATGATTTACTATGCCGTGATGGATGTATGGTTTAGACCCTGTTATAATATTTGATGCAGTGATATATTTATGATTTAAGTAATCTTTCATCATATCTAAATGCAGCAATGGATGTATAATATAGGCCTGAAAAAGGCAGGTGTAGGTGATGTGTGTGCATGGAGCAGGTCCTCAGTTACAGTGACAGGTGTAGGTGATGTGTGTGCATGGAGCAGGTCCTCAGTGACAGGTGTAGGTGATGTGTGTGTATAGAGCAGGTCCTCAGTTACAGGGACAGGCGTAGGTGATGTGTGTGCATGGAACAGGTCCTCAGTTACAGGGACAGGCGTAGGTGATGTGTGTGCATGGAACAGGTCCTCAGTTACAGGGACAGGCGTAGGTGATGTGTGTGCATGGAACAGGTCCTCAGTTACAGGGACAGGCGTAGGTGATGTGTGTGCATGGAACAGGTCCTCAGTTACAGGGACAGGCGTAGGTGATGTGTGTGCATGGAGCAGGTCCTCAGTTACAGGGACAGGCGTAGGTGATGTGTGTGCATGGAGCAGGTCCTCAGTTACAGTGACAGGTGTAGGTGATGTGTGTGCATGGAGCAGGTCCTCAGTTAGAGTGACAGGTGTAGGTGATGTGTGTGCATGGAGCAGGTCCTCAGTTAGAGTGACAGGTGTAGGTGATGTGTGTGCATGGAGCAGGTCCTCAGTTAGAGTGACAGGTGTAGGTGATGTGTGTGCATGGAGCAGGTCCTCAGTTAGAGTGACAGGTGTAGGTGATGTGTGTGCATGGAGCAGGTCCTCAGTTACAGTGACAGGTGTAGGTGATGTGTGTGCATGGAACAGGTCCTCAGTTACAGGGACAGGCGTAGGTGATGTGTGTGCATGGAACAGGTCCTCAGTTACAGTGACAGGTGTAGGTGATGTGTGTGCATGGAGCAGGTCCTCAGTTACAGTGACAGGTGTAGGTGATGTGTGTGCATGGAGCAGGTCCTCAGTTACAGTGACAGGTGTAGGTGATGTGTGTGCATGGAGCAGGTCAGTTACAGTGACAGGTGTAGGTGATGTGTGTATGGAGCAGGTCCTCAGTTACAGGGACAGGTGTAGGTGATGTGTGCATGGATCAGGTCCTCAGCTACAGGGACAGGTGTAGGTGATGTGTGTGTATGGAGCAGGTCCTCAGTTACCGGGACAGGTGTAGGTGATGTGTGTGTATGGAGCAGGTCCTCAGTTACAGCGGCAGGTGTAGGTGGTGTGTATAGAGCAGGCCCTCAGTTACAGTGACAGGTGTAGGTGATGTGTGTGTATGGAGCAGGTCCTCAGTTACAGCGGCAGGTGTAGGTGGTGTGTGCATGGAGCAGGTCCTCAGTTACAGCGGCAGGTGTAGGTGGTGTGTGCATGGAGCAGGTCCTCAGTTACAGTGGCAGGTGTAGGTGATGTGTGTATAGAGCAGGTCCTCAGTTACAGTGACAGGTGTAGGTGATATGTGTGTATGGAGCAGGTCCTCAGTTACAGCGGCAGGTGTAGGTGGTGTGTATAGAGCAGGTCCTCAGTTACAACGGCAGGTGTAGGTGATGTGTGCATGGAGCAGGTCCTCAGTTACAGTGACAGGTGTAGGTGATGTGTGTGTATGGAGCAGGTCCTCAGTTACCGGGACAGGTGTAGGTGATGTGTGTGTATGGAGCAGGTCCTCAGTTACAGCGGCAGGTGTAGGTGGTGTGTATAGAGCAGGTCCTCAGTTACAACGGCAGGTGTAGGTGATGTGTGCATGGAGCAGGTCCTCAGTTACAGTGACAGGTGTAGGTGATGTGTGTGTATGGAGCAGGTCCTCAGTTACAGCGGCAGGTGTAGGTGGTGTGTATAGAGCAGGCCCTCAGTTACAGCAGCAGGTTGAGTGTGCATTATGTTTTCAGTTATAATGGCTGGTGCCACTAATGTTTGTGTTGTATATAAATAAGAGTAGCTGGTAATACCTCTTCTGCTGTATTGGTATTTAGCACCAGAACAAGGTTCCCAGGATCACAGTAAATTTTCAGGAAGTTCTGAAGGATCCGGTCAATGCCAAGTCCCCGTGCCGTGATGACAAGTCCATCCTCATGGAACAGATCAAGGAAGATTTGGTTTTCATGTTCCAGGAGGGGAGCCATAAACTCTACTATGGTATCAATCCGGAGTGCGGCCACGGATTGCTAAACTATAGAAAATATTGGAGCTGCTGATAATCTCCGGTCATTGCGTGGTCCCCAATACCTGGCAGTAAAACATAAGAAGCACATAGCTATTTATATGCCTAAACAGAATTAAACTACAACATCTTACAACTAAACATTTTATGCATATATATTACACCAGTGATGCACAGAGTATATACGGTACATACTGTAATGTCTTGTAGATAGGAATTTCTGATGCTTGGTTAGTTCTGTTGTGAGTCTAGAAATATAGTATACAATAAAGAGAGAACTATCCCATACTTATTCTCCCAGATGTATCTTAAGGGGTGAGGTATAGGGTTCCGACAGTCGGGATCCTGACAGTCATTAGCCCGAAGTCGGGATCCCAACTGGCCAGATTGTTGCGCAAACAAAGCCCCTTGCGGGCACAGTGGACCCCCACGAGGGAGAATAGCCGGTGGCCGTCGGGAAACAGTCTGTCGGTGTTTTAACAGTCGGGATCCCGACGTCGGGTAAATGACTGTAGGGATCCCGACTGTCGGGTCCTCGTCCGGAACCCATCTTAAGGCCCCTATACACTGCATAGCAATCTAAAACTGTACCTGTTTAACTGTTACCTTCCTGGCTGTCGCAATGACCAGTGGCGCCACTGATGGCTGCCTAGGCGCTGTGCAGCTCAGCAAATATATGTTCCCTACGTCTACAATCCCCAGGGCACCTCGAGCATATACCTGTACATTTTATGTATATCTGTACTGTCACTGTTTAACTAATACCTAAACGGCTGTTGCACAGCAATCCATATGATATTTCTTTTATAAGCAAGTATACCTGGCCAATAAAGCTGATTCTACACCAGAATGACCGGGTCATTTGCAGGTCACATACGATCCACTTACAACCGTAGTGGAAGGCGACGGATCAGACATGCAGCATGTCTGATTTGAGGGCCTAACACAAAACCTGTGGGGCCGCACATCGCACGCTCAGTGCACACGATCCGTCACACGACCTGTCGAAATTGTGCGGAACGGTATGGTGTATGGCGGCTGTTACATGTTTTGCTATATAGTAATGGTGTAAGAGCTTCTAGTGCTACACCCTAAGGAAGATATACTGACCCCTCCAGAGATCCATGATGACGGCAGCTGAGCTGCAGAAATTGCTGGAATACATGGCTGTCGCGCCATCTTTCAAGGAGATTTGTGCATGCGCAATAGAGTCTGAACCCTCTAGTGTTCCGACTCTATAGCGTAGCACTGCGCAGCTGCTGGAAGAGAGGAGGGGACTCCACACAGGCCTCCTCCTCTCCTAAAAATCCCCTGCACCCCAGTATGGGAGACCACCTGCAATCATAGACTGTTCTGGTCTGTGTGCGCTGGTTAGTGCTAACCCCTCAATGTTAGTGTATCATCTTATGCCTGTGATAATTGGTTAATTTATTAATCAAGGTATTCCATTGCTGTCTTTTTATTCTATCGTATGTGTTACAATAAATTCTATTTTAGCCACGCATGGCTCCATTCATGTTGTGAATACAAGCTGTATTTCACAGTCACATTGACACTATTACTATAACTCCTTAGAAGTAAATATTAGTAGTATTATTAATACTATTACATACATATATAAAGGATAATTTATCTTATTATCATCTCCAAATCAGTTGGTTTTTGTCCCAGACACTGTAATCTACCCCCCTTCCAAACCTCTTTTCCTATTGGACCAGGACAGTCACCACTAGACCACCGTTGATGATTTATCAGTGTTTACATGATAAATACCAACTTGGTCAATTTTGACATTCTCATGTTGACATTAGGAATGTCAACAAAACACACATTGAGATGCAAATTAATGACATGAGACTATGTCATCACATATAGGGGCAGACATTTTATTATTTATTTATTATTTATTAACAGTTTCTTATATAGGGCACACATATTCCATAGCGCTTTACAAAGTATAGTTGAACATTCAGTCCCTGCCCCAGTGGAGCTTACAATCTATATTCCCTACCACATGTACATGCACACACAGACATTCTAGGGTTAATTTTAGTTGGGAGCCAATTAGCCTACCAGTATATTTGTGGCCTGTGGGAGGAATCCGGAGTACCCGGAGGAAACCCACGCAAGCACAGGGAGAATATACAAACTCCACACAGTTAGAGCCACGGTGGGAATCAAACCCCTGACCTCAATGCTGTGAGGCAGTAATGCTAACCATTACACCATCCGTGCTGCCTGTTACATTACAAGTCATATTCTGGTTATCCCAAGGTATGAATGTTAAATGGTGCAGCAACCAATCAAATCCAAATTTTCTTGCGTTTGAAAAATGACAGTTAAGAACTGCATGGTTGACGCACCATTTAACATTTGTAACGAATGATAACAAGAATATCACTTGTCAGATCCACCCAATAGTATAATCCATATGAAACCAGATGGTCCAGTTTGAGAGCTACAACCAAATAAAGAGGCAGATGTATTAAGCCTTGTGAAGTGATAAAGTGGACGGTGGCAATCATCACGTAACAATAATTGTTCAAACCCAGCCTGTACCTTGACAGTTAGGAGCTGATTGCCTTTGCGTTGTCACCTTCCACTTTATCACTTCACCAGTCTTAATACATCTGCACCAAAGTCACCAATCTGCAACCTGGTAGTAGCCAAGCACAAATCTCTTTGTTTGGCTCATGTACATATGATGACTACATGAATCTAAGCTGCAAGTAACTAGAGCAAATAGAAAAAGACACATTAACTGCTTAGCCAGATGTATCAAGCTTCAAAAGTGATAAAATGGAGAGTGATAAACAACCAGCTTCTATCTGTCTTTTTTCAAAACCACCCTGTGACATGACAGGTAGCAGCTGATTGGCTGCTCTCCTTTTTATCACTTTTTGAAGCTTGATACATCTGGCCCGATAAAGGACATGAGGTGATTGGCTGAAAACTTCTCCCTACACTACCTGCATCTTTTCTACCAGTATTATTGTGCTTCTGTGACAACTAGTAACTACTGAATATTTGTTTACTTATGCAATAGCTCCATTACAGTAAAGCTGTGTACACACGGGGGTGATAGGGGCTGAAATCGCTGGGAATATGGTCGCAGGCGACCCTATTGCCAGTGATGGGAGTGTGCCCCAGCGATAAATCGCCGGGTGCACACTCCCGTTTTCAGCCCCATTATAATCGCTGGTCGCAGGAGCTTGCTCTTGCGACCAGCTGATTACCTCTGCGGCTCCCCCGGCAGAGGTTCTCTTTCATCAGCGACCATCTCTGGTCGCTGAGGAAAAGGAGAAACTGAGCAATATATTGCTCAGCCATATATTGCTAGCAATATATGGCTGAGTAATATCTCCCCCGTGTGTACGGGGCTTAACTTTCTGAAACACTTTACAAAGCATTGTTCCACGTTATACATTTCTTAAGTATGTTTTACTGATGTCATTGAAAAACACTATAATAAAAGTGCAGGACCTACTGTACTGCATAAGGCAAAGATAATAGTGATGCTGTTCTGCCAAAATACTTTCCAGCTGATGACACCTTTAGAAAGCAGATATGTTAATTAACCCTGCCCTGCAACTACTGGCCATGTTTACTAGGATTTCCTAGCTAATCCACTAATGCTGCTTTACATAATGGTGCAAGCAATATTGTCCCAAACCTCCTAAACCTTCACCCTTCTACTCAATATCAAAATACCTATACCTATACAAAACTGCTAAACGTTTATACACATGGAAAGCAACAGTGACCATCACAACTATTATCTAATATGATCATTTATCAAACATGATTCCTGATCATCCACACACTCTGCACCTCACTGGCATTGCTGCTGCCAGTGGAGCCGTATTGTGGGCACATCTGTGACCTGGAGGCCATTGCTTGGTGTAAGGTAGTGTTGGCTGTCACATGCACTATTACTCCTGGTGCAATAAGCAGTAGTGCTGGCTGTTAGTGATTACCTTAAGTGTCAGTGTTCAGGCTCTCTTTCTCTGTTCTCCCCCAGCATCCTGGTGATCAGAGCCTGCCATGCGCAGTAACAGCAGCACCGCCTCCAAGTCCTCTTCCCTCCCACACACACATACAGGGAAGGAGGGGGAAGCCGGAGCTGAGCAAACGCAACTAACCCCGAGTTACACGCCCTGACTGTACCACGGCAGGAGCTGCTCTACCCTCATCCCCTCTGCGTGCAGCTACTACTGCCTGAGGGAAGCTCAGGCTCAGCTCTGCAGTGTGTGCACTGACTACAAAAGTGTCACAGACAGTGCCCATTATAACATGCGGTTACATGCATACACACTACAGTGTCCTCTGTCATCAGTGTCTTCATCAGCTTTGTCATCACAAATCAGTGAAATAGCTGTAAAATATCTGTTACTGGGAAACAAAAACACATTGAGGGAAATTTACTAAGATGATAGTTCTAATTTAGATGGGATGTTGCTATAGGCAACCAAATACTATCTATTATCTTCTAGAACCGTGGTGTCACACTCATAGTCCTCCAGCTGGGGAACTACATTTGTTCGCACGGGTCCGATGTTTGTTGTTTGTGCGTGCGGCCATGGCAAACTGTTTGCTGGGTGCATGCACCCATCTTTGTGAGCGGAGGGCGGGGGGAGTTGTGGGGCGTCCCATTATCATATGGGAACGCCAATCTTTTCATGGGCGTTCCCAAGAGAATGCTGGACATTCTCAAGCTAAAGGGCCGATGACGCGGGTGCGGTTGGCGGGCAGCTGACATCACCGGATGTCAGCTGTTCACCCACTTCCATCAGAATTAGGGATGGGAAATCATCAATGTTTTATGGCAGATGTTGAATACTGTTGGTATCGATGGGGGTGAACCAGATGGTTTCTCTCCATCGATGGCACAGCAAAACCGATGTTTTTTTTTTTTATTAAGTGTCGGGGCACAGAGTCATCTATATTTGGATATAAGTCATTTTAAAGATTTGAGATTCCTCTCAGATGTAGCAGTACACACACACGCTTCTAGGTGCCACAGTCACAATCTCTTTTCACAATCTCTCCATATATGGACTAGACACGCCCTTTGGGTGGAGCATGATACGCCCCCTCAATGGGGCACTGCGCAAAATTCTACTACCAACTATAATCTCCCTGAAACTAGTGGGCCGGCATACCACCATTCACAAGGCAGGATCTGGTTGACTTGAAAGGATGCTGTCACAACATTCAAGTATTTTAGTGTTACCTGCTTGTGAAATCCTGCTGGTTCTGCTCTGTCTCATGCTGCTGTTCAACTCTGTGTAAAGGTGCGTACACACGGGCATTTATCGCTGGCAATATGGTCGCTGAGCGACCATATTGCCAGCAATTGGAGTGTGCACCGGCGATAAATTTTTTAGCCCCCTTTATGATCGCTGGTCGCAGGAGCTTGGTCCTGCGACCAGCTGATTCCCTCTGCTGCTCCCCCGGCAGAGGTTCCCTTATATCAGCGACCATCTCTGGAGACACTGAGCAATATATCGCCCCCGTGTGTACACAGCTATAGTTTGAACTGATTGCAGCAGCTGGGTGAGTCCATGGACAGTCTGCTTGATTAGGTAACCTGTGAAGCTCTAGCTCAGTGATGACAGCTGAGCTCATTAGCTCCTTATAAAAGGAACTTCCTGGCAGGTATTCCCTGCCAGAGCATAACGCTACTGCTGGGGGGTGCTAACACTACTGCCGAGGGGGACGCTACTGACCATGGGGGGAGAGGCGCTCCATGCAGGCTCCATCCGTGCTGTGCAGCTGCTTCCGACGTCACCGAACAGCGACCAGCAGCCGCATCCTGGTCACAAAGGGCAGCACATCCCTAATCAACAATGGCCACTGCATATATTCCCCTCAGGGACGCCTGCACCGGCCCTGGAAGAACAGTCGGCGGCCCAACCAGGGGGTAATATGCACCGGCCCACTGGGATATGGCCCGGTATCCCGGTGGGCCAATCTGCCAATGATGATGACCAATAGAACACCTGAGTTCACCCTGTCGGCTACCAGTGGTTACTAGCACCATGTGGGGGAACCTGATCAGGGGACCGCAACTGGCATGTTCATAGCATTAAAGTCCGTATCCCAATTGGAGGGGTCACTGGCGAAAACCTATGACATGGTAAAATTCCGTACCCCTGCATCAGGTACAGTCAATCCCCAGCCTGGCATCCGCTATTCTGAGCCCGAGACCGTGACAGATGTGAAAACGCATCCGAGCGAATCAACCAGAATAACCTCCACTATGTAGACTTGAACTGTTCCCAGATCTAAGATTTTTTGGTACTTGTTTCCTAGCACGGCGCCCATCGCATACCATACTTAGTGGTGTGCGATGCGATATTCATGTTAAATAAACAGGAGAGCTTGTAAAATGAAATATTGCATAGCATTGCATGCCAGCAAATGGCATGCGATGCAACGCAATGCAATTTTTAATTGTACAAGCACCCTGATGGGTGCTTACAATGTTAAATTCACACCCATTGTCAACGCCACCCCCACTATCAACCCCAACCCGAAGCGTGTTGAGCTCGACACGCTTCGGGCTCGGTGGCTCACTGCGCTCGCCACACTATCTAAAATCAACTCCACGCCGATGTGGATAGTGGGGGTATGAAAAGGTCAGAGGACGCACACCGCCGCCGCTCGCCACGCTTTGGGTTGGCATTGATAGTGGGGGTGACGTTGCCAATGGGGGTGAATTTAACTTTGAAAGCACCCATCAGGGTGCTTGTACAATTAAAAATTGCATCGCATCGCATGAATACCGCTATATTGCATGCGATTGTGTAAGATGTACTACGATCAAAATATTGGGCGCCGTGCTAGGAAAGAAGTACCGATTTTTGTGTGGAATTGAATTGTCTGTTTACACCATCGGTCAAAAAAAGGTATTTTTTGAGGTATGGAAAAAATAACATGAACAATTATATCCTCCCCTCGCAGGGGGCTATGCAATTAGCCACATTAAGACATGTTAGCATACCTCCCAAATGTCCTGCATTCCGCTGAAACGTCCTTTTGGGGACATTCCCACGTCCCACCTGTGGCCGGTAAGGTCCCGCGATGGGGAGGCAGTTGGGATTAAATGCACACAGCATCTATTCCCACAAGCAGAGGGGCTGGGGGCATGGGCACAGCTTCTATTCTGCAAGCAGAGGGGCAGGGTGCCCTCACAGTGGTGAAAAACAGGGGTGTGGCCTCACAAAATGACGTGATTTGCCTCTAGACCACGGCCCCTAATTTTGGGTGCACGCGTGATGTGTTCCTTAAGTGGATTTAAAGTTGGGAGGTATGTGTTAGGGATTTTATTTCACCTTCCAGTTCTCCAGTAGATGATTGTAGCTGGTAAACGGGGCTGTGGCTGACATAAACCCAATTTTTACTGAACACGTGTGTTTTCTGGAGAATTTTTTCTTTTTTTTTCGAGTGATTTAATCGAGTGATTTAATTGGATAACCCCCCCCCTTAATAATATTTGTGAAAATGAGAGGAAATAAATTGGTAACATATGCAATGCAATGCAACTGCATTGGAGTTTGCTGCGCTATAAAAGTTTAATAATAATAATCCCAGTCTTACCGACTCTGCAGTCCCTGGGGTATATTAATATATTAATCCTTTGAGTGCCACCATCTCTGTGAGAGGTGTGCAAAATATCTGCTAAAAATGCCAGAATTGCTCACATTTTGGTATAAAAATTCACATAAATAACGTAGTGCAAAAAAAAGAGATTATATTTCCTATAAAAGGTAAACTTTACATGTCAAAATGGTGAATAAATAATAATATGTTTGCTTGGCAATGTTTACACCTATTTTGACAAATCCCTTGGCACTCAAAGGGTTCATTAAAGTGTGGGTTCAGAAGTGTACCAATCAGATTTCACTTATTATTTATATTAACATTGTTTACATATATGGCGCCACAAGGGTTCTGTTGCGCCCAACAAAATATAAATGAGCAAAAACAAGGAATTACAGCACAGGGTAAATAAAGTGGCATCAGGGGACGGAACACTAATGTAATTATTAGGTTGGCAAAGACCTAGGGCAAGGTGCCGTTAAATGGAGTTAGGAGTAAAAAATTCTATTTATAGTGTAAAAAAAGCCACATGATAAAGGGCCCTGCTTGTGAGAGTGTTTGTTTTTTTGTCTAGCACCTTCTAGAAGATAATAGCATATGTAGAATTTGATATGCCTAGGCTTTCTCTGAACCATAGTTGCCTACCCTCCTGCATTCTGAAGGAGACTCCCTGAAATAGCAGCAATCTCCCTCTCCCTAATTTCACCTAGCCCACATTATGTAGCTGTTACATTTTTGGGGAAAATGGGAATGAGAGATAGATACATTTACAGAGAATCATCAGTACCATTTCACAGCATTGGTGATAAACCACAATGATGGTCTTATGGCCATTTATAGGGAACCACATGTAAAACACAATAGATGAACAATCCGTAACTGTTCTTATATAGTAGCTCTTACTAACTGCTTTGGGGCTCATCTACATTTGGATATAAATCATTTAAAAATATTCCTAGGTGCCATGTTCACAATCTCTTTTCCCGATCTCTTCATACATCGACCTAGACACGCCCTTTGGATGGAGCATGACACGCCCCCATCAATCTGTGCAAATTTCTACTACCAACTATAATCTCCATGAAACTAGTTTTCAAAAGTACGCAAGTATGCTCTGAAGTATTATAGAAGATCATGGTGCAGTAAACAGACTATCAATTCCCAGGTGTCTGTCTGGCGTTCCCTGCGGTCAACTAAAAGCGCTATCATGTCCAGGGCAGCCGAGAGGAATGCCGGGCCCCGGTAAAATTTTGGGGGTGTGGCCTAAGTGTGGGAGGTGGTGTGGGCACCTCCCACACTTAGGCCACACCCCCAAAATGTTTAGAGGTGGGTAAAAGAAAACTCTAAAACCTGTAATCTCAGACGCAGCACACACCTACAGCACATGCTGTGCTGACAGGAGGCTCAGCATGACCTCTCACGCTGTCAGTGAGACACTCATGCTGAGCCTGCTGTCAGAACAGCACATGCTGTAGAAGTGTGTGCTACTGTTGATACCCGGGAGGGACGGAGGGGGAAGGGAGGGGTCGAACCAGGGCCCCTGCGGGGCCCCTTCAGCAAGCCTGGGCCCGGGTAATTAGTACCTGCTCCCCCCCTCTCTCGGCTCCCCTGATCATGTCACAATGGCGCATAGGACTGTGCTGTACTCTGCTTCCCCTGACAGCATGCCTTTGTGCCCATCTCCATTGCTAAAGTCACAGGCCTCAGCCATGCTTCCAGCGCGCTGAGTTTCCCTCCAATTCCCAAACATGGATGCTGCCATCTTGCCTACAGTCACATGATGTTCAGCAGTCAACCTGGGAAAATTTCTTCCCAGCCAATCAGCAACACCATATCCCTGTAAGGATGTTGTGAGAAATTCTGCAAATCATCAGTGCAATGGTGTATACAGTCTAGTAGTATCCTAGGAACTGCTACTGTGATATCCAGTCCAGCCTCCAGACTCATACTTTGCCATCCTCAGCACAGCCTAACTCCCAGCAGTATACACTGCATCTGTTCCATCAGTCCCAGCCAATCTCCCGTGTCTTCTATTGGCTTCTCAGTGGTTCCAGACAATTTCCAGTGTTTCCTGAAAGCTTCTTCGCTTCTCCAGTGGTCTATACAAAGTCTGTCAAGCATCTCTGATTACCATTGGTTCAACATCAGATTATCAATAGGGCTGGTGTAGCTGTAGCTCCAGGTCTCCAAATAAAAATAGGCCCATCATCATGACAGCACGATCATTATCAGACAGAAACCAGCTGGCCGCATGGTTGGCCATAAATCCAATCGATTCAAGATCATTGGTGTCAGCAGGGAAATATAAAAGAGGTTGAAACATGTCCTATAGACAACTGGATTGATCACCTTCTTTATAGGGGAAAGGACCTGTGTAGCGCAGGACAAGCTTAATTGTTGGTGCTCCAAGTCTCAGATTCTGTTATGACTTACACAACAATTTTTCAACCTTAAAACTAAGAACTGCTCACCTCTTGTGGGCAAATTTCACACATGACAGCTCTCACCAGCCAGCCTGTGAAGAAAAAAAGATATAATCAAAATAAGGTCCCCGGGTCTTTGTTGACCCTTTCAGTCTGCATGTTAGTCTTTGGGAGTTAGATTACAATATTTCAATTTTAATTGAAGATTAGAACAAAGGGATGTCCAAAACTTTGCTAAAATCGATACACTGTGTCAGAGATGATCTCTGAAGTAAAAAGATGTAAAGATTAACATTTGGGACAAATTTGGAACAGATGGTAAGTAGAATGAAGTGGGACATTTTTGAGAACTGATCTACAATGAGTTTGAAGAAACTCAGGAGCCCGAGGTGTGCTCCCTACCACCAGTGCTGTGCCTAAACACGTGCAAAGGGGGCCGTGCGATCGAAGTGGGCCATCTCCCGAAGGAGACGGGCCCCGTTTTTCCCCTAACCCCTCTCAACCATAAGGCCGAAGAGGGGAAAATAGAGAACGGTGGGTCCTCTTCGCTGAAGCTTAGAGAGACCCTCATTCCTCAACCCCCGGAAGGGTTAGGACGGTGGGTCCTCCGCACCCGAAGGTTTGGAGAGACCCTTAGTAGACTTCCCTCCGCCTTGCGGCTCGGGGTTGTCCTCGGGGGACCGAAGCTCTCCCCAAAAGGCGAGAGCTTCGGCACATTGGGGAAATGGAAGGCCTGAAAGGGTCGACCACACTACCCAAAAAAACGTTGCAAAACTACAGAAAACAAGAAACGTGAAAAGTGACAAACGTGAGAGGGGAAGAGAAATAAATAATAAAGATACCCTGGCCAGAAGGCCGGGGTGGGGGTGTGAAAAATTGTCCTACCCCATCCAAAAGGACGGGGTAAGGACGTGCAGCGCTACCTGAAGGGAAGTGTGCAGTGCAAGTGCTTACTAGTGCATGGTGATTTTGGGATCACCCGTGCATGTTCGGCACCCCCGAGTTTCCCCGGGAGGCACAGTGCAGCCTCGGACTCCAAGCAACCGACCGATCAGCGTCCGACCAAGGTTTCTCTGTTCCCATCGTAGGGCATTTTCCAGCCCCTGGCATGGGAATGAGTACTCCACTGGGCTTTTCGACTGACTCCCTTAGGGGCTGCGACCCCCTCGGAAGAGCAATCTACTCAGTCTCAGTGTTTCTCCGATCCCAAGGTTAAGGTACTAAGCTGGGCCTTTCGCGGTCTCCCCATCAGAGGCTACGAACCTCTGGAACAGGAGCCATCTACTCAGTCCCAGCCTTTCTCTGCTCCTTGGGAATGGATACTAGACTGAGCCTTTCGCTGTCTCATCCTTTGGGGGCTACGAACCCCGTCAAGAGAGCCAAGCTACTAGGCCCAGTGTTTCTCTCCCCCTCTCACCAGTGGGTTTACGGAAACAACACCTCCTACCACTGGCAGAGGTGAAGGTACTCAGCCAGACTTTTCACCACTCCCAGGCAAAAAAAGAGGGGTCCCACACCCTCCGCCCATCAGAGCAGCTACTCAGTCCAGCCTTTCTCTATTCTCTGCCAGAGGCCAATCCATACCCACTGATAAGAACAGATACTACACTTGATCTTAGCCAAAAGGCCGAGAAGAGACATATATATATTGTCACGACCCTAGTCGGCGATTCCCCAGATACGACAATCTGTGAATACCGGCCACGTGACACTTCTACTGAGTATCCCAAGCGTGTGCGTATTTCACCACGATTCCGCTTGCCACCAATCAAAGTAAGCTTTTTGGACTTAGTCCGCGACAGCTTTGATTCTGCCGACACACCAAATTATGAGTTACAGGGTAGCGCTCTGGCAATTCGTCAGAGGCTTGGGCTGGAAAACAGCAGATACCAGAACTAATTATAACTTTTTAATTAAGTGAAAACACTACAAGGCTTACAGTATATTACAGAAAACATAAGTTACAAGATATATGATTAATAGGTAAGTCAAACGTAAAAACAGTTTCAAAATAAAACAAAATGGGAATAAAGAAACAAACCACTTGAAGCGGGGTTTGGAGTGGAAATCTCTCCGGATATTGGATCATTTCAGAGACAGGTATCGGACCCGTATCATCCCAAGGAAAATGAACAAAATGTCTTGTGAGACACACACTTTTAAGATTGGCAAAACACACACAATCACAGCCCCCACCTCAGGAATCTTCCTTGTCCAGGGGTTTCCTGAGGATATACCCAGGGGCTGGCTAATTGACTTCTCTTTTGAGGCTTAGCAATTTAGCCATTCAATCACCCCCTGAGGCCTCCTAATTCTTATCTCAAATAAGGTGTCAGTCTAGAGTTCTAAGGGAATTGCTTTTCTGACATCTCTTCTGGTCTGGGAAGACATTTGCCAGAGACCCTGGACTTCAGTACAAGTTTTATAGATGCAGGGGGGAAGCAGATAACCTCTGTTTTCCTGTGGAGTTTTCATAAAAATACAGGATGAGTAGATAGCACACCATATCAGAAACAGTATTGTAAACAGAGCATGGACTTCAAAGGAAGGAGATCCCATCTGCCTTCCTGCTTCACCCCCCAGTCCTCCCAACCATCCAGGGCAAAGGCAGGTCACTTTCTCCATTACATTTACCATTAGGGCAGAATGGCGTGGTACAATTACGCTCCTTCTGGCGTAAAAATGGCGGTCGCTCATGACAAGATGGCATCCAATCATGACACCTCCCCCTTTAAAGATCAGCATGGGAGCAGTGGCCAAACCAGCCACAGTATCCCATGCTGAGCCCTGACACTTGTCAGTGCCCTGCCCGACAGACTGCTGCAGTTTCCAGGTTAGGACCAGCGCTATGGGCGGGGTCTCCGAACTACCGGATTCTTGCTCCTCTTCCAGGAGACAGCAAGCTGCGGGCAAACAGGTGTCCCTGCCCAAGCCATCTGTGGGCACACTGATACAGTGGAAGCTGTGTCCCCTTGTGCCATCCTTGCTGGCAAGGACACAGCCCACCCCAGCTGTGCGTTGGACTCCTGGGCATAGATTCTCACCTGCCGCCGGCAGTTCCGTTTGCCATCCTGGGGTCAGAACCAACCTCTTCTGCCACACCCCACACGGGCATTCCCCTGAGGTATAGGCATTCCAGAGCCTCTGCTTGGCTGGGGCAGCCTTAAGAGGACTGTGGGACAATGCTATCAGGTGTTGTAATGTACCTTGACATGACATGAGGTTAACAACAATAAATATGATACAAATCATATGGGCTAGGGCCTTTCCTGTGTTTACCTCAGCACTACATACAGTGGGACAGGTAATCCTGTCACCTTCCAAGAATCTCTTGTCCTGCTCTCTTGCCTGAGCTGATTGACCCCCCCTCCCTTTCACTGGGGGGGAGGTACACTCCCTCAAAGCCTTTGTGTGTGTGAATTGTGAAGGGGGGCAGGTTTCTGCAGGGGGGAAAACCAACAGGTCATTGTCCCCTGTGTTGGAAACATCCAATTCCAGCCTTTCAGAGGTTAATGGAGCTGAGTTTATCTGTGCTCCGTGGGCCCTCAGACCCTTCTGGTTACACACAGCAGCTTCACGACTTGCCACTGGCTCTATTACTGAAGCAACCCTCTCACTATACCCATGTGTATCTTTCACACTTCCCAGGTACGGGGCAGCCGCAGTGGGAGGCGGCTCACCTGGCATTTGCAGGCTTGCAGCCTCCATGGCTGTGGTTTGGTCACAGAATCTCTCCGTGTTTGGAGGGGACCCCTTCTGGGTTCCTGTGTTCGTCAATATCTCCCTGGGGAACCATACCCGGGAGAATATGGGGACAAGGACATCGACTACTTTGTCGGCCCTAATGGATAAAAGGGCTACAGCTTCTGGGTAATGGGTGGCGTAATCTACCCCTATTGAAATGTACTCTGTTCTGGAGCTACTGGGCACTGCAAGGGGCCCTACCATATCTACAGCCACCCGCTCAAAGTGTTCTGATACCACGGGAAAAAAAAAGAGGGGGGCCTTGCCCACATCCCCAGGCTTCCCCACTATCTGACAGGTATGGCAGGTCCGACAGTACCAGTCCACCTCTTTCATCATACCTGGCCAGTGGAACTTATGCAGGCGAGCCCCGGTCTTTTTAACCGTAAGGTGTCCAGAGAGGGGAATTTCATGAGCTACCTTAAGCAGACCCTCCCTATACCTTTGGGGTATGACCAGGTGACGTTCCGTAACTTGCCCTGGTGGAGTGTTGTGGACTCCATACTCTTTATGCAAACAACCATTCTCCCAGCACAGCCTGGGAGTACCCTGGGAGCCATCTGACTCCTCAGCTGCTGCTGCAGCCCTGAGACTCGCCGTTATCAATTCCACTTTGAAAGATCCACTTTCTATTGAGCCCTCAGGGTGTGCAGGGACCTCCTGCTGTGTGACTGTGTCCTGACAAGAAGAAGGGGGGTCTATGGGGGAAGCTGCAGTAAGGGACACTCTCTCCCTATCTGACAGTTCTGCAGTGCACCCAGGACCCACCAGGTCACTGATTATACCTGGTACCACATTTCCCACAGTAGCACAAGACATCACATTATCAACAGTAACATCAATCTCATAACCTGGGGGGACATCCTGCAATACCTGCAAATTAGCCTGTGCATCTTCCACAACACATGGGGCCCATCCTGCTGGCTTACAATTGCACCATGGCAAACCCGCTATATCTGGATCCCATTGTCTCTGAGCAGGAATGGGGTTATCTGAGCATGTTGTCACCATTAACTTATTGGCAGGTACATGCGCTGCCTGCAACCAACTCCGATCTGTCCCATTTGTGCAGTAAGCTTCCCCTGGTCCCATGTCACAACCAGACATCACTGGAAGAACAGGGTTAACTTCTAGCACAGCAACCTGAATGACATCACCAGCAGCACTCCAACCATTTGTGAGTGAGGGTGTCTCATGCCCAACTAGATTAGGGCATTCGTTTAACCCCACAAACTGGCAAGGATTACCCACTATACCTGTCTTTAACTCACCCTCCCTTACCTCTACAGAAGGTACGGCACTATCACAGATCATCCCAGGAGTTTCACAAGAAATCACAACATTGCAATGTTCAGCATGGTTACATACTACCTGAGATGCATCATATGGTTCAGAAGGGTTAGCGACAGTGGAAACAACATTGACAGATATGTGTGGAGTGAATAAAAGTCCCACATCAGTAGTCCCACACACATTTGTGTGCATGCAGTCAGAAAGTCCCATTCCTCTTTCCGACATTATCTCTTCCCTGCATACTTTCACTATGCAGGCAGCCTCTTCTGGCAACAAATCTGGAGCAACGGATGGGAACATGCTGCTCACATCTTCCAGCAGTTTAAACTGGGCCTTGTGATGTGAGGTCTCCTGAGCAGGTTCCATGACGACTGTAGTAGGCAGAGTTACCTTGTCCTGGTAGGGCATTCCTGGTGAGAGCAAGCTGCTGACATCCTCAGCTTCTGCTTCTCCCAGCAGTTTAAACTGGGACTTTGCTTCCAGAGCTGGTAACAGCAGCTGTTCTAGGCGATGCCACTCCGCATCTACCCGGCGGCACTGATCTCTCCAAAATGGGGTATCCAGCTTTCTCCAAGCAGCGACCTCCTGCTGCGCAAATTGGTAACATTCTCCCAGCTCTCTCAGCAGCACCTCAGGAGACGCAGATGGACCCCAGACACAAAATGCTGCACGATACTGGCTAAAGGCATTGCACTCGTCGTCCCTTGCCTGGGTGAGCTGCGTGATCATCTCCCCACGAGTATGGTGGTGGCAGGAGATACCTTGCAGCTGGCATTCTTCCGTTAGTTCCTCTGTGCTCATTAGGGTAAACACATCATCATCCTCCTCTGGGTCAATATACCCACTGGACTCCTCCGGTACCATAGGGGATTGGTACTCCGCAGCCTCTGTGACTGCCATGCACCCTCCAGTCTCCCTGGTACTAGCAGAAATGCCAGTCCCCTGAGTAAAGTCCAGGTCCAGCTGGTTATCCACAACCAAGCCGGCATTTACTTTGCTCTCCCTGTGCGTTTCAAAGACAGGGAAATCGTTGTGACGCAGTCCATTGAAATTTGCATCCACTGTCACAGGCTGCCAGCTGAGCTTAGCTATTTCCAGCTGAAGCTTGCGATCTGCTGCTTCCTTTGCACTTTTATTAAACTGCATTATCAGTTTCAGCACCACGGCATTATCTGGCTCTTTCACATATTTCAGAGCCTCTTGCATATAGAGATCCAAGGCAGAGCAGTAATTGGAGGCATCCAATCCACGGTGTGTGGGGCCTGCAATCTTCATTGTCTGCTTCTCCTCTTCCTCTGTTCTGGAACCAGAATGATTCCCAACCTCAGACCTGGAATCCGCTTGATTCCCCCCAGCTACCTGCTGGTCCGCATCTCTGAGGACTTGGATCATCTGTTCCCTGGTCTGCCCCTTGGCAGGCTCCACTCGGTTGATACCAGAGACCACATCACGATCCAACTTCACACTATTAATTTCCGCAGAAAGTAAAAGTTCCGTACGAAGTCCACCTCCTGCTACCTCAGTAGCCCTGGCTGGTGAACTCTCACGCACAAGTCCGCCATCGTGATGCTCTGTATCTTCCTCCATAGAGTCACAGTTCAATCTCCACTTAATCTGTGCCTCCTTATAAGTAGCTGCCATTCTGCTGCAGTTACTTCTCCAAAATAATAAAACAGGGATGGGGAACAGAAAATGCTTTTACGGTGACTTACACTACTACATAAGCCTTGAGTTTTGGTATCTGGTGAAATGTATTCACTTAAGTTATCCAAATAAAAAACAAAAATTGCTTTTTGAAATATCCCCACCGCTGGCCACCAGTTTGTCACGACCCTAGTCGGCGATTCCCCAGATACGACAATCTGTGAATACCGGCCACGTGACACTTCTACTGAGTATCCCAAGCGTGTGCGTATTTCACCACGATTCCGCTTGCCACCAATCAAAGTAAGCTTTTTGGACTTAGTCCGCGACAGCTTTGATTCTGCCGACACACCAAATTATGAGTTACAGGGTAGCGCTCTGGCAATTCGTCAGAGGCTTGGGCTGGAAAACAGCAGATACCAGAACTAATTATAACTTTTTAATTAAGTGAAAACACTACAAGGCTTACAGTATATTACAGAAAACATAAGTTACAAGATATATGATTAATAGGTAAGTCAAACGTAAAAACAGTTTCAAAATAAAACAAAATGGGAATAAAGAAACAAACCACTTCAAGGACACACAGCATGAAGCGGGGTTTGGAGTGGAAATCTCTCCGGATATTGGATCATTTCAGAGACAGGTATCGGACCCGTATCATCCCAAGGAAAATGAACAAAATGTCTTGTGAGACACACACTTTTAAGATTGGCAAAACACACACAATCACAGCCCCCACCTCAGGAATCTTCCTTGTCCAGGGGTTTCCTGAGGATATACCCAGGGGCTGGCTAATTGACTTCTCTTTTGAGGCTTAGCAATTTAGCCATTCAATCACCCCCTGAGGCCTCCTAATTCTTATCTCAAATAAGGTGTCAGTCTAGAGTTCTAAGGGAATTGCTTTTCTGACATCTCTTCTGGTCTGGGAAGACATTTGCCAGAGACCCTGGACTTCAGTACAAGTTTTATAGATGCAGGGGGGAAGCAGATAACCTCTGTTTTCCTGTGGAGTTTTCATAAAAATACAGGATGAGTAGATAGCACACCATATCAGAAACAGTATTGTAAACAGAGCATGGACTTCAAAGGAAGGAGATCCCATCTGCCTTCCTGCTTCACCCCCCAGTCCTCCCAACCATCCAGGGCAAAGGCAGGTCACTTTCTCCATTACATTTACCATTAGGGCAGAATGGCGTGGTACAATTACGCTCCTTCTGGCGTAAAAATGGCGGTCGCTCATGACAAGATGGCATCCAATCATGACATATATGTACCATGTTCCCCCTCTGAAACATGGGGGTGATCGCCATAAAAAAATATTACAAATGGAGGCCAGATGGATCCACCGTCTAAATTTGGTGGCCCATACTGGCCTCAATGAACAGTTATCCTTGCTTGCTTCCTTTAAGTTTACTGTTCTCTCCTCCCTCTTTTTGTTTATTATCTAGGATTGCCTCTAGTACTAAAATGTTATTAATTAATTTGTTTATGTAGGATGGCAGTATCTGCCTAGGTACCCTTTTCATATTGCTGGAGGTTATATCTGCTCTTTATGTCACTCCAGCTCATTTCTTTGTTTGCGCATCTCTGTGGTACCTACAGGTATTTACTAGATTATTGAAATAACTTAAATTGCTGCTTTGAATGAACGTTGTTAGCCAGTATGATATCTGTATCTGTATCACTTATTGTTACGCACTGTTTATGTCGCCTCACTGTGCCTACTGACACTGTGTCTTGTCTCCTTGCAGCTGTCTCCAGGGGGCAGGGAGTGGACGTCGCACACCTGATGCTGCAGCATACAGGGCTTCCAGCCTATCGGGCTGGTTTTCTAAGGAGCCGCACAGGCTTAGGGATTGTTGTTACAGTTGCTTGGCAACCACTCAGAGCTGCGCTGTGGCGTGTGACGTCACCGCCGGGACCCGGAAGGAGCGGCTCCACGTTGATCTTCACAGATGAACCAGAGGTATTTATGTAAGTACTGTCTTGCTATTCTTTGTTCTTGACGAAAACCACATGTAGTGTGATGTTCAAATCCGTGGAGTGCCCCCCACACCCCCTGCCTATATATATATATATATTGCAACATATATATATATATATATATATATATATATACACACACACACACACACACATACATGTAAACCCACACACACATGTACATACATACATAAGCATATATACCTACACATACATATACTTACATACATATACAGGGTTCATATGACTTTGTGTTTTCCATCAAGTTAGGCGAGAGGAAGCAAAACACAGATACATTGTCAATGGCCAAGGGTTTCTTACCCGGGTGGAAAAGACAAGCCAATGAATGCACCGAGGAAGCTGGATTTGACTCTCAGCAGTGGGATTGCTGAGCTCTGTGATTATTACCAACCGTCTCGCAATACATTGCCGAAGCAAGAAGTGTAGTGCAAACAGTTGTATGCAATTAAAGAGGAGTCCACTTATCTTACATATTATTGACTCTCAGCAGTGGGATTAATGAATGGTGATGCAAGATGGAATTGTCCTTGGGCCTTCCCAAGCTGTCAGTTGGACGGCGAAACATGTCAGGGAGCACCTGCTGAATTGATTTTACTTTGGGTTACTGACAAATTGGATATCCTGTCCTGTGGAGTATTACCCGGTACACCTATACTGGACTGTCTGTTTGGACATTATTCCATCAAGTGGTAACATCTAATCTGGGACACCACCACCTGCAAAATAAGGATCGCAGGGGCGCATCTCGTTGAGGATACCCACAATCCCAGTGGGCGAATAATCTTCCTCCAGCGTCACTTATCCGGCAAGGTTTATGGACCCTTTCTTTACACCACTACAGACCATACAATAAAATACCTCCAATAAGGACAATCCATCAGGAATCCAGCCCATAAGTATCATACCCATTTTTATTCAATTTGTATATGTTATTTAATGTAATTTGCTTATTTTTATGTGTTACTGTGTACACGTTTTTATACCTGTTTTAGTGGATAGTCCACTTATAATATATATTCAAAATAAATAGATTGTTTATACCATATTGATCCAACCAGTTTCTAGCGCTCCACACTTTGCTTTTTTCTTCCTGTTCCAGCTTAGTCACACAGCAGCAGACACAGACACATTGAAAAGGAATTTGGTGGTAGGGAGTGGGACTGGAGGACAGGTAAATCAATCTATATGAGGCACAGGCACAGACTATAGGGATAAATATATAATATACAGCACAGACTCTGTCAGTGTACCACCGGACTACACTACACTACACTAACACAGTCAGACACAGCAGGTGAAAAGAAAAGAACTCGCACAAGGCGGGTTAAAGCAGCGCTTGTATCAATGAATAAGACACAATGGTATGAAAAAGTAACAAATTTTACTAATATAAAAATGGTATACACAGTAAAGCATTACATGTATAATAAAAACAATAGAAAACACAATAAATGGGAAAGGTGGGCAATAAAAGTGAAGTGGAATTAATGAAATAAAATGGTGAATGTCCCCGCCTCAATGGACAAATCTGGAAGTATTATTTTTATCACTTGTTAAGGAAGGTAGGTAAGTGCACGTTACCGATGGAAGACTCTGGATCCTTTTGGAAGAAGTATGGAGCTGGAAGATCCTCACAATATTTGCGGTGTGTAGAAGGTTACCGCTGGAGGTATAGAGGGTCGCTCAATATATTTCAGTCCTCTATATGAGGCACAGGCACAGACTATAGGAATAAATATATAATATACAGCACAGACTCTGTCAGTGTACCACCGCAATACACTACACTACACTAACACAGTCAGACTCAGCAGGTGGAAGCAGTACATCTGTCAGAACAGAGTTAGGTCTACAGACATAAGGTCGACCCCAGAAGGTCGACTGGCCCCAAGGTCGACAGGGTTAAAGGTCGACATGGGTCAAGGTCGACATGACTTAAGGTCGACATGGACCAATGTCGACATGGGTTTAGGTCTATAGTCATTAGGTCGACATGAGTTTTCACTGTTTTTTTACCCGAATGTCGACACAGTCGACATGGACACAGTTGGAGTTGAACCGCAGCCCCTCGCATCGCATGCTTCACTCGCGATGCTTCGGGCACGGTGCCTCGCTACGCTCGGCACACTATTTTATTCTCCCACCACACCCTAGTGGATGGTAGGGCATGAAATACCACCTGTCGGCACACGTCGGCTCAAAAAACAGTGAAAAACGCATGTCGACCTAATGACTGTCGACCTAAACCCATGTCGACATTGGCCCACGTCGACCTTAAGTCATGTCGACCTTGACCCAAACTGAAACTGAACTGAAACTTCTGCAAGAGGAAGTACTTCCTGAAAGGACCTGCCTATATACCCCTCTCCCAAGCTCACGCCCTATACTCTCCCATAGGCTACCAACAAATCTGCAACCAAACTTTACACAACTAGCAGTTAATGAACTCCTTACTGCAAACACAAACATTTAAGCCTCTTAACTACGGTCTGGCTTAGACAGCCCTCACTTAATCGAAGGCGTCTATACATTTATTGAGTTTGAATCTTAACAAAACTTTAAGCTTATCTAAAAAAGATCACACTGACACAATAAAGACTCAGACGCCAAAGCATTGCAAATGATTGCCCCTTTAAAAAAACATTGTGCACGGTTGCTGGACTCAGCCTATGGACAGACTATAATGAACTCTCTGAAGCTCTGAAGAAAAAAAATAAATGCATATGAAATGATAAATGATGCTTGCTGCAGAATTGCTGGATAGGTATCCTTGAACAGATCTGAAATTTGTAAATCAACCAACAAAGAAGGAACTAAGGTGCCTGTAGAGTTAGGTGATTTGTCCCAAAATATGAATATATCTCTGTATGGATTCCCCTGAACTGGAGTAAAGGCTACTTAGGGAAATAGACTGCAGATGTGGGTCACAGAGTTGTGTACGATCAAATATGGTACTTACAATATTTTTATGTCAATAAATTGTTTAATATTTATTTATTTATTAACAGTTTCTTATATAGCGCAGCATATTCCATTGTGCTTCACAGCAAGAGACAGTGATACAACAAACAAGGTATTTACAGACAGTCAAACGGTAGGAGGGCCCTGCTCGCAAATAGGAAAATAGGCATATTTACAATAATATAACATATATAGGAGAATAACACATTAGAAGAATTACATTGAATATTAATATTTAAAATATACACTTTAGGCAGTAATACAAATACTGGAAACGGAAAAAAAGAACTAATATAAATTAATAAAATTAATATAAAAACCTGCTAGGGAAAAAGTTGGTGGAAAAAGTCGTGATTGGAAAAAGTTAGTCAGTCCTTTTGGACTGACTTTTTCCACCAACTTCCTCCCTAGCAGGTTTTTATATTCATTTTATTAATTTATATCAATTTTTTTTTGTTTCTTCCTTTTTCCAGTATTTGTATTATTATCATCTAAATTGTATATCTTAAATATTCATATTTGATGTAATTCAGCTTATGTGTTATTCTCCTACATATGTTATATTAAAAACGATTTCTTAAAATAAAAAATGTATTAAAATAAAAATATTGTACGTACAGTACCATATTTGATCGTACACAAATCCCTGACCCACATGCACAGCCTAAATACTGTAGATATGAAATTTGCCCACAAGATGGAGCACTAAGCTCAGAAACTGCAATAGGAATTTTAGCAAAGTCGCATTGTTACTGTACAAAGAAGGAAGAAGTGCAGGAACATTGAATCAATAACATTTGGTGTATATAGTGTGTTTTGTGTAATATAATATCTATCATCTATCTATATGTACTGTATATATGCGCCACATCCATATGTAGATTATATGGGATCAGGATGGTGGTACATTGCAGATTCTTGGCTGTATTTGAAATGCAGTGTATTTTATGTTTTATTTGCAGCAGTTCAGAACTCTGGTTTGGATGAGAAACCAGTATGCAGAGGCAATTGTCCATAAAATGATGGCAATAGCGAAAGAAGGTGATGAACTGAAATAAAACAAAATTGGAGAGATGTAACGTGCAGAGAGTTAGATTTGGGTGGGGTGTGTTCAAACTGAAATCTAAATTGCAGTTTGAAAATAAAGCAGCCAGTACAGATAGAGCTGCTCTTATTCTTATTATCTTATTCCACCAGCCGATGGTATCTGGCGGCTGGCGCGCATGTCCATTGCCGAGAATGGGGCGTGCGAGCATCTCTGACGTGCGCCTGTCAAATTCACCGGTGGGGGATGGGGATCAGTGTGCCGGCAGCAACTCAGATGTGAGTGGCTCCATCTGTATTTACCTTGTACAGAAACAAAATAACTCACCCAAATCTAACTCTCTCTGCACATGTTACATTTGCACATGGTTTTGTCCATTTTGAGAACAAATATGCCCTGCGATCAGGTCTGAATTAGGCCCAAAGAGCAGTACTCTGGTCAATGCCAGCATAGATAAGGGGCCAAATCTTGCTAAAAAAAAAAAAGGAAGGAAGGATTTGAGTATTTATATTAGAAGAAGAGAATGCTATTAAAAAGCACATCCGGCCATCTTGGCTGATAAATCATGCACTATGGGGCCCAAAAGTTCTAGTAATAACCCTTGCCTGCCGACTAGGGCAAAATTTTCTAAGCTGCTTTGTTTAAACTCAGCTGGTGAGGAACGCGATGGGTCTGTTTTGAGGAAAAAACTGCTTATTTACTAAGCTGCCGTGTTCTCAGGATTAAATCTTCTGATGGTGAAATTATTCATGTTTGGCTGATGAGTTTGATGGCAGCCAAACACTGCTGAACATGAAGCATGCATGGATCAATCAGATACGTGTCTAAGTATAACTAACCACAGGCTGTATGGGCTAGTGCTGGTTCTAAAACTACAGGGGAACAAATGTGTAGGGGTTCCCTGTATTTAAAGAACCAGCACTGAGCTCTTGGACTGGTCTTGGTTCCAAATATATGGGGTCAACAGATGTAGGTATACCCCATATTTTTGAAACCAGCACTGGGCTCCCCATTACACCTCAACTAGTCAGCCCTGGCCAGGGTGCCTGGGGGAGTGGGGAACCCCCAGGGCCTGCACACGGGAGGTCACAGCCAGCCACTGTGGGGCTGTGGTAGTGGTAGGCGTCCAGCTGTGCACGTGAATGCGCTGACCAGAAGTCTGTGCATCGAGAGGAGCAAGAGAGCCATCAGCCATGGCTGGGCTTCCCGGAGGCTGGCCCCACCCACCACACTGAGGTTCAGATGCACTAAGCTTCAAAAGTGATAAAATAGAGAGTGATAAACAACCAACCAATCAGCTCCTGCCTGTCATTTTTCAAACACAGTCTGTGACATGACAGGTAGGAGCTGATTGGCTGGCTATTTATCACTCTCCATTTTATCAGTTTTGAAGCTTAGTGCATCTGGCCCTGAGAGTTTATCAGGCCATCTCACCCTGCTCCTCTGCCTGTGCTGCATTCCCCACCACACCGCTGGGTCCCTGCACCTCACAGGAAGGAGCAACACAGCCAGGGAGGGCTGTGTGTACTAGGGGAGTGGAAGCTGTGTATAATGTGAGGGAGGGGTGTGTGTAATATAAAATAGCGGAGGGAATAGTTGTTTGTACTGTGTGTAATATTGAGGGGCTGTATGTAATGTAATATAGTGGTGTGTGTGCTGGGTGTAATATGGGGGAGGACTGTGTATGGCACGGGTGTCAAACACAAGGCCCGCGGGCCAAATCCGACCCGCCAGACCTCGTCATGTGGCCCGCGCAGCGCGCCACCACCCACCCCCGCCTGGCGCCGATTACATTACTGCGGGAAGCCATCACAGTGTGAGTGTCTCATCACATTCAGTGACACTCACATGACGACTCGAGACTGAGAGACATACCTAACAACGTGAGGAAGCCGGGTGACACAGTCACTCCGCCGCGGCGCTCGCTGGGAGGAGGAGGGAGGCAGGACAGTGGACACAGACTTGTTAGTGTCACTGTGTGACTTGCCCGACTCCTCCCCGGCTCCTCCTGCGGGCAGCGGCTACGGCGCTGCCATGTGTGACACACGCCCGCCTGACAGCAGTGCCAGTGACACCGTGACGTGCATGCTGGTGCGGCTGCCTGTCGGACTTGGACGCCGGCCCGGCGGTGAGCTGCCTCCTGCCTGTGGTGCCGCGCTGCGCAGCAGTGGCATCAGTTGGTTCAGTATATTTACTGTAAGTTCGGCAGTGGTGTGGGCACAGTTGTGTTGTCTCTTGTTGTCCAGACCAGTCTGTCCAGTCCAGAGTCCGTGGCCGGGTAGGCAGAGAGCCAGGCCAGCAGCACACAGCCGCAGCCTGAGCCAACAAATCTGCAGTGCGGCTGCCTGTGTCCAGGGTCATTATCATTATCTGTCCCACTGTCACCACCAGTCCAGAACTCTAGCGAGAGTCCTGCGAACCCAGAGGCCCAGGTCACCTGCTGGGCGATCTGACGTCACGTCACTGTGCCCTGTCCCAGGCCCCCAGCCAATCTCCCTGCTAGTTATTACTTACATTATTACAAAAAACAGCAATAATTGAATGCAGTGACAATAATTTATGATAATAAAGAGTGGACACATAGTCCTACAGATACAACCGGCCCTTTGAGGGTGACCAAACTGCTGATGCGGCCCCCGATGAATTTGAGTTTGACACCCCTGGATGGTGTGTGTACTGGGTGTAATATGGGGACTGTGTATAATGTATTATGGTGTACTGAGTATAATATGTTGACCTAGAGTCATAGGCATGCGCACATTGAGTGTTAGGGGTGCACAGGCACCCCCTAGTGCTGTGCCCACCTTTATGTATACCCCCCTGCCTCCCATTGGCGTAACTAGAATTTACGCTCCTCCCTGCCCAAAAAAAATCTGGCTATTCCAGGCTCCCTGTAGCCAGATGTATGGTGCAGTGTAGTGGTTAGAGGCGGAGAGAGTATTCTCACCTTTGGCGTCATGAACCTGCGCCCCAATTGCACCTGCTCCCCCCCGCCACCGCTGGGGCTGCGGAGCCTTCTTTACGCCACTGCTGCCTCTAGCAATACCAGCAATATGTTTTACCAAAGGCTTTCGCTTTTTAGAACTGTATTCCATTAAAAGGAGCGCCCATCAATCAGTTGTGTATTTTGCATTGTTAATTGTACTAGACCATTATCATATCACTACATACCTGCGTCACCCATATATGTTTTTGACTTTATTTGCATGTACTGTTACACAGAGTAATTAGAAGGTTAATACTGAAATAGGCAGGAGATAATGGTGTGGTTGAGAGACGTTTTATATTGTAGTGAGTGCCAATAGATGATGATAGGCACGCCTGATTGGCGATGTAAGACACGCCCAATAGGTAGTGCTAGACACGCCCAATAGGTGGTGCTAGACACACCCCTTTGACGGTACACCCCCTTTAAAATGTGCTGCACACGCCTATGCATAGAGTCAATCTATCATGGGTCAGGGTACCTTTTCAAAAGGAGGCAAGTATTTTTATTTTCATGTACAGTATGTCTATATGTGTTAAGCAGTTTCATCCAAAAAATGTGGAACGTTTGAATGAGCCTTCTAGTAACTTGATAAAATTGCTAGGGTTTTTATGATGTTAATATGTTTTCTTGAAGAATTAATATAAATGTAAGGTTTCTAACTCTTATTTCATTCAATCATATTCACATTTCAATTTACATCTAGCCACTAGAGGGCACTCTCCGGTAACATATAAAGTGTTTCTACAGTATGGCTGCATAATAACCTCAGACATATTGTACAGTACCAAATAAAAGCCTTGCGGAAATAGCCACTATTATGTGACTATGGGGGTTATTCAGACCTGATTACTAGGCTGCTAATTTGCAGAGCACTTTGGTCAAGAATATGCAGGCCCAGATAGAGTGAAATCCCGCGCTGTGCAAGTCTACAGCAGCCCATACACGGCCCGATACGGGCGTGCGTTGTGGGCTTAAATAGCACAGATCACATCACATTGCATTGCATGTGCATGCGTTGTGCATGCAATGCAATGCAATGTGATGTGAACGATGTACAAAAAGTATGTGCAAGCACATACTTTTGTACTGTGCGATGAGGTGCCGCGGGAGCGCGCACCTCAAAGCAAGGAACGCACAGCCCGGCATCGGGCCGTGTATGGGCAGCTTACGATTTGCTTACCATTGCTTGTGAAAATTAGCAGGATTGGCAATTAGCAGAAAATCCATTCGCAAGCTGCTCAACACCAATGATTTTCCAGTGTGTGCAGGCATGCCTGCGTTTTCCCTGACACTCCGGCGGCTTCCCGTCAATCAACTTGCTTACGGCCAGCAATCAAAAAAGTAGCAGAATTTTATCGCACGTACAAGCAGGATACGGTCACTAGGCCATCAAGCACTAGGTCGACAAGCATTAGGTTGACATCCATAAAGGTCGACATGACTGAAGGTTGACATAGGTTAGGTAGACAGGGTCATTAGGTCGACACAAGCATTAGGTCGACATGGGGAAGGTCGACAGTCAAAAAGTCGACATGGGTTTTTTCACTTATTTTGAGCAGACATGTGCCGACAGGCGGTGGTGGGAGAATAAAAAAGTGTGCCCGAAGCATGGCGAGCGTAGTAAGCTATGCGAGGGGATGCAGTACACTTTTTTAGTGTGTCTCTCCAGTGTTTCTCCGGAAGCTGGGCAGGACGCGAGAGAAAGGTGCGGGTGGTCAGCACGCCCAGGATCAAGTTGGCTCTGGCGAACTGTGCGGCTGTGTGGCATGCGCAGCGTGACCTCTGACCTCGTCACGCTGCGCAGAGCCGCACTGCCAGGTACGAGAGAAGCTGGGCAGCGTCTGGGCGGGTGCTCAGATGCTACCCAGCATTAGACTGTACATGCACAGTCTGATCCCAAAATCCCGGGGATCGGAAACTTCAATTCCGGGATTTAAATCCCAGCGCTTTAGGTTCTAAATCCTGGGATCCCACTGATCCTGGGATTGACCTACCTAGCTAGAATGAATGAATCAAAGTGACTGAATGATACTTCTCATAAAGGGTTTTATTCTGGTTTACTTGGCACAATCACTAATGGACAAAACCATGTGCACTGCAGGTGGGGCTAATGTAACATGTACAGAGGGAATTAGATTTGGGTGGGGGTTGTACTTCAAACTGATATCTATATTGCAGTGTATACTGTAAATAAAGCAGCCAGTATTGCACAGAAACAATAAAACTCTCTATGCACATGTTACATCAGCCCCACCTGCAGTGCATATGGTTTTGTCCATTAGGGAGTGATTGTGCCTTTGTGAGTGAACTAGAATAACCCCCAAAGTTAGCCAATATCGGTTTGTAAGGACCAGAGAAAATCTAGGTTAAATCTAAATTACCTCTTTGTTGTAATACTATTACATGCGTATCTGCATTGGCAGATAAATAACTTGGAGAGTCAATAGCACATCAGGGTACAAGTGGAATGTAAGGAGGAGACTACCTGTAAGAGGCTTGGAAACAAGCACAGGTATAGCTGCAGGGTGCAGAAAGCACACTGGTGTTGGTGGAAGCGCTGATTGCAGCAGAAGCAGATACATACCACCCAAAACTTGAGTGCTGCGAGGAGGGACAGTGCAGATAGATAGATAGATTTCACTTATAAACTTCTCAATGAATCCTAGTAAATATCCCCTTCCCTATTAATTTTAAACTTTGCAGAAAATTCAGTCTAAGTATGCACTGATATGATGTGCCCTCCATTTACTGGTTTGCTAGCTGTTGTGGCCACTATTAATTTTATAATATAATTTTATGGTTGCGTTCAATACAAATGCTTTACTCTGTTTTCATTTATTTTGAAATTTGTCTTTTTACGCTTGCCATACATTAAGGCGACTTCCGAGGGGAGAAGTTGCCCGCGATTCCCCCTTAAGCTGCTCGGGGGTGGGGGGGTTCCTGTTTATGGTGTGTTTTGCATACAGTATCATAGGGAGAAGCAATGTGACCTCCCTTTCTACAGGCTGTACAGCATAGGGATGACTATAGTGTTTGCAGCCATTGATTATTACCATAGTTAGCAATGGGGACACAGTTCATTGATGGTGGACAACTACTGTGTATATTAATATTGATGGTTTTACCATCATTTTTTTTGCACATTCGCTAGCATGCGAGAGGCTGTGTATGAGAACACATCCCCTCGCATACGGCCAAAGGGGAGAGAAATCATTGGATCGTCACCGACCATTCTTCATTCCATTCTGGAAATAAAAGTCATGTGACCCACCTGCGTTCTCAGGGACCCCCCAGGTTTTTTATGGGAATGCCCTAAATACGTTGGGCTTTCAACTGCTCCAGACTCCTGCCCGCTACTACCCACCCCTACTGCAGCAAATGGCCCAGTGAGAGTGAAAATTGCCAAACCCATTCTCTCCAGGGGTGTGTGCATACCCATAGTCATACATGCACAAACCCCCATCACCAACGGGGAAGGGGGCAAATCTGGCCCGCTACGAGCAGGTTGAAATCGGCCCCTGAGTCAACCAAAATGATAATCTATAAAAATAACCCCACATGATTGATTGATTAGTATGCGTTTAGTCGAGTTTGACCTTCGGACACCCGATGGACAAATGTTCGCCATGTCATTGTCTCTTCTTGTTTTAAGTCCTTCATTTGCATGTTAGTGTCCGCTTTGAAAATGTCCAACCATTGTGTACATTGATGTACCTTTTTTCTTGACCTGCTTACGGGACCGAGCATTATTGTTGTTTCTAAGGAGTTGGCTCGCATGACAAGGCCAAAGTATGAAAGCTGTTGCTTGGTGATCTTCCCTTCCAGTGTTGAGTTTGGTTCACTCTAAAGGATGTCCTTGTTCATGGTCCATGCTGTCCATGGTACGCGTAATATCCTCCTCCAACACCATCATTCAAAAGCATCTATTTTCCTGCGATCTGCTTATTTTGAGTGTCTAGGTAATCCAACACATACATTACAGACATTTAAAACATCTTATCTGTGGTAATACAGTAGATTCAATCTACACAAATAATAGCGGATTAGGTTCTGAACTCCCATATAAGGTCAAAGCTACTTGGAAATACGGGAGTACACATCCATACATTCCTATGGTACATTCCACATTGTAAATAATGGGTACGCTATAAACCGTATAGTATATTTCACCATATGGGCACTACTACTAGTATTCTATATTAGATAAGCATCTGAGTAGCAGTAGGCTTTCGATGACTGCTTTCACGTACTTTACCAGTTTTATTTTTTCTCATATTCATTTGACATATTGTATGCTTGGCGGCGGATACACCGATCATTTTGTAAAAGTTTAAAGCCCTGTTTGGTGCATTATAATTAGAATAATGTATCCCTATTTCTCCCACAATCTTCTATCCATAATAAATGTCTTCCATTTTTAGTATGCCTTTAACAGATTGCTGTACTGACAATTCTTTTAAAATACAGTGAATTTACTGCTAGTTAAAGTCTGTAATGTTCACTTTAATGATCTAGATATCGAATCACCCAGTCACCTTAACAAAGAACACCGGAATTTAATTGTAAGATAATTTATAAAAAGGATTACTAATTACATCCAGCAAAATGAAACATAACACTTTTTATGTCTGCAGAGCTAATACTTTTGATATATTTTATTTTTTATTCCTCTTTAATTGTTTCCACAATTTTTGTGTTCTGACATGCTATTAATCATCTACGGAAGAATAAGGAGGAGGGTTGTAATTCTTATAATAAAAGTCTATTGCACCGTTATCTACATAGAGACAAGCGCCTATTCTTGAAAATGGATATGTTATCTTACATTCTACACAATTAACCTTTTGTTTGCACTTTGATGAAAGAAAGTAGCAGGTGAGTCTCTTGGAAGAAAATTGTACACCCATGTCTTTTCCTGTGTTCTATTGTGTAACTGATGCTGACATACCTTTTGTCTCCTTTCAGCCTCTCTTTTTAAGGAATGTAAATTATTATACTTTATAGGAAGAGCTGAGAAAAAGCCTCATTAGGAAGCTGATCACAGAACAGTCTATAGTCAATGTATGTTCTTGTGTTTGGATACTGATTGAACATTTTCTTATTACTGTGGCAGCTGAGATCCCTATTTGGTTTTTGGTTAAACTCTTTGAGTGCCAACCAGGGACGTGCGGTGAGGTAAATGGCTCAAGAGTCCCTGGCAAGTACCAGAGCCAGAAATGCACACAATACATGGGCCATGGGGTACATACCAGCATTATACACATGTGCAGCAGTATATACTGATGGAGATTCGCTGAGTTTTGATAAGAGATGTGGATAAAAGGTAGCCAGGTGAGGCACTGCCTCACCTGCCATAGACTTTTTGCTCCAGAGTTTAGACTATGAAAATGATTAGAATAATAAAAATAAGATTTTTTTTATATATTCTTTGTATTTTTGACATACTTTATAAATTCAAAGCTCCGGTATATATGCTAGTATGACAGGAAAGGCTGTGCCTCACCTGCCTCACCCCAGCGCATGCCACTGCTGCCAACGTTGCTGCGAAAGATCCTCAAAATATCCACTAAAACGGTTGGCGTCGCTCACAGCAACTGTTCTATTAGTATAAATAAATACAAATACAGCCAAGTCAATTAATTGAAGTTTAGTTGAATATTGCACCCAAAAAAAAAGAACAGGCACTGTGAGCGGCGCCGGCACTTTCAGTGGATATTTTGAGGATCTCTCACAGCAACGGTGGCACTCAAAGGGTTAAAAATATATAATAAAAATATGGACTAATGTAGCCATCTCCCCAATACAGGCTTCAGCATTTTTTCTCATGGTCATCTCCAAGTTTGATTGTCTTTAGAACGTTGGCTTATTAACAAATGTATGTGTATTGGATGTTTGTGTATCTTATAGAATGGTAGACCAAAAATGTCCATTAGGTGTATTATGACTTGTTGGGAAAACAGTAAATTTGTGTATTGAAAGGAACAATACGAAACAATACATCCCAATAAATAAATTATTTAAATGTAAGGAGTCTTATATCCTGAGAACAATGGCATAAATAGAAATGTTGTGCCCTCTGACAAATAAAATTTGATCCCCCCCCCTTACATTTATTATATTTTGGGCTCATTTAAGGAGTTATATTCATTCATTGCCAGTGTTTTTTTGCTTGTTGCCAGCGGGTTACATGCATATATTGCTACCCAGAATCCACTTAGGCTGCAGTGCCATTGTTATGCCACTGCCTGAAAATCAAATTTAAGTACTTGTCCTAAAGCTTTATGCATCTATATGGTTGTAGAGTGTCTCAGCAACTTTTGTAGGTAATGCCCCTTTTACACCAAAAGGCACCCGAGTTTTTGGACCTAGTTTCAACCTGGGTGCGACCCAGTGTTACCTTTTACACTGGTAAATTTCACCTGCATGCGCCTCCCCCAGTGGAGATGGTTGCTGAGCCAGTGCTTGTAGATGACATCATCTCCAAGCGCCGGGACCACCGATCGCTGCGCAGGGCCCCGGACCGCAGCGCTGGGGCAAGCCCAGCACCAAGGTAAGCTGCCCCCAGTACCCATTCACCCCCCCAGCCCCATCTGCGAAGTGAATGGATGGCGTACACAGGCATTTATTCACCTCCTCCCTGCCTCCGCTGCTATCTGCAGAGTACAGCAGACAGAAGTGGAGGCTGTGTGTGAAGCCCCATCCAACCTGCAGAAGCTGCGGTCCGGAGGTCGGGCTTCCCCCATTGATGTAAACAGGAGCCGGGTCGGATGACCCAGTTTACCTGTTTACACTGCCCTCTACCCAGATCCTGCCCATGTTCTACCCTGGTCAGGGCCTGTGTAAAGGGATATGGGTTAACCCCTTTTACATATAAAAGGGTATAAGTGATTTACATCAGGGACAGACTGGAATATTATTTAGTCCCTGCGTCTCTAACTTTGCAACACACATATGTTACATGACTACAAAAAGGGTGTGGCCACAGCTCACAGGAGCATTTCACAAGTAAGGGGGGAGCTCATGAGCGCATGCCATGCCCAGTCTCTTTGCATGCCAACCGATCAGAGCGGCCCAGTTTTTGCTTTCGGGTGGCCAGACCATTTGCCAGAAGTTACATAGTTACATAATAGGTGAGGCTGAATAAAGACGTGCGTCCATCTAGTTCAAACTACATTTATAATAGTTTATCCCTTGTTGTATAGTATGTTCCGATATTTTAGAGACTTAACTTATTCATACCTGTGGATGTTTTGAACCAATAAATGAACCAATAAATGTTTATCCAATCTTATTTTAAACATATTTATAGTGTCTGTCGACACCACTTCTTCAGGAAGAGAGTTCCAAAGTTTTACTGTTCAAAATCTTTTTTCTTCTAATCTAAACTCGTACCCTCTCATCCTAGATTCCTGTCTAAAGGGTGTTTGACAGTTCCTTATATTGGCCTCTAATATATTTATACATACTGAGCATGTCTCTTCTCTAGTGTAAATAGTCCCAGATTGCTTAATCTTTCCTCGTAGCTTAAATTCTCCATTCCCCTAATAAGCTTTGTTGCTCTTCTTTGGATTTTTTCTAATTCTATGATGTCCTTTTATAATGTGGGGCCCAGAATTGGACTCTGTATTCGAGGTGCGGTCTAACCAATGATTTGTACAGAGGCATAATTACTTTTGAATCCCTAGTTTCCATGCCCCTTTTAATGCATGCTAGAATTTTGTTGGCCTTTTTTGTTGCTATATTACATTGAGCACTACACCTTAGTTTATTGTCTATTTGGACTCCTAGATCCATTTTGAGTATTGAATTACCCAATTCATCCCGCTTAGGTTATAACTAGCACACTGATTATGTCTCCCAAGGTGCATGACCTTTCATTTGTCCACATTGAACCTCATCTTCCACTTTTTTGCCCACTCATCTAGATTGTCAAGATCATTTTGAAGCGTGATGACATCTGCTGAAGTGCCACATAGATAGTCCAGGCCTGATTACAGTACTATATATCAATCACATATATAAAACTAAGACATCTTTGTAGCTGCCATCTGTGAATTCCAGGCTTTTACCTATCTAGATTTGTATTTGGTAAAAAAAAAAAAAATCATTCACAAAAAAGTGTTACTTTGCTACTTATATACTTTTTTTGTTTTTCTTGCTAATGAGCCTATTTAGATGATTAAATTGGCATGCTTGTTCTAAGTATCCAAAGGTTTTCAAGGTCATATTTCTTTCCGTGATATAAGGCATTCCAGTAGCCCATTTAAATGTTTATCTACTTTGCAGTGCAATCTGTAGCCTAATAAATTAGTCATTTATTTAATCACTGTGACACAATTGCTATTGTTTGTGATCCCCCTTTTTTCCTCTTCCGTCTTTGATTACAGTAATCTGCATCTCATCTGTAGTTTAACCATCGCCTTTGTTTAATATATGTCAGATACTGAGAAAGCTGTCATTCCTAGGCTGAGGAGTAATTTGTAACTAGGAGTCAGGCTAAAAACATCTCTTTGTAAAGGCAGAAGAACTGCATAGTTGTAAAGCATCTACAATTACAAATAGTTAAGTAATGACATATTCAGCCATCAATAAGTCCACTTTTCAGTGCAGTAATGATCAAAAATCTGTTTATTCTAAGCACATTGATCATGTGATGTATTCACATTGAGACTAAAGGCCCTCATACACTAGTGAGATTTGATCCGATTTGACCCGATTTGATCCGATTTGATCCGATTTGACCCGATTCCGTTTTTTTTTATGTAGCATGGCTCCCGGGTCCTGGCTTCCCTGCCGCCTATATGCATCACCTTCACCTGGCTACTGACTCTCTCCCGCTGCTCTTGCAGCCCAGGTATCGCGCCCCCCCCCCCCCCCGCTCCCTCTGCCTGCAGCTCCCTGGGATTTTACATGTGCCTAATCATATCTGACCAATACCGGGGAGCTGCCAGGGAAATTAGGTCTGACTTGACAAGTCAGCCTAATGAATGGGGGCCTTAAGGAACATGACCAGGTTTTATAAAATGCAAGGACAGATTTATTAAGAATGGACAGAAGCAGGAGCAGATTGGAAACAAGTCATTGGGTCACAAAGATTCTCAGTGAGCCGATACGCATGCGGGGGGCCTCCAGTGGCTGAAAGGAGGTAGAAGGTTACAAAATGATGGTGTTGTTGTGTTAGGGGGTAGAGGATTGCATGCTGGTTAGGGTGTGTTAGGGTGCAGGAGGTGTCAGAGTGGTAATGTGGGCTCTTTTTGAAATTTTCCAGGGCCAATCCAAGTTCCCAATCTGCCCATGACACCAGGGAACACATTATAGTGGAATTAGCATAAAGTCACAAACACAACTACAGGAAAAGAAACACAAACTTCTGCAACTGTGTCCAATCAGCCATGGGCCAGATTCTCTAAGCTTCAAAAGTGATAAAATAGAGAGTGATAAACAGCCAGCCAATCAGCTCCAGCCTGACATTTTTCAAACACAGTCTGTGACATGGCAGGTAGGAGCTGATTGGCTGCCTGTTTATCACTCTCCATTTTATCACTTCTGAAGCTTAGAGAATCTGGCCCCCTATATGGAGAGATCCTGGCCCTTCAACAGATCCCACCCTCTCAACCCTGCTTCCATGAGGGTTACTTCCAGAAATTTCCTAGGCTCATTTTCCATTCTTCCAATCTAGCTCTAGACAGAAGTAAGGAAATACTGGAATTGAGGACCAATCAAACGAAATTAAATTCTCTTCAATGTTCGCTAAGATATGTTTCCATAACTGAAATTAACAGCCTAGCCACTCCTACACACACAACTTTGACTGATCAGTGTTCAGACCAAAGACACTCCAAATTGCAGCAAGGGTGGGTCAATATATTATCAATCATATTAGTGCTTCCCAAAATGTGTTGGTGGTCCAGGACCAATGCAATTTTTTTTTGGCCAATGTAAAAAAACAGCGCTGGTGGCAGCCAAACATAAAATATGTGTACAAGCAACAGTAAATCCTGTAAATGAACCTAAAGTGTTCTAGCACAGTGTGGTCTGTATATCAGTACTGATGTGCAGGCCAGATCCTGTGCTGGAGGTACCGTGGCTGGTGGCGACACCCCAGGTGGGGAAAGGGAGCTGCGTGGGTTTTCGAGGATGGCGGGTGCTGGAAAGAACATGTTCTATATCCGGCATTCCCAACCACGGTCCTCAAGGCACACCAACAGTGCAGGTTTTGTAGATATCCAGGCTTGAGCACAGGTGACTTAATTAGTATCTGAGGGATTCTGATTAAACCATCTGTGCTGAAGCCTGGACTGTTGGTGTGCCTTGAGGACCGTGGTTGGGAATGAATGTTCTATATGTATGGTGCTGGCTGGTGCAATCACCATGTGGCGCCACTGAATGGCTGCCTGGGTGCTGCACAGCTCAGTAATTATATGTTCCCCATGTCCGTGACCCTCATTAGAGTACATCTAGTACAGACCTGGCCAAAAGGTAGATCCTGATCTACCAGTATATCTTGAGGCATCCGCTGGTAGATCACGGCCAAATTAACAAAATACACGTGAACTTGAACATCTGACGTTTCAGAATGCCAGCTCCCGGTAGTGCCCCTGATGTCATGACATCACCGGAGTGCTGTGAAGAGCCCTCTGCAGCTGCTATATATCAGTCTGGCCCCACACCCACATATGCTGGGCTTACCGCTCTGTACCAGCACAGAGGCTCCTTACAGCACCAAGTACACTCTGAGCGACTCCTGGATGTAGTGTGTGGGGTGTAATTGTCTGATATGGGTGGTACAGTGGCTGCAGGCTGATGCTGCTGGAGTACAGCCGCTGCCTGCTCCGTTGATACAATACCCGAGTGGTTCCATGCTTGTGTCCTGGTTATCAGTCGCTGACTGACTAATAGATCCTATAACAGAAGAAAATGGCTGTGCGCTGTCGGACCACGGTTTTTGTTTGGGTGGTTACTGCGCTATGTGGTTGAAGCGGCATCTTTATAACAAGATACTTAGGGGATGGTAAAAAGCGCTAAAAGAAAAAATTCTGAAAAAATGGGGTAATTATTTTGAGTGGTACCTGTAAATGAAAAAGTGGTTAGTAGTAAATGTTTACACCCTTTTGGGGAATATGTAAAAGGAATATGTAGAAAGGATGGACTAGTGCTCTCCCTAAGTCTGACCCTTACGTGCTTCCGGTATGATGATGGTACTCCGTATGCCAGATTAGGAGCAGCCGGGATGCCGCCTGATGTTGTTGCGGCGCTGTCCTGTCCGTCTGACTGTCTGATCGGCAGGGCGCACTGTCAGAGCTGTCGCTGGATGTTAGTTGCGGCTGGCTCAGTGCGCGTCCGTGACTGCCGGAAGTCGGAGATCGTGGAACCGGAAGTTCGCCGCGGCCGCCGGGCAGGGTTTCAGGGTGAGCTTGGGAGCAAGTGTGAGAGTCCTCCTTACGGGTCCAACGGAGTACCATCATCATACCGGAAGCACGTAAGGGTCAGACTTAGGGAGAGCACTAGTCCATCCTTTCTACATATCCCTTTTACATATTCCCCAAAAGGGTGTCGGACCACGGTGTAACAAATTATGAGCAATCACAAATATTCTGTTCAGGCAGCAGTCAGATGCGGGTACTTGGACCACATATAGAAAGATCACAAAGAGAGAAAAAGACAGACTGTGCTAAAATAGAAATCAAATGTAATCCAAAAATAAACATAAAGGTATCAGAGCAATTAAAATACAAAATAAAATCTATCAATATGAAACCAATTTTATTTGAAGGTCACTATGGCCAGTATTAGTAATACTATTAGTAATCCAATCACATATAGCATCTACCATTCTTATATATGTGATTCTGGGGGACATTTACCAAAATGGATTCGTAGAAAAAAGGTGTATTCGTAGGGAGAAATACACCTTTTTTTTACGAATTTGTATTTTCGGGATTTACAATCCCAAAAATACAACAATTCGTAGTCCTAAAGATGGAACATTCGTATTTGTAGTTACAAATACTGATGCCCTACACCATCGATAGGATACGACAGAAATCACCATTCAAAAGAATGGTGGTTTCTGATTTACTAAGCAGCCGTACTGATAATACGGCTGCTTAGTGGTGTAAAACACCCACGCAAATACGACAGGAAAATAGAACACCATTTTCCTGTTCTATTTGCGTTTTAGCCTGCATGGATCAGTCAGATCCGTGCAGGCTGCAGTGTAAAAAAATAGAAAAATAAATAAATAAAAAAAAAAAATGGCGTGGGGTCCCCCCCACAGCCGAAACCAGCACCAGGCTGAAGGAGCCGGGGCCGGTAATTAAAAATCAGGGAACCCGACAAATAGGGGCTCCCCGATTTTTAACAACCAGCCCCAGGCTCCGGGTCCGGGGCTGGTTCCCAAAATACGGGGGACAAAATGACAAGGGGTCCCCCGTATTTCAAGAACCAGTCCCAGGCACAACCAGCCGGCAGGGTAATGCCACAGCCGGGGGGAGACTTTTTATGCAAGTCCCCCCGGCCAAAGCATTAACCCTACCGACCAGTCAGCCTGGCCAGGGGCCCTGGGGGAGTGGGGACCCCCCCAATGAAGGGGTCCCCCCCCTCCAGGACTTACCTGACCAGGCTGAAGCCTGGTACTGTCCCCGATGCCCCTGGGCGGTGGGCATCGGGCTGATTATGGTGTAAAAATAAGGTTAAACTATTGTTTTTTACTGTGGCACTACAAGTGCCAGCAAGCCTCCCCAGCAAGCTGGGACTTGGAGAACCACAAGTCCCAGCCTGCTGGGCATTAAAGGGCCCGCTGGCACTTGTAGTTCCACAGGTAAAAAAATAGTGCACAAAACACACTGATACACTTTTAAAATAAAACTTTATTACATACAAAGCCCACACATACTAATACTTACCTATCTTCTTTCCGTAGGTAGCCCTGATGTCCTGTGTCGGCGTCTTCTGGTCCTGTGTCGTCTTCTTCCTCCATGTCGACCGTCGCTGTCGCCGTCCGGATCCGACGAAATCCATTTGGGAAGCTGTGGAAGGAAACCATACTCACCTGTCCCAGCGCGACGTAGTCCAGGTAAGGGTCTTGGCAAAAAAACAAAACGAACACCCGAATCCAGCCGGACACGGAGACGCACGGTACTGTGTGTACATCGTGCGGCTCCGCCTCCCGAATGCCGCTATTGGCCGCCTTGCGGCCTAGCGGCTCCTGATTGGCCGCTAGGCCGCAAGGCGGCCAATAGCGGCATTCGGGAGGCGGAGCCGCACGATGTAAACAAACACCGTGCGTCTCCGTGTCCGCTTGGTTCGGGCTGTCGGTTTGTTTTTTTGCCAAGACCCTTACCTGGACTACGTCGCGCTGGGACAGGTGAGTATGGTTTCCTTCCACAGCTTCCTCCATGGATTTCGTCGGATCCGGACAGCGACAGCGACGGTCGACATGGAGGAAGAAGACGACACAGGACCAGAAGACGCCGACACAGGACATTAGGGCTACCTACGGAAAGAAGATAGGTAAGTATTAGTATGTGTGGGCTTTGTATGTAATAAAGTTTTATTTTAAAAGTGTATCAGTGTGTTTTGTGCACTATTTTTTTACCTGTGGAACTACAAGTGCCAGCGGGCCCTTTAATGCCCAGCAGGCTGGGACTTGTGGTTCTCCAAGTCCCAGCTTGCTGGCACTTGTAGTGCCACAGTAAAAAACAATAGTTTAACCTTATTTTTACACCATAATCAGCCCGATGCCCACCGCCCAGGGGCATCGGGGACAGTACCAGGCTTCAGCCTGGTCAGGTAAGTCCTGGAGGGGGGGTACCCCTTCATTGGGGGGTCCCCACTCCCCCAGGGCCCCTGGCCAGGCTGACTGGTCGGTAGGGTTAATGCTTTGGCCGGGGGGACTTGCATAAAAAGTCTCCCCCCGGCTGTGGCATTACCCTGCCGGCTGGTTGTGCCTGGGGCTGGTTCTTGAAATACGGGGGACCCCTAGTCATTTTGTCCCCCGTATTTTGGGAACCAGCCCCGGACCTGGAGCCTGGGGCTGGTTGTTAAAAATCGGGGAGCCCCTATTTGTCGGGTTCCCTGATTTTTAATTACCGGCCCCGGCTCCTTCAGCCTGGTGCTGGTTTCGGCTGTGGAGGGGACCCCATGCCGTTTTTTTTTTATTTATTTATTTTTCTATTTTTTTTTTACACACTGCAGCCTGCACGGATCTGACTGATCCGTGCAGACTGCTACAAATAATTCGTATTAGCAGCCGTATATACGGCCGCTAATACGGATGGCTACACCATCGGAGGGTTACAAAGCAGTCGTATCTGACTGCTTTGTAAATCCCCCTCCGGAACATGAGTTTGCATACGACTTAAACAGTCGTATGCAACCGTAGGGAAAAAAACAATACGAAAAACTAGGTTTTTCATATTGGTAAATTTCCCCCTATATAACTAATAATAGAGAAACTTGTATGCTGCATGGGTGTATATTGTGTGCAGGTATTTTAGCAATTGTCCGTGTTGATAGCCCGTGCGAATGTGGGGCAGAGAATCGGCTGGCCTGCGAGGCGTGAGACTTACTTTTACCGAGCGAATGATTTTAAGCGCAAACAGTCCGAGCGCTCTCACAGTGGAGCGAAGCCACCGCCCAGCACATGTAGTCACCACCCCAGTATACGCCCTGGTTACCGCCTAGTTGTGCCCAGATTTGTGGCCGCGCCAATCCATACGCCCACATTACAACTACTCTGCACGAGTTTGTTCGCTAGCGTATTTCTACTCATATGGTCGCGAGTGTGCACGGTTGCCCAAACCTACACATGCGCCTTGCGAATGGTACGCATGCGCAGTGGGCTAAGATACACTCAGCAAATGAATTGGTGTCCGAGCGAGGCAAGCAGAATGTGGCCCTATGTGTGTAAGAGCGATCAGCAAAACAAAATCTATTGTGGGAAGCATAGGGCCTGTGAGCCTGGTTCAGAGGTGGATGCTATGTATGTATGTATATATATATATATATATATATATATATATATAGCAGGGGTCTTCAACCCATGGCCCGCGGGCCACGAGTGGCCCACGGAGCTGATCTCAGTGGCCCTCTGCCCACCGGCCAGCCATGCACAGGATTTTTTTTTTTTTAAGTAAAAGAAAACGCTGCCGAGGGAGGCAGGGTAATGGAGTCCCCCCGGGTGCCGCCTACCCGATTTTTCATTGGCTGCAGGCAGGGCAGAGGAGTGGATCCAGCGCGGCTGAGGGAGGAGGAGGCACGTCTGGTGGGAGCTGGGGAGTTGGGACCCGGCGAAGCTGCGGGAGGAGGCGATGCAGCTGGCGGGAGCAGGGGACCTGGCGCAGGAACTGCAGGAGGAGGAGGCACAGCTGGCGGAGGGGACCCGGCGAAACTGCAGGAGGAGGCATGGATGGTGACCCGGCAAAGCTGCAGGATGAGGAGGTACAGCTGGCTGGAGCAGGGGACCTGGCAAAGCTGCAGGCATTACTGGGGGCATTGTGTGTGTGGCATTACTGGGGGCATTGTGTGGGAGGGGCACTGCTGGGGCATTGGGTGTGAGGGGCACTGCTGGGGCATTGGGTGTGAGGGGCACTGCTGGGGCATTGGGTGTGAGGGGCACTGCTGGGGCATTGGGTGTGAGGGGCACTGCTGGGGCATTGGGTGTGAGGGGCACTGCTGGGGCATTGGGTGTGAGGGGCACTGCTGGGGCATCATATGTAAAAGCAGGAGTACTGCTGGCATTATGGTCTGTGGCATAATGGGCTTCAGTGTGGGGCATAATGTGCAATGGGCATAATTTTGTGTGGATTAATGTGTAATGGGCATCACGGTGTGCGGCATAATGTGTAATGGGCATTACGGTGTATGACATAATGTACAACAGGTATTACGGTGTGTGGCATAATGTCTAATTGACACTATGGTGTGATGCACAATGTGTAACAGTTTATATTGATTTAAGTAGCCTTTCATTGTTTGGGCTTGATCTGTGAGGCATACTAGTTCACTGTGTTGGGCCTTCATGCTTATATGTCACTGTGCAGCCTTCAGTCAACTTAAGCGTGTGAGGACAAAGATTATTCCTGCGGTAACCAATGTCTGGTCATGCAGGTTGCAAAAGAGGTGTCAGGTAATTGTTTTCCTGCTAGTTCACACTCTTTAAAATTAGACCACGCCCTTATAATTAGGCCACACCTTTTTGGGAGCGCGCCTACGGCGCGTGCAATTTATTCAATATCAAATTATATATGGGGGGCCACATATTTCACTGTTTGCACTGGATCCCAAATTGGCTGCTGATGACTATTGGGGTGTGTGTGTGTGTGTGTGTGTGTGTGTGGGGGGGTTTGTGCTGAGTATGGGCGGCTGTGCCAACTATCTATGAAGGACTGTGCTGTCCAAAATACCGCAGTAGAGTTTAGTGGCCCTCGGGCTTCACTGGATTTTTTTAGGTGGCCCACGTTGTCTTAAAGGTTGAAGACCCCTGATATATAGGATGGTTTTCCCAGAATGCGCCTTTCCTAGAATACAGGATAATGATTCGATATATCTGACACTAGACAGATCTATAGTGACAATACAGAAATAATTTTCCTTTAGCAATACAAAATCTTAATAAAAATCTTTTTTATTGAAAGATGTCTTCTCAGTGACGATTTGAGCCCATATATATATATGTATGTACTGTATGTATGTATGTTTGTGTATGTATGTATATGTATGTGTGTGTAAATGTATGTTTGCAGGGCCGGCCACTGGAGGGCGGCAGTTCGCCCCTCGCCCCCGTGCAAAGGGGGTCCATGCCGGCTTCTGACAGGAGCCTGCAGTGGTGTCCTTGCCGCGCGGATACCTGCGGCGCTGAGTATAAAGCTGGCGGCGGTGGGGGGTCCCTTCAGTGAATAAGAAATAACTAGCGATATGCGGCGGCGCGGGAAGCGCTTCTGTTTTGAAAACACAGGCCGTACAGCGCACGCTGATTGGCTGAGATTCACGCTGATTGTGCAGTTCTTGATTCTTATGTATTTATATCTACAGAAATATACAGTTACCATCTCTACTGGCAGCAATGCCATGTGCAACTGTGCCCGCCATCGTACAGTTAGATTTACAGGTCTGCAGTTTCCGGTACTTTCATGCATGCGGAAAATAGCAAAACAAAATATCAGTACATGGGCCACCTCCGAATCAGGCCCATTGACAATGGTAGATCTCCGCTAAATATGTGAACTAAAAGTACCTCCCAACATGACCCATTCCAAGAGGGACAAAATGCTCTGCTCCTGGACTTGCTGCCAGTGGTAGTTGCAGAGGTGGGACTGCACCAATGTCGCAAATTCAAAAAGGGGAGCCACACCTGCCAGTGAGTCCAGACTGTGGTGTTTAGGGTGGCAGTTGGTGGGGCTCCCCTATCTGAATTGTGGACTGTGCTGCAGCCCTGCAACTGCCACTGACATGAATGTCCAGAAAGAGAGCATCTTATCCCTCCTGGAATGGGTTATGTTGGGAGGTATTATCCCGGGACACAAAAATCTGGCCACCCCTGCTAGAAAACAATGTAACTACAGTGAAAATTGTGTTCATATAAAACCTCACATTCCCAAAGATTTATAGGGAAATCCTGCCATCAAATAATATATTAGATTCTGATGTGAATGTAATATTTAAAGTGAGAAGTGAAATCACATTTCCCTCAGGTCAGCCATGCAAAAGACAAAGGAGCTGTGATGTCATAATGGGCCTCAAACCACAAACTGGCCAATCAGGTGGGGTCTGTGAGGTCATAGTGATGTCATAATCAGGGCTGTACTGAGGCTGTCTCACTCATTCACCTCACAGAACTCCGGGCAGTGCGCAGCTCACCAGCAGGAGGACATACTCACATAAGGTTAGTGACTGGACAGAGATAAGGGCAGGTTAGTGCGATGCGGCGGCAGACTCGAAGCGCGACTACTGTAATATATGACTGATCACCTGACCGACAGGACAGTATTGGATAAAAACAGAATCTCACACCTAGGGAGGCAGAACCGTACCTAGCAGCCACTAGGGCTGTGACTGGGACACCTAAGGGCGGTGTCTTGATGGCGCTGGATAAACCCTGTATGGAGCGGTTAGGACGTGTCGCAAGGCACTAAGGTGTCCTATGCTGCATCAAGTCCCCCATTCGGATCCCTACTTATTAATGTGCAGGAGTGTGAGAGATGTATATTGTGCTTTAGCCATTACTTTGTTATTATCTGATACTGTTGTTATAGCTTTATCATAGTTTGGGCTCCATGTAAGAGTGATACTAAATACTGGCAGCATATTGTGTTAGTGTCAGGGTGATACACAGGATATGCCGCTGGTATTTACCATCACACACAGTATCTTTCCAGCGAGGACCAGCGGTGTCCCCTCCTCCGCTGTATCCTCTGCTGTGTTGCCAGCAGCCTGTTGGCAATGGGTTACTGACTAATGCACATACATGACGGCCGTCTGTGTATGTGTATAGAGATCAGACCCGGTGGGGACATAGGAAACAGAGTTAGAGCTGTCCTATATATATCATTGCAGCCCTAACCCCTTATAGCACCAGAGACGAGTCCTAAAGGGGTTCTGGCTGATTCTTACATGGAGTCCTAATACTAATGGGTAGCTAGCTACCTTGTCTCTTTCCCCCTACCTTGTCTCTCTCGCCCCCTACCTTGTCTGTCTCGCCCCTTTACCTTGTCTGTCTCTCCCCCCTACCTTGTCTCTCTCCCCCATTACTGTGGACATGCGCGTGCCCCCGGGTGCCATCGGGTGCGTTCTTCATCATCTGGGAAAAAAGTTAAAATACAGATTTGGGGTGACATAAGGGATGACGGGTTATATAAGGTTAGTGGGTGGGTGGTTTGGGCAAACTCTGCAAAGTCTCTTAATGCCTAGAGGGACGGGCAGTCCGTCAGCCATGGGTCCCCAGAGGTTTCCCCCACAGGGGGTTTTTCCTCTCCTGAGTGCTGATGGATGACTCCACCATCTTGTTCCTCTTATAGGACAAGTGTGTAAGAGTTCTGGAACAATCCTTTTCCAGTATTCCCTATTTTATAATGCAGAGCAAAAATAATCTATACATTTTACTTAAAATAAAAGTTTGAATTTATTTATTAAATATATTTTGTGTGAATTTGTCTTTATTTATATTAATAAATGCTCCAAAAGGTCAGGAGGTCGCAGTGAGGGCTGGTGGGTAAATGAGATTAGAGGTGGTAATGGAAAGTAAATGGAGTAGGCTTACACCCTGATCTCTGAGGTAACCATACAAATGGGAGGGGCGTATGGAGTAGGCTTACACCCTGATCACTGAGGTGACCATACAAATGGGAGGGGCGTATGGAGTAGGCTTACACCCTGATCACTGAGGTGACCATACAAATGGGAGGGGCTTATGGAGTAGGCTTACACCCTGATCACTGAGGTGACCATACAAATGGGAGAGGCGTATGGAGTAGGCTTACACCCTGATCACTGATGTGACCATACAAATGGGAGGGGCTTATGGAGTAGGCTTACACCCTGATCACTGAGGTGACCATACAAATGAGAGGGGCGTATGGAGTAGGCTTACATCCTGATCACTGAGGTGACCATACAAATGGGAGGGGCTTATGGAGTAAGTTTACACCCCCATCACTGAGCTGACCATACAAATGGGCGGGGCTTATGGAGTAGGCTTATACCCCGATCACTGAGGTAACCATACAAATAGGCGGGGCTTATGGAGTAAGTTTACACCACGATCACTGAGCTGACCATACAAATGGGCTGGGCTTATGTAGTAATGAATCAATGCCTCCGACTAATATGTGCTCAAGGTTTGGTAGGGAAACATTATATTTGTATGTGTTGTATGTGAATAATGCAAGTCGGTTATATGATATATGGGTTATTAACTCCTGATAAATAATAATAATAATAATAAATACAAATAAAAACAAGATTTAACAAAGGAAGAAGTAGAAAAAGAAGAAGAAGAAGAATTATATTTCTACAATATTTTCTCCAATTCGGCACAGGACACGTTACAGATAACATGAACGTATTACAGAAGTTTAGGTTTTCAGAGAATACAGAAATAATGAATAAAATACAAAGGTGTGACAGACATTTTGTGTTATCGATGCCAAGGATTATTCCTCCTACGCACATTGGGATTAGGAGAGATCATTGCATAATTATCAGAACCAGTCACGGCTCTTTCTACATAGGAGAGTCACAGGCGAGGCGGCCATCTTGGACGCACTTCGTAGGTTAAAATGTGCAATTAGCAATACATGACAATAGGACATACAAGGGTAAAATAAAAAGCAACCTATACCCCTTTCCCATCGCACCTACTGTGATTACCAGGTTCATGCCGGTTTCTTGCCGGTTCGACCCGGTAAGTGGTGCGATGTAAAAGGGGTTACTGGGTCCTGCAAAGCGGTTCCAACACGGCAATACGAACCAGTAAAAAAGAAGGGTTCTTACTGGTTCGTTGCCGTGTTGCTTTGCGGTGTGAACAGGTTAATAAGGTCGAGTGACTCATTTCCCGTTCACACCAATGGAGGAGGCAGTGCTTGGAGCAGCGCCAGCACTAAGCGTTGCCTCCTCCACCTCCCCCGATGATGCTCTGCCACGCCCCTGGGTGAGGTCAGCGAACCGGCAATATTGGCAGTTCGCTGAGGGGATGTGAACAGAGTAAAATGCAGGGTTGTCAAGGGACTGAACCGTTTCAAAGTCCCAGTGCGACCCTGCATTTTGTGATGTGAAAGGGGTAGAACAGGATTCACACTGCAGAGGTTCGAATCACAGACAATAAGTACACAACTGACCGAAAGTAAAAAAATAAATAAGAAAAACGATTTTAATTCCGTGTTACATTTGGAAGATGTTAAACTCTGAATTGCATATAATATAGGCATGATCCCATGTGGATTGCTGACAGCTCAGGAGTGATAACTGTGGGCTGTGGTAATGGTTCCAGTGATACAGACTGTTCGGTAGGTTGTGTATGTTAGCAGCCTAGCGAACATATGTATGTATGTATGTTTGTGTATGTATGTGCAGTTGCTGATTCTTATATATTTATATCTGCAGAAATATACAGTTACCATCTCTACTGGCAGCAATGCCATGTGCAACTGTGCCCGCCATCGTACAGTTAGATGTACGGGTCTGCAGTAAGGGGTTTCCGGTACTTTCATGCATGCGGAATAGCAAAACTAAATATCAGTATATGGTCACCTCCGAATCAGGCCCATTGGTAGATCTCCGCTAAATATGTGAACTAAAAGTAGATCCCGGGACACAAAAATCTGGCCACCCCTGATCTAGTATATATATATATATATATATATATATATATATATACATATACATCTGTACTGTTAGTGGCTACCTAGCTGGCTGTGCAATCACCATGTTGCATCGCTGAATTGGCAGCCTGGGTACTGCACAGCTTGGTAAATATGTTCCCCATGTCCGTGTGTCCCTTATTAGAATACATCTAGTGCATATCTGTACATGTGATGTATATGTGTGATGTATATTTGTACTGCCATTGTTACTTGTTCCTTGTACTGATAACCCTTTGAATTGCAGTATGTGCATAAAAATATTTTTATTAAGCACTTTCTTGTACATTATGAAATGATTTGCTGTATCAGTTGAATAACAATTCAATAAAAATAAATTCGACATCACATGTTGACATTGACTGTTGATTTCACATTATTCGGTTTTTCTTTTTCCATCACAGTCGGGGTGTACGAATAGTTGTTTTTGTTCAGACCTTACATTTAAGCATAGTATAACATTCAAAGTATATATTTTCTTTTTTTTTTTTTCTCACATAGTGATGTTCTGGTAATTCTTCGATATTAACGACATTATGAATTAATTATACGTACAAGATGTTGTAAATAAAAATAAAAATAAAATAAAATAAAATACTCAAAAATCGAAAGAAGTCCAGATGTGGACCTGTACAATCGAAACGGTGTGCTCCTCTCTCTCCCGCCTCCCCCGCCCCACCCCCGCCAACCCCCGAAAGGGAAGATAGTATGAGTAATGAGAAAAAAAAATAAGAAAAAGGAAAGAATGAGAAAAGAAAAAATGCCGAATTGGGGGAACTATGTCACTGCCACAGGGTGATCCTCGGCTATTATGCGTAGCAGGTACCAGGATGTGTCCTTTAGACTTTTGTGAATTTGTTGTCTCACTTCTAAAGATAAAGTTGCTATGTAGCTTTCCCACATTGAGAAGAATTTTTTTACCTTGGACTCTTTACTTAAAGTGGTCTCGACCCAATCCATTCTAAAAAGATGGAAAAGTTTATGTTTAAATAAGGGGAAGGTTGGGGAGGACGTTGATGTCCATTCCTGTAATATGGTTTTTCTTGCGGCCGCACTAATGGCAAGTAATAGGTCTCTACAACCTTTTGTTACTCTTAGGTCTGAGGGGATTACGCCCAGTACTGCCCAGTCATCTACGAATGGGACATAGTTTACTAAGTGTGTTTCTGCATATCTTTTTACTTGGAGCCAAAAGCTTCTGACCATTGGGCATGACCAGAAGCAGTGGTAGAGGTCTGCCTCAAGTTCCCCACATCTATAGCATGCACTCGAATTTGTTCGGCCCATTAAGTGGCTCCGGTGGGGTGACAGGTAGGCTCTGTGATATATGTTAAGGAACATCTCGACATATGAAGATGAGGGCAATGTTTTGCAGGATTTTAGGAGGAATTTCATTAGGTCATCTGTGTCATATTGTGGGAATTTTTGTGTCCATTGGGCTATGCCTTGTTTGCTGGTTGTATAGTCTAGAATGATTCGGAAGTGTTGATAATAACAGGATATGGCTTTTTTCTCGAGGGGTGGTTGTAATAGGAGTGTATCAATGGTATTATTCCAGTCTTTGTCTGAGAAGTTACGAACTACCGTGGAGACATAATGTTGGGCTTGTAGGAAGGCCAGAGGGTGCCCCGTTAGGCAGGGGAATTTTTCTCTCGCCTCTGTGAAAGTTAGGGGTCTACGCGCTGTTCTGTCAACCAATGATCCAATGCCTGCGATGCCCCCCACCCTCCATATATTGAACGGGTATGTGGCTGTCCCTTCCTGGAAATCTGTATTGTTTATGAACGGAAGGTGTATTGATTTGTGGGAATTTAGGCCCGCTTGGCCTCTAACCCAGTGCCATGTTTTTTTCGTATTCCATATCAAGGGGTTTTCTTGTGACTGTTTGGGAACCTCTTGGTCATGGAGGTGTAAGAATGACAGCAGGCATTTTCCCGGTACCATCTCTCTTTCTAGGGAAGTGCACGTATAATATTCTGTCCCGGCTAGCCAATCTGAAAGGTAACGGAACATTGTGGCTTTGTTGTATTGCCTAATATCTGGTAGACCCAAGCCACCGTTCCATTTAGGCTGTTGTAGCTTTATTAGGCCTATTTTGGGTCTGCCATTGTTCCATATAAACTCTCTGACATTTTTATAGAAGGTTTTAATGTCTTTTGGGGAGATGTACAAGGATAATCCCTGCAGGAGGTACATTATTCGTGGGAAAGTTACCATTTTGATTAGGTTTATTCTCCCGATGTAGGAGATGGGTAGGTTTTTCCAGTTTTTTAGCTCTTCGTGGGTCTGTTGGAATATGGGGGCGTAGTTTAATTTATAAAGTTGTCCTAGATGTCTGGGGATTTGTGTGCCTAGATAAGTGAATGAATTAGTGGCCCAAACAAATGGTACACTTTTGGTAAAGTCAGTGGGTAAAGGGTGCGATGTCAGGGAGAGTGCCTTAGATTTTTGCATGTTGATTGCGAAGCCCGATATTTCTTTGAAGTGTTTGAATAGCTGTATAATGTGATGGAGAGACTCCGTCGGGTTAGAAATATATAGTAGGATGTCATCCGCAAAGGCGGTGAGTTTCACGACCCTGGATCCGATTGATATGCCCTTGAAGATGGGATCGGCTTCTAGGAGGCGCAGAAATGGGTCTAGAGCCAAATTGAATAACAGGGGTGATAAAGGGCAACCCTGGCGGGTGCCTCTGTGCATTTCTATTGGATCACCAAGGGTGCCGTTTACCATGATTCTAGTTGTGGGGGAATTATATAAGTATTTAATAAAATCTATCAGTGCTGTGTTGAAACCTCTTTGTTCTAAAGTTTGGAAAAGGTGGGGCCATAGAACTGTGTCAAAGGCTTTTATGGTGTCGAGACTTAGTAGAATATTGGTGTGAGTGTTGGTTAGGGAAGACGATGCCACTGCCGCTATGGCTGTTCTTATGCCTTTCACTGAGTGTCTTCCACGGATAAATCCAAGTTGTGTTGGTGTGAGGAGGTCAGGGAGTACTGTCTGCATCCTGTCCGCTATGATTTTGGCTAATAATTTGATGTCTGTGTTTATTAGACTAATGGGCCTGTAGGATTCTACCAATTGAGGGTCTTTTTGCGGTTTGGGTAACAATATGGTGGTCGTGTTTGTTAGATGTGGAAAAGGGGTATGGTGTGTGAGGAGATTGTTAAACAGGTCCGTGAGTGCCGGGGCTAGTTGGTGTTGTAGGAGTTTGAAGTATTCATTTGATAGGCCGTCTGGGCCAGGGGATTTTCCCAGATGAGAAGAAGTGATCGCCCTTAAAACCTCCTCTAGGCGTATGGGTTCTGTTAGTATGTCGCTTTGTGATGGGGTTAGCTTTGGGAGGTGTAGTTGGTGAAATAAGTCTGCTTGGTTTGCTGAGTCTTTTGTGTGGTCTCTATATAGTGTTATGAAGTATCTTTCGAATTCTGCGAGTATGTCAGGAGTGTTAGTAGATAGTTGTCCGGATTGTGGGTTGCGTATTGCGGTGACATATGTGCGTTTATGTTTAGGTCTGGACATGTTGGCCAGCAGTTTGCCTGCCTTGTTACCCCACCTAAAGAATTTTTGTTTCGTGTAGAGTACGTCTTTTTTGGCCTGTTCCAGTAGGTGGGTGTCTAGGAGTTGTTTTGTTTCCTGGTATTTAAGCAGTAAGGATGGTGTGGGGTTTTTTTTATAGTTTTGCAGGGCGGAGTTCATTGAATTTGATAGGTGTGTGTAGGTGGCTGTAGTTGTTTTACGCTGTCTTGATACATAATCTATGATTTGGCCCCTTAAAACTGCTTTGGAGGCGCCCCAGAAGGTTGTGGGGGTGTCCCAGGAATCAATGTTATCGTCCTGGTAGTTCATCCAGGATGTCAACAAGAACTCCCTGAATTTGTCTGAGTTGTACAGGTATGCTGGGAAGCGCCACTGTCTACTGCCTCCGTATTTAAATGAAGGTGTTATTTGGAGTGTGATAGGAGCATGGTCCGATATTAGTATAGGGTGGATGTCTGCCTTTACCACTTTGGAGGTTAAATGGTCTGCTAGGTAGAGTGCGTCTATGCGTGACCATGTGCTATGAGCCGCTGAATAAAAAGTATATGTGTTGTCAGTAGGGTTAAGTAAACGCCATATGTCTGTGAGGTGTAGTGTTGTTTTGAGAGACTGGTATTGGGTCCATATTGTCTGGTTAGTTCGTTGGGCAGGTTGCCTATCTCTGGTTGGGTCCTCTACTGAGTTAAAATCTCCAGCCAATATTATGGAGTGGTTGGAGCGTTGTGATAGCAGGCCTATTATCTTCCCTAAGAAGTCTTGCTGGTTTGTGTTTGGTGCGTATATATTCACTAGTGTGTATTTGTTGCCCCAGATTTCCACGTCCATAATGATATACCTACCATTGGGGTCGATCGTGGTTGACAGAACAGCGTAGTTTACATTTTTGCGGAATAATATAGCCACTCCTCTGACCTTCCTACTGAAATTAGCCGTAATGCATTGGTCTATCCATGGGGCGCGTAATGTGGCGGTTTCTCCCTCCTTCCAATGCGTCTCCTGTAGGAGGACGACATCGGGATTAAATCTTTTTAGGTGTGTGGTGACGCGTTTGCGCTTGACCGCAGAGTTCAGTCCCCCTACGTTCCATGACAGGAATTTTAGGGTATTAGGTGTATTTGTTGTGGCATTAGTGTTGTTGGGGTCTATCATTATGTTAGCCTATGCCCATCCGGGCGTGATTATGCGGTAGAGGTTGATCCTGTATTTGTGCACCAGTCCCCGTCCCAGCAAGCGGGGTAAGTGCGAAAAGTAAGAGGGGTGTTTCGCCTGGGGGAGGAAGGAGAGGCCAAGAGAGAGAGCAAAACATAACAAAACTTAAACAAAGCATTTTGATAAACAAACAGTGCTGTAACCACCAATTTCTAACTTTTCCTATCGGAAAACAACCTGTGACAGGCATCCTCTTCTTTGAGGTGCGTGTCTAATACATTCAACGATATCACATGTAATTATGTGAACTTAACTAAAAGGTATGATGGGATTTCACTCCCATGTGGGGTCATATATCTGCTTATTCCCATATATCTCTTTTTTTTTTTTTTATTATTATCTTTTGTAATAGAAATAACATTTGTGTGAGGTTTTCGCCAGCCATTTTAGGACGGATTCTCTCCAGTTTGTAGGACATTAGTATTTTGGTGTCATCTATTTGGAGGATGGGCTTCGTCGGCTGGTATAGCAAAATGGGCTTTGGCTTGTTGGGGGTCAATAAAGTAGCGTGCTTGTCCCCCATCCTCAACCCTTAATTTTGCAGGGTATAATAATGCAAATTTTACATTGTGGTTGTGTAGCCATCGACAGACCTCTGCAAAATCCCGTCTCTTTTGCGTTACTGTGGCCGAAAAATCCTGGAAGATCAGGACCTTAAAGCCGTTTACCTCCAGAGAGGGGATTCTGCGGTATGCTGTAAGGATTCTATCTTTCATTCTGTAGTCTAAAAATTTAGCAATGACTGGCCTTGATCTGGCATTTTGGGCTGCTCTGTCCGGGCCTATCCTGTGCGCCCTCTCCACATATGGAAGTATTGTCGGATCTGAGATCTGCAACTTTTCCGGGATAGTTACTGTGATTAGGTCTACAAGGGATTGGCCTGTAATCTGTTCAGGTATCCCCACATATCGCAAGTTGCTCCGTCTATTACGATTTTCCAAATCGTCTATTTTGGCCAGTAAGGATTGTACAGTGTCGGACTGGGATGTAATGTCCCTTTGCATACCATGAGTTTGGTCTTCGAGGTCGCTAACCCTACCTTCTACTGTGGTCAGTCTAGCTGAGTTAGTATCAATTTTGGCCAATGCGGCGTCAAATGAGGACTGGAGAGTGTCCAGTTTTTTCTCTAGTTGTGGCATGAGGATTTTAGAGATTTCATGGGCCATATCTACTACCGCTGATGGGGTTTGCAATGTAGAGAGGGTTGCAGATGGGCTCTCAGTGTTATCCTCCAGGTCGTCACTATGAGACGGGGATGGGAGGGCTTGTTTTCCCTGTTGTTGAGTTTTTTTGCCCATTTTTTTTGGTGTGGGGTTTGTATCAGGAGTGGAATTGATTCCCTTGCGAAGGTATCTTTCCATGCCCTGGAGGGCTACTCAGAAGTAGGGGTTTGTCCCGTTAGGACTCAGGAGATTATATGGTAAGCAGGGGATACTTTATGTACGGTGCTGTGGGAGTGTTAACCCCATATGGTCTGCCGCGGTTTACTGCATTTTATGGTCCGGCAGCACAGTTAGTATGTTGTGGATATTAGTGCAGTAGTAAATTGTAGCTCAAAAGAGCTTCAAGTTTAGTATATTTAATATAGTAGATTTAGCTATATTGTGCGTTTTACTATGTTAAGGGCCTCGCTAAGATGGTCTTGGAAGGGGGCCACCTCTTGTTCAGACTTTATCGTGCTATATTTACCAGTGGTTTGTTAGGTAGTATAAGTAAACAAATACTATAGTACTGGATCCAGCTAAAGATTGCCTGCAGTTTCAAGCAAGCCCTGTAACGTGAAAGAAAAACAGAGCAGAGCATACAATTCTTAACGATACGTAAATGTGACCATATATGCTCTACCTTACTTCAATCTCAGTTAGTTGTATTACTTTGAGCAGTTGCAATGTGAGTAAATTCCCCTAGATGGCAGCAGGGTATAGGTTATGCTCAGATATGGTCCATTAATGAGAAAGAAAAAGCATGAGAGCATACTGTTCTACCAGGCACCTTTGTGACTTATCCTTGCAGATTATGCAGAAGAGAAAGTTCAATTACTGTACCCGTGTCAGTCACACAGGTGTGCCTGAAGATTTGACACAGTGATCAGGTTGGTGAAGTGCAGGTTACCTGATACGGTTAGCAGTGTACCCTTAGTTCAATTCAGGTGCACTGGTTAGTTCTGCATGCTCAGAGAGGCTTCTCATACACAGTCCTGTCGCCTCCTGTGGGGTAAGGGTGTTTTATGTGAGGTCCCTTGAAATGTATAAGGGGTCTCAGCCCTCAGTGGTAGTTAATTAGAGTCCAGGGTGCCAGTTATCTCTCTGGGGGAGGTGTTATGGGTGCGGGATTGGGGGGTATGCGGGTCAGGTTTTGACTTCTGTTAGCTGATGATAAATGTTCCTTTGACCCTTTAGAGTTTTGGACTGTGCTTTGGGGTGGTGGGAGTGCAGAGTCAACGGTGGGGTAGCTGTGTTGGGTTTGTCCAGGCAGCAGCGGTTGGTGTAACTGTGCTGCGTTTATATGGCTGCACAGGCTATATGGCAACGTGAGAGCGGGAGCGGGGACGGGAGCAAGAGCGGGGGGGGGAGCGGGTAGGTGGGCTAGCGGGCTAGAGAGGTTTAGGCGGTGGTTATGGGGTCAGAGTTTTGGCTGCACCTGTTTACCGTCTCCACGCTGCCGCTTCCGCTGTCTCCGGCGCTGGTGCCTCGTCTCGCTGCGGCCTCTCGATCTGCGCGGCTCGTTCCCTCCGGGTTTCCGCAGCACAGGACCTCTCCGACGGAGCGGGGATGTCTTTAATCTGGTCCCGTCGGCGTCTCCGCTCTGGCCGCGTGCGTCCTCCGCAGCCGTCTTCCGGGTAAGTCACTCTCTTTGCCCGCTTCGGTGCTCCAGCTGGTGGGGCCGGGAGGATAGCTTGCTGCGGCCCGGTTTCGCCCGCTTGGGTCTCTGCAGTGCCGCAGGCTGTTTTCCAAAGGGGGAGTGCCGAATCCCGGTCAGACGGTGGGGTTGGCTGCTTCGGGGTGGACAGTGCTTTCCAGCTTGCGTCCCGGTCTGTTTTCTGCGCGGGTGGGGAGAGATGCTGTTCTTGGGAGCGGGTAGGGTTCGATCTCCGCAGCTTAATCCGTCCCCCAGGTAATAATCTGGAGTGGGGCGAGCTTCCTTTGTTGGAGGGGAAGTTGTCTGGGGCTGTTCTCCGTGGCTGGCTGGCTGACTGGCTTGTCAGCACGCCATGTTTCGCGCCCAAACTTGGGCGGTCATGCAGGCCTTCCTCTGTTAAGGCCGGACTCCGGTGGCAGAGTGGTTTTTAGCTCCCTGAAGGGTATGTTCGGGATCGCTGCAACTTCAGCTTTCCGAATCTGTCGTTTTATTTCTCCTTTGATCGTTGAGTTAGATGATGGGAATGGATGCAATTTTTCCCCTCAGAGGAGCTGGTTAAGATGCGGCCGCTCTTGGCGCCCCGCCCACCGGAAGTGCATTGTTATTTTTAATGTCTGTAAAGCTCCTTGAGTCCTGTTGGAGAAAGTGTGCTATATAAATAAAACTTACTTACTTACTAAATATGACATATAAGCACAATCTATTTAATTTGGTATTTTCTTCTACATTTTCTTTTGCCTAGGTTATTTAGCTAAGCCACTGTTTGCCATTCTGTTAACTACAAACAGGGGAGTAACTTCCAGAGGCAATGGAGGCTCTAGCCTCCGGGCTCCAAGCCCTAAAGGGGCGCCTGCATGTACAGAAGCACCATTGTGGTTCACAGTGGGATACAAATATGACCATTGCTCTTCCAATTGAGTTTTGCAGAGCACCCGCATAGTTTAATTGTCTTTATTCCAGAAGCCCCTGTAACACCTGTAATAGGGGATCAGTCGGCACCCTTCTGGTCTCACTTGACCTGTGCACCTGAATGTCCATGGTCCTTCCCTGACCCACTGACCACTCTCACACAGCGGAGCTGGAGCCCTGTCAATCCACTGTGGGCTCAGTACCACACACAGACTATTTTCTTTTTTTTTATTAGGAGAGCACCAAACTCTAACTTGCCTCCTGACGATTGGGATGAACTAATGCTTCTGACTACAATGCTGAACTGCGTTATAACTCTAACCTCTTAGAACTGTATACAACTAGCTATCCTTTATTACATGCTTCATGTTTTATGTGCGCTATACAGTACAAACTTCCTGTTCTCTACTACACACTGGACTATGGGCGTTCACATGGGGGACCAATTGTTTGTGACTATGCCTGCGGATAGGTTTTTATGCGCATATGTAGCCGCTGTGTGTGAGTGGCATAACTAGAAATTTTGCTCTCCCCTGCAAAAATGTTTCTGGCGCCACTCCGACTCTCTTTAATATATATATATATATATATGGATAATAGCCCGGCACTCTCCTTGTTAAAGGTCTCTGTGGTCCGGTGCTCTCTGTCCCTTTGGGGGGGAGGTATATACTGCAACGAATAGGCACTCTGGACACTTTCAACATTCAGTCAAATAGAAAATAAGACACAGCTCACACTAGCTGCAGTTGTCAACGTTTCGGGTTACTACCCATGTCTTGATAAAGGGTAGTAACCCGAAACGTTGACAACTGCAGCTAGTGTGAGCTGTGTCTTATTTTCTATTTGACTGAATGTTGAAAGTGTCCAGAGTGCCTATTCGTTGCAGCATATATATATATATATATATATATATATATATATATATATTTATATATTGCAACGGATTGGATAAAGGCTAAAGCGACTACAAATACCTGTACAGTAAGCGTGTCTTTTTTTAAATATGTAAAAAAAAAATTATTTAGGTACAAGAGTGTGCACAATAGCACTATTTATAAGAACAAACAGTAAGTTATATAGAAAAAACACAAATAACTAAAAAATGCGAATTCCTATAAAAATGGCCTACATTAGATATCGCTAAAAAAAGGGGATATAAAAAACGTTTTTAAAGATAGTATAAAATATGACTTATCTATTTAGGAGGAGTCAGCAGGCAGGTACTGCTATTTCAAACCCCTTTAAATCATTCTATTCTCATGAATATACAAACACACTTGTAATATATATCCCAACTGACAAATCATCCCTTCCCACGCAACAGAATTATAAGCTGGAAACAACCCAATGAACAGTTCACAGACTAAGAGGTGTAACTTATCTAATGTCTAATATATTTTTCTGCAATTCTCCGTAAGACACTGACCTCTCAAAAATAACAAAGCAAGCCAAATTAATTTGTGAAACCATGTCTCTGACAAGTCATTCAGAAGTGATCTCTTTATTGTTTTAGAATTGCCTTCCTTACAGTATAAATCACTCATTAAGATCAAGTACTCCCAAGGCCATTCATTAGTTTTAGCCTACTCTTATACTGTATACCCCATGTCGATTAGATGAAATGTCAGTCCAAGCAAGGAAACAAACCACTTTATAGATTTGTGCGTTCTTCCCATCTTAATTATCACATCATTATTGTGAACGTAGAGTTTTTACCTTTCAGCAAGGCCACTCTTGGCAAATAACAGCTTGTTATAGATTTTTGAAATGTCTGTTGTGTTTCTTGCGAACGCATTATCACAAACAGAAGTAAAAAACACTTTTGATAAAATGCTGATGTTACACTTGTGTCAGCTCATAAAGAGATATTCATGGTTACAAATAAGACAGGATGTTATGGTTATATTTCAGATGTCTGAACTCAAAGGAAGACTGCTAAATATGACAAGGATATCGTATTTACTCATTCCTATTAGCGTGATTGCGTAACCTGGTCAAGATTCTCTAATACCCCGTTCTCATTGCCTAAAAAACCCGGGTATTTGGCAGGGCGAGCGGTAATTTCCCGTGTCGTGTCTCAGTGTGAACGCGTCCTTTTGAAATTCCCGGGTGTTATGCCCTGGGAATTACACACGGGTTTTTTGCAGGGTTTTTCCTGGGTAAAACACGGGTGTACTTCAGTCTGAACAGCGCAGACACGGGTTTTTCAAACATGATGGAAAAAAAGAAGCTCATTGGCGGATGTGATCAGGTGACGTGACGTCCATTTCATGCTGCGTCTGACGTCCATATGCTGCGTCGAGGAGAGCAGACATGTCGCACTGGAGGGATGAGGAAGTGCTCGAGCTGCTAGCAGTGAGAGGTGAGGAGGAGATAAAAAAGCAAGTGCCCGGCACAGTGAAGGACTCCGTTGTTTACTACAACATCGCCAAAATCCTGTCTGCCCGTGGCATCGTCAAAACGCAGCAACAGGTAGTGAATAAACTCAAAGCCCTGCGGAAGCAGTATGCTAAGGTCCATGACCTAAACAGGAGGAAGAGTGGTGGTGCCCGTATGGACTGGCCATTTTATGACCAGTGTAATGTCATCTTTGGGAACTCTGCACTGGCTAATCCCATATCACTGTCCTCCTCCAGCAGTTTTGCTGGCAGTGCAGCAAGTGTCTGTGAAGAAAACGCAGTAGCAGCAGCAGCGTCACCCATTGACCTTGAGGCCACAGACAGTGAAATGGATTCCCGCTCTGTCCATGGTGAAGCCCAATGTGAAGTTCTGGATTCATCATTTAACTCCCACAATTCAGCTGTAGGCCCCACGGCATTCTCTTCACCTGTGCAGCATCCGCCATCACCTTTGCAGCGACCACCATCAACGCCTGCATCATCACTACCTGCTGACGGAAGTCCAGCCTTTGAAGCATTGCCACAGAGTGCACGTCCAAAGTTGCGGACCAACAGTAAGTTTATAACTTTTTACACACACCAGTATTACACAGTACTATATTTTTGTTTATTAAAGAAATATGTCGCAGCATGTAGCAAGAGTGCAGGAGGGAAAAGGCCTCAAGCATGCATGTGCCAACACTGCTTTTTTATTTAAGTATTTTTGAAATTTAACATCCACATGCATCTGTGCAGAGGGGGATCTGATTCAGGCCTGTCAGCAACATTGCTAACACGTCTGAATGAGAAGTTAAGGTTTTACTGATATCTAGCCTTCAGCACAGATGGTTTTCCAAGTGCATGGGCACCAACAATGTCTTTTGGGTAGAAGGAGAAGTAACATTATTATAGTCTTGTATAGTAATGTGTTGTTTGTTTTTCCCATAGTTTATAATGTGCCACTGAGAAGAAAGAGGTCCACTAAGATGGAACAAGCCACAAAAGCAATGACCACCGTAATGCTTGAACACCTGAAGGAAATGGATAATTCGATGCAAGTTCATGAAGATGCTCGTCTGCAGCGATTTATGGACAATGAGCGTGACCTACAGAACACGTTCATTACTGCCATTGTTGGTATGCATGAGCGTATCAATCGAGAGAACCGAGATACGCAGATGGAGTTCCTTAATAGTCTATTTAGGGCACAAGGCCATGCACTGCCCCAGCCACCACACAATAATTTTCAGTATGGTTATCCAATGTATAGCGCAGGCCAACCAAATTTTGTAGGCCCAACCCAGGGGAACATGGTGCCATACAGCACACCTCACCCACCACCAATGTCACACCTTTTCCCTGAGTATGCTGCTGGGACTCCTCAGCCTCAAGCAAATGACCTCCATTTCCCTGAGCGTACAGCAGGTCCACCTCAGCCTCCCCCAGTTCCACCGCACTCCTCAGAGTATGCGTCTGGGACACCACAGCCTCCAGCAAATCCTCGACATTTCCAAGAGCGTACAGCTGGTGCACCTCAGCCTCCACCAGTTCCTCCGCAGTGCCCCGAGTATGCTGCTGGGACACCTCAGCCTCCAGCAAATCATTGCCATTTCCCTGAGCGTACACCGGGTGCAACTCAGCCTCCCACAGTTCCACCACACTGCCTTGATTATGCGGCTGGTCCACATAGTCATGCGGAGAATCGAACGGCTCCAAGAAAGGAAAACCCCCGCTACCATGTGCTGTAGAGGTGTTTATTGACTTTTTGTTTATTTGTCTGCCCACCCGGCCTGTACAGAAGTTATGTAAGGCATTTGGGTATTGTCATTACAGTTTTATTATATTTTTCTATGTGCATTTTTGGTACACTTTATGCTATTTAACTAAAAAAATATATGTTGTACATATGAATAAAATATGTACAAACAAACAGAAATGTTTTTGAGGTTTATTGAAAATTAAAAACTATAGTACACTAGTGGGTTAAAGCAAATATGTTATTGGTAATGGTGTTGCGAATGTCTTCTGCACATGTGTTTGTCCCCTCATACATCTCAGAATCTGCAGAGTGATCTGATTCCTCAGGCTCCAGTACGGTCCATTCTGGTAGAAACTGTTCTTTCTTAAACTCACATATGTTGTGCAACACACAGCAGGCAGCAACTACATGAGGCATGAAGCTGGTATCAATGTCATTGCGCTTCATTAAACAACGCCAACGGCCTTTTAGACGGCCAAAGGCATTTTCTACCACCATTCGTGCAGAACTGAGGGTGTGGGTGAAATCAATTTGTTCCGGGGTAAGTTGATGGCGCTGGGTGAACCCCTTCATTAACCATCGTCGTAATGGGTATGCTGCATCCCCGATTATATGTACTGGGATCTCCACCCCATCGATGATCTTCGATTTCTGCAAAGTAAAATAAGAGTTACAATATGGAATTCTTGGAGTACAAGTATGCTATTCAGATTGCCACTTTTCTCTACCGGTGTAAAGAGAGACATTGAAAAACAACAATACATGTGGTACGTTGGTTATACATACATGCATACATAACACTAAAAATATCCCAACTGCAACATGCAAAAACATATCTTTACCTCTCTAGGGAACAACCAGCCATCCTGCTTCTCCTCAGCAATAAGGTATAGGTCCGAATTTGCTAGAACCCTTGCATCATGGGAACGGCCAGGCCAGCCAATGAAGACATCAGTGAAGCTGAAAATATAAAGTGTTAAGATTTCTGTTTAGTTACCCTAGCAATACGCAAAGTACAGTTTAATATTATCATAAAAAAATGTACTTACCAATATTTGTGGTCCACTACAGCCTGTAGAATTATGGAGTGCCAGCCTTTGCGATTAAAGTAATCCGCATGGTTTTCTGTGGGGGCAATAATAGGAATGTGTGTACCGTCTATAGCTCCAGCACACTGTGGATATCCACGATGCAGGAAACCAGCGATGATGTCGTCCAACCTTTGTCCTTGAGGTAAGGTGATGAAACGACGGTAAAGTCCTTCCAGCAAAGCCTGCGTCACCTCATGGACTATAGTGCATACAGTGGATCTCCCCACTCCAAACAAGCAGGCGACTGTGCGGTATTTTCCCGGTGTAGCATACCACCATAGCGCTATCGCTAGTCTCTTTCTAGGTGAGATGGGTATTCTGCAGTTTGTGGTCTGTCTGGAAAGTGCAGGGGTTAGAAGGTCCAGCACATACTGAAAGGTCCCACGTGACATGCGAAAATGCTCCATCCACTGGTCATCCTCATAACCCTCCACTGTAGACCAAAATACCTCGCCATGAGAGCAGTCTCTGGTCCACATTCGCCGGGTACTGGATGTGCTGAACCTCAATATGGAGGTAACGCTGGAGGTGATGAAAGCTCTTCTCCTTCGCACATAATGAAGGCGAGCACTGTCTCTCTCAGCAAGAAATTGCGCTCTCCTCCTCTTCAAAGTGCATTGTGCAAGGTAGCACAATGTAAGCAGCTGCAGCAAGCTCTCATTTGCTGCATGAAACAGCAAAATGGTGCAAAACAAAAGCATCTCATCAGCCATGATTCCAGCAATGCAGTGTGCTTGGAAAAAACAGGCCACTTTATATGACATCATCCTCAGCCAGCCAATAACAGCTGCTTTCTAAAACAGCCAATCACAGCTACTTTTTCAACAGCCAATCAAAGCTGCTTTTATATTCACACACTTGTTGGCAGGGCAGACCAGGGGAAGCAGTGTGAACGCGTCATACACGGGAATTTCCCGGGTTTAAGGTGCTGTATGAACGGGGTAGAAAAGTATCCATTCTCTGTGCCCCGCCAAAAACCCGGCAAGAAAAACCCGGGATTTTGCAGGGGCGGCAATGAGAACATGGTATAACTTTTCATGAAAGTCTGACTTGCTCAAACTAAAATAAATGTACTCATTAAAGCATCTGTAAAGCACTGTATTGTTGTGCCAAATGTGATAATAAACAGATTTGATTTAGTTTTGAACACACTACCATCAAGGACGAAGATTGAATTGATTAATACAAAATTTTTATTTGTCCCATTAAAACTTTTTATATCAGGAATAATTTGTGGACAGTGTATATACTGTACAACCGTTGGTACTTCCTCATGTTTGCGGCCACCGCTTACGCTACGGAACTTACGTTGTTTAAGGCGAGCCGCAGGGTTATTTGGTACTTGTGGAGTATCACGGCTCCCACGACCTGCATCGTATGCAGATCGTATGCTAAAAATCGCATCGCATGCGATCAAATCGCATGCGATGCGATGAGATCGCACCCGATTTTGCACTGAAATGCATCAGAATGCATTGAAATGTGTATTAAACTTGTGAAATGCCCCCAAATGCCATTTTCATAGTGCACCCCCCCCCACTATCAACGTCAACCCGAAGCGTGGCGAGCGCAGCGCGTCCGCGAGGGGCGGCGGTACGCGTCCTACGACCTTTTCATACCCCCACTATCCACGTCGGCGTGGAGCTGAGAATAGAATAGTGTGGCGAGCGCAGCGAGCCACCGAGCCCGAAGCGTGGCGAGCGCAGCGAGCCCCGCGAGGGGACGCGGATACCATCACAGCTATACGCGTCCCCTCGCAGGCTTCACAGGTATCCGCGTGCGCTCGCCACGCTTCGGGCTCGGTGGCTCGCTGCGCTCGCCACACTATTCTATTCTCAACTCCACGCCGACGTGGATAGTGGGGGTATGAAAAGGTCGTAGGACGCGTACCGCCGCCCCTCGCGGGCTCGCTGCGCTCGCTACGCTTCGGGTTGGCGTTGATAGTGGGGGTGGTGCACTATGAAAAATGGCATTTGGGGGCATTTCACTACTTTAATACACATTTCAATGCATTCTGATGCATTTCTGTGCAAAATCGGGTGCCATCGCAACGCATCGCATCGGATGCCATCGTATGGCATCCGATGCGATTGCATACGATTTTTGAGCTAAAATGCTCAAAAATCGGTAAAACATCGTATCGCATCGTATGCCATCGTATGCCACTACATATGGCATACGATGCCATGCGATGGCATACGATTTTTGAGCAAAAATGCTCAAAAATCGGTAAAACATCGCATCGCATCGTATGCCATCGTATGCCACTACATATGGCATACGATGGCATACGATGGGAGCCGTGATACTCCACAAGTACCGGTTATTTTTAGGGTCCACGCCACACTCCTGTGTCCACGCCACCATCTATTACCTTTAGTAAAGTTGAGCCCAAAGCATGCCTAGCGAAGCGAGCCTGCAAGGGGACAATCACAATTCACGTAGGGGTTAACGTAACTGGCATAAGCGGTGGCCGCAAAGATGAGGAAGAACAGTTTTTCTAACATTGGTTTTCAAGATGATCTGTGCCTAATTCAGAATAGGACGCAGGTTACTTCATGCGATTATAGAGTCTTGCGTAGTTTTCTGCAGTTCCCCCATCTGCTCCCTGATTGACAGGCAGCAGTGTTGAGGGGGTGGACAGAGGTCTGTGTGTTACCACAAAAACTTTCTGGCCTCACAGCCCCCCCCCCCCCCCCCTCCCCTTCATTGGTCAACTAAGTAAGCTGGAGCCTTCTGTACGGAACATCGTGATGTTCGTCACAGCACTGGAATTGCAGCTACATACAGGAGGCAACTCTTCTACTAGACATCTCCTGCATTTCCCTCCTTATAATCGGATGTAAATGCAAACTATTTGCAGCGGATAACTGTCACAATTTGAAACATGTGCTGCATTCATTCCTATTGACACATTCAACAGGTCCACAGATGGCCTGGAGACTGCAAACTGTTGGTAGCTCTCTAGGACCAGGGTTGGCTACCTCTGTTTTAGCTCTTTAGCTATGAAGTCTGAAACACAATTTTAACACAATAACCTGAGATGAGTGATATAAATAGTAAGTACACTGAGGCAATAGGGAGACATCCTTGTCAGAAAGGAACAGTGTACTTCAGAAGCATAGAGCTCTGTTATGATACAGGAATATATATATCAAAGACTATATAAAATGTAATGCTAGGAATTTATATATTAAAGTAACTATCGAGCTGCAGCGCTGCTTAACCTGAGAGAAGAAAGGGACTTACGGAGTTTTTGAAGAGCTATTGAGTCAAAAGGTGAAACATTTAAAAATCTGTTCAGTTGTTATAAAGCATAGAAACACAGTTTTATGGTAGAACAGCACCTGTAGTCAATGAGGGAAGGGTCATGTATTTCTTCGTATTTTCTATAAAAGTTGTATTAACTATATGTGTACTAACATTCTTGAGTTCTAGAACTGCTGGGAAATCATTCTATGATTCTCTCACTAAAATGTTATTATGTTATAACCAGTAATTAATTAATATGGGTTTGATTCAGAGAAGCAGAGCATATGCCGGACCCGTATTGCTCATGTGCAATATAGGTCTGCAATGTCACATCACTTCATCAGACTGCCATTTTGGGGTGGGGAGGGGACCTCCATTTTCAAAAACAGAGGCACATTGCCACTATTGTTCAGGAGGAACTGGGTCAGAATCTCTGTCCGAAGATGGAGATTTCCTGGCCTCTTTGTAGCAGATGCCACACCCCCCAGGGACCCGGCCAGGGCTGACCAGCCAGGGTGTCATGTAAAAAGTTTCCCCCGGCTGTTGCATAACACTGCTGGTTTTTGGAGCCAGGTGCTGGCTATAAAAATACAGGGGAACCCTATTGATTTTGTCTGCCATATTTTTTATAACCAGGACAGTTCAAAAGCCCAGTGCTGGTTCCTTGAATACAGGGGAACCCATTACATTTTTCCCCGGTATTCGAGAAATCAAGACAGGCTAAAAAAGGCTATGCCTGTGTGTGTGTGTGTGTGTGTGTGTGTGTGGGGGGGGGGGGGGGGGGGGGGTTTGGGGTGTGTGTGAAGACCGTACGCTGTTTTTCTTTATTATTTCTATTTTTACACAGAGAAGCCTGCACGGATCTGACTGATGCTTCCTGCTCGTCTGTATTTGGGAAACTGTGCCTGACGATCTGCAGCCGCTGTGTGACCCAGGAGTCACTTGGCAGCTGCATGTATCCACGAGATTACTGGAACAGGCAGGCTCCTCTCCAGCATTTCTATTGAGCTAGAACCCAGAGTTTTTGTGGGCGCACCCATGAAATGCCAGGGGTCCACCCGACATGTCCCCTGCCTGTCAGTCACCCAGCCTACGGCCACCAATGGGAAACCTATACACCAGGGGTGTCCAAACTTTTTGCAAAGAGGGCCAGATATGGTGACGTGAAAATGTATGTCACTCACTGTATGTCCCCCAGCGTGCCCCCACTCACTGTATGTCCCCCCAGCATGCCCCTTCACTGTATATTCCCCGCCTGACTCCCCTACTCTGTATTTACCCCAGCCTGCCCCCATTCACTTTATGTCCCCCACTTTGCCCCCATTCATTGTAAGCCCTCCACTCTGCCCCTATTCACTGTATGTCCCCACTCTGCACAATTCACTGTATGCCCCCCACTCTGCTCCCATTCACTGTATTTCTCCCAGCCTACTCCCATTCACTGTATGTCTCCCAGCGTCCCCCCTTTCACTGTATGTCCCCCAGCATGTCCCCATTCACTGTATGTCCCCCAGCATGCCCTTCCTTCACTGTATGTCCCCCAGCGTGCCCCTCCTTCACTGTATATCCCCCAGCATGCCCCTCCTTCGCTGTATGTCCCCCAGCCTGTCCCCATTCACTGTATGTCCCCCACTCTGCCCCTTTCACTGTATATTCCCATAAACTGCCCCTCCTTTGCTGTATGTACCTATACACTGTATGCCCACCACTCTGCCCCATTCATTATGTCCACTCGCCGGGGTCCCACCTCTAGAGTCCTGTGTTGTGCGTCCCACGTCAGCCTCCAGCCGCCCGCTTCTGGCTGGAGGCTGAGGGCCGCTTGAAGTGAAATTACGGGCTGCAATTGGCCCCCGGGCCAGACTTTGGACATGCCTGCTTTACACAGTCCGTACGATAGGAGACCCCGTGCACAGTGTACAGTCAGGGAAGCTGATAGTGTCTGGTAGTGGTTAGAAGGCCACTCAGTGACACGGTAACTGATGGTGTCTGGTGCTAGTAACAGTAACAGCAAGACAGAGTGGTAGTGAGGAATACTAGATAAAAAGGTAGATGTATTGTAGCTTCAATCAGGATACAGGTCGAGTATCCCGTATCCGAATATCCGTTATCCGAATTATTCCGAAAACCATACATTCCAGAAAGTGAAGAAAATTATTTATTTTTTGCTAAAAACTCACTGGGGACATATGTAACAGCACTACTAAGGGCATGATATGTAACTGTCACTATATATGTGCAAGAAAATGATTGCTTGGCATTCAAATTAAGTATCTGAGATAGTACACAAATTTTGTTTCATGTTTTGAAACCTTGTTTTTTTAACAAATAAAATATATTTGTGTGTATTTTATGTGGTAATAAAATATATATGTGTGTATTTTATGTGTTTATACAGCATAAATGTAAGATACTTCAAAAAACATCATTGAAATATTAAAATATTCCGAAATACGGAATAATCCGTTATCCAAAATTCTCCTGGTCCCGAGCATTTTGGATAAGGGATACTCAACCTGTATAATGCAGGTACCAGGAAACAAGCTCATACAGCAACGTTGCTCGAGGCAATTACTGATTGCTTGAGCAGGGTATTTAAACCCCTTGGATGTCAGGATGGTGGTGATTACAAATCCCAGGAATGGACTCTGTATGGAATTACAGCATAAAAGGAGAGCTGGCATGACTTTAAGCAATAAGCACACAGAGAGTTAACACTTGGTCTGAAGTCTGACTGGGATTCCACAGGTGCACAATTAGAGAGCAGAAGTGAACAGTCTCTCACTGAATGAACATATGCAGATGCAGTCTGTATGGAGCAAGGCAGAGGGAACTTTGAGACAGACCACAGCAACAGAGGAACATGCTGAAGTAGGTTATAGAGTACACATGAGCCAGTCAATAAGCAGAAATAACCAGGACCAGGTCTCGTATCAGGAATTTTGGGGCCCGGATTTCCAGTACGGGCCCTCCCCTCCTCACTTGACTTACCGTAACCCAGCTCCTGCTCACCCATCTCCTCTTCCACTGAGCTGCAGCCCAAAGGTCCTGGAGTGTAAGCTTCTTCAACTCAGGATGCCGGCGGCCAATTAAAAACACTTTTTCTCATGGAAAGTAACCATCTAGACTTATTACAGTAATTACAATCAGCATTTTATACATATTCTATGATGCAGTATGCTTAATGGGGGAGTAACAAGTGAGCCTGTGCCTCATTTATAGATGTTATTTGCTTCTTTACTCCACCCATGATTGCCGTATGCTAATATGCTCCTCTTTAAGACTTTTACCCCCTGCTCTCGTGGATGTACACAGATGAGTTATGATGGGGTCCAAATTGACTACTTGGCATATGGCGCATGTATTAGTTATTGAGCCAGGCGCTCCTGCAACACTTTATTATGTTCTGGCACAGCAGTTATGCCACCATAGGGCATCCATGGCTCTTGGAATGGCCCTGAATATGTGACATAAAGGCAATCATTCAAGTATCTGTTTTCCCATTGGTAGTTTCACACTGAGTAGCGGCTGCTGATACAGTAGTGAGCCTCTGAGCTATGATGTTACAGCCAAGTGTTACATTCTTCCTCTTTCCCCTTCACAAAAGTTACAAAGATCTGGGTGGGGGTGGTCGGGGGAATGTAAGGGCGCTAATTCATCACTTTATTGGGTGATGGGAAGGAAGAGATAGATCATGCTTACTGTGGAACTGGCAAAGCCTTATGCTTCCAACAACTGAACTTAGGACCGTATTCTGGTCTGTTCGCTAGCATGCAAATTTGCATGCAAACGTGATGCTTTTGCGCATTTCTGCAAATCGTTGGTGGCCAGGCCACCATTCGCAAGGCGGGGTTTGGTAAATTCGCAGCCTTGTGAATCAACTAGAATAACCCCCTTCATTTGATGTACAGTATTAAGTCAACCTATAATGGGAGAAAAAAAATAAATCCCTGACAAAATAAATACAAAATTTCTCAGATTTAATGCGATTATTAAAATGATAATATACTGTATGAAATCCCTTTGAAGCCTCCATGCTAAACTTTCTTTTTCTGTTGGCATCCAGGGCGGGATTGGCCAGGAGACAAGGGATTATTATATTATTAAAAGCTCAACACTGCATTATCAAATACTGTTGTACTTTTATATCAGCTCCTCCGTGTGCAAGTCACAATGAAAACCTGCTCCGGAGAAGTCCCTTTTTAATGATTTGTAGCTGTTAGGTGCTCCATGTCTGGAATTAGGTTTTTCCACCCCCTTGTATATGGGTGGTATAAATATCTGGACCTTAACACTGTGAGGTTATGCCTTGAGAAAGATACTGCATAGTATCGAAACCGGCTAGAAGGCAGAGGAGGATTCCGGGGGACTCACACCACATACCAGCATCCAAGGATGCCTGTTATGGTTACATCTTTTCATGCTCATTTTGTCTGCATATACATGTGGGCAAATATTTATGGTGAGACTGAGTCCGCTGTTCCTATACTCTGCTGTGTTTTACTCATTTTAATATTAAAAAACATACTGCACCATAATGTTTTACTCATCCTTTTGAGCGTTTCCGTTTTATGGTTAAAGAGGAGGATCCTATTGGTGACATTCTAAGTCCCTTAAACAAGCGCTGTTTGTCTACTCATCTGGTAGACAAATACCATTGGTAAGAGTCAAACATCGTTACATTTATTTTCACTGTTTAAAATTGTATGATACAGTGTTGCACTAATGTGTATTTATTTTTCTTTCTGGGGCTATCTCTCCGGAACTACACAGAAAAGAATAACATCCAGCGCCCTGGGTACTATCCAATATCTTTGTGGTATTTAAAATATAAAAAGTGGCACAACAGAAAGTTATAATCACCACTAATACCCAGTATAAAGCATTCACTCTGTGGCCTGCGCAATGGCAGCAGTATCCATGCTGACCTTATTGGTTAGATTTGCAGTATTTAACCCACAGAGACACAGGGAGCCATTATCAATACTATAATCGACTGCATCGCCATTAACCCTGAATTTAGCATAATTCAAAAGCCCTGACTGCTTTAGCGGTGTCTATGTAGCGCCAGGCAGCAGAAATTGCCAAAATATGCTCTAACAATTCTTGCCTTCTTTTTCATTTAACATATTGTTCATATAACCCAGCAGATTTATAATCAATGAATATAAAAGTGCTATTTTCTGGTGATCTAAACCTGACCACGTATTCTGCAACATCTCAGAATGGCATGTGTTCAAATTGCTACTAGCCACTTCGTCAAGGCGGGAGGTGGTACACTGCTCTCTACTTCGAGTCTTCAGGCCGCAGCATACAGCTATGAGTTAGTATCGCTGTGGTGCTACTAGCCGCTTTATTGCGGCGGGCAGTGGTACACTGCACCGCCGTTCCCACAGGAACTGTTGTGGACAGACTCCACAGAATGTGGACATATCCTAGATATCTAGATTTAATATGGCTCATTTTAAATGCTGTCACATGCCGAAAAACCAGTTGTTGAGAAAAACAACAATCCCCCATATCATCCAAATTAGAGATAATTTGGTTCAGCTATGGAATGTAGCATTTATTTTGTATAATTACTAACTCTTCAATTACATTCTTGACCATCTGGTCCATTGGTTGGAACACCATTAAACTACCCTAAGCTTTGGTCTATGGACACCTATAGGGAGGCCTCTCTGCCCCCCTACATCTCATATACTTGCCTGTAATTGAAGAAAATATGTTTAAAGGAGGTGTACTAAAGTTTTTTTTTTAAACTCTTCTGTGATATGAAGGTGGATAAATCTCTTCAAGATAATGTGGTAGCAAAGGGATGTTCCAGCGGAAAAGATGTCTACAGTAGAATGCCATAGTAGCGTAAAGCTAAAGGCCCCATACACTGGACCGATTTTGGCCGATTCCGACAAATCGGGCCGTCAAATCGGCCCAAAACGGGTTAATTTTATGTCCCCTCAGATCCGAGTCAATTTTCCGACCTGCTGGCCGTCTGACCACCTGGACCTCGGACCTCCCTCCCGGTGGCGGGTCGGGAGGGGAGCAGGGTCACGTGCAATCCATCACAACAAATTGTGATGGATCGCATGTGTCCCTGCCGCCCAGGGCGGTCCTGGGCAGCTCACGGGGTACCAGCTGTGAGAAATTGCAGCAGTGTATGGTACCTTAAGAGTCTTTATGGTCAATAAGGTGAGGACTTTGTTTTGCATGAAAGACTAGTACAGTATGCTATTAGTAGCAGATAGAGGACTTAAATAAAAACGTCTGCTGCAGAGAAACGTTTGCATGAGCATGAATGTTAAAAAAATGTTTATAAATATAATTAAGACTGCAAGAGAAAAAAACTGGAAATTGAATTTCTTAAAGAGACAAACCTCAAATCCAAAGCCACCAACGATGGTTATTGAAATGAAATGCTTAGAAGTTCAGCTCCCCATTACATCTAGACATGCACACCTCCCAGTTGGTTATAGTTCTTGCTGATAAAGCTTTCAATAAAGATGCTGATGAATTTTTGTCCCATGAGGCAAAGGTAAAGTCATTCAGAAGACTACAAGAATATCAAAGGATTCCCAGGATAACATTCTAATGTTACCATGTGATCAGGGCTGGCTGGGCCCATTCGTACTGTGAGCATGCACGTATGGCTCCAGGGTACTATTTTCTACCACTGCCCGCTGTCTCCTGGCTGCTGAGCCCCACTGACCACATGAAGGTGCCACTTTAGGGACATCCGTGGTACAGCACAGAACATTGTAAAGTTACTTTTCTCCATGAGTGGAGGCTGCTGTTGCTATAACCATGCTGGCTGATGTCTCAGTTGATGATTTATTATTATTATTTTAGTACAGAGGTAAAATCCTAGATGGACCAATTTTTAAATGCTAAAACACAGAGAAATGAAAATAAACATGGGCCAACTGTATTGCCATTGTGTTACCAAATTACAATTAACTCCACAGCATTACTCCACTTATAGGGTGCACCCATTTTGTGCAGCATTAATTGTCTGTCCTATCCCATGCAGCATGTTCATAAAGCCAGATTCATTTTTTATTTTAAATAAAATTACATTTTTGTAAGCTCCTCATACCAACCAATTAAATAGTATGCCAAAAATCTGTCTTTTCCTAGTGGAAAACTTACAGTACTTGTTCAACGGCTTTTTATTTAATGTGCAGCTGTTAAATTACTTCACAATTTTGTTATTACAGCAGCCATGCTAGTCATCCATACATATTTGTTAGTAGTGTTTATCAGTAATACAGCTATATTTTATGTGTTAAACTGAACAATAAAAATAAACACAATGATATCTCTCTAAAACTGGTGGCAGGAATTTTTTTTTTTTTTTTTAAACTACCATGATATAATGTGAATTCATAACCTTTATGTTATGATAAATATTGCTCTGGGATACAGGATTCAAACTGAAATTTAAATATGAAATTCCAAAATCCGATATACACACACAAACCTGAATTCAGGAACTAAATAATTACAATTTTATTATACTCTACTGGAATGGCCAGGAGGTTCCCAGTCTTGGGTGGTACTACTCCCAGCCACCCAGAAGACCGATCAAGTCTACTGCAGCTGCTTGCCTGGCACTGCCCACTTCTAAAGTAAAGTGGGCACTCCAGGTGTCTGATGATTTGGTTTGAACTAAATCACTATGGCAATGCTCAACTTTAATATTGCTGGTAACCTCGGCATTGCACAGGGTGGAGCTATAATAATACAATCACGCTTTTATGCCCAAGTCTTCCCCCTCCTGGTGGGGCTGCCGGAAATTCGCCAACTATACATCAAAGCTGTAATAGGGACCTATTATTGTTCTCACCAGAGAACACTGGCCCTGACAGATCGCACAACACACAGTGCTGTTCTGAGCGATCTAGCATAACTCAGAACACTCAGCAAAATCTCCCCGTGTAGAGCCCCTTAAGTGTAGGCCTTCTACAGAGATGCCACTATGGTTGGGGTCACCCGGTGTAGTAAATCATGGAATAGCCCCCCCCCCCCATGGACTTTCTCCCGTATCACACAACATGGAATCCATAGTAATGTTTTTGTACTAGAATTTTGAAGTGGGGGTATGGACACACTATAGCACGCCCCAACCGGAAAGGGGCATGGTAACCCAAAAAGGGGTGTGTCCTTAAGATGAAGGCTGTGAGGCAGACTGAGCTGGAGACACACAGACGATGGCATTGACACACCTACACACAGATGCTGACATGCTGACACATAGACATTGACACACTCACATATGGACAGACGGATACTGACACAGACAGATAGATGCTGAGATATGGACACACAGATACTGACATGCTGACAGACAGAAAGACGCTGACATATGGATACTCAGATGTTGAAACACAGACGGATGCTGACACATGAACTGATGGACACTGACATTTGCTGACATACAAATGCTGACACAGACGCTAACACGCTGAAATACAGATAGACACTTACACAGGTAATGACACGCTGATAGATGCTGACACACAAATGCTGACAGACGGTAACACGCTGACACACAAATGCTGACACATAGATGCTGACAAAGTTGATGCCATGCTGATAAATTCCGACACCCTTACGCAGACAGATAGAAACTGACACAAAGATGCTGACATTCTGATTTATATTTCCACAAAGGCATTTTAGTTAATTCCAGGACCATTATTTCATATTATTTTAATGAATACTTATAAAAAAGATTACTTTTAAACAGCTATTAGTAGAAAAACTCTCCTGGTAAGTGTGCTCCCACAAAAGAGTTCTCTTTTTTCTCTCTGTACATCTGAATTTGTATCCTTTTTACTCTTGGGGGCACGATTGGCTGTCACCACAGAGGCACCATAAATTTGAATTGGGTTGCCAGGTGATACATTTGCTGTACATAAGTCACCCAAATGTTTTTGGTATCTTGAACACCTTAAATACCATCTAAAAAAAAAAGACACGGACAACTTTGTAAATTGGAAAAATTGAGGTTGCAGCCAAATTTATTGAAATAAATTATTAATTGGAGAGAATTGCTCATGGTGGCAAAAGAAGCAGCGTACCTCGGCAATATCCCATTAATTAATCTTAAATAATTAAATTGGTGTGGTCTCCAGCCACTGCACAGTCTTGGGTAGAACCATTTTACCCTTAATTGGCAAAGTGCTGATGTAAGAGTTGACCTGGTCCTCCCCTAAGGTAGTGACCGACTCACCTTTCTCAAAGGGGAAATACTAATCAATCTCTGTGTGATAAATTTGAGCCGCTGAGGAGCCATGCTCTCTGTCTGCTGCACCTCGCTTCTAACTGGCTATAAATGTTAATTAACACCCCATTCCAACCAATCCAGAACTATCAACAATTACCCAGCTAAAACCAGCTCTGTTCTCAATACAAAAAACAGCGCGCTTATCTCAAGCTTATACAAGCTCTCGATACTTTATATTAGAACAATCTTTAACCAGTATACACCAGGGTTAAATCACACATCTTTCCAGAGCTTCAACTTTATACCTGGTCAGGTGCTCCATTCACTACAAAGGGGAAATCTGTACCCCAAAAATAGACAAACTCATAAAAATGAACAGTATAGAAGTCTAATATTGGACTTAAAGTATTTAGGGTTCTTATAATGGTGCCATTTGGCTGCTAAATACATTATTCTAAAAAAACTGACAAATTGATTGAAAGTTAAATTTTGTCTCTTTTTTTAAAGAGACACAAAAAAACGGTATATAACACAAAGCGCCCGATGTATAACCTTTACAACATATAAAATCATTCAGAGTCACCGTATTTCATTGTCTCAATATTCAGGGATGGATACCTGAAACGATAACCACCTGTTCTCACAATGCTTGTTATAAGGGAGGTTTAATAGGAAACAAGAATAGTGCAAATTATCTTCAGAATTATTTTATATGTTGTAACGGTTATACATCGGGCGCTTTGTGTTATATATACATTTTTTGTGTGTCTCCAGTACTTTTGGGGTATCTTTCTGGATGTCTACCCTTTGGTGTATATATACTTAGCTGCACAGTGTTTTAATTGCACACTATTGTTGTCACTCGATCCTCCATACTGTCTGTTTTTAAAATGTTCTACTTAAATTAGCAGTACATGAAAATGGGTAATAGTATGGCATTGGGGTCATTTTAAGTCATTTTTTTAAAAATGACAAAAACTCAGATAAACCTAAAAAACACCTGCTCCACTCCTAATGCACACCCATATGCCTTTTCTCACCCACAATAATATTGGACAAATAAAAATAATTAACAACTTCTATGCGCTCAAATAGTCATTAAATGGGTGTCCCAGCGGCTCTGAACCAAGGGGCTGCTTCAGCAAGGCTCATTCGCTACCTAACAAGCCCATAAACGTTGCCCCTGCCCATCGGAACAGTCACCCGCCCCCCGCCACCGAATTCCCCCAGTACCATTCGAGGGGATGTAAGCGAACACATCACCTCGCATGACGCCAAAGGGAAAGAAGTCATCAAATGATTTTTCTCTTCTTCGGGAATAAGTCAGTCTAAAATTACTTTTATTCCTATTAGTCCATTGAAGAGGGGGCTGCCATTGACGTCATGTTATGTCAGATACCCGCCTTAATTAGGCATCGGCCGGCATGCATTCCCAGGGGAATGCCCAGAGTTTTCATGGGGATGCCCAAAAATGCTGGCCGCTCCCCTGCTCCTGGTCGGTTTCCGCCCCCTCTCCTCCCCTACCCGTTTGAACACTTTGGTGAGTGTGATACTTGCCTAAGGCATTTGCACAGGGGGTCTGCTTATGTGCACATACACGCATGCGTGGATACACAACCATCAGAACGGGACTGAATTCAGACCCGTCCGCTCACTAATGAATCATCCCCCAAGTCCGTACTTTTTTTTACCTTGTAATAGGGATTTTTCCTAATTGGCAAAAATAATTCCCCCTTAAAACCAATGGGGAATTTTCACAGGTAAAGTTTAACAAATAACTGGATAGGTCCGTTTCTGTGAGTCACGTTGTCGTTTTCCAAACAAAAATGGGTTATCACGGGTAATTGAATCTCTCCACTAAGCATGACTCTAGAATCATAAGATCCCCAAGGCCCACCTAGGAAGCACCATGCATGGTGTAAAGTAAGTAAAATGCAATTTCTCAGCAGCAAAGTATCTCATAAAATTATATGAAGTGCCAGTAGATGTGTTATACATTTTGGTTCATTAAAGATCTGATGTGTTAAAATCACATACAGTAATTGCTCTCAATAATACCATTGCCTAATTTCCATTTTACATTCTCTTCAGCATAATTAACAGAACATGCGCTAGTAACTAAAATGTATACCAAGTAAGTGACAATTGTCAACGGCCCATTCAGTAGTTACTCTCTTGACACATAGTTCAATAAATCCAATTTGTATTTAGAGGACACATTTAGTGCTTACACCATCCAGTTGCTAAATTAGAAAATGGTATGAAAAAGTCAGTAGAGGGAACTCAGGAGAGCCGTTCTCTATGTTGTCATCGCCATGGAAACCACTTCCATCTGTTCAGCTTCCTTCTCTCATTTCATCTATCACAAAAGCATCATAATTCTATAATAGAAAAATATTAAAATGAATATGGAATCCAAGCCTCCATAATCTAGAGACACATTAACCTTTTTATTCTATTTAACATTTCTATTTATCTATTGTAAATATTAGGCTTTTCAGTACGTTCCTTAGCTTCTAGAAAGCGGTCACTGCATCTGTGCTTTATGTGCATTTGAGAAGTTAATTTGCATGTGTCATAATAAACTTTTTTTTTTTTACCAAATGCCCTGCACCTAGTTTTGTCCCCTGTTGGCACTTGTATAAAAGCCCTGGCACAGAAATTGGTGCATGATCATAGTACAGGGGCTTGGCCACAAGTCACGCCCCTGTTCTTTTTATTTTAGGTGGACAAGCAGCTCACTGGGAAGTGGAGCTGCATAGCCAGCGCCTAACTATTACCGCCTTCACATTGTAAATGCCGGGTCACACTCGAAATTTGGACAGGGGTGATCGGAAGGATGAGGTGGAGTTGCGGCATGTCACTGGGCTGGGGGCGGGGGAGCAGGCAGTACTTGGAGCTGATACTGCCTCTTCCCTGTAGTGTGAAAGGGACTCGGGATGCTCGACCCAGGGTACCCGTTCACACTGCCCAACAACCCCGGTCCGACCCGGAAAAAAACTCTTCTTTTAAACTGGGTCGGATTGCTGGGTTAATGGACCCAGGTTTTTTCAAAAGGCTCTTTTACACCGCACAGTGACCTGGGTTGACCCGGCAACAATCTGGTACGGACCTGGGTTATTTGTGTGGTGTGAAAGGGGTATTAGTGAGTTTGTTATTTCAATAGTGTCTAGGTCAACAGTCAATAGGTATTATTGGTGGACAAGCAAAAGGTCAACATGGTCAAAAGGTCGACATGTCCTAGGTTGCCTTTGGCAATAGTCGATGCATGAAAATGTTGACATGAGTTTTTCAAAAGTTTTTTCTTTCCGAGAACGTTTCCATACTTTACAATCTACGTGAACTACAATTGAGAACAGTAAAGTGTGCTAAACGAAGCGAGGACACTAATTGGGGTCCATGTTGATAGATGTCAACATAAACACACAAAAACCATGAAAACTCAAGTCGACCTTTTGCTGTTTTGACCATTTCTATGCCAAACTCTTCACCGTCGACCATGGTCGATTTAGAGACTGTCGCATACCTCACAACAGTCCCGATTTTAGCGGGACAGTCCCAATTATTAGGGCCTGTCCCGCTGTCCCACCCACGGCCGGCAGTGTCCCGCGGTGAGGGGGGCTGTTGGGAGTCCCCCATTGTCGGCTGCTAAGCAGCGGGGAATAAACGCTGTGCGCATGCGCACAGCATCTATTCCCGCAGCCAGGGGGCTGGGGCATGGCTAGAGGCTCATTTTCAGGGGAACACCCAGCATTTGTATGGGTGAACCCATAAAATGATGGGTGTACCCTGCTTCCGTCCCCTGCCCACCCCACCCTTCCTGAAGCAAACTGCTTGGTGAGTGTGAAAATTGCCGAAGCCGGTCACTCCTGGGGTTTGCACAAACATCGGGGACTGCGCTGAATTCGGACTAAAATAAAGGGGTTTGAATTGGCCCCTTAATATGTTCAAGTCCAACGTCTAGTCAGGCTCAACAGCCCTAGCTATAGTAGCAGATCCAGTGGTGAGCTACTTTAAAATAAGAACATTAACATCGTTCACCTTTCAATGTAGACCATTTTTCAATATTTAAAAAAATATATATATTACAATTAATTAAAACGTTTAAACCAGTCTGTTTGAATTGCAAAAAACAACAACATTTGGACTACAAAGGGTTAATTGCTTGTCATTTACTGAGCCTAATGTTACTTTTCTCCTCAAAATTAAGCATCAATATCTCACGTCTGCTTACATACAGCCTGATTCAGGCTTACTCGGAAGGGGCCGAATTTGTCCCTGTTCTGATGGTAGGGGGTCTGGTAGGAGCTGATTGGCTGGTTGTTTATCACTCTATATTTTATCACTTTTTGATGCTTGATACATCTGGCTGTAAGGGCCAGATGTACAAAGCCTCAAAGTGATAAAAAGGAGAGTGATAAACCATCAACCAATCAGATCCTGCCTGTCATTTTTCAAACACAGCCTATAGCATGGAAGATTGGTTGCTGGTTTATTACTCTCCATTTTATCACTTTTCAAGCTTAGTACATCTGGCCCTAAATGAGATCTTCTGCCTATAACAGCAACCCGTATGCACACCGGTACTTAAGTTGCTACCAGGACTTATTCTTGGCACAGTGTGGGCTTTTCTTAAAACCAACTGCAGGTCACAGATGATACGCAGTTGAGACTTACCTGGGCTGATGATCCTATTCTGGGCAAAGGAGGAATCTCAATAACCAGTAATGAACTTACTAGCAGATTGACTACTGGGAGGATTGACCATTGGCAGGGCTACCCGCTGTAACAATATCTAAGCCACAGGTTGGTTACATGGCTAGGCCAGCATGATGGTAATGTGGCTAGGCTGACTGGGAGATACTCAATCAGAAACAATGCTATGAATAAATGCAGATAAATAATTGACGAGACATGAGACTGCGAGCAGGAGGGAACCAAACTGGGAACAAGAGGAACAGACTATCACTGGCAGGAAATTATGGATCTGACGGCAATTTAACAGGAGGATCTAATGCAAACCAACTTTCTTGATTCCACACTGTTTTGCAGCAGAACTGTGCACATGCACATAAACACACACACACACACACACACACACACACACACACACACACACACACACACACACACACACACACACACACACACACACACACACAGCTTGATTACAGAGTGGATGAAGAAGAATGCCTCCATAATCCTGACAGCTTCACTGCTGCCTAGCAACAGCCAGGTCTAAAAAGTGGCTAAGGTTGTCAGAAATCCTGGCAGTGGATGTTAACAGCCATGCCATGACTGCATACTGTAGTCTAATGGGCCCCATACATCAGCAATCACAATTTATGGATTTTCAGATATAGGGATATTTTGGCCAGATAAATGGATTTTACAATCTATCTGACTTTGCCCACACAGATTTATTTCAGTGATCGGCAGATTTTTCCATCTAAAGATTGCATCTTCATATCTGGAAATTGCCCAATTGATTGCTGTTCATAATGTAAATAGATGGAGAAGACGAATTGGGAATGCCCACACATATAAAAAAGATCTGCAGATAATACCAGATTATTAAACATGTTTAAAAACCTGATTAAGCAATCGATTGGCGATTTTGATTGGGATTGCCAAAAGGGGGAGCCCACACATCTAAAATTAATTGTGGCAATCATCTCCATATCTGAAAATTGTCACAATTAATTGCTGATGTATGGGGCCCTTAACAAATATTTATTTCCAATTCCCACCAAACCAGGCAGCATTTTGCTGAGTGTGTTTGAGGAGTGTCTTGTTCCAGGAATGAATGCTAACTTTATTGCCTGAGTGACTAACTTGTGCATACATCTACATTGTAGACTACAAAAATACACAAAACATGTTTCCCCAGCACACCACAAAACCCCTTCCCTTTTAGCACCTCAGGGGCATTACTAATTTGAATGAATTACTTTCAGTTTTTTTATTGGAGAGATGCATAAATGAAACCTGCATTTAGAGAGCGTACTTGTCCCTTTAGTACCACAAGGAAGAGCTTGGGGTGTTTCCTGGTAAGCTGAATCTCAATTTAGATATATTTTTATGTGCTATTATCATATAGGATACAGTATACAATTATATGGCCCTGAGTGGCTACTGTTATCATGCAGTGTAGGAAATTCCATTATCAGAGAAGCCTTTACAATATCCTGGAGGCTTACCATATTTTTGCAAATATGTGCAACTAAGATCTCTGGGTTGGTTTATCGCGATCATGGGCCAATAGTTTACCATGCAAATTTCTGATGAAGACTCTGAGAGGTTCTCAGAAGCTTCAGCATTCCCAGGGAATCACAAGTGAGGAGCCTGTTAGAACTGGTGGGAAGGATCAGCGGCGGCGGGAACAACCAGAGGCTGTGGGAGCGCTAAGTAGCCGTGGGGAGGCTCAGCAACAGAATATAATACAGGTGTTTCTATATGATGTTATGCAGTGGCAGATGGAAGGTGATCTCTACAAGTGAAAGGTTATCCCAGTAGCTACCTGTGATCAAGTTTTGTGCCCCTCATAAAAGTATCTACAGAATTTTGCATCATTCTGTGTGGCATAAAATGAATTTTGGCTCATTCCGTGTGTCAAAATGTGAATATCAGCTCATTCTGTGTGGTGTAATGTGAATTTCAGCAAATTGTGGCATAATGTGAATTTTGGCTCATAAGGTGTGGCATAATGTGAATTTTGGCTCATACTGTGTGGCAGGATGTAAATTTTGGTGCGTAAAACCTCAATACGAACCACATGGAAGCTCATAGGCAACTGACTGTGTTGAAGCTGACTTCCTCCTCCATCAAACCAACCTGGAGCATGCGCGCTGAGATGCACAATAGCACCAGAAATAATTAGGTTTCCTTTCTTTTTATACAAACCCTGTACAGGCGTATGTGGATACATCTATTTTTGGGAGAAAATTATTTTGGCACACAGCTGATCTAAATGCAGGAGTCGCTAATTGCTTTGTACATGTTTGAAGTCGCTATCTGACTTTCCTTTGTCTCTTTAGTGAGAAAAAGAATACAGTGTACATTCTGTCACTCTCCTGTAGAATCATTAACCGTTTAATCATGTGTGGAATGAACGGTTAACAACTTTGAACTATTAAATAAGATATTGTATCCTTTTGTGAAATTTTTAATCAGTTTAATTAGCTGAAATTTTAATTTTTGCATATATTGCTGTTAATTGTTTTATACTGGGGGGGCCAAACCAGTCCACAGCTGTATTCATTACTGTCACATTTTGTAACCGGTGCTGCATTCATTCCTACTATAGATCTACAGGTTGCCTGAAATACATGAACTGATGGTACATCTTGAGGAAAGTTTTCGCCACCCCTGTTTTATGCGGCTGAAAAAATATTTTGTTAACAATGCAAGGTCATAAGTCAGAAGCCTCATTAATGCCATTAACTTAATGTATCTACCGCATGATTATTCAATTTATCACCAGATGTACTCCAGTCTATAGCACAATTTAAAAAAAAACGCATTTCCTCTGCTGCAGGCTCATGTGATGGGCATGGTTGCGAGCACAAATGGCGGTGGGGGGTGGGGGGGGGGGGGGGGGGCGGGGAGGTGGGGGGGGGGCTGGGGTGGGGGGGGGGGGGGTGCATTTGCCGGGGCGGCTTTACAATGACTCGGTAAGCTGTAAGCTTCCCAGTTTACAGAGTCAACAGAATCATCTCCTAAATACAGTGAACAGCAGATTTTTGTAATTCCGCATCAATGCCACAATTTAAATGACAAATGTTGCAATAGCGTATATTCCGATAAGATTACCCTGTTATAGGCATTTTAAAGATACTAAACAAACAATAGTTTGACATGCAAAACAACACAACTAAAACCTTGATAAATGTCTACTTTGATCTTTGGAAGCAATTTAAAAATCAAATTACGAAAGCTCTTTGGGAAGATAGAGAATGATTTATATATTTAAACTTTGCACAGAAGAGAATCTGCCACTATGTCGCTGATGATTGTGAGATGAGAACCTCTACTGGCTACCATAAATCAGACCAGCTGAAGACATATACATAATATAGATATATTAATTTGTTTTAAGTCAAGAATATATTTATATAGCTGTCTTAAATGGTTCTCTTGACAGTTTTTATTCTGATCTACAGTGGATTGAATATGTTTTATAAGACAGCATTTGCAATCCATCTCTTTATTAATGGCTGCTCTTTTTTTCCTACCTATTGCGTCCTTTCTTGTCCTATGGTAATTTAGTATAATTAGTTCAAATCTCTTGTTTGTGATGTGAATAATAGATGATATAAATCTGAACATTATACACTAAACAGATGATATTCTATGCAGCGCCCAGAATATGTTAGTATTTTACTACTAGACTTATTGGCAGCCAGCACACTCAGAGCGTGACATCACAATAATGTTCTCTGCTTATGTGACTCGCAATTTCACTCCACTAAAATGGCATATTTAGTAGAGATGAGCGGGTTCGGATCCTAGAGATCCGAACCCCCACGAAATTACCTGATCCGAGGCCGGATCCAGGGAGTTCGATGGTCGCCGCCATTTTTCTGTGTTCAAAACGAGGCGGAACGTCATCTTCCCGCTGTCGGATTCTCGCGAGACCTGGGGATATATAGTTCCCGGCGGTCGGCGCCATTTTCAAACAGGCTGGTGATTTCAGACAGCACGGATGTGTCCGTGCTGTCTGCTGAGCGGAGTGGGGGGGATGACATGCTGGGGGGGATGACATGCTGGGGGGGATGATTTATGCATAGGGGGCTGCTGCTAGTGCTACAGTATAAGTCCAGGGTGCCCGCATGTGTGCTGCATCAGTCCAGGGTGCCCGCATGTGTGCTGCATCAGTCCAGGGTGCCCACATTTGTACTGTATCCATCCAGGGGTGCCCACATGTGTGCTGTATTTGTCCAGGGGTGCCCACATTTGTACTGTATCCATCCAGGGGTGCCCACATGTGTGCTGTATTTGTCCAGGGGTGCCCACATTTGTACTGTATCCATCCAGGGGTGCCCACATGTGTGCTGTATTTGTCCAGGGGTGCCCACATTTGTGCTGTATCAGTCCAGGGGTGCCCGCATGTGTACTGTATCCATCCAGGGGTGCCCACATGTGTGCTGTATTTGTCCAGGGGTGCCCACATGTGTGCTGTATCAGTCCAGGGGTGCCCGCATGTGTGCTGTATAATTCTATGGGTGCCCCCTTGTGTCCTGTATCAGTCCAGGGGTGCCCGCATGTGTGCCATATAATTCTATGGGTGCCCCCATGTGTCCTGTATCAGTCCTGGGGTGCCCGCATGTGTGCCGTATAATTCCAGGGGTGCCCCATGTGTCCCATATCAGACATGGGGAGCTTCCCTTTTTTTAATGAAAATAAAAATAAGGTTTTTTTTTTTTTTTTACTGCAAGGGCTGTTAAATGCGCTGTAGTCCAGGGGTGAGCCAAGAGTGCTGTATAATTCATGGGGTGTTGCTAAGTAAGGTGTGCTGCTCTTTTTTATAATTAAAAGAATACAAATTTTTATTTTTACTGCAGGAATTTGTCTGCCGTATAATTCCATGCCTGCCGCCATGTGTGCCTTATCAGTCCAGGGGTGCCGCCATCTGTGCCGTATAATTCCATGTGTGCTGTATCAGGTCAGGGGTGCCACCATCTGTGCCGTATAATTCCTGGGGTAAGCCAAGTCTGCCAATTCATGGGGTGCTGTCAAGTGTGCCATATCAGTCCAGGGGTGATGCTAAATGTGCCGTATCAGTCCAGGGGTGATGCTAGCCGTGCCATATCAGTCCAGGGGTAATTTTAGGTGTGCAGTATCAGTCTAGAGGGGATTCTAAGTGTGCCATATCAGTCTAGTGTTTGTGCCGCACACTTGCACTAAAAACAATATTGTAAGGTGTGAGGTGTTCAGAATAGACTGGAAATGAGTGTACATGAATGGGTACTTATGTAGTATCTGGGCGTCCGATTTAGAAATCGGATCGCATCGCATCGCATGCGACCAAATCGTATGCGATACGATGGTCAAGATTTTTCCATAGGATTCAATGTTAAAATGGTCTGAGTCCATTTTAACTAGAATTCAATGGGAAAAAGGGGTCCTTTTCCTTTCCCCACTATCCAAATGGGCATGGAGTTGGATATAAACATGTGGCGAGCGTAGCGAGCCACCGAGCCCGAAGCGTGGCGAGCGTAGCGAGCCCCGCGAGGGGACACAGAATACTTTTTAAGAAATATGCGTCCCTTCGCGGGGCTCGCTTCGCTCGCCACGCTTCGGGCTCAGTGGCTCGCTGCGCTCGCCACGCTATATAAAATCAACTCTATGCCCACTTGGATAGTGGGGAAATGAACAGGACCTTCTTAACATTGAATCCTATGCAAAATCGCATCGAATCGCATCGCATCGCATCTGATTGTATGCCTTAAGGTAAGGCATACAATCACAAAATCGGCAGCCCAGATACTACATAAGTACCCATGAATGTTATTGAGGTTAATATAGCATAGGAGCAAAAAATAAAAACCAAAATTCTGCGATTTTAGCAGTTTTTATGCTTTTTTAACAAAAAATCAGACCCCAAAACCCCAAAAATCCAAACACAAAACACTTAGGAGGTGTTTTGCCAAAACCCATTAGAACCCAAAACCTCAAGGTAATCAGAATCCAAAACCCAAAACCCGAAAAGTGGCCGGGGCACATCCCTAATATTTAGTGACGCTGTATAGAAACATACAATTTGGCAGAAGAAACTACTGTGCCCATTTGATCTGCCCCCTTTAAACTTTAAAATAACACCTCCCATACCTCCCAACATGTCCCTCTCCAGGAAGGACACAATGCTCTGTTCCTGGACTTCCCTCTTAATTAATGATTGCCACCACCTGTGGTGAAACACCTTTCTTATCACATATCCTGTTCAACACATGTGATGGTTATCATAAATTAAGAGGGAAGTCCAGGAATTGAGCATTGTGTGGTACTTGTTTCCTAGCACAGCGCCCATCGCATACCGTGTTTAGTGGTGTGTGATGCGTGAGATGCGATCTTCCCGTTAAATTAACAGGAGTGCTTGTACAATGATAATATCGCATAGCATCGCATGCCAGCAAATGGCATGCGATGCGATGCGATTTTTAATTGTACAAGCACCCTGATGGGTGCTTACAATGTTAAATGCACCCCCATTGTCAACGCCACCCCCACTGAACGCCAACCCGAAGTGTTGCGTCCTCTGACCTTTTCATACCCCCACTATCCACGTCGGTGTGGAGTTTATTTTAGATAGTTTGGCGAGGGGACGCGGAATACGAGCCCGAAGCCTGGTGAGCGGACGCGGAATACATGTAAAGTAATCCGTGTCCCCTCGCAGGGCTCGCCACACTTCGGGCTCGGTGGCTCGCTGCGCTCACCACACTATCTACAGTCAACTCCACGCTGACGTGGATAGTGGGGGTATGAAATGGTCAGAGGACACATACCGCCGCCCCTTGCGGGTTCGCTGCGCTCACCGCGCTTCTGGTTGGCGTTGATAGTGGGGGTGGCGTTCACAATGGGGGAGCATTTAACATTGTAAGAACCCATTAGGGTGCTTGTACAATTAAAAATCGCATCGCATGCATCGCATGCCGCTATATGGCATGCGATGCGATTGCATAAGATACACTTCTATCAAAATCAGGGGCGCCGTGCTAGGAAACGAGTACCCATTGTGTCCCTCCTGGAGTGGGTAATGTTGGGAGGTATGGCTATTCCACTTATCCACTACTCTTTCTGTGAAGTCATTTTCCATCAAATTTCCCCTGAACCCTCCATTTTCAGTGCATATCTTTGTGTTCTAATACTCCTCTTGCTTTGAAGAATGTTTCCGTCCTGTATCCTGTTAAAAACCATTGCTATATGTGAATGTTTCTGTCTTGTCTCTCCTATTCCTCCTCTGCTCCAAGCTATACATATTAAGATCTTTTAGGCTTTATGGGTAAGTTTTGTGCTGTAGGCTATGCACCATTTTAGTTGCGTTTAGCGTCTCTCAGAACACTTAGCCGCATCTCCTCATGTGTAGGCCCCATTATCAATGACCTATTTAGTAGCATTATTACTTATTTCTGCTGCTACTGATTGCTCTTCTTATGCAACCAAGCATCTGACTTGTTAGATTGCCTAATTACATTGATTACCTGCCTTTTAGTCACCTGAATTAGTAACTCCTAGATCCATTTTCTCCTCTGTAATTTCCATTATAGTGCAATTAATACTATATGTAGCCTTTGGATTTTTGAGGCCAATCGTGCAGGTAAAGAATATTTCTTAGTGGTACGCATGCCGAAGATGTGGCCAAGGACAAATAGACATGGCCATGAGAGACATAGGACCTTATTCTGGTTGGTGCGGCCGGGCCGTACGCGTACGTTCCGGGGTTTTTCATGATCTGCGCATGCGTACATTCGCTAATGCGCAGGCGCGAACACTCCACAACGCTTACGGACGGGTCTCTCCGTGCGAAAAAACCTGTACGCGAGAGTACGGGCATTGGGGACGGCATAGGGGCGTGTTGAGGGGAGCGGCCGAAATATTGCGGGAAAATGGGCGTAAACATGGGCGTACACGGGGGTGTGCACCAAAAATGAGCGATGCTACTACCGCACGATCGACTAAAGCACCGTTCATTTCGGACACAAAACAGGCGGCCGCCAACCGCCACCTCAGACCACCCCTACAGATACCGCATGCCAGCGTGCGCCTGGGTTTGCTAATTTACGCTGATTACTACTCAAACACATACACCTGAATGTAATAACCAATGCTGCAGTCTATTAATTCCAAACCATGATTTCACTACCTGCAAGCCACACACAGCACTCAAACACATTGGAAGCTTATCTTTCTATACTTCTCTACATTTAACCCCTTCCCGACATTTGACGTACATGTACGTCATGGTCGGGAAGTACTTCCCGACATTTGACGTACATGTACGTCATGGATTCTAACTGTCACTGCGTCTATAGACGCGGTGACAGTTAGGAGATGTCTGCTGTCCCTGACAGCAGACATCCCCCCTCGTCGCCCAGGGGGGGCAGGGGTGCCCCCCCCGGTCGGCGATCGCTGTGATTGGCTGTTCAAATCTGAACAGCCAATCACAGCGTTTCCTGTGTTACCGGCGGCTAAGCTGCTCGGTAACACAGAAAACGGTGGTGATCGGTGCAGCACCGATCACCACCGAGCGGCAGCACCCCCCTCCCACCCGCCGGGCACTCACCCGGCAGCAGCAGCAGCTCCAGCGGCTCCACCGCTACGTCCGGAGCGCACGCTGCGCTCCCCTCCTCCCCCCTCCCCCCCGCAGCAGCAGCAGCAGCAGCAGCAGCAGCATCATGCTGCTGCTGGAAAAGTATAAAATAAAATAAAAAAATGTGCAAATGTGTGTGTATATATATATATATATATATATACACACACATATATATATATATATATATATATATATGTGTGTGTATATATATGTATATATATGTATATATATATATATATATATATACACACATATATATATATATATATATATATATATATGTGTGTGTGTGTGTGTGTGTGTGTGTGTGCGTATACCGCAACGATCGCCAGCCCCCCCCCCCCCTCCCACCCGGCAGCCCCCCTCCCTCCCACCCACCCGGCTGCCGCAGCGCCAGCACCCCTCCCACCCCCCCGCCAGCCGCAGCGCCAGCCCCCCTCCCAAAGCTGGTGACCAAAATGGGGTCACTTGTGGGGGGGTTCCACTGTATTGGTGCTTCGGGGGTCTTGCTAATGCGACATAGCACCCGCCATTCATTCCACCACCAAAAATCACTCCTTCCCTTCTGAGTCCTGCCATGCACCCAACTGGTATTTTTTGGTCACATGTGAGGCATTGCCGTACCCGGGAGAAATTGGGGCACAGATTTTGGGGTGCTTTGTCTCCTTCATTCCTTGTGAAAATTAAAAATTTTGAGCCAGAACTGCATTTTTGTGTAAAAAATTAAATTTTTTTACACAAAAATGCAGATCTGGCTCAAAATTTTTCATTTTCACAAGGAATGAAGGAGACAAAGCACCCCAAAATCTGTGCCCCAATTTCTCCCGGGTACGGCAATGCCTCACATGTGACCAAAAAATACCAGTTGGGTGCATGGCAGGACTCAGAAGGGAAGGAGTGATTTTTGGATTTTGCAGCACAGATTCTGGTTGAATGACCCCCGAAACACCCATACAGTGGAACCCCCCCCACAAGTGACCCCATTTTGCAAACTACACCCCTCAGGGAATTCATCTAGGGGTATAGAGTACATTTCAAACCCCCCGGGGTTTCACCAATTTTGATACAACTGAGCTGTGAAAATAAAAAATTATTTTTTTTCATTTTCACTGCCCAGTTGTACCACAATTGGTGAAACCCCTGGGGGTTTGAAATGTACACTATACCCCTAGATGAATTCCCTGAGGGGTGTAGTTTGCAAAATGGGGTCACTTGTGGGGGGGTTCCTAACTTTTAGCATCTTATGGTGCCTAGAAACCTACATGGTGCCTAAAAAATAATCTCATAAAAAGGAGTCTCCAAAATCAAGTAGGTGCTCCTTCTATTATGAAGCCTGTGGTTTGGTCACCGTGCACACTAGGGCCACATATAGGATATTTATGAAAACCAAAGAATTGGGGGAATCAATTTTTAGTCACATTTCTCTAGTAAAATCTACTGTGTTCCTTAGAAAAATGTATTAAAATTGAAAATCCGAAAAAAAAATGAAATTTTGAAATTTCACCTACACTTTGTTTTAATTCCTGTGAAACACCTAAAGGGTTAACAAACTTCCAAAATGCTGTTTTGAATACTTTGAGGGGTGCAGTTTTTGAAATGGCATCATTTATGGGGGTGTCTCACATACAAGTCCCTCAAAGTCACATCAGAACTGAACTGGTCCCTAAAAAAATCAGTGTTTGAAATTTTCTTGAAAATTTGAGAATTTGCTAGTCATATTTGAAGCCTCCTAGTGTCCAAAAAAATTAAAAGGAAGTTGAAATAATGATTGCAACATAAAGTAGACATATGGTCTTTGTTAGTTATTAACTATTTTGAGTGGTATGATTATTTGTCTCACAAGCAGAAAATGTGACATTTTGCATATTGCTAAATTTTCCATTTTTTCACGATATTTTGGTATTTTTCACAAAAAAACACAGACTGTATCGACCAAAATTTACCACTAACTTGAAGTACAATGTGTCACGAGAAAACAATCTCAAAATCACTGGGATAAGTAAAAGCAAAAAAAAGTTATCCCCACTTAAGTGAGACATGTCAGATTTGAAAAAAAGGGCTCTGTCATGAAGGCACAAACTGGCTCTGTCATGAAGGGGTTAAAGGTTTGTTTAATTTAAGCTAAGAATCTTTTTAAGACCTGCTTATATATGCTAAGGTAGGTATTTGTTAAACAGTTATACACATTCACTACGTGCTTTCATAGACTTTACACAGTAGCACACTCAATCTACACAAGTCGACATGTGTCAACGTGTTCACTCTAATACAAACATAGGTTTTGTATTTATGATACAATAACATAAACCACATCTAACACCTACAAAGGATGTTTCAGCAATGTTTTAAGCCCATGCCCACTATTTTGCACATTAATTAATTCAATCAATTAATTAATTTTCATAATTATAGTTGAAAGGCAAGATTTGCAGGTCCATATATGTGAAGGGTATGTCAGCGTACACGGACGTAAGCTCACTCTCACGAGCGGTGACATAAGCTGAGTTTTCTATTGAAAACAATAGGGACCCGTCCGTGCAAGCTGGCGTACGCTCAGATAGCCGCAAGAAGTCGGTGGGAAGACGGACGAGAGACGTCCGTAAACGGTGGCGTACGCTCAATTGTACGCCAGTTGTCGGAGTGTAAGGGCTGGCCCGTCCGTGTACGTTGGCGTACGCTCAATTGTACGCCACTCCCCTTTGACGTTGTTTCTGATCGTACGTATGCGGCTGAGTTGTGGGTGGACTTAACCCCAACGGCCGCGTACGGAGAGCGTACGTTAATAGCGAACGTACGCACGTTTGGCCGCTACGATCAGAATAACCTCCATAGTCCCGCATCATGATGGGCGCTGTCACTTGAGATGGTTGCGGTGCATGTGTAACCCTTTGTGTGCGTATTTCGAATGGAAAATACCTAAATATTGCTATGAAGTGGCATCGCATGGACAGATCTTTCATGCAAGCTCTGTCCCTGCATGCAATGTAATGAATTACCGCATTGCGGATTTGGCTGGTATTATCACAGTACTGCATCATCCTCAGATAACAAAGGTGATAAATCTGCCCCATAGACTCTTTCAAATTGGGACAGATTTATTAACTTTCTCTTTTTACTACACCTTTTTCACATTATTTTAGTTTCACCTGAATGTACAGTATTAAATGGTTTTTAGAGCAGTTTTCATGAAAAAAAACTTTCTAATTTTTTTTTAGTAACCAAATCACATTTCCCATACTTATAATGGGAAATGCAATCTGGAAGAATTTACTAAAATAAAATATAAAATAATTTGTTGCAATGGGTACGCAGGGGAGTTGCTGCAGCAGTGTTTGCGCATGTGCAACTAGCACTTCATAAAAAAATATCCTGTTAAAACCGTGTAGGGCATTCGCAGGGATAGAGCTTTCTTGCAAACGTTGCCCTGCATGCAATAATTAATACATCCATGCACTGTGATCCATTATCGCTTTGTGGATTAGGATGATGATTAATCTGTTACAAAGTGTCAAAGTCTCACAGGGGCTGATGTATTAAGCTTGGTGAAGAGATAATGTGCTGATAAAAAGGTTATAAATTATAATGCAGTAACCAATCAGCTTGTGTCAGGGGTGGATCCAGGATAAAATGACAGGGGGGGCACCATGATAAAAGAGGGTTTGGGTGGGGGAGGGGCGGTGTTAGTGGTGCCAGTGTACATCCTAAGAGAGCGGCAGAGAGTGGATGGGAATGTGATTAAAAATAGGCCCTGGCATTTAAATTATGCAGGCCCACCATGGCGACAATAGTGAAGGATGTAGTTGTGCGCGCGCCGAAGGCGCGCTCCAGGAAATGGGGTGTGGCCACTCAACAGGGGGAGTGTCCATGAGTGTAGTGTACCACACCATATACAACTTCTACACATTATGCAACAAAATACTAGACCCCATTATACTTGCCCCTTACACATGATGCCAAATGAAATGAGCCAAAATTCACATAATGCCACATGGATTGAGACAAAATTGAAATAATGCCACATGGATTGTGTCAAAATTCACATAATGCCAAATGGATTGAGCCAAAATTCACATACTGCCACATGGATTGTGTCAAAATTCACATAATGCCAAATGGATTGAGCCAAAATTCACATAATGCCACATGGATTGAGACAAAATTCATAAAATGCCATACGGATTGAGCCAAAATTCACATAATGCCACACGGATTGAGCCAAAATTCACATAATGCCACACGGATTGAGCCAAAATTCACATAATGCCACACTGATTGAGCCAAAATTCACATAATGCCACACGGATTGAGCCAGAATTCACATAATGCCACACAGATTAAGTCAAAATTCACAATACACTTCATAAACAGGGACATTGTCTGCCAAAGGCGTGTAGCAAACATTTACACCATAATATCCATTACACGTTAAGTTACACGCCATTATGTCCATTATGTATTATGCCAAACACCATAATGCCTATTAAAAATTATGCTTCATAAGTGCTGCTTATGTACATGCTCATTGCCAAGGGTTCCATGCTCATTGCCAGAGGTTCCATGCTCATTTCCATGTGGGATTACATGCTCATTGCCAAGGGGGAATACATGCTCGCGGTAAATGTGGGACAGCCACCACCAGGCAGAAGTGATAGCCACTGACAGTGGCAGAGCCTGGCTGTATTCAGATCCTGGCTATTTGAAATAATACCCCTTTCACACCAGAAAATGCATTCCCAGGTTGACCCCTTTTACACCAGCCTAGTCCCTGCATTTTCTGGTGTGAGGGGGAGAGAAAACCACCCCTCCCCTCCTTTAACCAGTTACCTCATTTAACCGGTTATATCTTTGGAACCAACTGACCCATTTACATGAAAAAAGTATCATATTGAAGAACTTTTGAGTAGGCTTTAAATGATTTTGGTCTAGTAAAACTGGAATGTTTAGTTCCAGAGTAATCTGCCCTCAAAAAACATGAACAGCCATGAAATTACATTTCAAAAATAAAAAAATCGGTTTATCCGCAATATCTCTGGAACCGATTGACCGATATAGACCAGCCTGGTATCATATTGAAGGCCCAGCGATTTGATGCCCAAGCTTCTCTGATGCCAGGGGAGGAACTGACAGCCGTCGGAACCAGGTGGGGAAATGGGGAAAAATGTTACAGCTTTGCCAGGCGATGGGCGAGATTTATTGTGTTGACCGTTTTTCCGAAAATTCGATTTTTGCTCAAATTGCCCTGTATCGCCGTTTTTTAAAATCGCATTTTTTCCCAGAAATCGAATATTTAATGAGGTGTGTATTCCGGCATGAAAAGTGCGAGAAAGTGCGATGTAGGGCGATTTTCGGGATGAAAAGTGCAATTTTTTTAGTCATGAAAAGGTGCGATTTTGTTAAAATGTGCGATTTTGTGATAAAAAAAAAAAATAAAATTGGCGTGAGGTCCTCCCTCCTGTACATAACCAGCCCCGGGCTCATTGAGCCGGACCTGGTTCCAAAAATACGGGGGACAAAAAGCGTAGGGGTCCCCCGTATTTCTGAAACCAGCCCCGGACTCTTGGACCGGTCCTGGTTCCAAAAATACGGGGGACAAAAAATCTGGGGGTGCCCCGTATTTTGAAACCAGCATCGGGCTCCAACAGCCCGCAGTGTCATGCCACAGCCGGGGGACACTTTTTACACAAGGTCCCCCGGCCGTACCATGAGCACCGTGGCTGGTCAGCCTTGGACGGGGTACCTGGAGGAGTGGGGACCCCCCCAATAAAGGGGTCTCCCCCCCCAGGCTCCACCCGTCCAGGGCTGAAGCCCGGGGCTGTCACCGGCGTCCCTGGCCATTGGACGCCGGCCTGATAGGGTTAAATTCTCATTCCTAACATTGCTTAATACAGGAGAACTACAAGTGCCAGCAGACCTCCCCCTCAGTCTGGGACTTGGAGAACCCCATTCCTCCAGGTACCCCGTCCAAGGCTGACCAGCCACGGTGCTCATGGTACGGCCGGGGGACCTTGTGTAAAAAGTGTCCCCCGGCTGTGGCATGACACTGCGGGCTGTTGGAGCCCGGTGCTGGTTTCAAAATACGAGGGACCCCCAGATTTTTTGTCCCCCGTATTTTTGGAACCAGGACCGGTCCAAGAGTCCGGGGCTGGTTTCAGAAATACGGGGGACCCCTACGCTTTTTGTCCCCCGTATTTTTGGAACCAGGTCCGGCTCAATGAGCCCGGGGCTGGTTATGTACAGAAGGGGGGACCTCACGCCAATTTTTTTTATTACTTTTACACATATTTAACCAAAGAACCATACACAGATCACAATGATCTGTGCATGGTTCTGACAAAATCGCCATGTTTCTGACAAAATCGCCAGTCAGGATCAGGTCTATTTTTTTTTGGAACTTTAGACCATTTTTTTGGGCGATTTTCCAAATTCGCATCTCATTAAAAATGCGAATTGTATCTTTTTCAATGGGGAAAACATCTGGATGCGAATTCTGGAGTTAAAAAAAAATCGCACTTTCAGAAAGTGCGATTTCGCGGCAAAAAGTGCAATTTATGCCGCAAATCCCCACCCATTAAGTAGTCGATTTGGGAAAAAATTGAAAAAACGGCCGTTTTTGCGATAAAAATCGCCAAAAACCCAACATCGATCTCTAATAAATGACACCCGATATCTCTAGTTCCCAGGGGGCTAGAGACACGGGGCTGGGCTCATTGGAAAGCCCTGGTCCTCAGCTACAACTGTAACTGGACAGTTAGGAGCTGATTAACTACTGCATTATTACCTTACTCACCACTTAATACCTTCACCAGGCTTAATATATCTGCCCCACAGTTTGCCTGCTTCTTTGCATGGTAACACATTCTCTGGTCTGGCTTGGCTTGCTGCCACAGCTCCACTGATGCAGTTTCAGAATGTTTTCCTGTCTTCTACACCCTCCAGCGGCATCTCCACCCTCCCAGTGGCTTCCGAGCACACAGTGGACATACTACTGTATGTTCAAAGGGCAGCTCTCCTGACTACAGAAGTCTTCTAGACTAACTCAGTCTTAAGCTGTACCCATTAGGTGTGCAACCACCTGCCTATATTTTTTGTCTGTGAGGGTGGATTCCTTGAGCCTCACACTAGAAATACATCAGTGCCATCTTTGCTGCCATCTGCTTCCCAGACAAATTGGTAGGTATGATATGCCACTGAGTACATGCTTAACACATGTGGAAGTTTGCATGCATTTATGCTGCTGAGTTTTGCACATTTGCTTTTATTACACCTATTCTGCTTGTTTAAAATGCACTATTGACTTGTGACTGAAGCCTACCCCCCAACTTTTATTTCCTTGCAGCAGGACTCTGAGACTTCTTGTCTGCTCCTGCTAAGGAGGTGTGGTCTATCTAAAAGGGGGCATTGGTTCATGGGGGTGACGTTCCCACATAACACGCCACGCAATTACATCATTTTTGAGGCATGTCCAGTGCTCTGTGAACTGCTGGTGCTGCCCCCAGCCCCCTTGACTCACTGAATAGACACTTTGCGCATGTGCACAAAGTCTATTCTAGAGGGCGACAGGGGGACTCCCAACACCCCCCTCCCCACCGCGGGACACTTCTGGACCCAGGAGGGACGTGGGGCTGTTGCAAAAAAAAGGGAAAGTCCTGCAAAAAATGGGACAGTTAGGAGATATGCTGAAGAACCATTGAGATGTACCAAGATGTATTGCGGAAATCAATAATATATATTTTTGCACCATACTTGGTCTTTTCTGGTCTATTCCAGATAGACTGTTTTGACCGAGTACTCTAAAATTGGTTTATACAAATAACTGGAAAGTGTGCAAAACTTGATTCATTTTGTTATCTATCTATCTATCTATCTATCTATCTATCTATCTATCTACTCACATTGGACGATGAAGTGTAAAACAAAGCATTTCTTTCTCACTTTCTGTGGTCCGTTACTGAGCCTTCATCTACGTTTCCAGCTTTTTAGCACTGTCAGCTTGTTGAGCCATGACCTTTATAGACAGCCAGTCATGCTGTCATTGTGATAGATACATTATAGTTAGGGATTAGGGATACAGAGAGAGACAAGTGATTTCAGTGTTTTACAACCAGCAAACAAGATTGAACTGGGTGTGCTAAAAAAATGGAAAATGGGAACAAAACACTTAGGGGTAAATTTACTAAAGATTCTAAAAAATGAAAAGAGGTGATGTTGAAATAGCAACCAATCAGATTCTCAACTTTTTCTATTGCATTCTAGAAAATGATGTATCGGATAGGTTGCTATGGGAAACATCACCTATTTTCCTTTTTAGAAGATTTAGTAAATTTTCCCCTTAGTTGGAAATGTAATAGCCTGCAAGAAAGAGAAAGTGCGAGTTTTATTTTTTTTAAAGCGGCAATCCTTTACATGGCAAAACCAGGTTGGTCCTCCTCTGATCGCTGGAGACAGGGTGGGGGGATGTGAACACACATTGTTGCACAGATTGTTGCACACAAGTATTAGTTTTTTAAAGTATTAGTTTTAAGGCATTTCTCTCTCTAGGCCCTGGCCAATTGTAGCCTCAAACATGTCTTCAAACTGGTTGTGACACGCATGTGTTTTTGTAACAAATCCCCATTACCTTCCCCAAACAGTCCCAGATCGCAATGACTGAGAATAAATTCTCTTTATGACTCATTGCAAACCTAGACCACCTTTATTCACTCAACTGGCTGAAGACCCAGAGGCAATGGAGATCCTGCCTCCGGGCTCAAAGCCCAAAAAGGGCACCTGCATATACAGTGGGAACTATGTGGTTCACAGCAAGATTGAAGTGTGATCATTGCTCTTCAATCAGAGCACTGCGGCACCCCAACCCCCCCCCCCCACCCCCGCTACTGCTGCAGAAGTTATTTACGGGCAGCACGGACGCTGTAATGGTTATCATTACTGCCTCACAGTAATGGTCATGGGTTCGATCCCCACTATGGCCCTAACTATGTGGAGTTTGTATAGTCTCCTCGTGCGTGCGTGGGTTTACTCCGGGTACTCCAGTATCCTCCCACAATCCAAAAAATATACTGGTAGGTTAATTGGCTTCCAACAAAATTAACCCTAGAATGTCTGTGTGTGAGTGTATATGTGGTAGGGAATATAGATTGTAAGCTCCACTGGGGCAGGGACTGATGTGAATGTTCAAATAGTCTCTGTAAAGCGTTGTGGAATATGTGTGCGTTATATAAGAAACTGTTAATAATAATAATAATAATAATAATAATAATAAATAATAATAAGTAATTGGCTCTGTCCCAGGAGCCCATCTAAAAAATAGCAATAGGGAACTGGTGGGCACCAACTTGGGGCCGCTCAGCCTGCACTGCAGTGAGTGATGGTGCTCCTGTAACTGCTGCTGAATTGAGGTTGCATGCAACGCTGATACTGCATGCTGCAGATAGCTGAACCTCGTGAGTCTGACTCTGACCCAACCGCTGTCACACGGTGTAGCTGGAGACCTGTCTATATACAGGCTCAGAGCACTATCTATATAATTCTGTAAGTCGTGTGTGCGTATGTACATTAAATATACATATACTGTATACAGACATACATACATACAGGGTGGGGAATAAAGTTCTCCCCCATTTGGCGGTGGCACTGTGCTGGTTGTAGTAGGGGCAGAGGGGTGGGGCAGGTCTCATTCCGCAGGTTAGGCTCATCTTAATTTGGACCGATGAACATCTTGGCTTTGTTGTTGAAGTGTATTATGGAAACAACCATTCTGTCATAGAGACGCAGAGAGCGTTCCGTACATGTCCCATGCGGTCCAAATGCATCTGTACCAGATCAGAAAACGATTTAGCTTTTTATTTCTAAACTTCCGGCAACTGGTCCACACTAAAAAGAATATCACCTGGCAGACTTAGGGCCTTATTTTGGTTCATTCTTTCTGACAAAATCCTTCTTAGATGGACAAAACCATGTGCACTGCAGGGGGGGCAGATGTAACATGTGCAGAGAGAATTCGATTTGGGTGAGTAATTTTGTTTCTGTGCAGGGAAAATACTGACTGCTTTATTTTTACACTGCAATATAGATCTCACTTTTAAGTAAAATCCCACCCAAATCTAATTCTCTCTGCACATGTTACATCTGCCCCCCCCCTGCAGTGCACATGGTTTTGTCCATCTAAGAAGGATTTTGTCAGAAAGAATGAACCAAAATAAGGCCCTCAGTTAGACCTGGTTAGACCTCTAGAAAATGTGGCAGCAGTATGAGCATCCATTCAGCAATTGCCAAAGAGTTCCGCACGTACAGTAAACATGCCATAGCAAAAGGGGAGACATGGAGTGGCCGTCACAGTCATATTAAAGCCGATGTGACTTTTTCCTTTGGGGATACCTAAAGGACAAGGGTTTTCAACATCATCCTTGATCACTTGAGCATTTGAAGGAAAAGATCTGAGAGGATATCGTTGCCATTCCATCTGAGATGATCTGGAGAGTCATGGAGAACTTCAGAAATGCCTTCAGCAATGTGCTGCAAACAATGGGCGCCATTTGTCTGATATCATTTTTAAAACCTATTAGAAAATATTTTTTATGTACTTTTCAGAAATCTCCGTTTTTTCAAGATAGTTTCATTAATTTTTTTTATGCCCCTGCAAAATGTGGGAGAGCTTTATGACCGACCCTTTATATACAGTGCCTTGAGTCTACGCTTTCCAGATTACTCCCCATCCTTCTTTCACCCAGAGGCTCCCTGTTATGCCCCCCCCCCGCTCCCACCCAAAGGCTGTGTGTGCTCGATTCCCCTTCCTACCTTGTGGCTGTGTTTTTGCCCCTCTCCCATTCCACAACTGTCTCCAGTCTGCCTTTTCTCCAGCAGCTGTTTGTCCACACCCCCATCTGTCCTACCCTGTGGTTGTGTCTCCGCCCCAGCAGCTGTGTGCCTGCCCCCCTACACACTGTGTGTATGGCCCACCCAGCTCTCCCACCTGGCAGCTGTGGCAAACCTGTGCAGGGAGGCAAAATTGTAAATGTCTGTCTCAGCATATATCCTTGTGTCAGCATCTGTCCGTGAGTCAGCATCAGTGTGTCTATGTTAGCAAAATTGTAAATGTCTGTCAGCATCTATTCATGTGTCAGCGTCTGTCCATGTTGTAGCGCCTGTCAGTGTGTCGGGGTAGTGTGTCAGCGTGAATGTGTCAATGTGTGTCAGCATCCATGTATACATCGATACACACACACACAGAAACATATTCACAGACACCATGGGGCAACGTATGATAATCAGAAAGTGAGAGATTTTGGGAGAGTTTCCCATTTTATTAAAACGCCAATTATTTACACTGAAAACCAGATTAATTTTGCCATGTCATTGATTGCCTCTTTAAAAAATTTGGAAAACTCTCCCAAAATCTCTTGTTTTCTGTTTCTCACACTCATTTGGTCCCATATTTGTTTACCCACGGATGAATTTATGACGCTTTGAATATATAGGGATCTGCAAAAAACCTACAAAATCAGGTCACACGAGGGAAAAATTAAATAGCCTTTCCCTGTAACGTGGGGAATTTGGGGTTACCCGGCGAGTAATTGAATACCCCCTATGTGTCCTTTAGTAACTGAAATAAAAGATGTTGGCTAGTAGCTACAGAGAAAAACATAAACATTTTGTACAAAACAAATGTCATCTGCTGCTGCTATTTCATATTTTACCAGTAGATGGCACTCATAGATTATTCCTGCAGTTCGTCTCTTCCCATGGAACCCTTTGCTTGTGTTTCTCTAATGTGTGTAATTCTTGGCATGACTGGAGCAGTGTGTCTTTTTAGTTAACAATAAATGAAAGGGCATTTCACTTATATAAACTTTTTCATCAACTTCCAGTTTTAGAATTGTCCTTTGTTACATAAAATTGATTTCTTTCCTTTCATTAGTTGTTTGATAGCCATGTAATTGAATTTTTCTCTGCCAGATGTGATTTTATGAACTACCCCAAATTTCAAGCAAAGTAGATCTCAGCGTGCTTATTCTGATTTTATAGGCAGAACACTTGTGCAATATTGATGTTGCATTTCAGCTTTAAATAATCTGTAAATTAAAATGACGTATAGTATATATGGGTGGTGAAGATGAGGAACAGTGCAGTTTTAAAGACTATAGGCACACAATAAGGTTCTCTTCTGTTATGACATCGATATCTTAATCATGCGGAACCAACTGTACGAAATAAATGTGCAATCAGTATGATTGATTGCAGTGTATTATTAGTGTTCTATATTTACACGTGTGTGAGGACAAAAGCAGTGAACCAGATTCTTTCACATTATATAACATACAGGGTGGACATTATTCAGGAGAACAAGGGCAAAGGCACCATTCTGAGAAGGGAGATTCCAGTTCTGCCTTTCTCTGAGATGCATAGTCTGTGCACGCACACAAATACTACATGCAGAACATGTAACACGCTGTTATCTTGCTGTGGAAAGCATGCAATTTGCAAATAGGAGTGCATCATTATTGGTTCACATTTTATTGTCGAGTTGATAACAGGGTTAGGGTGAAGCAGGGAGAGACAAGCTGTGAGAGGGAGAGAACTGCTGTAAAAAAGTGGATAGCGGCCCCATGGTGGACAGTCACGAGGTCAAACACTAATGGTCAACATTAACTATTTGGGCACCTAAGAATGGTTGACATACCCTAGATCAACACTGACAGAAGGTCGGCACAATTTTAAGGTTTTTTTCTTACTTCATAGAGTGAGACTATAACTGTGCCGACCGCAGCTAGGCACCGTGCCCAAGGCATGGCAAGCGCAGTGAGCCATGCGAGGAGATGCGGTAAACTTGTACGCAGTCCATGTCAACATAGGTTGACATAGACACCAATAAAATGTGAAAAAAATCCTTATTCATGTCGACCATGTTGACCTAAGGCTTGTGTTAACTTTTTGTCAATGTCAACCTAGAGTATGTCCGCCATCCTTAGGTGTCGACATATTCACTGTGTTGGTCGACCTAGATATGGTCTACAATCTATACTGTAACCGGAAGGAGAGAAAGAGAAACACAGGAGATTCACCTGGGTCCTAACTGATGCGAGGGCTGGCTGAGCATTTCAATCAAGTACCTGGACTGAGAGGTAGACACAGGGCTTTGGACAAAAGCAAGCAGACAGAGATAATTGTAGGCAAGAAGAGTGTAGGTCTGGTCCTGTTGCATTTGCCAGTTTTGAGTCAGAGCCCCTACAAGATAAGTTATTATGCAGCACGGACGGTGTAATGGTTAGCATTACTGTCTCTCAGCACTGAGGACATGGGATTGATTCCCACCATGGCACTAACTTTACAGAGTTTGTATTTTCCCCGTACATGCATGGGTTTACTCCGGGTTCTCAGATTTCCCCCTCACATCCAAAAATAAACTGGTAGGCAGGGGCGGATCCAGGAGAATATGACAGGGGGGCCCCATGATAGGAGAGGGTTTGGGAGGGGGAGGGTGTTTGTGGTGCCAGTGTACATGCTAAGAGAGCAGCGAGAGGGCGGGAATGGGATTAAAAATAGGCCCTGGCATTTAAAGTACACAGGCCTACCTTGGTGACAAGTAAAGGATGTAGTTGTGCGCATGCTGAAGGCCCGCTTCGGAAAAGGAGGTATGGCCACTCAAAAGGGGGCATGTCCTTGAGTGTAGTGTACCACACCATATACAACTTATGCATCATGCATCAAAATACACACATTATACTACACATTATGCATCAAAATACTAGACCCCATTATACTTGCCCCTTATACATGATGCCAAATGGAATGAGCCAAAATTCACATAATGCCACACGGATTGAGCCAAAATTAACATAATGCCACACAGATTAAGTCAAAATTCACAATATGCTTCATAAACATTGTGCACCAACGGCACGCATTAAAAATTTACACCATAATGCCCATTACATGTTAAGCCTTACATCATAATGTCCATTACGTATTATGCCAAACACCGTAATGCCTATTAAACAAATTATGCTACATAAGTGCTGCTTACCTACATGCTCATTGCCAAGGGTTCAATGCTTGTTTCTATGTGTGATTACATGCTCATTGCCAAGGGAGAATACATGCTTGCGGTAACTGGGGGACAACCGCCACCAGGCAGAAGTGACAGCCATTGACAGCCCGGCAGAGAGCGGGAGGCTCCCCGGCTGTATTCAGAGCACTGCTGGTCCCGGCTATTTGAAATAATACCCCTTTCACACCAGAAAATGCAGTAATTTACCCGGAAATATTGTCCCAGGATCATGCAGGGACATTCCTGGGTTGGCCCCTTTTACACCAGCATAGTCTGTGCATTTTCTGGTGTGAGGGGGAGAGAAAACCACCCCATCCCCCCTTTAACCAGCTATCTCGTTTAACCGGCTATGTCTTCGGAACCAACTGACCCATTTATATGAGACCAGTATCATATTGAAGAAGTTTTGAGTGGGCTTTGAATGATTTTGTTCCTGTGAAACTGGATCGTTTGGTTCCAGCGTAATCTGCCCTCAAAGAACATGAACGGCCATGAAATTACATTTCAGAAATAAAAAAATTGGTTTACCCACAATATCTCCAGAACCAATTGACCAATATGGATCTGCCTGGTCCATATTGGCGATTTGGGTTCAAATAAGATCAACCACAAGCTTCTGTGATGCCAGGGAGGGAACTGGCAGCCATCGGAACTGGGTGGGGGTCCAAATAGCAGGTCCCATGTTACCCATGGAAAACGTTGCAATATCTCCAGTTCCCGGGGGGGGCTAGTGACGTGGGGCCGGGCTTGTTGGAAGCCTGATCCTCAGCTACAAAATTAGCTATGTCTGAAATGACGGTGGTGGTTTGGCACGTGCCCGGGTGCCCCCCACCCCCTTATTCTGCCCATGCTGGTAGGTTATTTGGCTCCCACAAAATTAACCCTAGAATGTCTGTGTGTGCATGTACATGTGGTAGGGAATATATATTGTAAGCTCCACTGGAGCAGGGACTAATGTGAGTGTTCGAAAAAACTCTGTAAAAGCGCTGCAGAATTTGTGTGCGCTATTTAAGAAACTGTTAATAAATAATAAATCCCACTAATGTAGCTCCATCTAATGCTGGCCATACATCAGACCAACTTTTCTCCAACCATCCAACTATTTGTTACTGGACGGGAGCAAATGTCATTTGTATTTCAGTATTTTGCTCCCAAAATCTAGAAATCCATTTTGCAGGGTTTGTGAGCAAATTGCGATTGTTATTTGCTCCCATACAGTACCAGATTTTCATTCCATCCAACCAACTACCGGTAGGTGGATGGATGGTTGGATGAATGTACAGGGCAAGGCCACCACACACACTGGGTCCCACCCCGCAATGTGCCCGCAAAAATTTGTGGGCACATTGCTAAACTGCGAGTGTAGCAAAGCTCTCTCACATACCGTCTGTCTCCTGACTGCACAGCCTAGCTGCTAAGCCAAACAAAGGCCATGTCCCAGGACCCTTTGCACTGTCGACTTAATGACTGCATCCCGTACTAGGTAACCAGGCCTCTCTAGCAACCCACAATTGCTGTGCAGTAACGGAGAAACTCCCCCAAATGGTAGGAAGTGACCACCCCAGAGTGGATTATCTAATTACAATTATTTTGTTCTTTACAATAAAATCTTATATACATATATATGCAATTTGCACTACTCTCCATAAACCCAAGAAGACCGGTGCACCTACGCTGTATTTATCTTGGAATATCCTTGCTCCGCCCTCCTTCTCTTCAACAAATGTTGTCATCTTATTTCACAAATTTTAACAGACTGACAGAGACTAGTAGCACATCATGACACACATCAGATTCCCATCTGCACTTGCACTGAAGAGATGCTGTTGTGTGGTTTAAAAGACTTCAAGAAACAACGCTGTGCATAATTTCTGTCCAGGAATAGTACACGAGGACGGGAGAGTTGACATTGCAATGGCATGGAAATTGTGGTAACAGCACCTCATCAGCAGAGGTCATGTGTGGATTTGTTATATACAGTAGCTAAATTTTTTTATATATTTACATTAAATACAGGAGGTAAGAATTTGCCAGGCCTCATAGATAGAATCAGAAACTAATTTCATGTACAGCCTGTAAGGTTTCTTTGGAGACTTTTGAAGATGGAATGTTGCTATGGGGAACCAATCAGATTCTACCTATTATCTTCTAATCTAGAAGGTGCTAAATAAATAAGTAGTTGAATCTGATTGGTTGCCATGGGCAACATCCCATCTTCCATAGATACATATAGAAGGAGTTATTTTACAGGTTTTAAATTGTCAGCATCCTCCCTGTGTCTTGTAGAATGCTCCATCAAAGGGGAGATAATAACGGACTCTGTTACACATAATTGTGAGACACAACATTTCTAAATCCTGCTTACAGTATATAAGTATTGAACACCTGCAGACTATGGGCCAGATGCACTAAGCTTCAAAAAGTGATAAATAACCAACCAATCCACTCCTGTCTGACAAACACACTGTGACATGGCAGTTAGGAGCTGATTGGCTGGCTGTTTATCACTCTCCATTTTATAACTTTTTGAAGCTTAGTGCATCTGGCCATAGTACTTAGTAGAGCCAGCTTTTGCTGCAATAACAGCTTTAAGTCTTTTGGAAGGTTGCACACAGGTTTAGGAATCATTTTGACCATTTTTCAGAGTAATTTTTAAGCTTGTCAGTTTGGTTGGATGACGTGTGTGGACTGCACAGTACCACAGATTCATTTTCCCAGCTTTGGTGCAGATTCACAGCGGGGGCAATGCTATTTGAACTAGGGGGTCTTTTATCAGTGGCGTAACTATAGCCCTGCAGACCCCGCTGTGGCGGGGAGGCACTGAGTAAGTGTGGGCGCCGGTCTGCGGGGCTATAATTATGCCGCTGCCGCATCTGTGGCCGGGACTCACCTATTACTTATGTGTGTGGTCCCAGCTCTCCGTCTCCTCCTGGCTTCGTCTCCTTCTGTAGTGCTAATGAAAACCGCCCCTCAAAAAATGGCTGCCCCCATACAGCAGACAGTTTTTCAGGGATGTTAAGGGGGGGTTTTCTGCACAAGGGTGCAAGAGAAAGACTATTTGTGTCTTTTCCGGGGCACTCTTTATTATTCAATAGGTGTAATTATATTACTTAAAAATTAACTTTTATTAAGTATGCCTTAAAACTAATTGTGCTTAATTATCACGTAAACAACATTGAGAAAATTAATTAATGCTCAGATTATTAAATAATAATCAATTATATCAAAAGGGGTTGTTAAATCTCCCCTTTCTATTCCCAGATAATTCCAGTATGTGAATATATTACTGAGAATTAAAGATAGACCCCTATTCAAATATCTGGGGTAAATTATTGCTTTTTGTCCCAACACTAGTTCCTTTTCCTTCTGACTTCAAATATAAAGGACAGAAGAGTCTTCAATGACACCAAATTTGCAAGCTGCACCTATGAAACACAATCCTGAGCACTGTTGTTTCTTATATTCGAATACTTAGTGACAAAGTATCCCACAGACTGTGTTTTGATTAAACAAGTTGACACTGTTGCAAACCGAATCAGTGACAGAGGTGTTAAAACCCCAGCAATTTAATTTCTCTGGGAGGATTTTTTACCTTATAGGTATGTCACAGAGGGAAAGAAAGATTTGTGCAGTTCTCTCACAATGGAGACTTTCTGCTTTTCAGTATCATGTGTGTTCGTAAAATACTGAATGAGATGGTTCCGTTCGTACCTTCAGCACTTGGAAAAAGAGGATAGATATAAAGTGGTGTGAGCTCTCTATTGTGTCAAGTAGATACTGCTCAGAGTGTTTTCTGTTACAATGTATGCAGCGCAGAATGTTCACCCGGCTGTGTTGACTAAGATCGCTCACACTGAACCTGCGTTGGTGGAGGAGTTCAATAGTGTTGCGTACCTCAGAAGTGATAGGATATCAGGGTTATTCATACTGATATCATTCTGCTGTCTGGCATCTGCTTTGCGGGCATAGAATGGCAGATGAGAGATAAATATCAGATGTCACCCAGAAAGAATATACAAAGGTAATAGTTTCCTGCTGTTCTGTCACCAGTCGCAAATGTTAATTCTGATGTTATTAGCACTTGCAGAAGAAATAAGATCAGTAGGTGTCAGAATGAGAGAAACCGTTTAGTATGGAGTGATAGTTCACAGATAAAGCAACAAAGTTTCTTGTCCCTTTTGGGAAGCTGTAAGTTTACTGAATTGTTCTTGCTCATGTGTAATAGTTTAACAAAGCTGTTGTCTAAATGACATATTCAGTATGCTTTAAAATTAGCGTGATATGCCAGATATGCCAGATATGTGATATGCCAGATTTCCAGTCTCCCTGCGTGATTTGAAAATATCACATGGTTTGGTCAGACCTACGGGACTGTCACAGTAGTTTGAACAATTAGCAGTAATATTTTATATACTCAAACTGCAATTTATAACAATGTTTCGTGTATAACACGAATTAACTATGATGTGTATTACACAGCGGGTGAGTGACCAGGTAACAACAATTGAGATAATTATCTAAAGGCACTGGAAAATCACGTACATTTTCACATATAATCGCAAATTGATGGACTGGTCACCCTAATAGTAAGAGGGTGAGTGGCCAGGTAACAGAGAGGTCTTTCACATATACTCATGCTTAAAGTTGCGCTAATTGATAGACTGGTCGCCCAAGTAATAAAGCGGGTGAGTGGCCAGGTAACAGAAAGGTCTTGATACCAGGTCCAAGTTTTAGCAGAAACAAATTAAATGATCATACAGAGGCAATAAGGAATCTTTGTATGCTTTCAAATATACTGCGCCTTATTGGGCGCTATGTTACTCACGGACCGGTTTGCATTTGCTGGTTCAGTTGCAGCGGCAGGGAAAGGGTGTTGGGAATCAGCCGTCTTGTCCCTCGCTCACATCTCCTGTGAGCCTGTGAACGTCCGGGACCAAAGTGACGCGCGTTTCGCTCTGGGAGCTTGTTCACACTGGGAATGGTGTGTGGCTTCCAAGTAGCGGCGAGTTGTTATAGGCAGCTTCAATTGAATGATTGCTCCTAATCTTTGCTAGATGGACAATTTGATTGTTTTATGGTCATATTCAATTTATGGTCATATTCAATTAAAGCTGGTTGGTCAGTCTTTCATATTTAGCATTTTACTACCGTTTATTGTCGGAGTTATGTATAGGCCGTTAGCGATAATATTTATGCCGACATTAAATATTAGATTAGTATGGAGAGTATTTCGAGGATAATTATCTCTGATTATTGTGTGGATAGTTGATCATCATTTCTCTTGGGTCCGTGTTATTCGGATTGTTGTTGGATGAAGAAGGTTTATCTTCAGAGTATTCTACTTTATAAAGGTTGAGTGGGATGGAAACATTGCATTTTTAATCTATCTTGTTTTAAATGCAAGGTTTGAACATTGGATCTTAAGTTGAGTGTTCTGGAGCTGAGGAATTAAGGTTGATGCTATTTAAGAGCTGCTGTGTTTGGAATACAGGGTCTTGGTAGATCTGCGACAAATGTTTGTTAACTTGTGGTTTGTCTTGATGACATTTTATTTACAGTTTGTTGTGTTTATTTATTTAATTGTTATTTTTTATTTTTTATGTTATTGTTTATTTATTGGTAACTTATATTGTTTATTTGTTTGTTTATCGTTAATTTATAATTATTGAGGAACACGAGCAGGGGTAATAGGATGATGAGAGTAGCTGGATATATTTAGTTATTTCGGTCCTTTGAGTTTATGGGAAATGAGTTTGTGTGATGACTGCTTCTGACCCACTTGGGTCTGGTATGATGGAGCGCATGGGATAGTGGATGTAGTTAGATGAAGACACCATCATTCACATATTCATTGAGGCCTTTGGGATGTAGTGAGCCTAATCTGTAGGCCCATTCACTTTCCTTCCTCAGGAGTGTCCTGGTCATATCTCCACCTCTTATTCATAGTGTGACCTTTTCAAGTCTGATCTGAAAACCTGTGGTAGAACTAGAATGTTTGTCTAGGAAGTGCTTTGCCACAGTTGTTAGATGCTTCATCTTTAGTTTATCGGTTGCCGCATTGCGGATGTTCCCCATATGTTCAAGGGCACGTACTTTCAGCATCCGTGTTGTCATCCCAACATATCTCATGTTGCATGTGCATATTATGCAGTAAACCACATTTGTGCTCTTGCAGTTGAAATAGTTTTTAATCTTTATCACTGCTCCATGTTTGTCCTTTAGTTCTTTGAGGAGTGAGATGTGGTTGCAAACTTTGCAGTTGCCACAGGGAAAGCTTCCTGTGATTAATGGTTCCTTTTGAGTTCCAGAGGTGAAATGGCTGTGCACCAGCTTGTCCTTTAAGTTCGGTGCTCGTCTCCAGCTCATCTCTATATCAGGTTTGAGGAGATCTGTAAGGTCTGGATCAGACAAAACTATTGGCCAGTGCTTCTAGAGTATTTGTTTGATCTCCCACCATTGGTAGCAAAAAATCCCTATGAAGCAGACTGTGTTGGTTTCATTCTCTTCTGGTTTATTGCTTTGAAAGATAAGGTCATCTCTTTTCTTGTGGGATATGGCTAACTTGGCTTTCTTAATGCATCTTGAGCTACAGTATAGCCCCTTTCTTTAAGTCTCGTTGTTAGTTCTTTGCTCGGTACTTATGTAATATCTGGGCTCCCGTTTTTCTTATGAGACCGCAGCCGCTCGCCACGCTTCGGGCACGGTGGCTCGCTGTGCTCGCCACACTATATAAAATCAACTCCATGCGTAGTTGGATAGTAGTGGTATGAAAAAATGGGGTGCATTTAACATCGGAGCCCAGATAATACATAAGTACCCTTTGCTCCTTGACTCGTATATTGTATCCTCCAAGCAATTTCTTCTAAGTCTTCGAAATTCCCCCTTCTGGATGTTGGTCTTGGTAGGGAAGAAGTGGGGGCTGCTGTGATGTAAGAGACTATTTGTAGCCGTTTTTTTCTATAGATCTCTGTGGTCAGAGAGTTGTCATGTGCTCTATAGATTCTGAGGTACAAGAATGAGATGCTGGTTGGGCTGCTTTCATAGGTGAATTTAAGGTTGATGTAGTTTGTGTTGAGATCCTCAATGTATTGATCCAACTCTGTCTGTGTTCCATCCCAGATGATCAGAATATCATCAATGTAGCGTGTACAAAACATTACATGCTCATTGAGAGATTCTCGTTTCTCATGGAAGACTATCTCATTTACCCACCAACTCCGAAAGAGGTTGGCGTACGTGGGGGCACATGTCGCCCCCATCACGGTCCCTCTTATCTGAGTGTAGAAGTGGTTGTCGAAGGTAAAATAATTCTTCCTAAGTACTATCTCCAGTTGACTGATCAGGAATTCTTCGAAGTCTCCCATTTGTCTCATGCCCAAGAAATACTTTGTGGCCTGTATCCCTAGGTCATGGCGAATGCTTGTGTAGAGATATTCTACGTCCAAGCTCACCAGAAGGGAGGTATCACTCAATTCAATGTCGTGAATTTTCTTTAATACGTCCTTAGTATCTCTTGTATAAGAGGGTAATTGTAGTACAAAGTCTCTCAAGTGTGTGTCTAGAAAGATACTGGCCTTCTCCCCAGCAGACTTCCATTGCCCGAGACTATGGGTCTGCCTGGAGGGTCATCAAGATTTTTGTGCACCTTCGGCAACATATAGAAGGTAGGTGTCCTGGGATTACTGACAGAGAGGAAATCAAATACTGGCTTGGTAATTACCCCAGTCCTGTCAGCTTCATTAACAATCCCCATGTAAGTTGTAAAGTATTTCTGTGTGGGGTCAAATACAGTGGCGGAGATACCGTAAGGCAGCCCCCGCTGCTGCTTGGGGGAGCGGGGGCTGCGTGGGCGCCGGGTGCTGGACAAGTGAGTGTGACAGACAGAGAGTCTGTCACACTACACTCAGTGGGGGCAGGGGGCGCCGGGTGCCGGACAAGTGAGTGTCTGGCACACTACACACAGTATGCGGCTGCTTGTGCCATGGCCGTCCGCCCACCGCCGCCTGCCGCTGCCTGAGCTCTCGCTTATCACAGGCGAGTCAGCGCGGGCGCGGCCATGACAGTGGCAGCACACAGTGGCGTAACTCCTTGCCAGATAAAGTTCCCCGCTAGCAGCAGCGGCATTTCTCCCTAATGTCACAGCTGCCGGCTCTTAGAGCCATGCTGGACTGCTGCGGCGGCGATGAATCTGAGTGTGAAGCAGCAGCCTGCAGGGTCCCAGCCGTGGCTGCTAGCACGGGACTTCTTCCACTCCCTTGTCTGCCCGCCCCATTGCCCGTCGGTGCCCGCCGTACCTGCATCTCCCACCTGCTGTAAGGTTAGAGAATATTTAGCAGCATCAAATTTTTATGGTATTTTTTTATGATTTATGTGTATTTTTTTTTTTTTCGTGTATGATACAGTGGTGTAGGGGGGCTGGGGAGGGGGGCGCAACAAACATTTTTGGCAGGGGGGAGCCAAATTTGTAGTTACGCCACTGGTCAAATAGGCTTTTAAGGTAACATTCTGGATCATATAATTGTCTCCGCCTCCTTCAGGTATTTCTCTTTAGGCCATATTACAATATTACCGCCTTTCTCCGACGGATTTATCAGAATATCTTCCATGTTTTAAATGTATTTTATGGCTTTCGTTTTGCTGTGTTAGGTTCCCTTTAGGTCTGTGTTTACATTTCTTAAGGTGAAGTCTATCCAGATCTCGTGAGACCATGTTGATGAAGATCTTAACTTCCGGGCGGTTCTGTATTACAAATGACACACAGATTGTTCTAGGCAGAAATTTTATTGTGAAAAAAATGTATTTTAAAATTACTCTTATATATATGAGTAATTTTAAAATATATACCTGTACCTCAAATAGTTATATCGGACACACTGCTTGAAATACGGATTATGATTTTTGAATTATTTTTGTGAAAGCGATATCACATAAGGTGTTTGATTCGCTTGAGTGATTGATTAATTTGTTAACAAGACACATCTCTTGTTCTGACTGAGTGTCGGAATCTGTCTTGAGAAAGTTTCTATTTAACCAAGGAAACGAAACGCGTTGACGTCACTGTTACTTGGCGTTGGGTCTCCCGCTGTTCTCCACGCTGCAGCTGCATCCACCACTCCTGGTGCTCTATCCGGGCCTCTGTCGAGCAGAGACTTGATCAGCTGTACCTCTGGACAGTCCTGCCGCACGTGGAGAAGCACAGGCTTCTGACACCTGTTGGAGGTTCCCAACACGGGGCAATCAACAGCCGCCTTCCACGGAACGATCAGCGGTCCAGTAATCGGCACTTGCCGCCAACAAAGGAGTGAGATACTCAAACGTGAGATACTCAAACGACCGCTTGTTTGTACATACCACAGCTAACTCACCAGTGGGGAATTTAAGGGAGCAAAAGGAGAGAAAAGAGCCCCAATATATTGCTTCATACTAACCTTGCTCTTGCACTAACCTTTATTACGGCTGAACATTCTCAATTGCGTACTGTTGAGTGTACCCACCCGTGGGCTGCCTGGCGCTTGGGCAGACCCACCCATTCTTCTTTTTTGTGCATTCTCAATTGCGTGTTTGCTTACATACTAAAAGACTGCCGCTTATTGTGCACACCCTCCTGCCCATTAACTCACTATACTGTGGACTCTCGTGATTTTGAAGTACTAACAGTCTGTGGTTACTCCTACTAATCACCACATGCAAGCTTTTCTGTGTATTGGATACAAACAACTCTGCCTTATATAAATCGTGGAGACCCAAAAACGTCCATTGCTACATCTATTCAGTTTTATCTAATTTTCATATATATACTTTATTTATCCTATGATTATTTATGAATATATTTTTTATTTTTACTATTTTCATGATTGTTTACTTTGTGTCTTGTACATTTATCTCATTGTGATTTTATGCTATAATTTTAGAATATAAAATTGATACTATATTCAAACAGTGTGTCTGACTTCATTCTGTACTAAAAGTGTTATTCGGAGTACAAATTGTTATACCGAGAAGCACAATACGCACCATTGTGGCTTCTTTCTTCTGTGTGATCTATTGTGGGTAACGGCATACCCACAGGTGATATATGCAGCAGCGGGTATTTGAATTTATATGTAAATACTAACCATCTATTATAAATAACCAGTCAGTTGTCCCCTTCCCTGGCTGCCGCCCGGTCATCAGCAGGCGGCGGGCGGGCGGTGGCCGCCCCATCCCCCGCCAGCTAGTCATCCCAGGCCGCAATCCACTGCCCCCCGCCCCCCGGTGCACTGGACACCAGGACACAGTCACACAGCAATGCTTGATTCATTGTAAATCTCCAGCGGGTGGCGGAGCCGCCGCCCGCCCCCCCTCCCCCCCAGCTACTCTGCCTGTACTCAATTTATAATATATAATCAGTGTCTGTAGGCAGCTGTTGGTGGGTGGGGACTAGCTGTGTGCACACTGCCCAGTTTAAATGTTTGGCATTATGCTCCCTGCACATAGAAATGAATGGACAGCCAGTGATTGGCCTTGCACCGGCCCTGACAATAGATTACACAAATATCTTAATCCAGTTCTTCTGATGCACATATTTATTTACTGATAAGCAAATTATGCATAACCTCCCCCTATAATACTGTCGGTCATTGCGTCAGTTCTAGTTATGAGTCTTTTTCAAAAATGTATTTGATGTTGTCAAATAACAGATGTAGATAAGTGTAATTTTTCTAGATCCATAAAAAAAATGAAAAAAATTCTGAATTAAACTGTGTTTCAATTAATTTAATGTAAAATGGTTGCCTTTGGAATATACTTTTACATTTACATGCTTTATGGCAGATCATGGCAACCCAGAAAATTACACTGCACTGTAATATGCCAAATTAACCTGCAATATTTATCTCTGAAATGTTCGGTATTCTTTACTATAATATTATTAAACCTAATATTGTTGCCTACATCTCAGTGAATTAAATTTAATTTAATCGTTGAAAGACTACGTATGTTGCACAGCTCAAAAGGTAATCATGTGTAATATAAAATCTTCTGCACAGTCTTGTACCTTTTCCAGATCTCTACCTCAAGATGTAATTTAGTCTAAATTTAAATACAGTATTATATGCAAATGAGTTTCCTGCTTAATCTATATTCTTGCCTCACAAAGCTATCTCCTGGAATTTGGGATGTCAAGAGACAAATAATTATTTCCTGAGGTAAAATACAATTAGATGTGAGGAGCACATTATGTAAATCTGCATCCATCTAGTACATAGTGTGGCCCTGGGGAGGTGGGCAGGGCCGGCACTTCCATTAGGGCACCAGGATCTAGAGGGGGCACCACTGAGCCTGCCTATTAGGCACAATTAGAGATATCTATGAGGAAGACATAGAGGGTAAGCATAAAAGCAAGTGCACCCCCAATTTGTCCCGGAAGGAATGACTGTGTCTGCAGGAGCTGGGTAAGGATCAAAGCATCATGATCCACCCCACTGACAAAGGTGGGGGGATCGTGATACAGGACATTGATACATATCGTACAGAATTATTGAGCCAATTAGCTGATCCTAAAGTTTAGATCCAATTACCAGGGGATCCAACCACTGCTAACAATAATGAACAGCTGCTGCTGCGGGCAGGGAATCCACGTCATATGCAAATGACATGGCTCATGCTGTCACCTCAGCACAGGTCCGCCACCGGAGGCGGTGCTGAGCTGACGGACAATCGGTCCACATGGCCATCGGCCCTTCTGGCATTTGCCAGATGGCCGGTCCGGCCCAGCATTCAGGTGCATGGAAAGGAGGGGTAATACTGAGTTAGGAAGAAATACATGGTTTCCCTCAGCTCACTGAATGTTATTAGTAACCAGTCTAGAACACTACATGATAATAGATTTTAGAGATATTGGTTACATATATTTGTGCAAATGTATGTGTAAGCTCCCAAGTGGTGTGTTGTGAGAGGCAGAAAGGAGACTGCATTAGGAGAAGATGCAAGTCCTTATATGACTCATGGAGTATTATGGGGTAGCTCTTAGTTTAGATAAATTTAAGTAAGGAGCCATTATCATGTGGCTCCTTGCTGGTTAATCGTAAACTCAATTCAGGGTAACGGCGGTGTGGGGTGCGGTGCCCCTGAACTGGTGGAGCTGAGTGGCTCTAGCACAGCACACCAATAAATTGTTTAACATAAACATCCATTCACAGACTGTGGGGGAACACCCACATTATTTGATGGTCGTCAACCATCGAATGATGTGGAAGGCACACGCACATCAGCTGACACCCGGAGATGTCAGTTTCCCACCCCCGGCACCCACCTCACTGGGCAATTTCCTTGGACTATCTGCAGCTTTTGGTACATGCACCCAGCGAACAATCTGTTTGCCATGACCGCACACACCCGGCGTATGCACATGTGCAGAAATGCGGCTGTGCATGCGCATACGCATACTCCTTGTGCAGAAGTACGGTCCTTGCAAATGGACCAGAATAACCCACTTGGTAACAAAGAGTAACAAATAGTGAAAACATTAAAAACCTGCTGAGCCTGCCCAGGACATTGCACCAAACCTAGTGTTACAATAATAGAAACTCAAATGTAGTTATACCACTGTACAAAGTATTGGTTACACCACATCTAGAATATGAAGTACAATTCTGGGACCCACAGGCGTAACTAGATATTCGTAGGCCCCATAGCAAAAGTTTGTAAGGGCCCCTTATTTAGCAACTGATGGTGATAAATGTATGGAAAATATAGTTACTTAGACAGTAAAGATGGGCCCCCTTCCGCTCTGGGCCCCATAGCAGCTGCACCCCTTGCACCTATGGTAGTTACGCCCTTGTCCTGCACTATACAAAGGACATCATAGAACTGGAAAAAGTACAAAAAAGAGCAACAAAGCTAATAAAGGGAATGGAGAAATTGAACTATGAAGAAAAATGTAACCATTTGGGATTGTTTAAGCTAGAAAAGAGACGTTTAAAGAGGAACATGCTTAACATGTACAAATATATCAGGGGCCAATAAAAGGAACTGTCAGACGCCCTTTTTGCTGTAAGGAAGGACTCAAGGACACAATGACATGAGTTTAGATTAGAGGAAAGATTTCGTTCCCTTAGAAGAATTAATTTTTTTACCGTAAGTGCAGCCAAACTATGGAACTCTATTCCTGGAGAGGTGGTGTCGGCAGACACAATAAATACATTTAAAATAAGGTTGGACAAACATCTATTGGTTAAAAACATCCATGGGTACAAGCAATAATCATAATCTGTCCTTAAATATATCAGTATACACTACGTATAACAAGGAATGAAGCTAATACACCAAGGTTGAACTGGATGGACGTGAGTCTTTATTTAGCCTTAAATACTACAGTATGTATCTATATGTAACTATGTAACATTACGTTAAATGCACAGCTGATTTACACTTGATAAAATGTATTTGGCAACATTTTAGACACATTAAAAATGTTTATTTATTTAAACATGTTATGATTTGTCTTTCCTTTACTTTGTTAACTGTACTTTGCAGAAAATATTCTTTATGTTTGCGGCAAGGAAAGGATTTTTTTTTTACTGGGCTTTGTTTATATTATGACATGTTCTTTTTAAAATGAATTCCTCTAATTACACTGTGTAAAACATAATTATAAGTGAATACAATGAGAATACTAACAGTATATTCAATGGGAGATTCCCCTTTTATTTTGCATTACGTGCTCCCACTTCAGTTTACTAAATACACAAATACATTTAAAGCACATACAGTATAAAACTATTACATAATACAAAAATCACGCAGAACTATTGTTTGATAATTAAATTGTGCAAAAAACATGGGCCCTGCACAGCCACAATACAGTACTTAGAGTTTGTGACCAGTAAAACAGTGATGTGAAGGGAATTCCAGACCATTTAGGTCATTTAGGTGCGGTAGCACCTGTGACCATCGTCACATAGGGCCTTATTCTAGTACACTCTTTCTGACAAAATCCTTTTTAGATGGACAAAACCATGTGCACTGGGGGGGCAGATGTAACTTGTGCAGAGAGAATTAGATTTGTGTGAGTTATTTTGTTTCTGTGCAGGGAAAATACTGGCTGATTTATTTTTACACTGCAATATAGATCTCACTTTGAAGTAAAACTCCACCCAAATATAACTCTCTCTGCACAAGTTACATCTGCCCCACCTGCAGTGCACATGGTTTTGTCCATCTAAGAAGGATTTTGTAAGAAAGAGTGAACTAGAATAAGGCCCATAGTACTGATTTTCGGTACTTTGAGCCTGCGCAGGACATGTTATGGGGCAGCAATGGCCTCCATATGTGTAAACGGAAACATGTTTCCACTGCTTAGGGGAGGGAAAAGGTATCTACTTTACAGTGATTTCCTGGCCTCTGCGATGGGTAACTAGTGCAGCACATTTTAGGAAACAGGTTGGATCACTACTGTAAGCAGGAGGCGTCTGCTTATACTAGGCGCCTTCTACTGCATTACCATACCAAGGCAGCAGCAGTGATAGCTTCTGCGACAGCACCAGAATGGACCACAATATGACTAGTAGAGTCTACTAGGGAATATGAAACTGTAATGTTTTTACCATTGGAATTAACAAGATACAACTTTTCCTACTTGTAATGAGTAATAACAAAATAAAAAACTTTTGTGATGATAAACTTTATTTGAAAAATATTTGTTTTTACTTTATTCTCTCACGTCTCTGTCTTCGTAAAATAGTCTATTATAGTGATGGGTACAGTTGACAATATTCATTGATAACAGCGCAGGAACTGTTCCAGATTCTGATTCACTCGTTCCATTTGTCTGTTAGATTGTGGATGATACACAGAAGAGAGACTCAAAGAGCCTTGCAAAAGGACCTCCAGAATTCCACCACAAATTGCATACCTCCATCAGACACAATATCATAAGGTAATCCGTGGAGATGGAAGATCTGCTGAATGACAATGGAAGCCAACCTTTTAGCTTTATCTGACTAGACAATCCCAGCCAGAACTGACTCTGGAGAGCTGGATCATTCTAGATGGAATGATTGGCATACCTGTGAAATTCAGTCTTGTATATCTCTACATTTCTGCGACCTGGTTTGAGTGACCTTAAATGGGCTTCAGCTGATGCAGCCTTGTCTGGGTTGTCATAGAGTCTAACAAATGCTTGAAAAAAGGCACCTACCGACCTAAGGGTTGGACTATCTGACTTAAGACCAAAGGCCCAGATTTGGGGATCGCCTTGCAAAAGACACACAACCCAGAAGACAGGGGTCTAAGGTGAAAGTATAGTTTACTGCTCTCTTTAAAATCCAAACATTTACTACCGTCCCCTGAAAATCTGGCAAGTTAAGTTTAGGCTCTTTAACCATTAAAAGCAAGGAACCCTTTCTCTCAACTTCCTCCTGGGAATCAACCCATAAGGGCAGCTCCTGTAATTGGTGAGACAGTTGGTGAATCTGCTCAGAGAGTTTTTGATCTGAATTTTGCTGACTGGGCTTTATCCTTTGTGGGCTTCCATTAGAGGCTGGGCAAGGCAAATAAGGAACACCAGGACAGGGGAACCCAGGAATAAAGAATACAGAACCCAAAACTATACAAAATATAAATATCAATAAAGAGCAACTAAGGATATTAAACTGAATAAGCAACTTAATAGCTTCTAGCACTAAATACTAAGAGAAGGCACAACTAGTAGAAGCGAATATTAGCTAGAAGTGACAGAGTAGTGGATTTATAGGGAAAATCCCTGGAGATACAGCTAACCAGCTAAACACAGTGCAGATGAGTGCAATCCATGAGCCAGATAGCTGTTACATCCCAATGGCAGACACACAGCACCTGTAAGCATATACTTTAGCCCCAGCTGCTTAGTCCCGGTATCCTGGTAACCTAGCAGAGGACTGATGTTGTAATCCATCTACAGCACTGGCCCGGAAGCTTCCCCTGCCTTTGTAGCCTGAATGCTGCAGACTGGTTGCCAGCAACCACCTCGAAGAGCACCAAGGGCGGATCCAGGATAAAATGACAGGGGGGGCACCATGATAAAAGATGGCTTAGGGGGTGGAGGGGCGTGTTAGTGGTGCCAGTGTACATGCTAAGAAAGTGGCAGAGAGAGGGTGGGAATAGGATTAAAAATAGACCCTGGCATTTAAAATACGCAGGCCCACCATGGAGACAAAAGTGAAGGATGTAGTTTTGTGCGCGCCGAAGGCGCGCTCCAGAAATGGGGGTGTGTCCACTCAACAGGTGGCATGTCCTTGAGTGTAGTGTACAACACCATATACAACTTCTACACATTATGCAACAAAATACTAGACCCCATTATACTTGCCCCTTACACATGATGCCAAATGGAATGAGCTAAAATTCACATAATGCCACATGGATTGTGTCAAAATTCACATAATGCCACATGGATTGAGCCAAAATTCACATAATGCCACACAGATTAAGCCAAAATTCACAATAAGCTTCATAAACAGGGACTTTGTCCACCAAAGGCGCGCATTAAACATTTACACCATAATGTCCATTACACGTTAAGTTACACACCATTATGTCCATTATGTATTATGCCAAACACCATAATGCCTATTAAAAATTATGCTACATAAGTGCTGCTTATCTACATGCTCATTGCCAAGGATTCCATGCTCATTGCCAGAGGTTCCATGCTCGTTGCCATGTGGGATTACATGCTCATTGCCAAGGGGGAATACATGCTCACGGAAAATGGTGGACAGCTGCTGCCAGGCAGAAGCGACAGCCACTGACAGTGGCAGAACCTGGCTGTATTCAGAGCACTGCAGGTCCCGGCTATTTGAAATAATACCCCTTTCACACCAGAAAATGCATTCCCAGGTTGGCCCCTTTTACACCAGCCTAGTCCCTGCATTTTCTGGTGTGAGGGGGGGAGAAAACCACCCCTCCCCCCTTTAACCAGTTATCTCATTTAACCAGCTATATCTTCGGAACCAACTGACCCATTTACATGAGACAAGTATCATATTGAAGAACTTTTGAGTGGGCTTTGAACGATTTTGGTCCAGTAATCTGCCCTAAAAGAACATGAACAGCCATGAAATTACCGTAAAAAAAAAAAAAAATCAGTTTACACGCAATATCTCTGGAACCGATTGACCGATATGGACCAGCCTGGTATCATATTGAAAGCCCAGCGATTTGGAATTGAATGAGATCAACCGCATCACCTTCTGTGATGCCAGGGCGGGAACTGGCAGCCGTCGGACCTGGGTGGGGGTCGGAATATATCCTATGGGGCAAAAACGTTAGAGCTTTGCCAGGCGATATCTCCGGTTCCCGGGGGGGGCTAGTCCTCAGCTACAAAATGAATTGACAGGGGGGCACGTGCCTGGGTGCCCCCCCTGAATCCGCCACTGAAGAGCGCTGAGGCATGGCAGCTTCCCAAACCCCGGATGAGGCGGCAGCACCACGGACCCCAGGATTCACGTCACCACCACCGGTAACACTAAGGAGTGTTTACTGTAAATGCTAGCTGTGCTGAGATTTGGAATAGTTTATAAGTAGCTATTAACCCCTTCACTGGTAATCCTGAAAAATCTCGGGATTACCAGTGTTTAGCACCGGGCAGCGCTGCTGAGTTCATCGCTGAACTCAGCTGGCTTCAGCGCTGCCCGGCTTCTTCTCCTCTGCTGTGCCTCCGCCTCACCCTGTCCCCCGGCTGTTCTATTACAGCCTGCGGCGCTGGCTTATGACAAACCGGATTGCCGCATGCAGGGACCAGGTTCCACTGAACCGTCCAACAGCCACTGCCTGGTCCTGCGCCCCGCTGATGCTAATTAGGAGACTTCTGTTTTACAAACACATTCAGACACAGAAGCACATGATCATTGTAGCTTAGTGGCCACCTTGGCATAGGGCATTCCTGGTCCCCTCCATGATACCCCTGTACTGTCAGGCTATCACAGCTGTCGTCGCTTTTTCTGAACATGTACTAGGCACAACAGTGGAATAATATTATGGGCCCGATGCATCAAGCTTAAAAAATGATAAAATGGAGTGATAAACAACCAGCCAATCAGCTACTATCTGTCATTTTTCAAATCCAGCCTGTGGCATGACAGTTTAGAGCCGATTGTCTGGTTGTTTATCCTTCTACATTTTATCACTTTTTGAAGCTTGATACATCTGGCCATATGTCTTATGTTTTATGTGGAATTTACATTGCATGCATAATGTTTGAAATAACCTTTTAGAAATCAAAGATGTTCGCTAAAAATTAAATAATGTCACATTTGGCTCTGTCTAGTAAACTTAGAAGCAGCTATTTTACCCTTACTAAGACAGTTACCAGGCTTTGTAGCCCTGGACTAATAACTTCTACAGAATCGCCCTTTAGATTTATGGGAATAATTTCCACATTTTGTACGCTATATAATTTTATACTGTCTAGAGTCTCAGTGATTGATATGTGCAGCCATCTGACTACATCTGCCAGAAAGCTGAAACATTTATGTAAGCGCCTTAAATCAACTACAGTACTTATCATACAGTATATAAAAAGGGTTTTATTGTTGCATGGCAATATTAAATATTTCATTCAGACTGTAGTCAGTTCATAAGAATTGTTAGATGGAAAACATTCTCTTCATATATTAGTATTGCCGCAGAATCAGTTGGGAAGCTGATTTAACTTTCAAGTTGAAAATAAAAAGTTGGTATGGAGGAAAAACTATAATCATCACAGTCAGCAGTGCTGACAACACTTAACAACCATTGTTTTCTGTTTTAGTGACATTTACTTGCTTTACTGTATTTCACTAAATAGCGCCTCATATTCCTCATGCAGAGTCAATTATATAGTACTGCAAGTAGAGTGGATTCATATTATGTGCTTTTTCTTACCCTTGTACTGTAGCCTTATATACTGTGCTTTATATTTATCTCCAAAGCCAAGGACAGGGATTTGTATAATAATAATAATGCATAATGGATGAACTGACTAAAGGCCACATCCTCTAGTCAGATTTGGCTGGTTTTCTTCAGATTCAGATGGATCTGACAGACTGATCTGAAGAAAAAAGCAAAACTGAGCTCCCTCAGATCAGATGTGCGGCTGAGTCTCAGATCATCTAACAAAAAATCTTGGTGCTGCACCAAAGATCCATCTGATCTGAAGCTGTCAGGTGTTTAACATAGGTTTAATCAGATGAATCTGAGGTGAATAGCGTGTAAAGGCCCCCATACATTAGTCCGACTTGTCCTATGGACAAGTCAGACCTGATTTCCCTGGCAGCTCCCTGGGAGGGGTCACTCATGCTTGGGCACTTGATGTGCAAAGTTTTGCATATGATAAATCACATGAGATTTATCATACTCCCGGGGAGCTGCAGGGCGAGAGACAGGCAGGGGGAGAGCCGGGCAGGGTTAGCGGGCATTGGACACTGGGGAGCTGCAGGGGGAGAGCCGGGCAGGGTCAGCTGACAAATAGGAAGCGGGCGGGGGATGCCGGTAAACCAGGCAGGGGGAGAGGCTGGCAGGGGTAGTGAGGTAGCGACGGGGTGAGCTGGGTAGGAAGATCAGCGAGTTGCAAGTGAAAAAAAGCCCAATGCAAATGAATGGGCAGCCATCATTGGCTGAGAGCTCTCTCAGCCAATCAGCAATTGGCTGAGAGAGCTCTCAGCCAATCACTGTCTGCCAATATGTTTGTATTGTTTTTTTTTCCCTTGCAGGCTTGCAGCTCCCTGCTCCTCCTGCCCAGCTCACCCGTTCCCCTCGCCAGTTCACCAGTGTCTTCCGCCCACAACCTCTGCGTTCTCCACCCGCTGACCCTGCCCAGCTCCCACCCTGCCCGGAGGCTGCACATAAGATTTAGGAAGTGCCTTTTGGGGTCTTATTTGTTCTGATGGGGGGAGTTGTTGAACCATGGGGATTACAATTATGCAAAGTCATGTTTTTGAGTGTATGGGATTAAACCTATTCATTTGATTTTAGATTTCAGGTATTTCTGAAATACTATTTGATATTGCGGCTGGTAAATAATACCTTTTTAAATTTGAGTGCTAATATTTTGTTGGTGACCTGGATAGAGGGATATAGTCTTTTTATTAAATGTGAATGCTATTAATTTTATGCTGGGGCTATTTGGTGGAACATTAGACATATAGTAAATATAAACACTACTGTCAGGGTTGTGCTAACCTTTAGCAATGGAGGTGGAGGTAAATGATTAACAGCAGTGCCCCAACATGTTTTTTTTTTTATTTGTATTGAAGCATATGCACCCCAACATGTTTTAATGTGAAAAACAGAAATGCAAATGAAAAGTAACACCATCTGAAAATAATGAACAAATAAATGTGTGGATAAATAGGGTTCTAAGATGCACTTCCCATTGGTGCAGTCATATCCAAGAGTAGCGAGTAGGTACTCCCATTGATATGCGCACTCAGACTATGGGCCTGAATCAGAGGTTGAGGTGCTGCTGATGTCAGACTTAGGTCTAAATCACACCTTGCAGGGGTCCCACTGTTGCAATTGCAGATGCACGGACTGAAAACTGTATTGAACATGTAGTGTGACAGGCCTGTGACAGGGACGTGGCTTAGCACATGGATGGAGATGGTCCGTTTAATGGGCGTTTTATAGAATAGTTGCAGGTGTGTTGGTAAAAGTTATTGCATACACAGATATAGTAGGCCATACTTGCATGGAGAATCCATAGGGCAGTTGCAAGTTTCTATAGTGTTCCACTCACCTGAAAACTGTGAAGCGTTCCCTGAAAACTCACCTCTTCAGGCAAGCCTATCATATTTAAATTCCATACTCATAACCCTCTGAGGCACTTATGTATTATATAGCTTCCCTTCTGGACCTACAAGCTATGCTATTACTGGTGCCTGTCCTTGTGTTTCCCTCATATATCCCTATAGATTGTAAGCTTGTAGCAGGGCTCTCCTACCTCCAAGTCTGTCTGTTGTTACCCAGTTTGTTTTATCACTGTCTACTATTGTAAAGCGCAACAGAATCTGCTTGTGGTGCTTTTAAAGATGTGCCAACTGTTATTACAGTACAGACACTGAAAGTGGGCATCATATTTCTTGCATATTCAGAATCATGGATGAACACCAAGGGAAGGACTTTGTAGTTGCATTTGTATAAAACTGCAGACAGGCGACAGCTGTTAAACATGCCACTCCTTCTTCTGCGTCCACCTCTGAACCAGGTACAAAGCAAAGTAAGAATTGTGTGCCCTTGATAAATGAACTCTAGTACGTCTGTAGAAAGCACATTAGTCATACTTGCTTACCCTCCAGGGACAGCCGGGAGGTTCTAAAAAATCAGGTGGCTCTCCCGGCCTCCTGGAAAGGAGGGCAGGTCCCCCGCATCTTGCCTGGTCCTTAGCCGTCAATGCCAATTCCAGAAATCACAGTGCTTTGGTGGGGGGAGCTAAGAGGACAAAAATTGCATCTTTTCATGCCCTCTCTTAATATGCCCGCAAATTGTGGTATTTGTTTTGAATGGTGGCAAGGATTGATGAGATCATAGTCCATCTCGTATCCGGGATTCTCCTGGAGAGGAGCATCGAAAATTAGGTAAATATTACTGACTATAATTCAAATTCACTCTGCACCATGCGTTATGATTCAACTACATCTATTTTGTAAGCAGCTGAAGGTCGAGAGAGAACTAAAAATGTTTTTAATCTAATTCCAAATACTTGTGATTACTCTGTGTATAGTTATGAACTATGCCAACTTATCACAGAGCCTCTGGCACCAAATCTGTGAATCTGAGGACAGCAGGGGTTTGTCCATCAGCTTCTTCCGTCCTATTGCCTGCAGAGAAGATAGCAGATAAGGTTATACATAAAATACCTTCGCTGAAACTAGTTATATATAATTGTAAAAAATAGAACTGCACAATAACAGGAATAGATTTGATCAATAATATGACATTTATTTATATTTGCCTCTAATGGATGGCACAATATCCCAAAATCACATCAGACATCTACATAAAACAAATAAAAGAAAAAAACACAACCGGTTGTGACTACATATGATATAACACTTAAAAAGACATACTTATTAAGAAATAAATGTTAATTAAGCATGCATTTTCCCTACGGCTGGTGGTTAGTCAAAGTTGGTTTTGCTTAACTGTAGCAGCTGGTTAGTAAACAGTTACCGCATGCAGACAGACACTTACTTTAAAAGTTCTGTCTCGCATGCATGTAGCGAGTACTTTTAAACAGCCGTTACTGCATACGTTCCCCATGTGGTTTAATGGTATGACACTTACTTTCTAATTCTATCACAAGTGCCCATAGCAGGTTCTTTTTAAACAGGTAAAAGGTTTAATTCCACACGATAAAATACATGAAGCTGTACAAACACACAGGAGGTCAGAGGCAGGGAGCGGAAACCACAGTGGAGTGTAGATGGACCAGCGGCAGGCGCTGCAGATGCAGCCGCTGAAAACACTTGTCTGCTTTTTTATTTATTTATTATTATTTTATTCTTCTTGGTTCCTTTTACAGGCGGTCATTCCGGCACATGACTATTCTAAGCCAATACCTGTAGCCTGGCTTTAATGCTCTATGGGCCTAGTTCATTATTAACAGCTTGTTTCATAATAAAAACACATAGTAACGATCCAATCAAGGCTCACAATATAAATGGATACATATTACATCACATAGTAATTAATATAAAAAAACAAAATCACAATAATATATGTCACAGATATTGTACATAAACAATTATAGAAATATATAGAAAAGCAGCCATATATCTTTCACTACTCATGATAGCATTTAAAGCCAGTCGCGGGGGAAAAAAAGAGATAAAATATGATTAGTTACGGAACAGTATACATCTATAAGAACCACTTATACTCTAAGTCTAAATTTAGACCCCTAGGTCAGAGCCGGTGCTAGGGTGTCCGGCGCCCTCCTGCAAACCATACATTTTGCGTCCGTTCACATTGCCATTGCAACAAGCTGCAGCCCAATTGTGTGAGCGTATGCAACATGCAATCTTATAGAGGATCTCGGGTGCATGTACATGTATGCATACACCATCTCCGTGCTGTGTCTGCAAAATGTTGCAGGCACTAAAGGTGCCCATACGCACTGCGAGAATCGCATACGTTATGTGCTAGATCGCATCGCACGGCATGCACGCAATGTGTGTGCGATGCATACTTTTTGTACTGTGCGAAATCCTGCAGGAGCGCACATCGCATCGCACACTGGTATTGCAGCGTGTATGGCCACCTTTAGGCACATAACCCAGCCCAATTTTTAAAAAGTGTCTAAATTAATATAAAAAAAATCTACAATTATTAAAAAACTAGTTATAAACATGTATAATAAAAGACTCACTGTTATTTTCCTGTTTAACTCTTGTGCAGTCCCTGCGTAGGCAGGACGCTGAGGACGCCATTACACCCCTCTCGTGACTGAGGGGGAAAGGAGGGGAGAGAACGAGGAGATGGAAGAAGAGGAGAGGAGATAGAGGGGGTGGAGTGTTGAGGACTGGCACAACCTCCCGCCACCCATCAGACTTTCTGATTCCCTTACCTCCTTCAAGCGCTCCCTCAAAACCCACTTCTTCACTGCACTGGCACAGCACACTGAGAAGAGGGAAGGAAGGGCGGCGCTGCTGCCTGTTCGTCATTTGTTTGACAGGCGCAGGGAGCAATGGGTAGGGGGCGGATCCGGACATGACATGTCATCCAGGCATTCACAGACAGCACTTCATGCCTCAGCGCAAGTGTCCGTGAGGAAGAGGGGGCAGGTCGCAGGAGGAGGACAGTGTGTGTGTGCGGTGCAGGGAGCAGCTCTTTATACTGCCGCCCGCCCGCTGTCAAACAGGCACTGCGAGCGGCGTGCAGGAGGCAGTGACAGTGAGGGCTGAGGCAGCTTTAGCAGAGCAGGGAGAGAGACAGCGCCTTTTCAGCATGGCGCCTCCCTGCTTTGCAGGAGCTGCTGAGTGGATAGCGCCGGCCCTGCCCTAGGTGTTAACGTCTTAAGGTCAAAAATGGTCCTCATTTTTAATCTAGCGAGGTCACTTTCCGCATTGCGGGCTCTCCAATTCTTATTGCATAATTTAATACCGCAAAAAGACTTGAGATGTTTGACGTTGCAGGCATGCTTCTCTTTAAACTTCATCGAAATACTATGCAGTTCATACCCCTTTTTTATGTTGCGGGCATGTTCTGCCAGTCTTTCTTTCAGCATGCGACCAGTACGGCCCACATACTGATACCCACACTCTCATTCTAATAAGTACACTACATTTTTTGAACCGGTCTTTAATGGCATAAGATATATTTGTGACATTAGACTAATATTCAGTGATTTTCTTAGCGGTTATGCAAGATTTACACATAATGCACTATCCGCGGCGATAAAAACCTTTAGATGTTACACGTGATGGTCTCTTGTCAACTGGAATAGCACTTTTCACAAGTAAACTTTTTAAATGATCTGCCTTCCTATATACAAACCTGGGCTTTTGACCCAAGTGTGTTTTTAGGACGGGATCTTTAATCAAAATACCCCAGTGCTTTCTGATAATCTGTATATTTTCAGGATAGATCTAGTGCATGTTTGACTGGCTACCATAGTTTTACTGTCTACCTACTGTATCTGGCTGTTGCAATCACCAAGTGGGTGCTGTACAGCTCAGTAAAAATATGTTCACCATACCAGTGTCCTTCATCAGGATACATTTAGTGCATATCTGTATGTGTGCTATATATCTGTACTGTCACTATTTTACTTGTTCCCACCCTGACTGTTGCACAGCAATCCAAATCAAATTCCTAGTATACGCAAGTATACCTGGCCAATCGAGCTGATTCTGATTATAAGTTAACTGTGGGGAAGAAAGGGGTGTGTCATATATATTATAAGGTGACTGTGGGGGAGAAAGGGGTGTGGCATATATATTATAAGGTGACTGTGGTGGAGGGAGGGGGTGTCATATATATTATAAGGTGACTGTGGGGGGGGGGGGTATTATTTGCAAAATAAGGTAACTGTGGGGGTGGGTGTCATATATCTTATAAGGTGACTGTGGGGGAGGGAGGGGGTATTATTTACATTATAAGGTGACTGTTGGGGAGGGAGGGGGTATTATTTACATTATAAGGTGACTGTGGGGGAGAGAGAGGGTATTATTTACATTATAAGGTGACTGTTGGGGATGGAGGGGGTATAATTTACATTATAAGGTGACTGTTGGGGAGGGGGTATTATTTACATTATAAGGTGACTGTTGGGGAGGGAGGGGGTATAATTTACATTATAAGGTGTCTGTGGTGGAGGAAGGGGAGTTTTGTTTACATTTTATAAGGTGAATGCTTTGAGGGGGGTATTATTTATATTATAAAGTGATTGGAAATCTGGAAACCCCCTTTGCAAATCCTGCATTTGTCCCTGAGGCTACAGGGTATGGTGTTGCAAATAGGCTTTTGATTGTGAAAACTACGCTTACTGTTTCAAAAGGACATCTATCCACACTGCGGTAAATACAGTATATTTAGTTTGTCACTGCATGAAACAGTGTTGATTTCAAAATAATTTGTCCAAAAAATACTGTACTGTGTCTGTGTGTGAGTGAGTGAGTGAGTGAGTGAGGTGCACCCCAATGACCTGTCCATTTTATAAAAAAACAACCTAATTGCTGATGCACACTCCACAGTATTAAGCTATGCTATTGCATATTGAGCAATAATCGAGGTTATTGGCCTGAAATATTAGACCACCAACCAGCATGTACTGTAGGTGACCTTGACTCTCTGGTGGGTCCTTAATACTAAGTTTGAACCTTGAACTGAACCCCAAAAAAGCCAGCAAAAGCCAGACACATCAGGGCAGCCCACTAGTGAAAAACTAAAAGTGACTTAATAAGAAATAAACAAAAGCTAGGGGTTTAAAGGTGTTACATAAGCTAAGAAATGCTAGAAACTAAAGTAGAATATTAGTAAAATATAAATAGTGTTAAATTAATTACTTTATTACGTGCTAAATTACTAAATGAAGGTACTACCCAGTATCCAGTAACCAGGCATGGTCACCCTAACCCTAACCCTTCACAATTCTCTGGGAGATCACCATGTCATACTGCATAGTGTACCTGAACTAACCTGGCCCATCAATGCAGCAGACATCTTTAATTGGGGGGGGGGGGGCATTATTTCATTCATATTCAGGTTGGTTTGAGATGGAGATACTTCTACGTTTTTGGTACACCATCTAGGCTTCCCTGCGATGACACCATGCAATTCATAAATTGTGAGTAACAGGCCTTCATCTTTAGCCCTGTTTTTCATGAACTGGTTCACTAGACACCAGTCCTTGCTTTTTACAGTCAAATGGTTCTGCGGAATAGGCAGTCGATTCTACAAAGCACCTGGGACAGAACTGCTACAAAAATTGATCTGAAGTATTTGTGGCCCTCCTTAGTCCTTAGAGAGATATAGACTTTCTTCTCCTGCTCAACCCTCTGGTTTAGTTGAACCTGCACCCATTATTTCCAACGTGAAGCCTGAACTGATTAAGGACAACATGTAAGGTGATCTGCTGAATACTAGGTGGAGATAAAAGCTAGTCATGACAGATCCTCTGTCACAAACCTGAGTATTTGTTCTTCTGTTCATCAGTTTCTACATGGTATTTCAGTGTAATCTGCATGGAAAAAAACCAGTGTAGAAATATAGACTGCGCTATAAGTGCTGCATAAAATGAACCTAATTAGAGCCAGTCAAACTTAGAAGACAGTTAAACGTTTTTATTTTATTTAAAAAAAGAAACTTTGCACATATAATTACCGGCCGGTAAATAAGAACAAAAACATATATTAAAATTCAAATCATACATACATTGAGATATACCTAAAATATCAAATCTTGTTCATAGTATCTGCAATCAATTTATGAAAAATTAAAAATGTTTCTATCTCAAAACTTGAAAATTCCCTAAATTCAGTCAAGAATGTTACTGATCCATCCACCATTCATTAATAGATTAGTAGCAATTTAGTTGCAATTAGCAATTCGTAGGCCCCACAGCAAAAGTTTGTAAGGGCCCCCTATTTAGCAACTGATGGTGATAAATGTATGTAAAACATATAAATTGGACAGCAAAGATGGGCCTCCTTCAGCTCTGGGCCCCATAGCAGCTGCACCCCTTGCACCTATGGTACTTACGCCCTTGCTTCTTGGGTTAAAAGCCAGACAGGAATGCTCCTCCGGTCTCCAGTGGGGTGCTTTTAATCGTGGGCCCTGTGGTTGGTGTGTAGCTCACGCTAAAGTCCGTGGAGGTATTATTTGGATTATTGTCAGCCAGCAGTGCATATCTGTGGGCAGGTAAAGTATGAACTAAAGCGTTTCCCCACCTGTGTCTCTCTCGGCGGCTTTATCAAAGATCAAGTGGAGTCTGCCATTTGTCAGCTTCCATTAAGAAGCTGCTGGGTTTTCGCTGTGGGTGGGAAATTTTTACGGTGGTCATGTGATTCGTACTTCCTTAGATTTGCGTACCAGGTCTCATTCTCAGTGCTGTCATCATTTCACAGGAGTATTGCGTTCCATATGACATCATTCATTTACGTATAATTCCATTCCTTTATATACGCACACTTTAACCTTATTGTACTTTGTTTCAATTTAATTTATTTCAAAGGAAAGGACGTGTCATAATTTGGTTTATGTTCTTCGTGGACTATTTCTTATTCTTTGATCACATGAACCAAAACCCAGAGCTTGCTCTTATTTACTTTATAAATAGTTTATACTGTACATAATATTGCAAATACACCTTTTCTTCTTGGTGTCATGGATTATTGAATTCTCGGTACTTATGAGTTATCCGGGCGTCCGATTTTTAAATCGGGTCGGATTGGGACATCGCATCGCATGCGACCATCGGATGCGATGCGATGCGATGCGATGACCCGATTTTTCCATAGGAATCAATGTTAAAATGGACTGAGTCCATTTTAACATGGAATTCAATGGGAAAATCGGGTCCTTTTCATACCCCTACTATCCAAGTGGGCATGGAGTTGGATATAAACCTGTGGCGAGCGTAGCGAGCCACCGAGCCCGAAGCATGGCGAGCGTATCGAGCCCCGCGAGGGGACACGGAATACCGTCCCCTCGCGGGGCTCGCTTCGCTCGCCACGCTTCGGGCTCGGTGGCTCGCTACGCTCGCCACAGATTTATATCCATCTCCATGCCCACTTGGATAGTAGGGGTATGAAAAGGACCCCTTTTTCCCATTGAATTCCATGTTAAAATGGACTCAGTCCATTTTAACATTGATTCCTATGGAAAAATCGGGTCATCGCATCCGATGGTCGGATGCGATGCGATGCGATATCGCATCGCATCGCATCTGATTGTATGCCTTAACTTAAGGCATACAATCAAAAAATCGGGAGCCCGGATAACTCACAAGTACCGAATTCTCTAATGAATATTATAATACTAAAACGTCAGTGGTAAAAATAATTATTAATACATATTTAATAAATATTTAATAGCCAAAATCTTAGTGCTTTGTAATCTGCATGGATGCATTAAGCCTGCACTTAGGCTGCAATCATTGTTAGTAAACTTTTGCTCAGCACTCCCTCATTAGACATCTGAGAGACTCTAGGCCAGTGTTCTGACAGCTGTAACCCCATAGCTCCCTGCTAGCAGTGGTTCAGCATTGTCCATTTGAACTCTCAATGTAATCCTCTAATTTCGCTTTTGAGATTATAGTTACCACCCTGTTAGTCTGCCAATCAATGCAAGGCAGGGGGGATAAATATCCTGCTTTCAAACCCAGGAGTTGCCTTCAGCAACATTGCTACACTGTTCTGATACCTGGTACCCTGTATGGCAGAGTTGCCTACCTGACCCTCTGCTTCAGGGAGAAAATGTTCTGTTCCTGGACTTCCCTGGTAATATATGATTGCCATCACTCTGATCAACAATCCAAGGAATGGATTCAGGAGATCTCAGGTAGGACTAGACAGGTGAATGGCAAGGAACAGGACACTGATTGGTTATTCGAGATCTCTTCTGCAGGCTTGATTCACTAAGGTGCTTCAATCAGTCCTCAATGCTCAGAGGTACACAGGACTGTTTGGCAGCATGGAGCAGTCAGAGAAAAGCAGGTCTGAGTTGAACAGAATAACATCAGGAACTAGATAAGCTGGAGTACCCAGGTTCATGAAAGGTGTAACAGGTACCATCTATTGAATTTTCCTGTCTTGACACCCACTAAAGTTGTCAAAACACACAATGTCATGTACAATGAGTCCTCTGCAAAAAAACACCAGCTGGGTTTGAGATAATCCTATGCCCTTTCCCAGTAGTGAGCCCATTCAGATAAAACCTACTCCCGTTGCCCATTTCCTTTTTTTTACCATGTTTGCCCAATCCTAAATTCCAGGGATTTGCCACCTAGGACTCTTTCCATTCAAAGTATCTTTTTGTTGCTGATGTTCTGCACACTTTCCCTACATCAATCACCTGCAGGGACGTGCAGTCAGGGGAGGCAGGGGAGGCAGAGCCTCACCTGTCATAACTGATTAAAAAAAAATACAAAGATGATATTTATTTCATATATGCTGTTTTTTAATTAGTTAACTTATGAGGTGGGACTGGACACTGTGGGAGGCTGGGCGGCAGAGGGAGCTGTGCCTCCCGCTGACAATTGAAAACTGCCCTGCAGCGGGGGGCGGGAACAACGAGCAGGGGAGAAAAGATGCGGAGAAGCCCATTGAAATTGAATGGGGAAGCGGCATCTACTCCTCTGCCTCAGTAACAGGGACGCACGCCCCTGTCACTGAGACAGATGTGATAGGACAGCGGAGAAGGCTGTCACTCACTGACAGCCTGTACCCGCTCCCCCTGAGCTGCACAGTGACTGTTTGTCAGTGTCTGCTGCAGGGACCTGATCAGCAGCATGTAAGTGTTTAGTTAATTAACACTGCGTGCATTTACACACAGACATGACACATTATAATATGATCTATCAAAATAAAAATGTATCCCGACCCCCTCCCAATTTCCCACGCACTCACACTGGGTTTTATTTATTTCACACTCACACACACACAAACTGATTTTATTTTATTTTACATTTTTTAACCAAGGGGCTGGCGGGAGAAGGGGCAAAAGCAGCTCTGGCAGGAGCAGGTTTAGGGGGAGCAGCGGCGCTTGCAGGAGACTGGAGTAGCGGGCAGCACCAGCAGTGAGTATCGCTAGTACTGCCGTTGCCACTACCAGCCTGCCGCCGCAGGGGTCCGTGCAGCTGATACTGACACAGCTGTAATGTAGGTGGTAGCGGGCGGGCGCCGGCGGTAGTTATGGTAGCGGGCGGGCGGGTGGTAGCGGGCGGGCGTAGTTATGGTAGCGGGCGGTAGTTACAGTATGGTAGTGGGCGGGCGGCGGGTATTTCATCTGCGGCTCAAAGCCGCGGGACTCAGCCGCCCACAGCCCTGCGCCTCTGCCAAACTTCCCCTTCTCCGGCTGCCCGTGGTCCCTTGTCGGGTTAGGTGTAGCCGGAGCTTTCAGTGCTCTTCCCCGCATGTGAAGCGGGGAAGAGCACAGGCAGGGAAACTATTGGCTGCAGACAGTGCTGGGCGATATAGATAGTAATTAATAATTTTTGCACTACAAGTCCCAGCATGATTAGTCAATTGCTGGGACTTGTAGTGCAAGAGTAACGCGAACTACTATTTATATATCGCTATATTGGAGGCGGCAGTGGGTGAAATATTTAAAATTTAAAGATGGCCGCCGGGGGCCAATCAGAGTGCGGCATGTCTTGGCTCCGCCCGCTCACACAGTTTTAAAAAGAGGGCGCTTTTTGGCTGCCGTCCACCAGGTGAAGAAGCCGGAAGTCCTGGCATGGTGGCAGCCGTGCAAAAGAGCTTATTGGCTGCTGCCCGCCAGGTGAAGACTGCTGTGTTAATAAAACTTTACTTTACACGGTGTGGGTGTTTTATTGGAGTATTGGTTCTGCTGTGGGACTACAAGTCCCAGCGGGCCCATTATTGCCCTGCATGCTGGGACTTGTGGTTCCCCAAGTCCCTGCATACAGGGGAAGGTTTGCTGTGATTTGTAGTTCCGCAGCAGAACCCAATACTTTACTTTTTGTGTACACTTATTTTATCAGCCCGGCGTCCACCGCCCTGGGACGCCGGGGACAGCCCCGGGCTTCAGCCCAGGATGGGTGAAGCCTGGGGGGGGGACCCCTTTATTGGGGGGGTCCCCACTCCTCCTGGTACCCCGTCCAGGGCTGACCAGCCAGGGTGATCATGCTTTGGCTGGGGAACCTTGCATAAAAAGTGTCCCCCAGCTGTGGCATGACACTGCTGGCTGTTGGAGCCCGGTGCTGGTTCCAAAATTTCGGGGACACCTATTTTTATTGTCCCCTATATATTTTGGAACCAGGACCGGTCTAAGAGCCTGGTGCTGGTTTCTTTAATATTCGGGAACCCCACCATTTTCCCCCCCCATATTTGGGGAACCAGGACTGGCTCAATGAGCCCGGGGCTGGTTATGCTCGGGAGGGAGGACCCTACGCATTTTTTTTTTGTTTTTTTTTACTTGTGCACACTTTTCTAGACAGAACCATGCACAGATCTCACTGAACAGTGCATGGTTCTGTCAAACTTGTGTGCAATATTTGGTAATGTTTACCAAAAGTCACACGATATTACGATTTTGATGTTTGCTATTAGAAAACTTCTGGATGCGATTTGTAATTTGCTATTTTTTAAATATCAAAATGTGCGATTTAAATCACTGTTGAGATGCAGGGAAATGTACTGTACATATGTTATTGTTCAATTTCAATTAAATGGTAAACCGATCTGGTCTATACTGTATGTGTGTAAATCTGGCTCTGATACTAGCCAGTGCCTCACCAGTCACTGACCTCACGGCACGTCAGTGATCACCTGTCACACTGTCTTCCACCTACACACTGTTTATTGTTTTCCAGGGGGATGTACTGTAGATGCTTGCTTTATTGTGGATGATGGAAGATGTATCACTTATACCGCTTTCACGTTGCTATGCTGGCTCGGACTTGGGATCTCAATCCCGGGTCTTGACTGGTTCTTACCCGGTTGGGTTTAGGGAGTTTTTAAGGCGCTACGGAAAAGATATGTATATATAACAATGTGATTGCCTGTGAAAAAAAGGGGGTTACAAGGTTTAAAATGTATACAGCTGTATACATTTAAACCTTTTAACCCCCCTTTTTTTCACAGGCAAGCACATTGTTATATATATACATATCTTTTCTGTAGCGCCTTAAAAACTCCCCAAACCGAACCTTGTATTATATTAAGGCAGCTGAAAGACATCGCTAACGCAGAAAGGTACACCCAATCCATGGATCTTACCCGGGTCCGACACTTATACACAGGGCGACCTATGTTTAACCCTTCTTATAACCTGGGTTGGATTGCCAGGTTGCTCGACTCGGGTTATAAGGTTCAGTGCTTTCACACCACACCTAGACCCTGGTGGACCTGGCAACAACCCTGCAATAACCCGGGAATGGTGAAAGGAGTATCATCTCAACTTGTTATTCAGAAAGTGCCCTGGTGGCCATTTTGGCAATGCCTCCCACTAGAAAAGTCACTTGCCTGCAGTGCTCCATCATCCTATGGTTTTTTACTGAAGCTCCACTTGACATCAACATTTAGTAAATCTTGCCCTCTATCTGCAGATCACATATAGTCATGGAAATACCAAAATTGTTAGAGTTACATGGAACAGTTTATTTTATTATAGAAATTCTGACTTCTATTAATTTTCTAGTCACTTGGTTATAAATCGAGCAATAATCCATTTACTTTCAATGTCAGCCTAATACAGTTTGGGCCCTATGATCCTGCTGCATTTGAATGTATTCCACTTTGATCTGCTTCTTTTTCCGAGTGTATAAATATACATATTTTATTACATTGTGCATTTCAGCAGTGTTAAAAATTCACTCTGCACTTAGCCCCTAAAAAGATAGGAGCTTTATGAGCTGGAATATGTATTAAACTTTCATTACAAATCCAGGGCTCAAATTTGTAGCAATATTTAAAAAGCAGCAAACTAGTTAAATAAGTGAGAATTATCACCCTATGCCACCTCTGTTGCACCTTGCTAAGTGGGAACAGCACAGCTTGCAAACTGAGAATACCAGTTGTATAACATATTTGCCTTAAACAATATTCCCTGAGTGGCTTGCTATGTCTGCCTAAATATCTTGAATGTATTTATATCACATGGCAAGCTGACATCTGCCACCGCACCAAGTGCACAGCATTGAAGGGCTGTTTATTGTGGTATACTTCCTTTGCAGTGTAATCACCCTTTGGATAATTTAGCAAATTGTTTCTGCCTGATTATTTTATTCCTGCAAGGCTACTTGCAGTAGCATATGGTATTCCACTGAGCCTGCAGAATTTGCTGTTCCAGTTCTGACAGAGAGAATGCAGTGTCGCCTCATTGTACTTTCCCAGCAGGTGTTTTAGTCTTGTCTGTCTGGCATTGGAAATACTGCAGAAAAATGTCACTGCGAGATGACTACCCATTAAGTCACATAGCTCTGTCTTGTATATTACATTCATCCCATGACAGGTCAATTTAAACTACTAAAGCCCAAGTGATTAGCAAATTCCAACAATGAGTAACAATTACTGGCATTATCTCAGACGACTAAAATGAAGCTTTAGGTGGAATTGACTCATCTATTCATCTTTTCAAACAAACTCTCACATATCATACTCATTTTACAATGGAACACAGGTGAGGTTTAGTACTATACAGTATATAGCATACCTCCCAACATGACCCTCTCCAGGAGGGACACAATGCTCTGCTCCTGTACTTTCCTCTTAATTTATAATTGAAATCACCTGTGTTGATGCACCTTTCTTAGCAATTTACCTGTTCAACACAGATGAGGGTAATCATACATTAAGAGGAAAGTCCAGGAGCAGAGCATTGTGTCCCTCCTGGAGAGGGTCATGTTGGGAGGTATTATATAGTACAGTGGTAGCCAACCCTAGCCCCCGAGAGCTACCAACAGTTCACATTTTCCAGACAACCTAGCTGCTGCACAGCTGCACTCATTAATCACTGACACATTTTAAAAGATACACAGATGGAGCTAATTAGTTTACTTGTGATTCTGTGAGGAGACCTGCAAAACATGCACTGTTGGTAGCTCTCGAGGACTAGGGTTGGCTACCCCAGATATAGTATATATGGTATATTTTGGCAGTATCAACAAAGATGGTGCTGTGTTGAGGCATCTGCTCTCACAAGGAAGTAGAGATGTACCCCTGACACTTTTCATGTTTTGTGCTTTGGTTTTTGGATATGAATCTCCCTTTGTGTTTTTTTATTTTAATTGGTTTTGCCAAAACCACCTCTTCGGGTTTGGTTTTGGATCTGTATTTTTTTGTTATAAAAAAATAAAATCAGCTAAAAATCACAGAAATGTTTTTTAGTTCCTACAGTATTATTAACCTCAATAACATTCATTTGCACTCATTTCCAGTCTATTCTAATAATAACCTCACAATTATTGTTTTTAGGACAAAAGGTTACACTGAGGTAGCTGGATGACTATGCTGAGCGACACAAGTGGGTGGCACAAAAGCGTGGACCATTTAGGAGTGGCACTGCAGTGGCAGACAGGATGGCAGTTTTAATACTAGGCTGCAAAGAGCACATAATGCACAGAAAAAAGTTTAACAAACCCATCAATTTCAGCGACAGGTGGTCCCCTTGGAAAAGGCTGGCCAGTTTTTGAATCATACAACCTCCATTTTTGATGACGTTTCTCATTCTGAGGAGCGGCAAGAGGAAGTTGATTTTTTCAAAACACGATGCTGTTGAAAAAAGTTGATTCCTAAAAAGAGGTGATTCCTTAAAAAAGATAATTATTAAAAATGATGCCGTTGAATAATACAACCTCCAATTTTGATGACTTTTCACATTCTGAGAAGCGGCAAGATGATTATTGAAAAAAAAATCTTAAATGTGTTTTTTGAAAAAGATAATTCTTAAAAAGAGACGCACACAGGACAGCACTCCTCTACAGCAACTGCACACAGGACAACAACCCTGTATGTTTCTATGGCAAACAGGGTCGGACCAGGGCCCCTGCTGGGCCCCTCCAGCAAGCCCGGGCCCGGGTAATTAGTACCCCCCTTTTCGGCTGCTCTGAGTGCACAGCAGACAGTCAGCAGCACACCTGGACTGATAGGGAAGACAATGAAAAGAGGTGCAAGATGGAATTGTCCTTGGGCCTTCCCACCAACCCTTATGTTGTGTAAACAGAACACTCAAAAGAGAAGCAATTAATCTCTCCTTGCACACTCTACAGAGGCAAGATGTCTTCATCCTCCTCCGATTCCTCACCGCCTTCAGTGTGTACATTCTCTTCCTCACAGAGTATTCATCCCTGCTGGATTCCACCATCACAGGCCCCTGTATAGTGTCTGGAGGCAATTGCTAGTATAGGTCTTCCTGGAGGATTTTATCATTGATTTTGATGCACATCATCTTCTCCACATTTTATGGCAGTAACCTCCTCCGCCAATCACTGACAAGGTTACTGGCTTTACTAAACACTCTTTAGGGGTACACACTGGAGGGGGCAAAGCCAGTTTGTGCAAAGGCCTCCAAATTGCCTCTTTTCCCTACCACTATACATACAGACTGTTGGACATGGCTACTTGGATGCTGTCACCAATATAATCCTTCACCATTCTTTCAATGGTGACAGCATCATATACAGTGAAGTAGACGTGTCAGTAATTGTTGACAGATCCTTCAGTCCAGACCAGATGTCAAAAGTTACTTCTGACTGCCCTCCATCAGCGCCAACGGGTTGTCTAGGAAATGTATGATTTTTTCCTTGCAGCACCAGTTGCAGTAGAAAATAAAGGAGGAGCTATTGCCATGTCACAATCCACTTCAGATGACAATTTTCTCACTAATACGTCTTTGCACCTCTGCAGACTTGTGCTGCCAGAAACAGAGATACAATTTAAGCTTTAAACTTAGGATCGAACATGGTGGCCACAATCTAGTGCTCTGATTTTAATAGATTGACCACCACTGAATCCTGGCATAGACAACAGAGGGCTCAATCCACAAGTCCCACATACCTGGCAGAAATTTTAACTTATCCTTAATTTTCTCCAGCTGCTTCTGCAATAGCCTGATGAAGAGAATGACCAGACTCAAGCTGGCAGTGTTTGAACTGAATTCATGTGTGGCAAGTTCGAAGCGTTGGAGAATCTTGCACAACACAGAAATCATTCTACACTGCAGATCCTACATCCGTCCCCCGAAGCTCCCAGCAACCCAAGTCCATCAGGTCCTGAGACAGCAACTCAAGACAGATCCACAAAAAGCTCCAGGTATGACCGGGCTTTAGGGAGTGGTGTAGAAGGGTTAGAGTTTAGGCAATAGTATAGGAAAGGGTTAGGTTGTGTGTGTGTGTGGTGTTTGTGTGTGTGTGTGTGTGTGGGGGGGGTGTTAGAGTTAGGCTGTGGGGAGGAAGGGTTAGGGGAGGACAGGGAGAATTAAAAAAAAATAAAAGACTCCTGTTAGGATTCTCCCCTTAGGAATGCCGGCAATGAAGTTGGGACCACCGCCATCCCATCTGCCAGTCATATGTATTCCATGTAAAGGGATATTCTCATAAACAGTAGATAAAATTTAGTGAGGGCAGGTTCAGGCAAATGCTCCTACTGTATGTACACCTGAGAGTATTGAAGTTAATCAGGTGTGGATAATGCTAGTGTAGAGATGTATGCATATTAACATATGTGCAGGTCACTGGCGTAACTAGCGCTCAGCAGCCCCCGCCATGGCGGGGGGGCGCAGACGCCAAGGGGGCGCAGGGTCACGGGTGACGCCGGAGGCAAGATTCCTGAGTGAGGTGCAGCAGCCTTCTCTCCGCCTCTGGTTGTCTGTGGGAGGACGCAATGACAGGGTTAATTGAGCGTCCTCACACAGACAGCCACAGAGCTCCCCCTTCTACCTTGCACGCTCCGTTATCTCTTCTGGGCTCCCTGTAGTCTGCAGCGCTGGGGCTTCAGAGGCTGTGTGAGTGCTGGCAGGCAGTGATCGAAGTTCAAGTGACCTCACACACTTTCACCTTTCCCGGCCATGAACGGGAAGTGAACTGCAGGACGGCTTATGTGTGGCTATGTGTGCTCAGAGCATGACAGCTGAGCACACAGCCTGCACAACAAGCCATGTGTTGCACTTGCCCTGTATATTTAATGACATGGCCGTCAGGGTAGGAGGGGGATGCGCTCTGGTGCACTTAGGAAGAGCAAGATGCAGACACCTTCTTCCCGGCACCAGAAAAAGATCTCTGCTGTGACCCGGGTCATCTCTGCACTATTGCCTGATAGCAAGCACCTTCACAAATCTGCTACGATGTGCAGCAGCACTAATGCTAGGTACACACCAGGACGACTAGGGCCCGATCAGCACAATCTAGATCCAATTCCGATCAATCGGATGTAGATTGTGTGCTGATTGGGCCCTTTTCTGACCTGGTGTGGAGCGATTCCGATCCGATGCGCGGTCCCGCGGGTCGGTCGGTCGTTATTGAGATCCTACCTGCTGCAGGTAGGATCTCAATGACGACCATAGAACCGGGTGCGGGTCGCCATCGGATCGGACCCGCTCACGGTGCACATCGTGAGCGGGTCGTGCCCTCCCGCGTCATCGTGAGCGGGTCGGACGAGACACTGACGACCCGCTCACGATGTGCATCGTGAGCGGGTCGTCCTGGTGTGTACCCCGCATCAGATGTAAGTCCCAGTGTGTTTTAATTTTTCTTAATTATAATTTTATTTACTATTTATTTTTTACCATAACCCACCCTCTTGACTCCTGCTCCCACACTAATTAAGTGTTCAAAATTGTGCTATGGGGCCCATACAGTTTATAGTAATGCCTCTGGTGACACAGCCACACAGCTGCTAAGGGTCGTTTCATATAGGACTGGCCCCTCACAGATTTTGTGTTGTGCCCCCTTTGCCCATTAATTTTAAAAGTGGTTGTATAAATGGGTGCCTCACCCTTAATAGAAGGCTCTCATAATAATTTATTTTTAAATAATTAAGTGGCACTCCAGCTGTGATGCCACAGGCCTCTGTGAAGGAGCAGAACCTTTGTTCTGTCCACATCTGCGTAAGAGTATTAGAGGGAAGGAGGGAGGGAGAGGTGCAGGGTTAATAGAGACAAGGGGTGTATTAGAGGTACAAGGGTGATAGAGGGAAGGAGGTATGGAGAGGTGCCTGATTAATACTATTTTTTTTTTTTTTGGGGGGGGGCGCCAGAATTATTTTTGGCAGGGGGGAGCAAAATTTCTAGTTACGCCACTGGTGCAGGTGTTCATAATTATTAGGGGTGATTAGAGAGGAGAGGACCCATGTTCAGGCTCTGTGCGAGCCCCTTCCTCTTGTTAAGGTTTCGGGAGTACACCCACAGCCGGGACTGCTGTTTAGGACAGCCACGGCGGGATCCTACTCTAACTCTGTTGATCCCCTGAATTGGGTAACCTGCTCCTGCAGGAACTAGGCTTCGCCTGTAGCTGCCATGTTTGAAAGGGCGAGTTAGGCCCACCCTAGCTCAGGTGCAGCCAGGTGTTACGTATGGACAATGAGCCGGGACCCCTTTCAGGGTGCAGCCAAAAGGATAATCTAACTACAAAGCCTGACTGAGACTTAAAGCAAAAAGGCAGCTTGCCGTAACTATCTAATGCAACTAAAAGCGCCAGTGACCTAGTTGCCCACCAACTGCGACCACGTCGCATACACAATAAGAAAAACACCACACCAAAAAGCACACAACGAACGATACGCACAAACACTAAACACAGATAAATTCCCACTGGGACCACCCAGTCCGGGAAAACTGAGAACGCAGCAACTGCTGAGAATCCCCCCTGAGTTCCTCAGTGGGGCTAAAATAACAAAAGATGAACAAGGCCCAGGAGGGCACCAAGCCAAGAATAAGGAACCAGGTCCCCAACCGGGGAGCTTACAGTACCAGGAACGGACCGCCAACCAACCGATGCACCCCAGGAGCGTACTAGCAGCAGACAAGCACAGAGGAAGATGGCTGAGATCAGGCAGGTGGACAGCACTGTAACAGAAACTGAAGATGACAGACTGGATTCTGTAACTGAGTGAAAGCAGGCTGGAACTGTCAGAGGCCAGGAAGGCTGCACTGGGCTATAAGTGCAGGGAGAAATGGACAATTGCCAGCAAACGGCTGGTGAACTCCAACAGAGCAGACAGGTGGCCAGCTGTGGATCGGGAATAGCAGCTACTTGCAGAGGAAACAGGAAGCTGGAAGTATTGCAGTAGAGCCTGCCCTATGAAGGGCTCAAGTGATTAATTACACCTGGTAGAGATCCAGACAGCTCCCAAGCTGTACTTAACGGGCTCATTACCTCGCAGACTTGTGAATGAATTAAGCTCACAGAATATTGAGCTGATATGGCACAGACCTACCAGTGAGTCAAATGCCAAACACAAAACTGAACTGAACCATAAATCCTGGTTCCTAACACCTCTCCAGCAGCAGTGCTATCTACTATAGTAGCTGACATTGTGTAGAGGGCTTCGGGAACATGGCCCCTGCACCTTCTTTCTGGGGACATCTCTACTGGGCTGGCTCAAAGCACTGGAAAAATAATGATTTCTGTCTTCAGCACCAGCGGCCGAGGGGTAAGTAGTATTCTATGGGTGTTGAGGATGTGATGTGGCCCACTTGGTTCCTGTGTGCACCGCACACTCTGCAATGGGTGCAGAGTGTGCGGTGCAGATTGTGCATCACACACTCTGCACCCATTGCAGATACACCAATGATATGGGTGCAAATGTGCAAATGTACAGGGCATGTTCCTTCTGAGTAATATATACCCGTTATCCTTTCAGTTTTGCATTTGTCCATTTAAATTTCAATTTGATATTCTGAGTTTTAAGGGCACAGGTTAAAAGTGGGTGATGTATTATATGTAAATTCAGCAGTGAACAAAGTTGTTCAAAGATTGGAAGGTTACATACAGTAGTAGGTACTTTTCATTCTCCTCCATCCATCAGTCTCCTCTTCTTTATTGGATATAATATTTTGGTACTTATGTAATATCTGGGCTCCCTTCTTTCTTATGAGACCGCGTCCGCTCGCCACGCTTCGGGCACGGTGGCTCGCTGCGCTCGCCACACTATATAAAATCAACTCCATGCGTAGTTGGATAGTAGGGGTATGAAAAAATGGGGTGCATTTAACATGGCAGCCCAGATAATACATAAGTACCATTATTTTAAATAGTATCTAAGAGAGTCAACCAAATTTAGATTAATAAACAATACATTTTTCCTTTATTCAATATATGATGAGGTGAATAAAGCTAAAAAACTTTTTATTCTTTAATTAATAATACAGTTTCTTGAGACAATATGGACAATTTGTTCTCATGTCAGCAGAAACTACATAACATAGTAACCTATTACTCAGGGTCAATTAATTGATTGATTGGTACTTGTTTCCTAGCACGGCCACACCGATTTCCATTGGGGTGGTCGTGTCGGAAAAATTGCGTCGGTCGCATCGCATGCGACCAAATCGCATGCGATGCGACCGACGCGACCGACCCGATTTTTAAATTGAATCAAATGTGAATAGGGTCCCTGGGACCCGATTTTACATTGGATTCAATGTAAAATATTCCCTAGACCCCCAATTTTACACCCTGAACCCCACGCCACGATTGACGCGAACCCGAACCGTGGCGAGCGCAGCGAGCCCGCGAGGGGCGGCGATGCGCGTCCTCCGACCTTTTCATTCCCCTGCTATCCACGTCGGCGTGGCGAGCCCCGCGAGGGGACGCGTATAACTTCACAGGTATACGCGTGCGCTCGCCACGCTTCGGGCTCGGTGGCTCACTGCGCTCGCCACACTTTATATTCTCAACTCCACGCCGACGTGGATAGTAGGGGAATGAAAAGGTCGGAGGACGCGCACCGCCGCCCCTCGCGGGCTCGCTGCGCTCGCCACGCTTCGGGTTTGCGTCAATCGTGGGGTGACGACGGGGCCATATATAATGTGAAATGGGTCATATTGGCCCATTTCACATTGTTTCCTATGTGAGATGGACTTAATCAAGTCCATCTGATCTTGTGCCATTATAATGGCACAAGACCGACGCGATGCTCCCGATTTCAATGTTAAAAATTATTGTAACATTGAAGCCTATGGAAAAATCGCGGGCATCGCGTCGGTCGCGTCGGGGGCAATGTTAATGGTCGCGACCGACGCGATACCAGCGATTTCGCCTTTGCCGGAAAAATTGACCTGATTTCAAAGGAAATTGGGTCCATCGCGGGCATCGTGTACCTTAACTTTAAGGTACACGATGCCCGCGATTGTGGCCGTGCTAGGAAACAACCGATTGATTTAAAATACATCAAAACATTGTCATGGATCATTTATTTAAAAGTAATAATCCATTTTCACCAGTACAGGCAAAATAATTATTGATGTACAGTGTCAACTAATAAATTATAGTATATTATAGTATAAAAATACCAATTTAACCCCTTCACGACATTTGACGTATATATACGTCATGGTCGGGAAGTACTTCCCGACACATGACGTATATATACGTCATGACTTCTAACTGTCACTGCGTCTAGAGACGCAGTGACAGTTAGGTGATGTCTGCTGTCCCTGACAGCAGACATCCCCCCTCGCCGCCCCCCGGTCGGCGATCGCTGTGATTGGCTGTTCAAATCTGAACAGCCATTCACAGCGTTTCCTGTGTTACCGGCGGCTAAGCCGCTCGGTAACACAGGGATTCACTGGTGATCGGTGCTGTCAAGTACAGCACCGATCACCACCGATGTGCAGCCCCCCCTCGAACCCGCCGGGCACTCACCCGGCAGCAGCAGCAGCTCCCCAGGCTCCCCCGGAGCGTCTGGAGCGCACGCAGCGCTGCCCTCCTCCCCCCTCCCCCCCGCAGCAGCAGCAGCAGCATCAAGCTGCAGAAAAAGTTAAAAATTAAATGTACAGTATGCACTGAAAAAATATATTTTTATATATATATATATATATATATATATACACACACATATATATATATATATATATATATATATATATATGTGTGTGTATATATATTTGTATATATATATATATATATATATACACACATATATATATATATGTGTGTGTGTGTGTGTATATACCGCACCGATTACCACCGATCGCCAGCCCCCCCCCCCTCCCACCCGGCAGCCCCCCTCCCTCCCACCCACCCGGCTGCCGCAGCACCAGCACCCCTCCCACCCCCCCGCCAGCCGCAGCGCCAGCCCCCCTCCCAAAGCTGGTGACTAAAATGGGGTCACTTGTGGGGGGGTTCCACTGTATTGGTGCTTCGGGGGTCTTGCTAATGCGACATAGCACCCACCATTCATTCCACCACCAAAAATCACTCCTTCCCTTCTGAGTCCTGCCATGCACCCAACTGGTATTTTTTGGTCACACGTGAGGCATTGCCGTACTCGGGAGAAATTGGGGCACAGATTTTTTTTTCTGTAAAAAATTACATTTTTTTACACAAAAATGCAGATCTGGCTCAAAATTTTTCATTTTCACAAGGAATGAAGGAGACAAAGCACCCCAAAATCTGTGCCCCAATTTCTCCCGAGTACGGCAATGCCTCATGTGTGACCAAAAAATACCAGTTGGGTGCATGGCAGGACTCAGAAGGGAAGGAGTGATTTTTGGATTTTGCAGCACAGATTCTGGTTGAATGACCCCTGAAACACCCATACAGTGGAACCCCCCCACAAGTGACCCCATTTTGCAAACTACACCCTTCAGGGAATTCATCAAGGGGTATAGTGTACATTTCAAACCCCCCGGGGTTTCACCAATTTTGATACAACTGAGCTGTGAAAATGAAAAATTAATTTTTTTCATTTTCACTGCCCAGTTGTACCACAATTGGTGAAACCCCTGGGGGTTTGAAATGTACACTATACCCCTAGATGAATTCCCTGAAGGGTGTAGTTTGCAAAATGGGGTCACTTGTGGGGGGGTACCTAACTTTTAGCATCTTATGGTGCCTAGAAACCTACATGGTGCCTAAAAAATAATCTCATAAAAAGGAGGCTCCAAAATCAAGTAGGTGCTCCTTCTATTATGAAGCCTGTGGTTTGGTCACCGTGCACACTAGGGCCACATATAGGATATTTATGAAAACCAAAGAATTGGGGGAATCAATTTTTAGTCACATTTCTCTAGTAAAATCTACTGTGTTCCTTAGAAAAATGTATTAAAATTGCAAATCTGCAAAAAAAATGAAATTTTGAAATTTCACCTACACTTTCTTTTAATTCCTGTGAAACACCTAAAGGGTTAACAAACTTCCAAAATGCTGTTTTGAATACTGTGAGGGGTGCAGTTTTTGAAATGGCATCATTTATGGGGGTGTCTCACATACAAGTCACTCAAAGTCACATCATAACTGACCTGGTCCCTAAAAAAATCAGAGTTTGAAATTTTCTTGAAAATTTGAGAATTTGCTATTCATATTTTAAGCCTCCTAGTGTCCAAAAAAATGAAAATGAGGTTGAAATAATGATGGCAACATAAAGTAGACATATGGTCTATGTTAGTTATTCACTATTTTGAGTGGTAAGATTATTTGTCTCACAAGCAGAAAATTTAACATTTTGCAAATCGCAAAATTTTCCATTTTTTTACGACATTTTGGTATTTTTCACAAAAAAACACAGACTGTATCGCCGAAAATTTACCACTAACTTGAAGTACAATGTGTCACGAGAAAACAGTCTCAAAATCACTGGGATAAGTAAAAGCAAAAAAAAGTTATCCCCACTTAAGTGATACATGCCAGATTTGAAAAAAAGGGCTCTGTCAGGAAGGCAAAAACTGGCTCTGTCATGAAGGGGTTAAAGATTTATGATGGTGAATATACAGTATGTTAACCTTCTCGGAGAATTGCACTACCTAATAGGGAAAGCCACACAAAAATTCTTCCAGCAACTTTCAAGATTAGCGCATTCAGACAGACAGATGCGCCTTAGGGACTTTGCTTTATATAAAGAATGGTTAATTGTTATAATTAAAAAATAACTAAATCAACTCAGATTTTACATATTTGTTGGAATAGTGATTCATTCTCTATATCTGATATCTAAGCACAGGTGTTGTGACATTTATAGTTTATGTAAAGGATAATACAGAAAAAGCATACAATAAAATAATAAAACCAGTCTCAGAAGGATAAAATCTGTCATGCGTTTCATGGCACCAGCTGCTTCTTCAGGCACAGAAAGAGAGGTTAGGTTTCATGAAATGCGTCACAGATTTCATCCCAGTGAGACTTGTCTTTTTTCTGGGATTTTACTGGACTGACAAAGCAGATCAGCAGAAGTTGAACGTCTAGCCAATACAGAGGACATCTTAGTGATCACTATATAATATAGCAAGTACCCCAGTGATCACCATTTCATAAAAAGTATTCTTGTGAATTCATAAAAACTGATCAATTCATCATTGTTTAACCTATCTTTACAAATAATTTACCCATTTATCATCAATATAATATCTGTATTCAGTAGTATTAACCCTTTTGTAATTGTTAACTTTCTCAAACAAATAACTGGCCTCCAAATCATTAATTAATTCTGCTCAGATTCATTATTTCTCCCATATACAAAACCTTAATTAAATACTTAGGAATTTTAACACTTTCACTATCATAAAGACACCTCATTATAATTAACTAACCCCCTGCGCTGGCTTCTTATTCTGGGGATTAACAGCACTGTGTTTCAGCCACTGTGCAGCACCTGGGACTCTGAAATAGTCTTCCTTTAACCTTCTAAGCCCCCCAAGACTCCCATTGGCTAGTTTCACAAAATTCTGTGGATAGGCATAAACGGAGAACTAAGCCTAATTCTGGGATAACAAGCCATCACATACCTTCCCAACTTTTTTAAGGTCTAAATCAAGACCTGCCATGCCAAAGGTGTGGCCAGCCCAAAATGGCGCAGGGCTAATAGGAGAGAGGGTAGGCCTCTGGTAAAGGGGACATGGCCTAGTACCACGACCTAAGCTTTTATAATTTTCAAGGGTGTGCCCAGCTTTCTCTTAGCTGTAGCTGGCATAACCCCGGAGAAGCCTATGGGCTTCTTTTCGTAACCCCCTAGATCCTTCCAGATGCAGGGTGGAGGAGCCCAGCAGTTCCTGCAGTCATCTGAGCAGCAGGCTGCCGGGCACAGGAGGAAGGGGAGAGCTGGGGTTACCTGCTCACCTTCACCGGCTGTTTAACAAAGGGCTTATCACATAAAGAAGTGGCGAGTGACACTAGGGGGTTTATTCTAGTTCATTCTTTCTGACAAAATCCTTCTTAGATGGAAAAAACCATGTGCACTGCAGGGGGGGCAGATGTAACATGTGCAGAGAGAATTAGATTTGGGTGAGTTATTTTGTTTCTGTGCAGGGAAAATACTGACTGCATGATTTTACACTTCAATATAGATCTCACTTTGAAGAAAAACCCCACCCAAATCTAATTCTCTCTGCACAAGTTACATTTGCCCCACCCGCAGTGCACATGGTTTTGTCCATCTAAGAAGGATTTTGTCAGAAAGAATGGACTAGAATAACCCCCTAGATCACACAGTAGCGCTAGTTCTAAGACTGGTGGCAAAACTTTCCTAATTATTCTGAGTGTTGCTGCAGCCCCTAGTCAGAGAAATTGTGCACCTCTCTATATTTACAAGTATCTGGAGTGGTGGCAATAAAAATTTACACCTTAGGCGTCACAGCTGCACTCAATACAATAATTACAATTGGTACTAGTGTATTAGCACGGCGCCTGTTACGCAGTTAGCGTAGCGGTGCTGTCAGAATCAGCTTAGTGTTCGGGCGCCCCAGCGCAGGCAGCGTAGTCAGCGTAGTGTAGTGTTCCCGCCCGTTCGTGCCTAGCCAAAGCTTACATAGTTAGCGTAGTCAGTCAGGTGTCCCTGTTAGTATCAGCATTGTGTTCCCACCCGTTCGTGGACAGCTGGAGCTTACGTAGTTAGCGTAGTCAGTCAGCGCTTATTACATTGTGTGGGCACCATTGAAAATTTAAACCTGGCTGACTTGACAGGTGTGAATGTGTTCCTGAAAAACCCCCACTATCCACGCCAGCCCTAAGCGTGTTAAGCGCACGCATTACACATCCTCCCGACCATTTCATACCCCCACTATCCACGTCGGTGGGGAGTTGATTCTATAAAGTGTGACAAGTGCAGTGAGCCACCGTCCCCGGAGCATGGCAAGCGCAGCGAGCCCTGCGAGGGGACGCGGATTACTTTACATGTGTTCCGTGTCCCCTCGCCATGCTTCGGGCTCGGTGGCTCGCTGCATTCTCCACACTTTATAAAATCAACTCCACGCCAGTGTGGATAGTGGGGGTATGAACAGGTCGGGAGGACACATAACGTGTGCGCTCGCCACGCTTCGGGCTGGCATGGAGAGTTGGGGTTTAAAAATGGAGGCATTTGCCAGATTAATCCCAAACCAATGGACAATAAGTGAATTTCGCAGTTTAGGTACTGTGTCCGTAAAGCGGTATCCTTTCTCAGTAATACTGTAAGTACTTAAACACACTTAAATACGCGACAAAAAGAAAGAAGAAAAGAATTCACTCTGAGCTGATATTTCTAGCTTTTTCAGCTAAAAATATCAGCTCAGAATGCCCCTTGTAGGAATTCTTTTCTTCTTTCTTTTTGTCGCATAATTATACAAATTCCTGGGTAGCACCTCCCCATATATACTCTGCCCTCATCAGGCAATATACCATAATCAATAGGGAATAGTTGGTAGAGTACCATCGTTACTATCGGACTGTGCGGATTACACTTCGCTCTGTCCAACACACTTAAATACACCAGCTATAATTAGTACATGAGACTTGGTATAAATTTGCACCCCGCAGGGAGCCAGGGGACGGCGGCAGGCAGAGAGATGGAAGCACAAGCTGTCCCCCCCCGGGAGAGCTGGCAGGGGTGCTGTGTACGCTGACTACGCAGGGCAGCCGTTGGGCTACGCTGACAACGTAGCTTAGCCTACACTGAAAACGTAGCATAGCCAGGCACGTGAAATTACACAAGTACCTTACAATAAATTATAATATTTTAATATAATCATCATAATTCTCTTCAAATAGACATAACCTAGTTAGACATAACATTACATACAACATAATATATATATATATATATATATATATATACATACAGATGGGGCACTTCCCATCCTGGCTGGCGGATCGCCAGAACGTCCCCGCTGGCGACCCGCCAGCAGCCTCGCCAGCAAATATACGGAGACGCGCGTGGCGAGATCTCAGTCTCCGTCGCCAGCATGACGGAAACCCTGTCCGTCTCCGCCTCAGGGAGACGGACTGGGTTAGGGGGGGTTAGGGGGGGTGCGGGCAGGCGGCGGGGACCCCGGGTTACCGCCGGCAAGCCGGCGGGGACCCGGGGGAACGGATGGAAGCGCCGTCGGAAGGGGACGCGCGCGCCTCTCGTGCGCGCGCGTCTCCTTCTCGCCATCGCCATGGCGCTGGCGGGGTATGGCGGCTGGCGACGCCAGCGCCATCCCCTGCCAGGATGAGACCTGCTCCATCTGTATATATAACCCAAAAGTGTTATTCAGCGCCCATAAACAATTCTTCAGTGAATTCAATCTTTCCACACTTTGTATAAAATTATAAAATTATCAATCAAGAATTCTTAGATATAAAATAAAATATTTATTATAAAACATATAAAAGACAAATGCTCTTGCAATAGAAGTATCCTCTTGGGATTGGGATCATACCAAGTACCCGACGGGTTTCGTCTCTTTATGAGACTTCATCAGGGGTTTTAATACTTATAGTATGAATCTTTAAAGATGTTATAATTCCTAAAGAAATTTGAATGAATTTTTCACAGTGGTTTTTCTCAGTGGGACGATAGTATTTACTGTATTAATTCTTTAAATCAGGATTTTTAGCAATCTTCAATTTTTCTCTATTAAAATGGTAACACTGTACCGTTTATGAGTGTATCATAATCTCATTCTTTAGTGATTTTTTCAAAGGAGAATGGTACTTGAGGCAGGTGAACCGTATTAATATGGGTAAGGGTAGCCACAATTCTAGCCGGTTTCCTTACTTTCCAGCCTCAAAAAAGGAAAATGGTCACTTATTGACTTTTGAGCTTGAACCAAGAGTAAAAACAGGTATATGGAACCTTAGTTCCCGCCTCCAGACAAGTGATGTTATCACTCTTTAGTATTTTTTATGGAGATCGGAGTTAAAATCCCCTCTGTGTGGCCTGAGCATGTGCACTCTCCAATATTCAAAGGGCAAGTGATAGCTTACCAGATACGTTTTTAGGGAACGTTCATAGGTTTGGAGACTGGAGGAGACTCTTATTGTGCTTGGGAGGGAAGCCCGAATAAAGTCCTGCAGTCGGGAATGGGAGCGAGTAATGAGTGTGGATGAGAGACACAAATCTTGGGAGGAGCGTAGAGGTTGTGTTGGATGATATTTTGAGATAAGTGAAGATATGTATGTTGGTGTAGTTTAGTTTATGGCTTTGTGTGTAAGTAACATTTTGTATTGAGTACAGTAGAATACAGGTAACCAATGAAGTGACAGACAGAGTAGCTTTGCAGACGATTAATTCTGTTTTTGAAATATTAAGTTTGAGGTGGCAAGATGATCTCCAGGATGAAACAGCAGAAAGGCATTCAGAGACACGGCTCAATACAGATGGGGACAGGAACAGGGAGGATAGGTAGAGCTGATTATTATCCGCATACAGATGATACTGAAATCCAAAGGAGCTGATTAGTTTGCAAATAGATGTGGTATAGATTGAGAAAGGCAGAGGACCTAAAACTGAACCCTGAGGTACTCCAACTGAAAGAGGCAGCGAAGAGGAGGTAGAATCAGAGAAACGAACACGAAAGGATCGGTTAGATAGGTAGGATGAGAACCAAGAGAGTGCGGTTTCTTTAAGACCAAGGGATTGTAGTGTTTGTATGAGAAGTGTGTGGTCAACAGTATCAAAAGCAGCAGAGAGATCTTGAAGAATTTGTAGTGAATAGTGGCCTTTAGACTTAGCAGTGACCAGATCATTCACAACTTTAGTCAGTGCTGTCTCTGTGGAGTGTTGGGCACAAAAGCCTGACTGAAGCGGGTCCAGTAAGTTGTGCGAGTTAAGAAAGTGTGTGAGGCGAGTGTAGGCAAGTCTTTCTAGTAGTTTGGAGGTGCATGGAAGTTGAGAAATGGGACGGTAGTTTGAGAGAGCTTGGATCAGAATTCTATTTTCAGAATCGGAGTAATATATATAAGCAACCAATGCTACCAAGTCTCCTAAATTTGTGAGGCTTATACTGTATAACTTATATTCAAAGTCTCTTTAAGTTTGATCATTAATTGAGGCAATAAAGTCACTGTGTAGTTAACAGTCCAGCTTGGTGATATACAAGTCTCCCCAGTCTGTGCAATATTAGGTTGCAATGCCTTTCCTGGGCACTGTGTTATTGCCTCTTTATTGGAGTGTAATTCTCCCTTACTGTATGCCAACGGTGTGCTTTAAGGTAATGTGATGTCAGCAATTCACCGGTCTCAATACTGTGGTGTCGGAGACTTAGCCAGTGTGGTTACCAGCGATGACCGGACTGTGTGAGGCTCAAATATGCGTTTCTCCACCTTACTGTTAATCAGCGGCTTACTCTGATTAATATAATATGTGTGTGTGTGTATATATATATATATATATATATATATATTATACTGTATGTTAGTACTATGCGATTAGTATGAATCTTGATGTGCAGCGGGATGTACCGCAATTGCTTGGTACATCCCGCCCAAGATGTGCTAAGAGTCCAAGAGGCAGAAGCTGCTGCTGCTGCTGCAGATGACCCAGTTCTCCAAAGAGCAGCAATTGCTCTAAAGTCTTCCCATAGGTTTCTTGTGCTAGAGATAAATATATGTAAAAGTAATTATATGTGGAACAAATATTTAGCAATGTATATATAGTATTTTTTATCAAGAAATGTTCATTCATAATGACAGGTCCACTGGTGCTTGCATATTTTGCTTAAGGCCTAAGCAACACAATGAAACCTTTCAAAATAGCATCCGTGTTGCATACAGAATTTTTCCTGACAACTCAAACAGCATAAAAACATATTTTCTATTTTTATTCAGTTGTAGCAGATGATGTTAACAAGGACACCTAGAAAATGGGATAATAGTTTGTCCTAACATTGTGTATCACTACAGGAGATTGTGTACCTAATAAGGATAATTTTTAATTTCTTGTACTTTTTCTTCGCTCGCTAGCATTTTCAGTCTACAACAAATGATTACCAAGACATGAAAACAATAGGACTAATAGGGGATAATTAAATTATCTACAGTAATTTACAGCAGACTTATTGATTACCTGGTGAAATTTAATTATCCACCATCAGTAGCATTTAGCAGGGATTTCTTTTACATCTCTGATCAGAAGTCTGATGAGTGCAATTGAATAGCTGCAGGTGTTTAGGACTAGGGCTACCTCCCTTTTTCATCCATGTTAAAAACACAAATGGCCAACAGCCCTGATTCAGCCATGGATGGAGGAGAGACATGGGTACAAGCTACCAATGTTTTTCTTCTTCGAATTAGTCTGGGAAACACTGTGCATGCATCCTGATGGTTACCGCCAGGGGATGCGGTTTGGAATTTCATGGGGATCCATGCAGTTCTCATAGGCATTCATTGATGATAACGGAGGTCGCATCCGTAAGCGGGAGTATTGGGGCATGTTGGTGTTGGGGGCTGTGGTGGAAGACACAGTTCCATTAGCCCTTGTGGTCATGTAATGTCAAACAATCTGAGCAATTGCAGGGTTGCTAAACTGCACAAAGATACAACCATTGGCCCTCATTCTGGTTGGCTCGCAAAGCAGCATTAGTTTGCTGCTTTGCGAGCCTTATAACGCTGCCCCCCGCTACTCAACGGTTTTCCCTGAAGCGCTGCAAATGGATGGTTTTTATAAACAGGTTTTCTGTAGCGCTCATGAATCTAACTCACTCCCTGGTGATTGTATTAGCAGCACCCTGCTCCCAGGTGATGTCAGCCAGCCACTCCCAGTAGGTAGGTGGCCATCACCGTTTGCTTATGTACATGCGCAGATCTTCACCATCGAACTCCCCGTGTGAATGCACGGGTGAGTTCGCTAATCAGAATGAGGGGCATTGTCTGCTCAATGGTGTGACTATTTGCGCACTGCAGATGGAGTCACAGTCCATGGGTGTGTCAGTGGAAAGCCTATCAGCTGCTGTGTTAACTTCATTTTGAAGTAGCTCCACAATCACTGCAGCCACATTTGTGCATGCATTGAAACTCTGTTTCCATTTCAGCCATTAAGAATCATCTACAAAAAATTGGACAATTTTGTGAGGTTATATTCCATTTGTTGCACATGCATCCATTTTTCCAGCAAGTGCAATAACATTTTATAGTGGTACTTTTTTTTTTGCAAAGAGGCTCTTTCCTCACTGTGGGCCTTATTCTAGTTCACTCTTTCTGCCAAAATCCTTCTTAGATGGACAAAACCATGTGCACTGCAGGTGGGGCAGATGTAACTTGTGCAGAGAGAATTAGATTTGGGTGGGGTTTTACTTCAAAGTGAGATCTATATTGCAGTGTAAAAATAAAGCAGCCAGTTTTTTCCCTGCACAGAAACAAAATTACACACCCAAATCTAATTCTCTCTGCACAAGTTACATCTGCCCCACCTGCAGTGCACATGGTTTTGTCCATCTAAGAAGGATTTTGGCAGAAAGAGTGAACTACAGTAGAATAAGGCCCTGTATAACAGGCAGGCACATACTGTACATACATGTATGTTTTGGGAAGAAAATTTATTTAAGACCTACAGTAACTGATTGAATTTATTTTCCAAAAACTGCTCAGCACTTTTTTAAATAACTGAATTAGGCAAAGAACATTTATTTAAAACATATTCAAACATTTTTATATATATATATATATATTAAAATATTAAATATAAAAAATTTCTGAATCAATGGTAAAAAGTTTGATGACAGATATATTAGACCAGTGATTTTTAACCTTTTTTGCCTTGCGGCACACTAAGATTTAAAAATTGCCAAGGCACACCATGAGATCCTCACAGGGCAAAAAACATTGGCCCCCACAGGAAAAAAAAAAAACCTATTGGCCTCCCTATAAAAACAATTATACTTGTCCCCACAGGAAACAAACATAAAATACATTGGCCCTTTACATGAAAAGAAGAGACCAGTAAATAACAGTTGACCTGGTGTTGGCTGTAAACTGGTTTGGGCATCTCTAGATCTTGGGGCACACTTGGGAACAGCTCAAGGCACACTAGTGTGCCACGGCACAGTGGTTGAAAAACAATGTATTAGACCATCATTGATCAGATCATTGTGACCATCATGTGTCCACAGGGAAGGTAAGTGCTGCTTTTTAACATGTCCCCCCAGCAGCTGCTAATCTCCGATGAGGGGTGAGAGGGGTGCTACTGAGCTGCCCAATTTACACAGAGGGCCTTTCTGACTGGTTGCATTATAGATGTAACATGTAACATGTCACATAGATGTAACATGTACAGATAGATTTAGATTTGGGAGGGGTTTGTTCTAACTGAAATCTAAATTGCAGTGTAAAAATAAAGTGGACAGAAATTATCCTACACAGAAACAAAATAACTCACCCAAATCTAACACTCTCTGCCCAGGTTGTACTTGTCCTGTGATCAGGCCCCATGTCAGGGAAATATGGCGCATATACAGAAGAAAAAAAAGTCTTTAGCTTCTGTGCATGCTCTATATTTAAAGGGGAAAATGTCACCTGCCCCACCACGCCCCCTTCTTAAAACATATTTTCTTTAAACCATTGTTGTTTTCTTTGAAGTCCCTCCTTGTGGGTGCTTTGTGCGGCCATTTGCAGTATTATGGTCAGTCATTGTATTGTTCATGCTTATAAAAGCTGCTTGAGGATAATACAGAACAGGGGACTTTAGTTAGTCACATGGCAGAAGTGACTTACAGATTGAGCCGCTCCCATTGCCAACTGCCAGCCGCTGCCATCCACCAGAAGGGGGTACATGAGACACTTGCATGCCCTGGTTCCAACAGAGCCCTTTGCAGCTTCCCCAATGCCCCCCCCCCCCAGCTGCCCCCAGCTCCCTCCGATCCCTGCCCGTCTCTCTGAAGCGGAGAGGGGCATGGAAAGTGCTCCCAGCCGCCGTGTTGATGGGGACGGCGCATGCACGTTAGATGCTCACGCGTCCCTGTCAGATGGAGCACCTCTCCGCCAGCTATGGGAATCTGGCGATTCCCAGCGCTGGCTAAGAGATGCTCCATCTGTACCTTGTACCTGGGTTCTCTTGAAATCCCAGCAGGTCCTCTGCCCTCTGCTCTTAAACATAACTTTCTAAAAAATATGCGAAAAATGTGGATTTCAAGTTGAAACACTGTAAATATGCTATCACTAAGTGTGATTAGAGTACTTTCATCTGAATTGTTTCCCTATGGAGAGAATATGTTCTCTAGTACTATGAGAGGAATAGAAAGTTACACTGTCAGTAATTCACAGCATGTTCTGTGCCTGTGATGTCATTCTCCGAATTGATCCAGTTTCTTTATTTAGAAGTACATCTGGTAACGGCAGGACTTAATTACAATATATCTAATAAACTGCTCTCGCTATCTCACACTGTGAAGAAAACATACTACAGGTGCCAAAGGGCAGTGGTTTCTGCTAGTTTTCATGGTATCTTGTAATTTATGGCATCAAAGCAACATCAGAAGCAATGAAATGCTCCATAAAGCTTATGATTTACATACATTTCATTTGTTACATTTTTTTCACAGTACTTAACAGTGTGTATGAAGTTTAGAAGACCAGCACACTAATGTCATATATTAATTTGTTTATGTTAACCTGGATTATTGTGTTACCCTATTTTACCTGGACCTGCCTCTGAGGATCTTTCACAATATACAGGACATTCATTGGCTGATACACGGTAGATCTATCTATAGTACATGGGTACATATTAATTATTGTAAATGATTGTTATATAAAATAAATATTTTGAGTCCCTAGCTTCCATGCCCCTTTTAATACATGCGAGAATTTTGTTGGCCTTTTTTGTTGCTATATTACATTGAGCACTACACCCCAGTGTGTTGTCTATTTGGACTCCTAGATCCTTTTCGAGTACTGATTTACCCAATTCATCCCCGCTTAGGTTATAACTAGCACAATGGTTATGTCTCCAAGGTGCATGACCTTGCATTTGTCCACATTGAACCTCATCTTCCACTTTTTTGCCCACTCATCTAGATTGTCAAGATCATTTTGAAGCGTGGTGACATCCTCTGATGATTTAATAACTCTGCTCAGTTTTGTAACGTATCGTTTAAAGATGGATACATTGATGAGTAACCCCATCCCAATATCGTTAATAAAAATGTTAAACAAAATGGGCCCAAGAACCGAACCCTGTGGCACTCCACTTAGTATTGGTATCATATTTGATATGGCACTGTTCACGACCACTCTTTGTTCTCTATTACACAGCCAGTTCCCTACCCATCTACAGATATTTGCCCCTAATCCCATGTCCTCCATTTTATTTATCAACCTCTTGTGTGGAACTGTGTCGAAGGCTTTAGCAAAATCTAGGAAAATCACATCTACAGCGTTTCTATTATCAAGGTTTTTGCTAACCTCTTCATAGAAACCAAGTAGATTAGTTTGGCATGAAGGATTTTTCACGAACCCATGCTGGTTATTACTGAGTAAACTATGAAGGTCTAAATATTCCTGGATACCATCTCTTAAAAATCCTTCAAATAGTTTACCCACTATTGATGTTAAACTAACAGGTCTGTAATTAGCGGGATCCTCCTTTTTTGAATAATGGCACTACCTCTGCTATTCTCCAGTCTTTCGGTACCTTTCCTGATGATAGTGAATTATCAAAGATATAATGTAGAGGGGAAGCTAATTCCTCCCATAGGCCCTTATTCTGATCTGTGCGGCCGGAGCCGCATACGTTGCTCCGGCCGCACAAACCAATCCCCGCCTACAAGACGGATCGCCACGGCCGTCCGTACGCGGACGGCTGGCGATCCGCATGAAAATGGTGGGGCGTACGCCTCCACCATGGTGGGAGCTGCCCCCTGCATTCGATGGTCGACGACCATCGAAGGCAGGGCCGCACGCTCCACCAGCTCACGCAAGCTTAGACCACACGGACAATCGTCCGTGTGAAAGCTTGTATGGGGGCGGAGAGCTGACATCCTGCGATGTCAGCTTTCCGCCCCCATCACTGGCGTCATAGCCTCATTACCATGCATACGCCCCGCGTTTGCATGGGAACGCCCATGAAACGCGGGGCGTATGCATAGGGAAATGAGGGTATTAAGCCCCTCACGCCCCTATACGCCCCCTTTGCGGCGTATGAAATTTTTGTGCGGCGAATTCCCCTGCACATGCGCAGAATGACCTCTGCGCATGTGCAGAGCGAAAACATCGGCGGTACGGCCGCACGCGGGCCGTACCGCACAGACCAGAATAAGGGCCTTAATTCCATTAGTACCCTAGGATGAATCCATCTGGTCCAGTTGATTTATTTGTTTTGATTTTGCTGAGCCTCAATATTATTTCCTCGGTAGAGAATTCAATATTGAGGTCCGGCTTGTTCATCCAATTTGTAGTATGTGTGCATTCCACAGTCTGCTCTCCCTTAGTAAACACTGATGAGAAGAACTCATTTAACAGTTCTGCTTTTCCCTTGTCCTCCGTAAAACTGTTTCCATTGATATTGGTTAGTGGGCCTATGTTGTACTTAATTATACGTTTACTATTTATGTATTTGAAAAACTTCTTGGGGATAGTTTTTCTTTCAGTGGCTATGCACTCTTCATAATCCCTTTTAGCTACTTTGATTGCCCCTTTGCAAATTTTGTTTGATTCTTTGTTTTTGGTGAATGTCTCCTCATTTAAGTTATTTTTATAGAATTTAAATGCTCTTGTTTTATTGTTGATTTCTGACCTAACTTTTTTGTCCAACCATAGTGGATTTTTTAAATTGAATTTACCCTTAGTTACTTTAGGAATGTATTTAATAGTTAATGATTCGAGTACATTTTTTAGAGTATCCCACATTTCCTCAGCATTTATCCCCTCAAAAACTGTTTCCCACACAATTCTTTTTAGGGCTTGTCTGAATAATTCGAAGTTAGCTTTTCTGAAGTTTAGTATGTTTGTTGATCCTTTATTAGATGTAATTTACTAAAGTTGATTTCCAGTGAAACCATATTGTGGTCACTGTTCCCTTTTGTGTTTGAAACTAAATCTATGTTATTTGTTAAAACCAAATCCAATAAAGCCTTATTACGAGTTGGAGCTTCTACCGTTTGTGTGATAAACTGGTCTTTAAGTAAGCTTAGGAACCCACTGCTTCTTGCTGTTTTACATGTTTCGATTTTCCAATCAATATCAGGTAAATTATAATCACCCACAATCAATACCTGACCCTGATCTGATGATTGTTTGATTTGATTTAAAAGAAGAGACTCGTCCCCTTCATTTATGTTCGGTGGTCTATAGCATAGCACTATTAAAATTATGTTGTTAGGTTTTTTGTTATTGTCGGTTATCTCTGCCCACATGGCCTCCGTGTAGTCTTCCTCTGTGCCTGTGCTCATTTCTTTCTCACACGATGTTAAGTTATTTTTTACATATAGGCACACCCCCCGCCCTTTCTATTTTCCATGTCCAATTGTGCGACTCGTTACACCATGTTTCTGTAATACCAATAATGTCATAATCGTCCCTAGTGACCACAGTTTCAAGTTCCCCGATTTTACCTGCTAAGCTTCTTGCATTAGCCAGTAGGCATTTTAATTTATGTTTATTTTTATTTGCGTCCCTAACATTGTGTTGAATTTCTCCTCTGGACTTATTTGTATTCCTTACTAACTTCCTCGTACCCACCTCCCCCTTAGTAGACTTTCTACAGGCCTCCCCACCATTCCCACTGACCGACCTATTTACAGTTTTGAAACTTCTTCCTATGTCGTTAACTCCTTCCCATACCCTAAGGTCATCTGTACCTAAGAGCTGTAATGAGGTAAGATTACTGTTATTACATAATATTCCTGGAGCACCCCATAAATTACCCACAATATTACCCTTATTAGTACCCTGGACATTGCCTGTAACTATGTCCTCCCCCCTCCTGCTCCCTGAAAGTGATTCTTGACCCCAATCCTACTATTCTCACTATGGGTACCATAGTATCTAGCTATCCCCACCCCCCCATTGCCTAGTTTAAAATCTCCTCCAACCCTCTAACCATCCTTTCCCCCCAGCACCGCAGCCCCCTCTTCGTTCAGGTGCAATCCATCACGGCGCAAAAAAGATGGCACCTAACCGAGAAGTCCGCCCAGTGTTCCATGAACACAAATCCCTCCTTCCTACACCAGTCCTTTAGCCACACGTTTACCTCCCTGATCTCCCTCTGCCTCCCTGGGCTAGCGCGTTGCACTGGTAATAATTATGTGAATATTACCCTAGATGTCCTCACCTTTAATTTCATACCTAATTCCTATACTCTTTCTTGAGGACATCCCACCTACCATTAACTTTGTCGTTGGTACCGATGTGTACCAAGACCGCGGGTTGTGCCCAGCCCCTCCCAACAATCTGTCTACTCGGTCCGCGATCTGACCTGTCCTGTATTCACACCTCAGAATACTTCAATAGCTTCCCTATCTGTCTAAAAACATTTTTTTTCTCCCTCTGTCAAGCTGTGACCAACACATGCTACAATTTTATGATCCCTGTGTGTATTTACAGTAACTTAGCTAAAATAGCTCCTTGCACCTTAGATCTAGTATCCACAATTACTTCCATTTTTCATGTTGTAATATATTTTTTGTGTTGTATTGTGACAATGAGACACAATCCTTTAGACATCATTTTTTTTAATAGTGACTTTTATCAGTAATACATTACCAAAATGACCTACCTAGAGCTCCAGTAATATTGTAAAATGATAACAGAAAACCCCAAAAAAGCCTATTATAAAATTCAACTATTGAGAACATACAATATACAGGCATGTTAACCCCTTCCCGACATTTGACGTATATATACGTCATGGCCGGGATGTACTTCCCGACACATGACGTATATATACGTCATGACTTTAAACTGTCCCCGCGTCTATAGATGCGGTGACAGTTTAAACATGTCTGCTGTCCCTGACAGCAGACATGTCCCTGCATGCCCAGGGGGGGTGGCGATGCCTCCCCCCCGTCGGCGATCGCTGTGATTGGCTGTTCAATGTGAACAGCCAGTCGCAGCGTTTTCCTGTGTTACCGGCGAATCAGACGCTCGGTAACACAGGTGTCAATCACCGCCGGGTGTGAGGGGGCATGAGGGGGTCACCGGTGATGACCACACCTCACCCCACCTCACCCCACCTGCCCCCAAGGCTGTGATTGGTCCGTCGGACCGACGGACCAATCACAGCCAAGGCGCGTCACTTAAACTAACGGTGACTGCGCTGCAGACGCCATTCCGGTCTGGAATTGCGTGCAGAGCGGTCACCGGCCACTCTGTCGTGATATACATACCTGAACCTTGCCTGATACTTACCTGATCACCGCTGATCACCGCTGGTAGCGTGCTGCCAGCAGCTGGATGCTTCCTGGATCTTGTGACTTCCTGTGTCCTGCTGCTGCAGTGTCATAGAGTCACAGATCGTGAGAGATAGTGACAGAGAGTGACAGAGAGTGATAGAGAGTGATAGAGAGTGATAGAGAGTGCTATATTTTGTGTCTGCTGCACCCCTTTTGTGCTGATCAGTATATCTGTGCTGATCAGCAACTTTTTTTTTTTTTTTTTTTTATATATATACCTGTCAGTTGCACCAAAGGTTGTGCTGCCTGTGCAACTGACTGCTGCCCACCCTTTTGTGCTGATCAGTTTAAATTAATTAACTGATCAGCAACTTTTTGGGGGTCCAGGGATTTTTTTTTTATATATACCCTGTCAGGTTGCACCCACAGTTGTCTGCCTGCTGCCCCTCACTGCTAATCAGTGTCGCATCACTGCATCACTGATCTGCAGTTTTTTTTTTGGGGGGGGGGATTGCAGTGGGGTTTTGTTTTTACACCCACGTTGCTTTTGTGGGTGCTTTTGTGGGTGTCCTGTGGCCGCTGATCAGTGACGTACATCACTGAACAGCATTTTTGGCACAGGGTTGATATCATTTTTTTTCTGCAGTTTTTTTAAATTGTTTTTTTTTTTTTGGAGAGTGCTGTGGTTTATTACACCCACGTTGCTTTTGTGGGTGTCCTGTGGCCGCTGATCAGTGACGTACATCACTGAACAGCATTTTTGGCACAGGGTTGATATCATTTTTTTTCTGCAGTTTTTTTAAATTTTTTTTTTTTTTTGGAGAGTGCTGTGGTTTATTACACCCACGTTGCTTTTGTGGGTGTCCTGTGGCCACTGATCAGTGACGTACATCACTGAACAGCATTTTTGGCACAGGGTTGATATCATTTTTTTTCTGCAGTTTTTTTAAATTGTTTTTTTATTGGAGAGTGCTGTGGTTTATTTTTTTTTTTTATTGTTTTTACACCCACGTTGCTTTTGTGGGTGTCCTGTTGCCTTTGAGCGCTGTTCAGTGACGGACGTTACTGACCAACATCTGTGCTCAATTTTTGGCGCAGGACCTTTTTTTTTTTTTTTTAACCCCTTCAATTTTTTTTTTATTGGGATCAAATTCCTGTATAAAGTATTTTTTTTTCTGCACTACATACACACTACACACTACATACCCCCCATGTTGAAATACAGTTTGTACCCCCCCCTACACTATACACGTGTTGAAACATTACACTTACAGAAACACAAAAATAAAAATGGCATCCCAAATGTCATCCCAAATGTCATCCCAGTCATCCAGAAGAATGTATTCAGCGGAGGAGGCATATGCCATGCTTGCCTCTGACTCTGACACAGCCAGTGATGCAAGCGGGGAATTTGAAGGATTCGTCTTAAACTCCTCTTCCTCCTCTAGTGATGAGGGACCCCCTCAAAGACGCCCCCGTAGAGCAGCTGAGACCCCCCCCAAATGATTGATCCCGTATGGACCCCACCACCAGACAATTTTGAGCCCCAGGTTCCTGAGTTTTTGGCCATCCCAGGAATCCAATTTGATTCAACAGGTCTCAGAGAAATTGACTTTTTCAAATTATTTTTCTCTGATGATTTTATAAATTTAATGGTGGACCAAAGTAATTTATATGCCCAGCAGTTTATTGCTCAAAACCCCACGTCATCATTTGCTAGGTGGACCCCTGTAGATGCAGTAGAGATGATGACGTTTTGGGGTCTGGTGTTACATATGGGCATAGTAAAAAAGCCAGAAATTAGGCAATATTGGAGTACAGATGTTCTGTACAGCACCCCACTTTACCGTATGGCCATGACTCGGACTCGTTTTGAGATAATCCTTAAATTTTTACATTACACCGATAATGCACAGTGCCCACCCAGAGATGATCCCACCTTTGACCGGCTATTCAAAGTCAGGCCGGTCATTGATCATTTCAGTGCCAAATTTGCAGAGATGTACATCCCTGAAAAATTTATTTGTATCGACGAGTCCCTTATACATTTTAAAGGAAGGGTTAAATTCCGCCAGTACCTTCCCAGTAAGAGGGCAAGGTATGGCATAAAAATGTATAAACTGTGTGAAAGCACCTCAGGGTACACCCACAGGTTTAGGGTATATGAAGGGAAGCATTCAAGAATTGAACCGCCAGAATGCCCCCCCCTCCCTCGTAGGTGTTAGTGGAAAAATTGTCTGGGATTTAATGCACCCCTTCCTGGATAAAGGTTATCACCTCTATGTGGATAACTTTTACACTAGCATCCCCCTGTTTAAGGCCCTTGGTTCAAGAGGTACAGCAGCTTGCGGTACTGTGCGCAAGAACCAAAGAGGCCTCCCAAAAACGCACATTGCCCAAGTACTGAGAAGGGGTGAAAGCAGGGCACAATCCACCGAAAATATGTTGTTGGTCAAATATAAGGACAAGAGGGATGTCCTTATACTGACAACAATTCATGGAGACAGTACCACCTCCATCCCTGTACGAGGTACCAGTACCCACACCTCAAAACCTAATTGTATCCTAGATTACAATAAGTACATGGGCGGAGTGGATCTTTCAGATCAGGTACTGAAGCCGTACAGTCCCCTGCGGAAAACAAAAATCTGGTACAAGAAGCTGGCCGTGTATATCATCCAGATGGCACTGTATAACGCTTACGTGCTATTCCGTTCTACCAGCCAGAGGGGGACATTTATGCACTTTCAAGAGGAAGTCATAAAGGGCCTAATATTTGGGAACCAGCAGGCAGAGGGCCCCAGTACTTCTAGTACTGGCCCCCGTATTGTACCAGGGCAGCATTTGGTACTTGTGAGTTATCCGGGCTGCCGATTTCTAAATCGGGTCGGATCGGGCACATCGCATCGCATCGCATGCGACCATCGGATGCGATGCGATGCGATGACCCGATTTTTCCATAGGAATCAATGTTAAAATGGACTGAGTCCATTTTAACATGGAATTCAATGGGAAAAAGGGGTCCTTTTCATACCCCTACTATCCAAGTGGGCATGGAGTTGGATATAAACCTGTGGCGAGCGTAGCGAGCCACCGAGCCCGAAGCGTGGCGAGCGTAGCGAGCCCCGCGAGGGGACACAGAATACCGTCCCCGCGAGGGGACACAGAATACCGTCCTGCTTCGGGGGTCTTGCTAATGCGACATAGCACCCACCAACATTCCACCAGAATCTGAGCTGCAAAATCCAAAAATCACTCCTTCCCTTCTGGGTCCTGCCATGCACCCAAATGGTATTTTTTGGTCACATGTGAGGCATTGCCGTACTCGGGAGAAATTGGGGCACAGATTTTGGGGTGTTTTGTCTCCTTCATTCCTTGTGAAAATGAAAAATTTTGAGCCAGAACTGCATTTTTGTGTAAAAAATGTAATTTTTCATTTGCACAGCCCAGTTGTATCAAAATTGGTGAAACCCCTGGGGGTTTGAAATGTACACTATACCCCTAGATGAATTCCCTGAGGGGTGTAGTTTGCAAAATGGGGTCACTTGTGGGGGGGTTCCACTGTATTGGTGCTTCGGGGGTCTTGCAAATGCGACATAGCACCCACCAACATTCCACCAGAATCTGAGCTGCAAAATCCAAAAATCACTCCTTCCCTTCTGAGTCCTGCCATGCACCCAAATGGTATTTTTTGGTCACATGTGAGGCATTGCCGTATTTGGGAGAAATTGGGGCACAGATTTTGGGGTGCTTTGTCTCCTTCATTCCTTGTGAAAATGAAATATTTGGAGCCAGAACTGCATTTTTGTGTAAAAAATTTAATTTTTCATTTGCACAGCCCAGTTGTATCAAAATTGGTGAAACCCCTGGGGGTTTGAAATGTACACTATACCCCTAGATGAATTCCCTGAGGGGTATAGTTTGCAAAATGGGGTCACTTGTGGGGGGGTTCCACTGTATTGGTGCTTCGGGGGTCTTGCTAATGCGACATAGCACCCACCAACATTCCACCAGAATCTGAGCTGCAAAATCCAAAAATCACTCCTTCCCTTCTGAGTCCTGCCATGCACCCAAATGGTATTTTGTGGTCACATGTGAGGCATTGCCGTACTCGGGAGAAATTGGGGCACAGATTTTGGGGTGCTTTGTCTCCTTCATTCCTTGTGAAAATGACAAATTACGAGCCAGAACTGCATTTTTGTGTAAAAAATTTAATTTTTCATTTGCACAGCCCAGTTGTATCAAAATTGGTGAAACCCCTGGGGGTTTGAAATGTACACTATACCCCTAGATGAATTCCCTGAGGGGTGTAGTTTGCAAAATGGGGTCACTTGTGGGGGGTTTCCACTGTATTGGTGCTTCGGGGGTCTTGCTAATGCGACATAGCACCCACCAACATTCCACCAGAATCTGAGCTGCAAAATCCAAAAATCACTCCTTCCCTTCTGAGTCCTGCCATGCACCCAAATGGTATTTTTTGGTCACATGTGAGGCATTGCCGTACTCAGGAGAAATTGGGGCACAGATTTTGGGGTGCTTTGTCTCCTTCATTCCTTGTGAAAATGAAAAATTTGGAGCCAGAACTGCATTTTTGTGTAAAAAAATTAATTTTTCATTTTCACTGCCCAGTTGTACCACAATTGGTGAAACCCCTGGGGGTTTGAAATGTACACTATACCCCTAGATGAATTCCCTGAGGGGTGTAGTTTGCAAAATGGGGTCACTTGTGGGGGGGTTCCTAACTTTTAGCATCTTATGGTGCCTAGAAACCTACATGGTGCCTAAAAAATAATCTCATAAAAAGGAGGCTCCAAAATCAAGTAGGTGCTCCTTCTATTATGAAGCCTGTGGTTTGGTCAACGTGCACACTAGGGCCACATATAGGATATTTGTGAAAACAAAAGAATTGGGGGAATCAATTTTTAGTCACATTTCTCTAGTAAAATCTACTGTGTTCCTTAGAAAAATGTATTAAAATTGCAAATCTGCAAAAAAAATGAAATTTTGAAATTTCACCTACACTTTGTTTTAATTCCTGTGAAACACCTAAAGGGTTAACAAACTTCCAAAATGCTGTTTTGAATACTGTGAGGGGTGCAGTTTTTGAAATGGCATCATTTATGGGGGTGTCTCACATACAAGTCCCTCAAAGTCACATCAGAACTGAACTGGTCCCTAAAAAAATCAGTGTTTGAAATTTTCTTGAAAATTTGCTATTCATATTTTAAGCCTCCTAGTGTCCAAAAAAATTAAAAGGATGTTGAAATAATGATGGAAACATAAAGTAGACATATGGTCTATGTTAGTTATTAACTATTTTGAGTGGTATGATTATTTGTCTCACAAGCAGAAAATTTAACATTTTGAAAATTGCTAAATTTTCCATTTTTTTACGACATTTTGGTATTTTTCACAAAAAAACACAGACTGTATCGACCCAAATTTACCACTAACTTGAAGTACAATGTGTCACGAGAAAACAATCTCAAAATCACTGGGATAAGTAAAAGCAAAAAAAAGTTATCCCCACTTAAGTGATACATGTCAGATATGAAAAAAAGGGCTCTGTCAGGAAGGCAAAAACATGCTGCGTCAGGAAGGGGTTAAACAGTCTCATCTACTTCCATTTTGTAGAAAAAATAACAAGCCATAGGGAACAAGATAACGAAAGGGGAAAAAAAACAAGAAAAGAAAGATACGAAATGAAGGGAGGAGATGGGAGAGTAAAAGGGCAACTGGACAGGTCAGATCCACAACTAAAAGTCTGGACAATCTAGTATTGGGGTCAATAAGTCAAATAAATCAAAGGGAAAATAAGTCTGGAAATAGGAAGGCCATGGATCCCAGACCTTTTATTATGCTAATTATATATTTCATAGAATGTATATGAGATATTCTGGCAATAATTTCACCCATAGTAGTGCCTCAGTTACTTGTATGTTGAAGCCATGACACGTCTATCCGCCAAAACCATAGGAGTAAATTATTTATTCTGATGATGAGATCCCTCAGGGACACCTACTAGGGAAAGGAAAATATTTAGGACTATAAGGAAACCATATACCTAGGATCAGTCCAGGGGTGCCCGCATGTGCCGTATAATTCCTGGGGTGCCCAGTGTCCTGTATGAGTCCAGGGGTGCCCCCATGTGTGCCGTATAATTCAAGGGGTGCCCAGTGACCCGTATCAGTCCAGGGGAGCTGCCTCCGTTTTTAATTGAAATAAAAAAAAAATTAAACTGCAGGGGGTGTTAAGTGTGCCATATCAGTCCAGCTGTGCTGCCCAGTGTCCCGTATCAGTCCAGGGGTGCCCGCATATGTGCCGTATAATTCCATGGGTGCCCCCATGTGTCCCGTATCAGCCCAGGGATGCCCCAATATGTCCCGTATCAGACCAGGGGTGCCCGCATGTGTACCATATAATTCCAGGGGGTGCCCCCATGTGCGTCGTATAATTCCAGGGGTGCCCCCATGTGCGCCGTATAATTACAGGGATGCCCCCATGTGTCCCATATCAGACCTGGGGTGCCCGCATGTGTCCCATATCAGTCCAGGGGTGCCCCCATGTGTGCTGTATTATTATATGGGTGCCCCCATGTGTCCCGTATCAGTCCAGGGGTGCCCCATGTGTCCTGTATCAGACCAGTGGAGCTTCCCTTTTTTTGACTGCAAGGGCTGTTAAATGTGCTGTATCAGTCCTGGGGTGAGCCAAGAGTGCCGTATAATTCAAGGGGTGTTGCTAAGTCTGCCGTATAATTCCAGGTGTGCTGCTCTTTTTTTTAATTAAAAGAATAAAAGTTATTCTTTTTTTTACTGCAGGAATGTTGCCATTTCTGCCGTATAATTCCATGTCTGGCGCCATGTGTGCCGTATCAGTCCAGGGGTGCCGCCAGGGGTGCCATATAATTCCATGTGTGCTGTATCAGGTCAGGGGTGCCCGCATGTGTGACGCATAATTCCTGGGGTGAGCCAAGTGTGTCATATAATACATGGGTTGCTGCCAAGTCTTCTGTATAATTCATGGCATGTTGTTACATTAGGCTATGTGATACTCTATAACAGTGGTTCCCAACCTTTTTTCTCTCCCGTATCCCTTGATTAGGCTTTTAATTGATAAGTACCCCATCCTCTCATTTTTAAATATAGACAGTACTTAGCGGTATGCGGATCCTATGCATTTCCTTATATTAAGGAGGGGCAGAGGAGTAGTATACAGCAAGGAATAATGCCCTTCTGTGTCTAGACACTGGTTGTGTATTATCTCCAGGATTCCTGTTAACACCGGTAGGATTAATGCCGCTGCTTCCTCCACCTTTGTTAGTGCTGGGCAGATGACTGCTGATGTCTGAGGGCAGCATGGGAAGCTCCCAGTGGATTGCTGGTCAGGCATATGACACAACATGGTTTGTCTTCATGGCAATGGGTCTTCTTCAGCCATCAAAAGACCTTTTCATCATCCACCATTACCAATATTATTTTCAAGTACCCCCAACTGGTTTGCAGAGTACCCCCAGGGGTACTAGTACCCCAGGTTGGGAACCACTGCTCTATAACATTGTGACAGATTGCCAACCCCAGCCCTTCTCAGGGCTAGACTGTGTGTACCACACAATACTCAGAGAAAGGCAAGTTAGTTTCTGTTCAACAGTGCAGCTTGTGTTCCAACTGCGGGGCAGTTACTATTTAACTCTATCCCTGCTGCTTATACATTGTGTCATTAATGCCTTATTGCCAATCACTTTAAAGTCAACATTGTAATACTTTGCTCAATAAATTGTGCAGCAACCAGAGTGTTAACAGACACTGACTATGATATATACTAGTAATGGAATGGCAGACAATAAATGATTTATAAGTCAGTGCTCCCTGACACTTCTCCAGCTCATGTTACAGCAGGGATTATCATTCGTATAGTACTCTAAAGGCCCATACACACTTGAAGATTTTCATTTCAAAAGACTTTGCCAAAATCTTTGATAGCTATATCTTTCACCAAAGTAGTGCGTACACACTGAGCTATTTTCCCCAAAGAGCGAGAGATTTTCAGGAGGCGAAAGACTTTGCTGAAAATCTTTCATTATAAATGGGCTGGGTTTGAATTCCAAGGGTTCCATATATATACAGTATATCGGTGGCAGTGGGCATATAAATATATAAACATTGGTGGGCAGTGTTGGCACTAATGTATGCATTGCTGGCACAGACCAGCAATATATACGTTACCGCCAACACTGCCCACCAATGTTTATATATTTATATGCCCACTGCCACAAATGTATATTTATTTAAATGACACCCCCCCCCCCCATGTGCCCCTGGAGCGACTCGGAGGCCATCACCGCATCACCCTCCAGCCCCTTCCCTCCCTCGGAGAGATGTTTCCGCATAATTTCCCCGTGGAGCAACGCGGCAAACCCCCCCCCCAGTGGAGTGGGTAAGCGCCAAAGCGCCCTCCCTCCCCGCCTGGGGCACCCCGTGCCCTACACTATCCATGGCCGTCCCCAGCAGATAGCGACGCACACAGCTGCCCACCAATGTATTTAAATGCACCAACAATATATTATAATATATCATATAATATAATATATATATATATATATATTATAATATATATATATATATATATAAAATATATATATATATATATATATTATATATATATGGGATGCAGTTAAGATCCCGGTGGTCGAGATCCCGGCGTTCAGAATCCCGACGCCGGAATCCCGGCCACCGAAATCCCGACATATTCTCCCTTCGGGGGTGTCCACGACACCCCTAGAGGAAGAATAATTTAGTGTGCCGAGCGTAGCGAGGCACCGGGCCTGCTGCGTGGCGAGCGCAGCGAGCCCGCAAGGGGGGGCGATCCACGTCCCCCCCTTGTCGGGATTTCGGCGGTCGGGATTTCGGCGGTCGGGATTCTGAACGCCGGGATCCCGACCGCCGGGATTCAATACTGAATCCATATATATATATATATATATATATATATATATATATAAATATATATATATTTATACTATATATTATATATATATATAATATATATATGTGTATATATATATAATATGTATATATATATATATATATATATATAAATGGATTCAGTATTGAATCACGGCGTTCAGAATCCCGACCGCCGAAATCCCGACCGCCGAAATCCCGACAAGGGATATATATATACGTGCGCTCCATAGAAGATGTGCGTTCCATAGCAGACGTGCATCCAACTTCCGCATTCCGTCTGACAGGCTGGCTATGAGAGCGTGAGCCCGGCGCTAACGCGCCGTACGCTGCGCTCCATACATGCGCTCCATACATGCGGGTCACTGTTACTTCCGGGTCCCGAATTTTCGGTGACGCCGGAAGCCACAATGTTAGAGCGTGGATTCGGCGCGAACGCGCTGACACGCTGATTGGCCATTAGAGGGATAAATAGCCGGGCCCGGGCAGTGCAATGTAGCAGCTGCTCCAGGCACCAGTGGGCTCTTTCTTCCCTACTCCGTTGATTTCACTGAACTTTATTTGAGAAAGTAAGATTTATTTTCTTTTTTTAATCTGACTTGTTTTTTAACTTGTCTTTATGACTCTGTTAAAGTAAAATATTTATTGAAAGATTTTTTTTTTTTTTTTTTTGTACTGTATGTTATAGGCTCCTTGAAAAAGGTCCGCATAGGACCGAAACGTCGGGGCATAACCTATCTGCATGACAGTAAAAATCAACTTGACCAATTGAAAATAAAACTCCTATACTTTGGACTTTTATACACATTGTGTTGGATTCTTTATGAGGCGAGTGCCCGACATTCCATTAACTTGAACAGTTTTGGAAATACCCTGGACTATGTGTATATATATATATAATATGTATATATATATATATATATATATATATATATATATATATATATATATATATATATAAAATATATATATTATATAGGTGCATTTAATGAACACATTGGTGGCAGTGGGCACAATAATATAAACATTGGTGGCCAGCAGGGTGTTAGCACGGAGCAGTGCTGTCTGCTCCGTGTGTTTAGCCAGGCTGGGGGCGGGGCTAGCCTGGCCGGGGAGCAGGGCTCTGCAGCAGCAGCAGCAGCATCCATCCAGCCGGCCAGCCAGACGGAGCACAGGGTGAGTATGACAGGCGAGGGGGCGAGGGGGCGGGGGGCGGTCCGCCGGGCTGAAAGTGGTTAATCTTTCAGCCCGGCAGGCGTACACACACGGCGATGAAGGATGGAAAACCATCCATCATCGCCACATCTGCTGGTAAAACCAGCAGATGACCCACTTTCCTAGCGATGATGCGGGAGCGCGCATCATCGCTAGTCGGCAATCTCCAGGGCATACACACTGGGCGATTTTCGGACGAAAATCGCTCAAAACGGCTGTTTTGAGCGATTTTCAGCTGAAAATCGTTAAGTGTGTATGGGCCTTTAGAGACATTCTCTTAAATGTGCACATCTCATTTCTTGTATTACTGACATACTCTCATTATTAAATCCCTATTGCAAAAGTAATACAATTATTTGCAATAAATGTATCCTTCAGGGACACTAACTTGAATACAATTAATAAAAGGTGTATTACCAATACCTGGTTAACCAGTGTGCTGAATGTAAGCAACACTGGGAGAGATAAAGTATACAATAAAGTCATAGTTCCCTGACACATTTTTCAGTCTACCTACAGTATATAGAGACTGACACATTGCGGGAAATTTACTATGATGTGTAGTCTACTTCACATGTGATGTTGCTATGGGCAACCAATCAGAATCGACTTATTTATTTAGCACCTTCGAGTCTAGAAGATAGTAAACAGGATCACATGTGAAGTAAAATAAACATCAGTTAATTGCAGTAATAAAACAATACAGAGTGTCAAAATTATATAGTGCGACGAGCGCAGCGAGCCCCGCGAGGGGACGTGTAAAACTAAGCAAATAGCTTAGTGGGCGCCCAACATATAAGTACCCTTTTTTGTAATTCATGGGGTGCTGCTAAGTGTGCTGTATCAGTCCAGGGGTGATGCTAAGTGCGTCGTATCAGTCCAGGAGTGCCTGCATGTGTGCCTTGTAATTCCATGGGTGCCCCCATGTGTTCCGTATCAGTCCAAAGGTGCCTGGATGTGTCCCGTGTAATTCCAGGAGTGAGCCAAGTCTGCCGTATAATTCATGGGGTGCTGCCAAGTGTGCTGTATTAGTCCAGGGGTGATGCTAAGTGTGCCGTACCAGTCCAGGGGTGATGCTAAGTGTGCCGTACCAGTCCAGGGGTGATGCTAAGTGTGCCGTACCAGTCCAGGGGTAATCCTAAGTATGCCGTACCAGTTCAGGGGTGATCCTAAGTGTGCTATTAAGTGTACCGTATCAGTCCAGTGTTTGTGCCGCTAACTTGTGTCGCTTATCATAGTCATCGACCTACCTGAGTGCAACCTTTTGGCCTAAAAACAATATTGTGAGGTGTTCAGAATAGACTAGAAATGAGGCGAAATAAATGTTATTGAGGTTAATCAGAATCAGCTTTATAGGCCAGGTATACTTGCATATACTAGGAATTTGTTTTCGGTTCGCTGTGCAGCAGCCAGGTGGGTAACAAGTAAACAGCATACAGTATAAACAATAAACAATATAAACAGGTAGGGGACCATGTACAGTCATATAGAAAGTTATTCCAAGGGGGCACCGTGTTAGATTATGTACAAAGGGTTATGGCTCTACTAGACAGTGAGGAGTTCATGAGTTCATGTGTCAACAGGTGAACCGCTTGAGGAAAAACTTTTTCGGCTTCTTGGGGACCTGGTGGGAATAGCCCTGTAGTGTCTGCCTGATGGCAGCAGGTTAAACAAGCCATGGCCAAAATGTAGTTGGTCCTTGACTATCTTTGTTGCCCGCTTTTTTGCTCTGGACAGGTACAGGTCCTGGACAGAGGGAAGGTCTGTCCCAATTATCTTCTCCGCAGTTCTGACTAACTTTTGGAGTCTGCATTTGTTTCTCTCGCTGGTGGAGCTGTACCAGACCAGTATTGAGGAGCACAGTGCAGACTCCGGAGTAGAAGAGGAGCAGAAGCTTCTGTGGGATGTTGAACTTCCTCAGTTGCATAAGGAAGAATAATCTCTGCTGTGCTTTCCCAACAATAATATCAGTGTTGGGCCCCCATTTAAGGTCCCGGGAGATTGTGGTTCCTAGGAAATTGAAGGAGTCCACTAACGACACCACACTGTCAGCATTTATTAGCGGAGGAACACCAACAGCCTTCTTCCTAAAGTCCACTACCATCCCAGCGGTTTTGAGAGGGTTGAGCTCTAGATGGTTGCTGCTGCACCACCGGGCCAATTGGTCCGCTTCTTGTCTGTAGGCCGATTCGTCCCCATCCTTGATAAGACCAATGACAGTAGTGTCATCTGCAAATTTGATTATCTTTACTGATTGCGCCTCTGAGGTGCAGTCGTTGGTGTACAGGGAGAAGAGCAGGGGTGAGAATGCACAGCCCTGGGGGGCTCCTGTGCTGATGGACTGCACTCGGGAGGTGAATTCCCCTGCTTTCACAACTTGTTTTCTATCATTGAGAAAGTCCACAATCCAAGAACACGTAGCTTTAGGGACTCCTAGGCGGAGTAGTTTGGGGTGGAGGATGTTGGGGATGATTGTGTTGAAAGACGAGCTGAAGTCGACAAACAGGACCCTTGCATAGGTACCAGGCATATCCAAGTGCTGCAGAATGTAGTGCAGGCCCAGGTTGACTGTGACCTCAATGCATCGATTAGATCGGTAGGCAAACTGGAGGGGTCTAGCTGGTGGCCAGTCACAGCTTTCAGGTGGTTCAGTACCAGGCGCTCAAATGTTTTCATGATTACAGACGTCCGAGCTATCAGCCTGTAGTCATTCAGATTTGTAATTGTTGATTTCTTGGGGACTGGAACAATAGTGGAGCTTTTGAGGCAGGAGGGAACCTTGCATAGCTCCAATGATTTGTTGAAGATCCTGGTGAATATGGAGGCAAGTTGACCCATGCATACTCTCAGGGCAAAAAAAAAACCTTTTAAAAAAAATCTAATAAATCAGAACCCAAAACCTTGAGGGGGTGTTTTGACAAAACCTATTAGAACCCAAAACCTGAAGGTAATCAGAACTCAAAACCCCAAAACGCGAAAAGTGGCCGGTGCACATCCCTAGTGATGACTAGTTTTGAAAAGGTTGGCCATTTTGAAAAAAAACAAACAGTTTTCTCCCTTACATTCATTAATATAACCATTTGTATGCAGGTAGTGAGTAATTAAAAATTAAAAGATCATCATTGTTGGATCTACTAAAAGAGATAAAAACTGTATTATAACTTTTTTCAAAATGAAAATACATGTTTTAATACGAGTTCCCTTAAATATATTGCTGTCAGACACACGTACCTTTTTAGTTGTTATAGTAAACTGTGAAGACATAACAATTGCCAGTTCAGAAAACAAAGCAGCTAATCCCACAGCTGCGTCCTACGTGGCAGTTTACTTTTATGTGACAGTAGAGATTCGCATGCATACAGATCTGGCAAGAGACTGTATAAAATTCAGTATTTTGTATTCATGGTGAACACAAGATATGTCTAGTAACAACCTACAAAGTGAATTGTAGTCATATCAATTGCAGGTGACACGGAATATCTATTTCTTAATGGATTATTATATTTCGAAATCTCTGTGGCATTATTCTTTGTGACTGTTATAAAAATGAGGTACTGACAATTGAACAAAATAGATGGAAAATAGATTTTTAGTGGGTGTTAACGCATGAGCAAGTTGAGTTGCTTTCCAGTTTTACTCTCTGTAAAAGTGTTTAATGTGAATAAATCTTGAAATTAAAGTGTGACCCATTAAAATGTAATGCTGGCCACACATCAGACCAACTTTTCTCCAACCATCCAACTAGTTGGTTGGATGGAATAAAAACCTGGTACTGGATAGGAGCAAATTTTGTAATTTGTAATTTAGTAATTTGTTTCCAAAATCAGAAAATGGACAACAACTGTCACTCAGACATTAGGGCAGATATATTAAGCCTTAACAAGAGATAAATGCAAGGGTGATAAAGAGAGATAAACGTCCAGCCCATCACCTCCTTACTGACTTTTTTCAAACACAGCCGGTAACATTTAGTTAGCAGGTTATTGGCTGGACGTTCGTCTCTCTTTATCACCCTTGCATTTATCTCTTGTTAAGGCTTAATGCATCTGCCCCAATATACTGTAGTTGGACCTATTCGATTTGAACAATTTCACTGAATGTTTTTGACTATTCTCCTAAGTTTGTGAGAAAATTGCTTATTGGCATTTGCTCCCATACAATACCAGATTTTCAGTCCTACCAACCAACTAGTTGGATGGTTGGAGGAAAGTTGGTCTGATGTGTGGCCAGCATTAACCTACTAGTACATGTGTCCTAAGTTTTTTCATGATATGGGCCATTTATTTTATGACCACATGGAAAGGGCTGAATTGAAGAGACTGCTGGCCACAGTAGGAGTAATTGTGGAAAGAGGAAACTACCTAATTTTTGCTTGCTCCTCTATTGAGTGTAAACACATGAAGTTTCCTTCCTAGATAACCAGATTTTGATGTAACTTCAAATTTAATTCATTCCCCCATTGGTTCTAAATGTATAATGGACAGTTTTTTTGACAAGTACATACAGTATGTTAAGGTACAGTATATTCAAAATTAAATTACGCCCATCATCATCATTGACCGGGAACAGTCCTATGAAATATTCATAGATATGTCTTCTAGAATGAAAATCTAAATAATCTGTAAGGGGTGTGGTAGACTTGCATCTAAATACACCTGTGCTGAAGATACAGTAGCACAGTGTATACCTGAAAAACTCTTGAATGCATAATTTATGTACAGTAGTAGAAATGTATGCAGACTCCCACGTTTTTTTTGTTTTGACTAAAACATCGTTATGTGTGCCAAACCACCCTCAAGTGCTTTCGTTATGGATCTGTACTTCTTGAAATATTAATAAAAACAGCCAAATTAATGTGATCCACGGAATACACTCTTATCTGTTAAACACGTGATCCAAAATACATGAAATTTATTTTTAATATCCGAGACCTGCACTTGTTGGGAAGACCTGAGCCAGTACTCTAGAACCCCAGAGTTTGCTGTTACTTTGTTCTAACTGCATCCCCAATGTTTGTGTGTGTTCAGTTTTCAACAAAACCAGTTTGCTGTACATTTACATTTTTACGTTCAACAGAAAGACTCAATTCCAACTGTATATAAGGTTACTAGTATAACAAGTATGATGGTAATTTGTAATATTTACAACCTAACTTTCATTGGTAATGTACAACTAAGACTTATTTTTAAATCTTGTAGAGACAACTCAGATTAGATGAACGAGAAAACAACTCTCATTCTTTGTTGTTCTTTTACCAGCAGATGGATGAATGTTTAATAACCATTTGGCCTACATAAGTGAATACTGCAGAGAATTTCAACTTTAAATAGGCCATTAGTCGATACTGAATGCCGTAAAGCACTCAACAAGTGTACAAAGCCACTAATTGGCCCTATAATTGGGTGTATGGAGACTATGCTACTCCCTCTCCCTTAGGGTGATATTTGACAAGACTTCATTGGTCTCATGCTATATTAATAAGCATTAACAATAGTTAAGTATATATTCTAAAAATTTGAAAAAAATAGTTGATTTACCATTCAGTTTGTATTTACTGTGCATTTGTCTGTTGCAACATTTCTATGTGTTCTTTGTTTTATTTCACCCTTTTGTATTATTCAAAGGACATTTCAGCCATAAGGTCATTGTTCTTGATACTCTTCAGATTCAGAGTATTTTCATTTTACCTTGGGCTTGCTTCAGGGAGACACTTAACAATGTTTAGACTTTTGTATTGCATGAGATGCCATTATGACTACAAATCACACAGTTTGACAAAGTTAATGTAAAGAGACACACATTAACAGCCATACTTGTTAAAATGACATTCGTTTTTGGAATGTTCTCATCTGTAATTAGGTTATACAGTGTAAAATGTAGAACATTTGAAGGACACAATTTCTTGGTTTTCTGTTATAGTTTGTAAATGTTGCAGGGAGACAACAGTGTATTGGGGGTACAAACAATCTGTACATTGACACTGTACAGATGCTTTTGTTTTGAACATCTAGCCTGTTGCTTTTTTTTAATTTAAAACTAGTGTAGAGTTTACGCATTTTATTGCATTCATAGACAGATCTCTTTGCACATATTTGTTCTGATTCTATGATGCACATTCAAAAGCAGAGGCTTCTTGTGATTATCAGCAGACCGTGCCATAAACAGTAAACATAGTTTGAATTTGCATTAAACTAAGCATCGGCAATGACAAAGAGCTTCATGTGTTTCAGCTCTCCAGTGGATTTAGCCTTCTGTGAAATGTGCAGAAACTGCTTGGAAGCAGGGAACAGATCTGCAACCTACTTTTTGTTACAAGGGGCCTTACTCTGCTTGGTGCGGTCCGTTCCGAATTCTTTCGGAGGGTGCATTTTAGCCATCTGCGCATGTAGTGTCTCCGCACTCGTTCTCACCAATACCGTCCAGAAATGTGCACCGAATTGACTCGGAAAAATATGGGCGTAATATGGGCGTCATGCGGCCGAACACAAGGGTGCGGTTTCAAAGTGGGCAAAACTGGGAGTAAATCTGGGCATACACGTGGGAGTGCACGAACTGCAAGCGAACCAACTCGCATGAAATATGCGGTGTCCATAAGCAAGTTTCAGTTTGCGGAGAGCACTTGTTCATGCGCTAGGCATTCGGTTCGCCCAATTAGTACGCCCGCACCTGAAGCACTCTCAGCTGACCACAATACAATCCACTCTCTACTCATTAGTGATTAATTACACTCTTTTCACAGGTTCAATTGGAAGCATTGCTGCCTAAATGGCCCATTACAACACTTAACATGATGTAAGGGTTAATCTAAAGTGCTAGTAATGTGTTTAAGTATCAATTAGGAATTAATTGATTACATTTAAAAATAATCCATTTTTTAGGAGGTTGGCTAATTGCATAAGTGTGTCATGTTGCATATGCATGAGTTTCGAATAGAGTAGTGAGGTTTGCGGAAATACACAGAATCGGTGCATACGGCCAGATTCCCGTCCGTTCGGACGCTGTAAGACCGTGCACAATCTTTGTGTTCCCACCGCTCACGCACGTTTGGATGTAGTCCGAAGACACTCCCTCTTCTTAGAGAGTCCGTCCGAACGGATGCGGACGACCTGTGGGTGTGTGTTCTTAGAATATCCGCACAGCGTGGCGTTCGGTCATTTATGAAAAAATTCGGAATGGACCGCACCAAGCAGAATAAGGCCCAAGGTAACGTTATAGGGACGGGTCGGTAAACCAATCTTTGAGATCTACCAAGAGTTTCTTTGTGTCAGACCAACTAGCTGGAGCACAGGTGTAGTCATTACTAACTTACATTCAAACATGTGCTGCATTCATTCCAAACTGACACATTTTACAGATCCACAGGTGTTCTGGTAAACATGAACTCCAGTAAGGGGAATACCACTAATAGTTGGATAAGCTCCTTTGCAGTTCCCAACTCTGCTCAATAGATGATCAGATGCTTGCTTCCTAGTGTTCCACCTGGCTTAAACCTTCGGACTCGGTGGCTGTTCGTGGTGATGTATTAAGATCCTCATCTGTAAATCTCCACATCCACTGCCATATTGACAGAATATAATGTCCCAAAATATTTCAAGCAATAGGAAATGACAAGTCCGCTCTAACAGATTTCGCTCCTTTAAAGGAACTTTTTCCAACACCCCTAACACCAAAGGTCAACATGCACAAAAATGACACCAGCAAATCCAGTGTATGCAATACATTTTATAATTATGTCCATTTAAATGGACAGGGGGTCATAAAGGGTTAATATTTTAAATGGTTAGCAGCTCTCTGCCAAATGTAAGTAATATTTACAGTATATATTATACACATGATGTCCTTCAGATGCCGTCAGCCTCAGAAGGTTAAGAGGTCCCTGATGGGGTAATTCAGACCTGCTCGCTGGGATGCGCATATTCACTGCCTAGTGAGCAGATACACGCTGCCTGCCGCCCGCTGAACACACGCTGCCCGCCGACAAAATCCCCGTGACACTATGCGAGCGGATGTGTAAGTCCGCACAGAGGAGAAATCATTTGATAGTTACTCATCATGGATTGATTTCTTCTCTCCTCGTAGATAAAAGTAAATCTTGATTTATTTTTAATCTTGCCCATTCTTGTGCGAATTCGGCACTGATGTCATGTGATGTCATTTTCCCACCCCATAAAAGTGAGCAATAAATGGTGTAAATTCAAATGGTGCTTTCCCTTTAAAAACAATGTGAAACCACCAAGTCTGTGAGGATTATAATAAATACATAGACCTGGTATATTCTCCTCTTTGTTATTTGTAGCAGGTAACAGGTATTTTCTGAAAGAGACTGCTCCTATAAAACACTTAGCACAGGATTTTAATGTTGACCACAAAACAGAAGAGGTGCAGCACTTTAAAAACATAGGCGATTTTAATGTACATAGCACATACAAATTGTAGACGATAATAAAAGCATGTGAATAATTCCAAGGGGCAAAGCAGCTACCACAGCAGTGGGTCTCTAACAGGGCCAGGATGTAAGTACATTAACAGCGGTCCATCCATATGCGTGCGCCGGATCCCCGGTCAGGTGTAAGCCACACTTAACGTGTTTCAAGCTCTCAAATGCTCTTCGTCAGAAGAGTGGTGAAGTTGGCTAACAGATCTGTATTTATCCCCCTCAATGTACACAGCACAACTGTCCGTAATCACGTCGACCTGCCGGGCGCCGGGAGTGACGTCACTGAAACCAGAACTAGTATGACTACATATAAATACCGATATAAAAACAAATGAAAAATACATAAAATATATAATACATAACACGTAGAAAAGTGTTTCATTCTAAAAAAACATTTCAATTCGAAATTGATATTTAATCCCAATGCTTCTAATGATTTTAATTCAAATATCCATTTAATTTCCTGTTGAGATAATCTTTTCTCTATATCTCTGTTTCTCTGCATCGTGGCAAAACCATTTGAATGCCCCCAAATATTATGATATTACATCTTTACACCCATAAATGTTTTTAAAATGGGCGGATACTGCATGGGTGGGAAGGCACTTTCTAATATTATATATATGTTCCGTTAAATGGATTTTCAGGGGTCTAGAGGTTTTGCCGAGATATAATCGATGGCAGGAACACTCGAGAGCATAGACAATATTTTTAGAATTACATGTTATAAATTCATTGCTTTATAGGATGTCATTCTAAAAATATTATCTATGCTCTCAAGGGTTCCTGCCCTCCATTATATATTGGCAAACCCTCTAGACCCCTGAAAATCTGTTTAGCGGAACATACGGTATATATAATATTAGAAAGGGCCTTCCCACTTATGCAGTATCCGCCCATTTTAAAAACATTGGGTGTAAAGAATGTAATATCATAAAAGTTTGGGGCATTCAAATGTAGGCCCCCACCATTGGGGACAGGGATGAATTTGGAGCCTGAGTCCACTTCATCACACCCTGGCCACTATACTTTTAATATATTTATGTAAAGCATAGCATAGTTACTGAACTGATATTCAAAAAAATATATATTTTTTGCAGTATAAAAAACAGTTAATATTCTCTTTTTACCATATATAGATTATACATGATTTGGAGCTTTTAGAATCTAGAGAAGATGATAAAGTAAATTCAAGTCTAAAATTACTTTTACTTTTTGAATTGCATGCAGTTTCTGTCACCATGACAACAGAATATGTAGAGAACTCACAATAATTTAAATAAGTTGTTAAAAGGGATGAAAAATGCAAAAAATAACTATATAGAATTCTTTTCATTGAGTGCATTTTAGTCATAGAAACAGAGGATAGCTCATAGTTTTTTATAAAACTAGTTATTCATACTTTTCCCGGATGACAATACATTGCCACTTCACAACATAGGATATAGGATATAAATAGTATTTGCACTTTTCTTGAATTCATTGCAAAATATAATAAGCAGATATAGGGGAAGCTTATTATGTGGCAATTATATTATAAACTAAAGAGAGAAATACTTGAAAAATGTACTTTTTTTTTTTACCTGAGTAAGTAATTATTTAAGTTAATTCATTAAGTTGTCAAATCTGCCCAGCTTTCAAAAACTTTTATATTGTCTGCATACTCATGACCCTTTTAACAGCTAATTTGCAAATTTTGGATAAGGATGGGAATTTACTGTTACAGATGTGGCCTTACACCAAAGGTCAATTTGTATACTTTTTTTATTTGTAATTGATTTAAAATAGCTAAAAAATCAATCTAAATCCAGTTAACACACATGAACTAAACGATGATTTTTTTATATTCTTTTTTTTTATATTTGTACATGTGTACATGTGTATTAGTAAATGGTAGACTTGGAGACACCACATCAATTTTAAATTTAATTTGAAATTGATGAAAATTGATTTTGAGTAACTATACCCCCCCCCCCCTATTGTCAATATGCTATATGGCCTGGGAAGCCCGAGTTGCACTGTTGCACCTTATTCACATTGTAGCATCTTCTCTACATTGTGCATCTTATAAACATTGCAGATGCACTGATACTCAAAGCAGTGTTTTAGAAATGCTGGACTGTGCCTAACTGCACAGGAATTAGTTTTACACATATAAAAAGTTGCAGAAGTAGCACAAAGGAACTTGGCTTGAGAAAAAAACAGTGACTGTTGCATCATGGCACTTAATATACTGACTCAGACTTAGAGGGCTACCCTATTCGCCCCAATGTTGGTGTCCCTTAGCCCCGATACCTACTGTTATTGAGAATTGTGCTTCACTTGCCTGAGGCATGCAAAGCAAAATCCCTGCTAAGTAGCTGCTGAGACTTGCAATTACACATGGGATCTGGAACTTTTCTGCAATCCCATGTGTTTTTGCCCGGTTGAGGGGCTCTTCGCCGGTGATAAAAATGGCCTGCTAATTGGATACTGCTATAATGGCCATCTGTCATTAACCACAATATCTGTCCTTTTTTATCAGCCGAATCGGAATTTTGGTTAATAGGATATACCCCATTGTCACACAAAAATGCAGAAATTTAATTGATAAGTGTAAACGAGCAATCTAGCATTAGTGTAATCTAGCAAAGTAGTTTGTTGCTCAAAGTTGTTTTATTTATGCTAATAAGATGCACATTTCGAGAGAGAAAGTCACTACAGTACTTGCAGACAAGTTGCACTGACCTGAGGTGCTAAGAGGGCCGGTTTTTCACAACCGGAGCTTTAGAGTATCAGGACGTATTTGTACTTATAAAGATAATATAAGGTGTACACAAAAGCTTTGTACTATTGATGCCAGCGGTGCTTTCACTGCCGGCCAGAGAGATCTAGCTGCAGCACAATCCAAAATTAAAGTAGAAAATGCCAGGGAGTCACAGCCAGATATGTTTGGCAGTGTTTGGAGTGGCTGTTGGTGTGGCTCCTCTATTTGAATTTTGGACTGAGCTGCAGCCAGACCTCTGTACCCACCATAGAATTGTTGGAACATCGATATAAATGAGTCTTGAATTCTCATACTTTAGGAATGAACATGCAGAAGATATGGCGCCAAACAGCTATATTGGTGATTATGTCCTACTTTGCATTTCCTGCCTTTACTGAATTTGCATATAAAAAGATATGCTCCACAAGCAAGTATACGTACAGCTAACCACCACAATATAAAATTGGAATTATTATTGAAATCCACTATATACATTATAATGTGTTATTAGTAGAACATGAAATAAACAAAGTAATGATATTTAATAAATAACAGATCATGATTTAAATTGCTAAAATAAACTATTTCATTAACAAAATCTACAATTTTTTTGTTATTCTTTTCTAGGAGAAAAAAAACTTTTCTGAGAATATTTTCAATTACTCTGTGCTCATGATCCAAAACATGGTACAGCAGTATATGTTAATAGTTTCTAAGAACACTTAGTTTTAAAGCCACCCAGCAGTCATAATGATAAAAACTCGTAATCAGTTTGTGAAAGGGGTGCTGCATAAGGTCACACTGAATGTATGAATGTAGCCATGCATAGCCTAGTGATTCCTGGTTTTGGGCAATCACAATATTTTCTATCTGTTCTACATCTTGCCTATTATAACCTCCATTGCTGCTTTTTAATAATAGCTTTATAGCCACTTCAAAATCATTGAATTCTCCACTTTCATGAAATAATGGATACAGGAAGTAGTAAAAATATATTGTGGAAGATAATAAAAATGACATAATTTATATACTGTATATGTGTCTAGTGTCCCTGTGGCTCCAAAACACTGCCATCTGTTGGACCGAAAATGAAACTACAACTACTAGCTTTCCAACATACTTAAGACCAAACACAATTGTGAACAGTAATAATGATAAGAAACAGCAAACATTTTATTATTACTAAAAAGGTAATAACTGGGTCCCGCTATCCTTCTAGTCATTTGACCCTTCTCCTTTATATCTCACGGTTTTCCTTCCTTTTTTTACCCATCTATCCCCAACTTACAACGAGGGACATTCTGAGGGGAGGATACACATCGTAGACCTTGACCTAAAGAAACCTTTATAGGAGGTTATAGACTACTCAAATTGTGAGTATGGTACGCATTTCTATTATCATCTGTGCTGTGGAAAACCCAGGATTTTGGGAATAGAGACAAACTTACATATTGGCCTTATTTCTTTTTCCCTCATCCATATTGGAACCCACGACTACACGACGGAGTCAAGCACCATCAATATTATTATACAGTAAATCTAGTCAGATGACTTTTTTTTTTTCATTTGACTTTTTAGCGGGGTCACCAGGAGTGTGATTTTCCAAGTTTTGTGGTAATGCGTACCGTTACTTATGGTTCGCAAGATGGTAGTACTCCTATCACGGTATCTTTTTTAACATATGTCAGCGTCTCCTCAGCATATTCACATAGACTGCCTCATACCACAAGCAGTGCATGAAAATAAAGATGGAGGCTTGTCTCAGTACTGACAGTAATTTTTAATTAAAACAGATGGAATAAAATTTCCAAAAATAAAAAAGGAATAAAATACCTGAAGAATGCCCTTATGAGGATGAGGGCATCTCACAAGGTTTTGTAGGTCTCAATCACTCTGGCAGACAGAGTAACGGTACGCATTACCACAAAACTTGTAAAATCACACTCCTGGTGACCCCGCTAAAAAGATACCTTTATACGCACATCAGTGCATGCTATCTAGTGAGTTCGGTACGCCTAACTGGGTCCCGCTATCCTTCTAGTCATTTGACCCTTCTCCTGTATATCTCACGGTTTTCCTTCCTTTTTTTATCCATCTATCCCCAACTTACAACGAGGGACATTCTGAGGGGAGGATACACATCGTAGACCTCGACCTAAAGAAACCTTTATAGGAGGTTATAGACTACTCAAATTGTGAGTATGGTATGCATTTCTATTATCATCTGTGCTGTGGAAAACCCAGGATTTTGGGAATAGAGACAAACTTACATATTGGCCTTATTTATTTTTCCCCTCATCCATATTGGAACCCACGACTACACGACGGAGTCAAGCGCCATCAATATTATTATACAGTAAATCTAGTCAGATTACTTTTTTTTTTCATTTTACTAGGCACACACAAAAAACGGTGTCCTTAATGAACGTTCCGAGCATCTGAATATGCACCATCCACAGTATACTGTAGTGCTGGTGCTGGAGTCTAGTCTGCTCGTACAGTATGTTATTCATACTATAGCATAATTGTGTTTAACCAGTGTAGCATAATGAGATGCACATACAGCAATACCCTTGCGCAATCTATGCCGTCGCTAGCTTCTTAGTTGTGGGCTCCCATAAAACCCAAGCTGAAACCCGGTAGCGCTTTTGATAACCCGCTCATTGCTCGAGTCTTGCCTGCTCGTACTGAATGTCATTCATACTGTAGCATAATACCGTGTTATGCAGTGTAGCATAACGAGATGCATGAACAACAGTGCCCTTACACAAGTTTAAACTATGCGGTCATTAGCTCCATACAAGTGAGAACCCATGAAGCCCTGTGTCACGAGGTGGGTGTGTGGAATCAGCCGTGACTGGAGTGGTCAGATGGTGGATGTTGGGTGATCACGATGATACTGTGAATGATGTACCGGAGTTGTGAATGACAGGAGCAGATCACATGGAGTGACAGGAACTTAAACATGTCCACTTGGCTAAATAAAACCCTGGGGATAACTGGAACTTAGAATAGCCTAATTGGCTTATGACAGCAACCAGGGGCTGGCTGGCAACTTTCAGCCTGGGGGGCAACACAAGCAAGTGGCCCACCACCATCGCCAACGTTTCACCACCCTACCCTCTCCCTACACCCCTCTAGTATGCAGCAAGGATTAACCAATCATTTCCCCACACACACATACACCAGAAACGGGGACAGTGTGTGCCGAAGGCGCGTTGCAAACATTTACATTTTAATGCCCATTACACATAATGCCACACACCATAATGCCCATTACACATAATGCCAATACCGTAATGCCCATTACACATAATGCCACACACCATAATGCACATTACACATAAAGCCAACACTGTAATGCCCATCAAACATAACCACACCGTAATGCCCACTACACATGCCATACCGTAATGCCCACTACACATGCCATACCGTAATGCCCACTGCACATGCGATACCATAATGCCCACTACACTATGCCAACACCGTAATGCTCACTACACATGCCACACACCATAATGCCCATTACACATAAAGCCAACACAGTAATGACAATTACACATAACGCCAACAACATAATTCCCAATAAACATAATTCCACACACCGTAATGCCCAATACACATGATGCCACACACCGTAATGCCCATTATGTATAATGCCAACACCGTAATGCCCATTACACATAATGCCGCACACCGTAATGCCCATTACACATAAAGCCAACACCCATTAAACATAATAATGCCTATTACATATTATACCACATAACTGCTGCTTACCTACATGCTCACTGTCAGAGGTATGTTGCTTGTTGCCAGGGGTTACATGCTTTTTGCCAGGGGTTTCATTCTTGTTGCCATGGGGGATTTACATATTCATTGCCAGGGGAGACGTTACATGCTCGTTGCTAGGGGAAATTACATGCTTGTTGCTATGGAGTGCTACATGCTCATTGCTGGAGGAAGGGGCATGTAGCACTCCAAAGGCGGAGTGTTTGTTGCCAGGGGGAGTGATATATTTTTTGGCATTGGGGAGCCATGGAACATTCTTGTTGGCTAGGCAGAGGCGATACTAGCAATCTGTGGGCCCAGGTGCAAAAATATGCTTCCATAACTAAACTCACATTACACCACATAGTAGTGCCACTTGTACACTTTGCAACAGGTAGAGCCCCTCATACCCCTTTCATAACCGGGTTTGTTGCTGGGTTGATGTGCAATGTGAAAGGACCAAAAAAGTACAGTGTATAATGGGTGACATGGGTTTAGTGCGAAAGGGTTGGGCACACTGCACCAGGATTAAGTACATCCTAATGCCCATTACACATTGTCATACACTGTAATGGCAATTACACATTGTCACACTGCAGTACCCATTACACTTTATGCAATACACCATAATCACCATAATGCCTATTACACATTGTTTAACACTGTAATAGCCATTACCGCACACTGAAATGCCCATTAAACATTGCCACATACCACAGTGCCCCTTACACATTTCCACACACCGTATTGCCCATTACACATTATGTCACACTCATAAAGTCCATTACATATTATGCCCCCAGTAGTGCCCCTTACAGACTTCCCATATTAGTGCCATATAAAAGGGAAAGAGATACAGTAGCTCACTGCAGCCCTGTGTGGTGTGTGCTCTGCTCAGCTTTAAATATGGCGCAGGCTAGTGAGCCAATTAGAGCTTGTGGCCTGTCAGCCAATCGCTAACTGCGGCTGCCGGTCCATGAGCTCTGATAGGCTGGTGGGCAGGAGCCATATTTCAAACGTCCCTCAGCATTGGTTTAAGCCACTAAGCAGCCAAGGAGTTGAGTGCACACCACACAGACCCTTTGGCGGTGGCCAGTGAGTGCCCATATCTCCACCCCGTCACCCCCGCATCTCTCTCCCTCCACCCCCGAATCTCTGACTCCCTCCACCTCTCCACCCCCATCACACCTGCATCTCGCACTCCCTCCCACTCTCCTTCCCCATCACCTCTGTCACCAATGAACCTCTCCATCCCACTGCACCTCTACGCCCGTTACCCCTGCACTTCGCTCCCTTTGTCACCGCTCCACAGCCCAAATACACCCCCTAACAGCTATCACCATATCCCTATACCCTTACACTACTCCCCCTGTCCACCCAGACACTACTACTGCCCATGTCTTCCCTCATGCACCCCATATCCCTCTACCCCCAACAAACCCTACTCCCCCTATCTCCTACAAACACTCTATATACCACTACCCCCAACACATCCTGCACTTCAGTTCCTGTCCCCCAATATACACCCCATAATAACCCTCTATCCTGGCCACAGACACATTACACTGACTGTCCCCAACATGCACATGCCATAACCTCCCCATCCCATATGACCATCTGATAGCCACTGACAGTCCCTAACATTCCTGTACACACCCTCCTTGCCCCCTTTATTCATATACCACATTACCTCCTTTAACTTTGATGGTTGTGGTCCCTTCTGGTAGCCACATTGTGGGAGCCGGGAAGAGGAGGTTATCTGCGATGGGCAGCTGGCGGCTGGCAGCTGGCTCTGTTCACCAGCCTGCGCAGGCAAAGCGCAGGCTGTACAATCACAGGCAGGTCAGAAGTCCGCCACAGCCCGCACTGCGACAGCGGCTGTGATGGCTGTAACTGGGCTGGTGGAGCCGGATCGGGCGGGGGCGCCGCTGAGATGTAGTTTAAAAAAAAAAAAACGGACAGAAACGTTGGCCACAAGTTCCACTTCTGTGGCTAGGGGTTACTTAAACAGCGCACCAGCGCTACCCGAATCCGCACTTCCGGGTAGCGCTGGCTGCACTGACAGACACTAGAGGTATGGCAGTACCTCTAGTGTCTGTCTCCTCCAAGTCGGCGGCCATTTTTGGAGGGGCCGTCGGCTTACAGATTCTACAGAAGGCTGTCTGCGGCTCGGCTGGACCCGGAGGCGGCGGCGGTAAGATACATTGCACACAGCCCAGCCCCAGCCAGCAGATACCGGCCCGGGGGGCATGTGGCACTCTGCCCCCCGGCCCAGCCCGCCCCTGACAGCAACTAGATATGAATAAATAACTTAAATAGGCCGACTTGGCAACATAACAGAATACAGGGATGCTGGAACGAATTAAAGGCACCTGGCAACCGGGTTATGGATAATGCGGTAATAGTGACAAGATCTGGATAGCGACTTGCATGCTGGAAATCGGATGACAGATGGTTAGTGGACAGCGGCTGGGATCCGGATGGAGCTGGATAACCCACAAAGAATTGCTGTAGCAGGACAGCGGGTACTGTGGCTGGGCTGGATAGTGAAGCCAGTAGCAGGGACTGTAGCTCGGCTAAACCCGGTGAAGCAGGTGGTAGGTTCTGTAGCTGGACCGGAGTTGGGGAACTGTAAAGTACTGTAGAGCTGACCGGAGAATGACCAGAAACTGGACCGGAGTTGGAGGACTGCAGTGTACCTACTGTAACACAGTACAGAGATGTAGCACACAATGAATACATAGCTGGATGCAGCTTGTAGCAGGCAGGTCAGGAAAGTGGCTTTACACCAGACTACAGCAGTGGTACCAATGGCGGCAGAAGCTAGTGGCAGCTAGAGCCAAACTGTCGCAGATATAGAGTACTGGCTGGTATCAGAACGTGGTAGCGACTTTGCTGAGAGCAACTTCTTAGTCCAGGAGCTGAATCTTTAAACCCCTTGCCTTGCACTGATTGGACGAATCACCAGGCAGCAACTGCAATAGCAGAAATGGACTCTGAATGGAATAATCAGTGCATAAGAGGAGAGCTAGCATGACTTCACCAAACAGGGAGCCAAGGAGTTAATGGCTGACCAGGAGTTTCTGGGCTAGCTGGGGTTCTCACATGTGTGCAATTAGAAGTACACTGACTTTCATTGAATGTACTGTATGGCAGCAGAAGCATAGGCTGGAATATCCTGAGAATGCAGCAACTGGAGAGAACATGATGAACAAATATGCAGAAATAACTAGGTATGCGACACCCTGGTTGAATCCTGGTAGCCATTTTGTTAACCCGAATTTGGACTGCTACAGTACGTACTTCAACCATACTGTATACTCGCTCACTCATCGTGATAGCGCATTATAAATAGCGTAATTAGACGCAGTGAGAAAACTGTGTATTTAATATACTGTACAGCACAGTATTGTACAGTAAAGAAGTGTTGGTGGTGTAGTGCATTTCAATGGACAATTCATGCATGCACAATGCGGATTCTTTCGCTTTAGCATTGCATTAGACATCTGACACATGCGCAGTGGTGTTTTTAAAAATCAACATCTGATGGATGATTGCTGGTATTGCACTCATCCAGTAACACATATGCCGTGTAACTTATTGCACTGCCATGCGAATAGGCGTGCTGTGGTGAGTTGTCGGGACAATCAACATAGGTAGCATAGATGAGACTGTCTCCCTCTGTACTTACAAACTCTCTTTTCATAGTGGTGCCACACTGTAACATGTCTACCTACATGTGCTTAGGATTTGGAGCCTTGTAAGGTATTTTTTTTTACTTGCAGCCTGAATCTTAAATTAAATGTATGAATATTGTCTGACTGTGCTTTGGTTCTAGTGCTGGGGGAAAAACAGAAGTTAACAATGGCACAGTGTGACTTGAATATACATGTACACTATATTTAAAGCTTTGCTCCAGGGATAGTCATCATTTATCTTCTGCAAATGAGAATCGTATCTTAGCAATCTCTCTATGTTTCTGTTTTCAGGGAAAATGTTAATTTGCAGTTTGTGTCTGAGCCCCTCGTTCCAAATGCAAATCATAGGCAATAATATAAAACCTCTGTTCTTGGAATGTCCAAGTGCAGAGACATGCAATTGATGTTGTAAGATCTTTGAAAAGTAGATGCTTAGTCTACATTTCAAATAGAACAGAAAATATGATAAACACTTTAGGGCAGGAATTTTAATGTGCTCTTGTTTCTGTATGTCTGATTTTTTTTTGTAACAGCTTTGTTTAATTTTCATTGTTTTTACAGTATTGTGATCTGTTCATATTTCTACTCTGTAGAGTGCATGGTGGTATAAATAACAAATACTGAATCTATCACCGTACTGCAGAAATTAATCAAGTAATGGCTATATATTTTTTATTTAACATTATCTGTTTTCTATAGGACCAAAAGAACATTGACCTACTGAAATGTAATAATATTTAGGCATATTTACCATTCGTGGCACTGGTGACACCTAGAAGATCCTCCCACCACCAACGTGGTAAATCATGGTAAACAAAATACTGTGTGTAATATACTGTAAGTCAATGTGAACCTTATCATTTTTCTATTAGCAAATTAATGAGACAGAAAAATGTGGTCAAGTAATGATATAGCATTGGGTGCTGACTGGTCTTGTGATTCTGCCAGCAACTTGGTCTCCTGCTCAGCAGGTTGCTAAGTGTTCATTTCTCTCAGCGAGTGCAGATGGGTTCTGGATTGCTGGCTCCTGCTGCTTGTTCTGCCATAGGGATGTGTGCCATTCTTCTACATTCATAAAGGCATGATGTTTAAAGGAGACTGAGCACTATTAATTTTTAGAGTATTAGGTTGCTTAACTAACCATTGTTGCCTGTGATTTCTGCCTGTGTGCCAGACCCTGCTTCTTCTGGCTACAATTCACTGCTTGTGCTTCTGACCTACCCTAGTACAGGGTTGCCGACCCTCCCAGAATTACTGTGAGTCTCCCGAAAATCGGGTCCCCCTCCCGGCCCCCCGGAAGGGTGGGTAACCCTCCCGGAATCAGGGGGACCCCCACTGAGCCCCCCGATCGCGGCATTTAAATGCCGCAATCCGTTGGTCTCAGAGGAGGGGGCGGAGCTAAAATGACACACTCGTGTCATTTTAGCCCCGGCCCCCTCCATGGATATCAGTGATTTCGAGTATTTCCTGTAATGGGGGCGGGGCTTAATGACATCACAGTCAAGCCCCACCCCCGAACGAGCATTTGAAAGTCGGCAACCCTGCCCTAGTATCTATTTTCGGCTACCTGCCTTTGCCTCAGACTTTAACTTGTCTCACTGTTCTGTTCCTTTACCAGGGACCATAACAATGGATTGTTCTGATTCCGTACCTCACTTTTGTTGCGCTCCCACACTGTCACCTCCCAGGGACAGCTAAATGTTATGACCTTTGGACTCTTGGCAGTGAAGCCCATACCTCCTTGCAGTGGCTCTTGGCAAAGACTAGGGGTGAAATTTACTAAGATGTGAAATACACTTCATAGGTCATGTTGCTATGGGCAATCAATCACATCCTGTCTACTATCTTCTAGATGGTGGTAAATAAATAAGAAGTACTTTCTGATTGGTTGCCCATAGAAACATGACCTATGAAGTGTATTTCACATCTTAGTAAATTCCCCCCCCCCTAGGTGTCCACTAGACATAGAAGACATTGAGACTATATGTAAATTTGTTTACAATATTTTCTTCTCTCCAGTTCTTTTTTTTCAAATCTTGTTCTTGATTTTCTTTTTAGTTTTCCCTATTTATTGAAATCCACATGTACATTCTAGTAAGAAATTATAAGTAGTAGTGAGTAATGGCCTTTAGACTTGGCAGTTACCAGATCATTCACCACTTTAGTCAGTACTGTCACAGTGGAGTGTCGGGAATGAAAGCTTAACTGAAGCAAGTCTAATAGGGTGTGAGAGTTGAGAAAGTGTGTGAGGTGAAAGTAGACAAGCATCTTGAGTAGCTTGGAGAGACATGAGAGCTGAGAGATAGGACGGTAGTTAGAAAGAGAGTTAGGGTCCGAATTGCTTTTTTTCAGAATGGGAGTAATCACTGCATGTTTGAACAGAGAAGAAAAAGTACCGATAGCAAGAGAAAGATTGCAGATTTTAGTTAAGGTTGGGATAAGCACAGGAGATAGAGTTTTAAAGACTTGAGCAGGTATAGGATCGAGGGGAGAGCTAGTGGAGTAGGAGGATAAGAAGAGTGTGGATACTGTACTTCCTTTTCCTTTGTGGGCTCAAATGAAGAGAAAGTATCAGATGGTTCAGGTGGGGAAGAAAGTGGGTTAGAGGTTGTGGAAGAGCATACCGTTACATCTTGGATGTTATCACTCCTGTCCTTAAAGTAGGAGGTAAGTTCTTGTGCACTGATGGTAGCCGGTGGGGGAGGGTACAGAAGATACTTAAATGTGTTAAAAAGTCAGTTAGGGATTGTGACATGAGAAGAGATGAGAGATTGGAAGTACGTTTGTTTAGAGGTGTCCAAAGCATTGCAGTAGGTGTGGTAGATAGACTTATATGTAAGAAAATCAGTCAGATTACGAGATTTACGTCATTGGAGTTCTACTTTATGTGATTGATTTTGTGGTTGTCTTGTTATCTTGGAGTGCCACGGCTGGCATATAAACCTGCGTGGGATGTAATGGGAAGCTGGAGCCACTTCATCAAGGGCTGTTTCAAGAGTCTGATACAGGTGGGAAACAGCAGAGTCAGGAGAGGTAAATGTAGAAATTAGTGAGAGCTGTTGTTGCAGAGAGGTGGAAAGTTGTGTGAAAAATTAAGTATTTAGTAGCATTAGTATTTATGCGGGTTTGAGTAGGCTTGCATGATTTCTGTGTCAGTGAGCTAATGGGCCCACACACAGAGATTTGTGCCAGAGATTCATTTTTGGAGATTCAGCATTAGAGTTTTAAAATCTGTCACAGAAAGTGTTTAGGCGACTTCAAAGGAATAAAAAAATAATTAAAATGTAAATAATGGGTTGGAATAAAGCCTGGGGGAGTATCATCTTCATTTTGTTTATAATAGAAAAATAAATAAATAATGTAAAAAAAATGGTGTGGGGTCCCCCCCACAAGCATGACCTGCCCTGGGCTCTCTAAGCCAGTCCTGGTTTCTTGAATACCAGGTGGATGGTGGTGGATGCAGGATTGATAGCCGGTTTAAACAGTAATATTGTCCTTTACAGTAGGACTACGGATCCCAGCAAGCCTGTCCCACATGTTGGTGTATTCTTACTGTACAACATGTAAGAATAATGGAAAATCTATTAAAGCAACAAATCCATTCAAATTAAGCAAGACTGGCAGAACATGCTGTATTTAAATAAAGATCACCTCATTTGTGACACAGAAGTGGTATATTTATTAGGATGACAACAATGTGTTGGACAAAAAATAGAAAAGCACAAGATATTCTGAACATAACCAGTAAAAAAAAACAAAAAAAAAACGAAATGGCTTAAAAAAGCATTAAGAAATATATACAGTATGTACATGAAAATACTGCTGCGGTAGATTATGTACACTTTAAATAAGTTTTGAAAGTCACCTCAACTCCAGGTGTGTCCTGTTCTCTTTTGGGCCCAAAAAGAGTATATTTTATTCTTATATCAGGTAATAGACAGATGGATATAATAGCACTCCACTGCAATTCCTTCAACTATGATGGTAGAGGTGGCATTCCTCCATGAAGTTAGATCATCAAAACGAGGGATCCGGACTTGGCAAATTACAGAGGTGGCGTTCCTCCACAGATGCAGAGGAATCTAGCAGCGTTGGTACACCAAAACTGCTGCTAACACCAATCCTTGCCAGAGTGTGTCTTCAGGTCCCATGACAGAATTGGAGTGACAACCAGATCCCACTGTGCAACCTTGGACTGCAGGATCCCAACACAGGCACTATCTGCAATTTGCCAAGTCTGGATCCAGCGTCCCCTTCCCTCGTTTTGGTGACCTACCTTCGTGGAGGAATGCCACCTCTACCATCATAATTCAAGGAATTCCAGTGGAGTGCTATTATATCCATACTACCTGATATCAGGATAAAATATACTATTTTTGGGCCAAAAAGAGAACAGGACACACCTGGAGTTGAGGTGACTTTGAAAACTGTTTTAAAGTGTACACAATCTACCGCAGCAGTATTTTCATGTACATATATATTTCTTAATGTTTTTTTTAAGCCATTTAGTTTATTTAAAAAAAATCTGTTATACATTAATAAATTTTTTATCTTGAAAGTATTGCATCATCTGTGTTTAGTGTTTAGCGCAACCATCGTTGTATTTATTTTGTTTTCTGTAAGGGGGTGACACCCCTTTTTTAGGTTGCAGCTTGACAAGGCAGGATCATACAGGCACCCTTTTCAGACACCCAGGTATCTGTTTTTTCCTCTTACTGCCAATCAGCACCTAACTGCCATGTCAACAACATTGTTGACAATGCTTTTTTCCACACATCATTAAATGTCCCCTCACTCATCTGAACAATTAGGATGAGGGTGGACTTTGTTAATGAGGGCCATGCTGCAGCCACTGTTACTCCCCTCCCAGTCGGCATAGGCAAGCGTTTAGGCACTGCGCCGGGCCCGCTGCCACTATTGCTGCCGTGTAAACACATCAGCTAGTGTGTACCCAGCTTTATAATAAAAGTTTTGTAGCTAATCTACTCACAATATTCCTAATAGCACAATAAGGGTCATTGAGACATTTCTCCTCTAAGGCCACATATACTGTACCAACCAGTTCTGTAGGTCAAAAGAGAACCGAGGGCTGATTAAGCTAGAGGTGCCATAAACTGCTGAAGGAATCCGAGATGCCTGCATTTTAAGCTGTGTTTGTTAAGGGGGCTATGATGCTGCAGCAATAGCCAATTAGGGAGCAGGGGAGGAGTTCCTGCAGTTTGGAATAGCCAGGGGGTCAGGTGATCTGCCTCTCTGGCCCGAATTTCCTGGCTGCAAGGTGTGTTCAGAACCCCTCCTGTACAGCTACTTTGATTCTGCTTAACTTCCTTTAAATTCCTCATAATTCTCACATCTTCTCTTTCTTTATCTCTCTCTCTCCTCTCTCTCTCCTATCTCACTCTTTTTCCGGGGGTTCTGACAGCCTTTCTGTCACAGCAGTGTGCACCTCCGCTGAACGGCCTAGTTATGCCGCGCCCACGTAGATCGCGTAACCCACCCGCCCGTTACCTGCAGCAGGGCTCCCCCTCTGATCCTGCCCTGGCTAGCGGCGAGCCGGCTGGGCGGGGAGGCAGAGCGGCGACGAGACCGGGTGCGCGGCGGGGAGCGAGGGGGGCCGCGTCGTCGGCTGATGACGCGGTCACCCGCGGCACTAGGCCGCAACAGCGCAGGGATGTTAGTGCGCCCGCCGGGGATAGCGGAGGCTCCCCCGGTGGCGGCGCGGGTCCCAGGAGGGGTGCCAGAGCGAGGGGGAATACAGCAAGGGCCGCGCTAGGCGCTCCCACGGTGCAGCAAGATGGCCGCCGGGCTCCAGCAGCGCGTAGCGGGTCCCAGCAAGCACAGAGTGCACACACCTCGCCAGCCTCCAGGAGGCCGGCTGGGAGGGGGGCACAGGGGTCTCCTGCCCCCACAGGGTCAGCACAAGTAGGAGCTACAGCTCCGCTGCCATCAACCCCACGGCGCCTGCCTGCGGGGCCCCCCATGACTCCCTTACAGAGAGCTAGGAGAAGGTGGCTGAGCAGGGCCCGCCTGTTGCCACAGCGCCATAGGCCATCCCAAGATGTGGAGTCCCACATCGCGGCTCCAGCCCCTCCCCCTGCGCAGACGTCCTCCCCAGCTGTTGACATGGCTGTGGTGCGACAGCTGGTGGCTATGCTGACACCGCTGGCGGGTCAGCAGTCCACACCACACACCGGGACAGGGCCTGGGTCCCTGCCCCCCACTATCCCTTCTGCTGGTGCTATGGCTGGTCGGAGGGCCTGCTTCTCACGTGCTGGCTGCCCTTGGCCTTCCACCCACGGCAACGGGTTCCACTCCTTCCGCGGTCCCGGGCCTAGCAGTGACACCGCAACGGCTGGCGGGTGTCGAAGCGGCAGGGCCGGTCGAGGTGTCCGGACCTTCGGGGTCGACAGGAGCGTCCACAGCAGGAGCTGTTCCAGGTGGGTCCTCCAGCACACACAAAAAGCGCAGGCGTAGACGTTCCCGTACCTCCTCGTCATCGGGGTCTGAATCAGTGACATCCGGTGAGGAGGGGGGTCATAGGTCCAGACGCAGGCACCGCCGTTCTGGGAGACGCCGCAGGCGATCCCAGTCCTCTAGCGGTGACTCGGGCTCCCCGCTGTTCTCTAGGGGACAGGTAGTACATTGCGAAAACACCGCAGTACTGAGAGGCCTGCGGCGTAGCGTCAGGGACCGTATCAGGGAGGGCACGTACCAGAGGTGGTAGGTGGGGCTATTCATGTTCGCGGCATGTTATCTGGAAACCAGGCCCCAGGAACATATGAATGTGATAAGGTACATTCATATGATGCATGCCATGTACATGGATGATGGCGAGACCGTATGGCGGGCCTATGATGAGCAATTCCGGCGAAAGCAGTCGGGTTGCGAGATCATGGCTCTCGGGGCCAAGGATGTCGAGGTATGGATGGGTAAGAAGCCATCGGCTTCGACCACCACGACTGCTGCATCCGCGGCCCCGGCTGCGCCGGCGGTCCCGCGCAGGGGCCCTTCGTCCTTTCGCGGGGGCGCAGGTGGAGGGCAGGCAGCTGGGAGATGTTTTGCATTTAATGGGGCGGGATGCGCAGCAGGTGCACCCTGCAGATTTAAACATCAATGCTCCAAATGCTGGGGGGGGCACTCAGTCAAGGACTGCCCACGCAGCAAGCAAACAGGCGGGGCTGCCAGGAATAATGCCGGAGCAGCCCCTCCTCAGTAAGGCTCCTTCTCCGGGGAGGGGTGACCGCCTGGCCGTTTGGCTGGGGTGGTACCCCCTCAGGGAGGAGGCAAAATTTCTGGCCACAGGTTTCTCGCAAGGATTCCGTCTCCCCATTCATGGGGAGGTGGCGTCTGGGTGTCCGAGAAACCTGAAATCTGCCATCGATATGCCCCACGTAGTACTAGAAAAGGTGTCAAAGGAAGTGAGCCTAGGTAGGATGGTGGGCCCATTTCCTGAACCCCCGGTTCAGGATTTGGTCCTGTCCCCGGTGGGGGTGGTGCCCAAGAAAGAGCAGGGCAAGTTCCGTCTGATACAACACCTATCCCAACCCCCGGGGTTATCCGTGAATGACGCAATTCCGGCGGAATTGTGTCATGTACGATACCAATCCTTTGAAGAGGCATTAGCGATAGTGCGCGGCTTTGGGAAGCGGGCGCTGCTGGGCAAGGTTGACGTGGAGTCAGCATTTAGATTGCTCCCCCTGCACCCCGAATCCTTTAGGTTCATGGGGTTTAAGCTGCCTTCTGGGTTTTACATAGACCGTTGCTTGCCCATGGGCTGTTCAGTGTCCTGCGCTTACTTCGAATGCTTTAGCAGCTTCCTGCATTGGTGTGTCACGGAGAGCTCGGGCGAGTCAGGGGTCGCCCATTACCTGGACGACTTCCTGTGCGTTGGCCCGGCTGATTCCCCACGTTGCGGGGCTCTCCTGAATGCAATGCAACAGCTGTTGGGCTACTTCGGAGTCCCCATCGCGGCAGACAAGACAGAGGGGCCGACTATGTGCCTGTCTTTTTAGGAATTGAGATTGACACGCAGGCCGGGTGCTGCAGGTTGCCCTCCGATAAGCTTGCACGGCTACGGGGGGCGATCTCCCAGTCCCTGGCCTCTGGCAAGCTCAGAGTGCGCCAACTGCAGTCCCTCCTGGGACTGTTCCACTTCGCGTGCCGGGTTATCCCCATGGGCCGGGTTTTCTGCCGAAAACTAGAACTCGCCATGTCCGGCCCCAATAGACCCCAGTTCTTTGTACGCCTGAACGCGGAGCTCAAAAGAGACCTTAGAGTGTGGGAGGTTTTCCTACGCGATTTCAATGGGGTATTGTTGTGGCCTAGTCCTGCTAGTAATAGTAGGGAATTGCAGCTATACACCGATAGGGGGTATTGGTTTCGGCGCGTTCCTGCATGGATCCTGGTGCGCTGCGACATGGCCGGACGAATGGGCGGAGGAGGGGCTCACCAGGAACATGCTACTGCTTGAACTGTTCCCAATAGTGGTGGCCTTAGAGCTTTGGGGCGACCGCTTGCGCGATGCCTGCATCACCTTCTGGTCTGATAACCTGGGGGTGGTGCAGGCCATCAATAAGCAGAGCTCGTCTTCGCTGCCGGTAGTGCGTTTGTTGGCCCGCCTTGTTTTAAAATGTCTGCGGATTAACTTGCATTTTGTTGCCAGGCACGTGCCAGGGGTGGACAACTCGATTGCCGATGCCCTGTCCAGGCGTGACTGGGCTAGGTTTTGGTCCCTGGCGCCAGGGGCCGACTTGATTGGTGAGCTCTGTCCTCCTTATGTTTGGCAGGTCATCAGGCAGGCATGGAGGAACTAGCCATGCGGGCTATTGCCCCTAGGACGCTGCGTTGTTACCCAGCTGGCTGGCTGGAATGGGAACAATTCAGACTGTCCGCATCCCAAGCAGGTAAGGCCCCGAGTGATGCCATGAAGGCTTTTGTGTGGAGTTTGTACTCCGGGGGGCAGTCTGTGTCGGCCGTGAGACGGCTGTTGGCCGGTGTGTCGTTCTTCTCATCGCTGTATGGGAGATCAGACCCCGGCCGGTCTTTTGTGGTGTCTAGAGCCTTGAGGGGCTGGCGCGGCGCTTACCCTGTGGCTCCGGATAGCAGACGGCCCATCGACGTGTCCCTGCTGCCTCCTTTATTGGGGGCACTGAGGGATATATGTCATTCCGATTATGAGGTCCAACTGTTTCGCCTGGCATATGCTATGGCTTTCCACGGAGCTTTCAGGGTTGGCGAGCTGGTAGCCCCGTCTAGGCAGTGGCCTTCGCCTCTGTTGATAGAGGACGTGGTAATTCAGGTCGACTTGGTTTGGTGCCGGGTCCGGCGTTCCAAGACGGACCAGGCTGGGAGAGGTCAATGGCTGTCATTGCAGCTGTGCCCGGTGGAAGGGATATGCCCAGTGGCGATGGCAAGTGCCTACGCCCTGTTGCGGCCCGACTGCCCTGGGGCATGGTTAATGCACTTGGATGGTTCCTCTTTGACCAAATACCAGTTCTGCCACGTTTTGGGGCGTGCCCTAGTCTTGCTTGGCCTTGATCCGAGGGAGTTTGGAACACACTCTTTTCGGATTGGGGCGGCCACATCTGCCGCTGCTGGGGGTCAATCGGACGCAGAGATACAGTCTCTGGGTCGATGGCGTTCGGCAGCATTCCGCAGATACATTCGGCCTGGTCTATCTGTCCAACTGCCTGACTGTAGCCGACTGGACGCATAAGTACTCGTCTCACTTTAGCGGGAGTCTTGAGGTGGTCCACTTTCCCCCGGGGGCACAATTCGGCTGAATTACAATTTGACATGGCGTCATGGATAGTTTACTCCGGGGGTTTTCTGGGCGTCAAAAGCGTGTGAGAGTTTGAATGAGGGTATGAGTGCAAAAGCTCGAATGATTCGATGGTTGGGAGTGCGTGGCATGCTTTGGGGAGCGTTGCAGGGCCTATTGCTACGGTCAGTGCGGGACTTTGGAGTCCCTGAGGTGCTAATTTTGCACCTGGGCGGAAATGATCTAGGCCGATGCACTGCCTTAGAGTTGCGGTCAATTATTATCAGAGACCTGCATATTATAGCCCAGACGCTCCCTTGCTGCCGCCTGGTCTGGTCCTCAATGATTCCCAGGCGGGTCTGGAGGACAGCCAGGTCAGGGCCCCGCTTGGATGGCGCACGGAGAAAGGTCAATGCTGCGGTGCAGCGATACCTGTTGGTGAATAGCGGTGGTGTCATCAGGCATGACTCCATCGTCTATAAGCGGGGTTCCCTGTATAGGCCGGACGGTGTCCATTTAAGTCCCGAAGGAATGGCAATATTCCTGGACGACCTGTTTAGAGGTTTTTAGTTGAAGTTCTGGTTGTTAGGTAGAAGTGCTGAGCGTTAGGGTGGCGGTGCTGCAGCCTAATGCTTGGCTTGTGGCGGTAAAGAACGGTCCTTGTTTAAATGCTGATATGAGGATAGTGGGGTGCGCTCTCCCCTCAATGATACGCTACGAGCCCATGCCCCTTGGACAGGGGATGGGCTGCACCATCCGCACGGGTGGGTTGCGTGGGAGAGTTGAACACCAACGTTGTGTGAATGGTGTGATGTCATCTTACCCTTCTTTTCTCTATGACCGTTCTTTAGGGCCGCCACCCTCTTTTATAAGATCAATATATATAAATAGTTGTCAATAATAAATTTGACATTCATATTGAAACGCCAGCACTTGTGTCTGTCTCTTTATTTTAGTGTTAAGATAGATAAGTTTAGATAAGTTATTAAAGTGTCGGGGCATAAGGATTACCGATGGCAAGTTTAAGAGAACCGAGGGCTGATTAAGCTAGAGGTGCCATAAACTGCTGAAGGAATCCGAGATGCCTGCATTTTAAGCTGTGTTTGTTAAGGGGGCTATGATGCTGCAGCAATAGCCAATTAGGGAGCAGGGGAGGAGTTCCTGCAGTTAGGAATAGCCAGAGGGTCAGGTGATCTGCCTCTCTGGCCCGAATTTCCCCACCCTCCCTCCCCATTTTTTTTCTATCTTTCTTGGCGGCGGTAAAGAACGGTCCTTGTTCAAATGCTGAAATGAGGATAGTGGGGTGCGCTCTCCCCTCAATGATACGCTACGAGCCCATGCCCCTTGGACAGGGGGTGGGTTGCGTGGGAGAGTTGAACACCAACGTTGTGTGAATGGTGTGATGTCATCTTACCCTTCTTTTCTCTATGACCGTTCTTTAGGGCCGCCACCCTCTTTTATAAGATCAATATATATAAATAGTTGTCAATAATAAATTTGACATTCATATTGAAACGCCAGCACTTGTGTCTGTCTCTTTATTTTAGTGTTAAGATAGATAAGTTTAGATAAGTTATTAAAGTGTCGGGGCATAAGGATTACCGATGGCAAGTTTACCTCTTTTTACCTCAGAAAATGATTCCTACTGTATGTCAGCGAAATCAAAAGTTACAGTTTATATTTTGCATCACTTTTTAAACCGCTTTGTTAATATCTTCAGGCCTGTCATCTTGTTGATTATATAATTATTTCATATCTACAGCCTTTTATTTATATGAGTTAATTTTGCATTACTTTCTTGTGAAGTAATTGCAGTAAAGTACCACAGCTCAAAGCCATGCTGGGATCTCACTGGATTACAGAACCCTCAAGTGCTTATTCAGTACACATTTAATTGGATCACTTTCTAATTAGTTTACTTAGCATAGTCATCTACTTGGGGATTACCAAGAAATGAGGCATTGTTTATTGTCTTTGTGTCACATATGAATTTAAATAAAATTACAAAATTCCCTGAACAACAATGAATCTGAAAATGTATATTAGCTGCTTTATCATATACTTTCTTTATTTATCTGTAACTATTTAACTTTTATATCCTTCATATTCTGTTAAGGTTCAAACATTTATTACATACTTATCTACTCTGCCGTATCCTGCAGGGGACTCTTGATGTTTGGGGTAGTCCCCCAAACCCCTCCCACATTCTGCTAACTTCCTAGTGAAGCTAGCCTGCAGTCCAGCAGATGGGGCGGAGCCTAATGATGGGAGTCCATACTAATTGTGCCATTTAGCCCCACCACTATGCAAATTTGCTACCAATTGCAGAATTTTCCCAATTTGGGGTGGGACCTAATGATACGATTAGCCTGGCCCCATCCCAACTGCCTCCCATCTGCTTCTCCTCTCAGGCATCTCTCGCAGAGGGAATGCTTAAAGGTATGCTTTGTTATATACTGTAGTTACATGATTATACACATTCTTTTAGTGCAGTGGCGTAACTACCGCAGGTGCAGGGGATGCAGCTGCTATGGGACCCAGACCTTTCGGGGGGCCTGAAGGCCCAGCAGGCTATCCCCTACACCCTTTTATTTTTTCCCACATACTGCAGTACAGTACAGCATACGGTGGAGGCGGTCCCGTGTGTCCTTTAGTATTGGGAACACAGGAAATCTTCAGACCGCTTGCAGGAGCCCGTGCCCTACCCAAAGGACATCTGGCGCACTGATATTGGTGGCTGCCTGAGCCTCTTGCAGGAAGCTGGAGCCCCTGTGCAAAAGACACACACCTAGGGCGCAGGAGATTGGTGGCTGCCTGCGATGCCTGAGCCGCTTGCAGGGAACTCTGCACACAGACACAGTTCTACTGCACAGGAGCCTCAGCCGGGGCACAGTAGAACATCAGCTGCAAGAGATTCGGCACAAGGAAGAGCAGAGGCCGGGCTAAAGATGCACAAGAGAAGCGCCACTGCCGAAGCCTGATGGCTGGTGATAGGGGGGAATATGCCTGTCACAACCCTTTCACTGCTCAATCCTCTCTTTCCCCTTCTCACCTTTTGAAGCTTAGTGCATCTGTCCCTTTATCTATTATATTCTAGAAGATAGACTGGCGCCGTGAAACTACACAAGTACCTAAATATCATAAAATAAAACAATCTGATTGGTTGCTATGGGCAACATCAAATCTTCACTTATACTCCCATCTTATAGAATACAGAGAGGTATCAACCAAACAGTGCGCAGTAAAGCCCCTAAAGCAGCTCGACACAAATTCACTCAGTAGAAAACACCTTTAGCTACTGACAAGAGACAATGTAGACAAAAAAAAGGTAGTGAATTTGAAAAGTCAGCGCTCAAGAGGTCAATATGTGAATAAGGAAAGATACACCTTATATACTTGATATACTTATACTCAAGAGGTACTGATTAACTGGGTTCACAGGTTGTAGTACCAATTTCCACAAGCTTCTTGTTCTCCCCTAATAATGAAGCAGGGGAGACAGAATACAACACAGCATGGTGCAGATCAATTGAGTAAAAAAGAATTGAATGCATTAGTTACACTTACAATAAAGTGACTTTGATAAAAGCACAAGACAAGTACTCCTTAAGGGCAAAACAGCAGGCAAAGATGTTGTCAGTCCACCAGTCTGGGTTCCCCGCTTCCGGAAACAGGCAGCCACAGTCCTCGGGATCCACGCCGCAAAGCCCTCCAAGATGCACAAGTCCAATAGATAATAAAAGGTAAAAAAACATGCTTGACGCGTTTCGGAGCTTAGTCCTTCAGAAGCGTGTTGGGCTAGTGTCCTCACCCTGCTATATATACCTACATACAGCTGAAACCGATCGCCGCTAATCGGCGTCCAACTTCCGACTTCCGGGTATGTCAACATGGCGGTGCGTTCCAAATGACAGGAAACGCATCACCTTCTCTCACAAGAATGACGGAGCTTCCTGTGCAACCGTCTAGGCTTCAGCGTCGCACTGTATGTTGGTTCCTAATGATACTAAGAGCGCGCACAGCCTCTCTCTGGCGGGCAGACCCGGAACTCCCATCTTAGTAAATGTAACCCTTTAGCCCTTATTCAGATCTGATTGCAGTACAAATTTGTTTGGAAAATGGGCAAAACCATGTGCACTGCAGGTGGGGCAGAGTTAACTTTGGGTGGTGTGTGTTGAAACTGAAATCTAAATTGCAGTGTAAAAATAATGCAGCCAGTGTTTACCTTGCACAGAAACAAAATAACTCACACAAATCTAACTCTCTCTGCACATGTTACATCTGCCCCACCTGTAGTGCACATGGTTTTGCCCATTTTCCAAGTAAATTTGTACTGCGATCAGATCTGAATAAAGGCCTTAGTGAGAGGGAACAGAAGAAACGGTACTTGTTTCCTAGCAGGGCGCCCAGTTTTCCTATGTACGCTACTGTAGCGAAATCGTATCGCATGGGCCGTTTTAGTGCGGCGCGATGCGATTTTTTCTGTAATTTATTCACTGCTCTGTTGGCCCAGGGGTACCTCGCACCTCCCGCAACATCGCATGCGATTTTATAGGGTGCAATGCCATGCCATTAGCTAAACACTTGTATGACATACAATGAGGTTTTACTGACTTCCCCACTATCCACGCCACCCCGAAGCGTGGCGAGCGCAGTGGAATGAGTTCCGACCTTTTCATACCCCCACTATCCATGTCGGCGTGGAGTTGATTTTATATAGTGTGGCGAGCGCAGCGAGCCACCGAGCCCGAAGCGTGGCGAGCGGAAGCGGAATACATGTAAAGTAATCCGCGTCCCCTCATGGGGCTCGCTGCACTTGCCACACTATATGAAATCATCTCCATGCCGGCGTGAATAGTGGGGGTATGAAAAGGTCGGGCGAACACGTTCCGCCGCCACTCACCACGCTTCAGGGTGGCATGGATAGTGGGGGGTGTGTGTGTGTGTGTGACTAACTAAAACCTCATTGTATGTCATACAAGTGTAAAGCTAATGGCATGGCATCGCACTGGCTTCCATTCCCCTACAGAATCCTCTTCAAACACCTCACACTCACATACAGGGCCATCTCTAATTCCATTGCTCCATATATCTCTAACCTCATCTCCATTCATACACCCTCCCGCCCTCTACGGTCGGCTGATGACTGTCGTCTCTCCTCCACCCTGATCACTGCTTCCCATGCTAGAGTACAGGACTTTGCCCGTGCTGCACCCCTTCAGTCTAACACACTCCCTCGCTCCATTAGACTCTCCCCGACCTTGCAAAGCTTCAAACGGGCACTGAAAACTCACCTATTCATCAAAGCGTACCCTTCCACTGCATAAACCAGCTGGTTCTCCGACCCCTTGCCTTTTTACATCTTGCTATCTAACCACCACCCACTCGCTTGCACCTCTTGTAATCTGTCTGTCTCCCCTTCCTACTAGATTGTAAGCTCCTCTGAGCAGGGCCCTCTTCCCTCCTGTTGTCAAAGCCCTCTTCTCTTCACATGTCACTCACAGCTCTCCTATACTCCAACACTCAGTGACCATCTTTGTCCGCATACTCCTCTCCATCATTGGCATCAAGCCTCTAGTTGTATGTTGATTGAGTCCTCACTACTTACATTTAAGCTGTAATGTGTATTCATCTTTGGCGCTATTTATTTGTACAGTATTTTTGTTATTTATTCAATGTTATGCCAAGCTTTGTCTCCCTGTATTGTTCCTTTGTACGGTGCTGCGAAACACTTGTGGCGCCTTATAAATAAAATAATAATAATAATAATAAAATCGCACCCTATAAAATCACATGCGATCGCATGCGATTTTGCGGGAGGTGCGATGCGATCCCCTGGGGCCAACAGAGCAGTGAATAAATGACATTAAAAAATTGCATCGTATCGCACGGCACTAAAATGTATGTGTATGTATGATATGTCTGTGTATGTATATTGTGTATGCATGCTATGTCTCTGTGCGTACACTGTGTGTGTGTGTGTGTGTGTGTGTGTGTGTGTGTGTGTAAAGTATATGTATGCATATGCTATGTCTGTGTATGTATGCTACAGTATGTGTTTCTGCAGTCTGTATGTATGCAGTGTTTGTCTGTAGCATGTATGTATGTATGTATGTATGTATGTATGTATGCATAATGTATGTTTGTAAACATGCCGTGCATGCGGTTTGTGTCTGCTGTGTGTGTGTATGTATGTACACTATGGGGGTTATTCTAGTTCACTCTTTCTGACAAAATCCTTCTTAGATGGACGAAACCATGTGCACTGCAGGGGGGCAGATGTTACTTGTGCAGAGATAATTAGATTTGGGTGGGGTTTTACTTCAGTAGTTACCCTGCACAGAAACAAAATAACTCACCCAAATCTAATTCTCTCTGCACATATTACATTTGCCCCCTGCAGTGCACATGGTTTTGTCCATCTAAGAAGGATTTTGTCAGAAAGAGTGAACTAGAATAAGGCCCTATGTCACATACTTGCATGTATGGAAACCCCCTATGAAAATCATGCGTTTGCATCACTATTGCAGTTAGTTCTTTATTGATATGTACTGTATATATTGGTGGTTTATCTGTGGTTATTCCGTGTTTCATTTAGCCTTGCATGATCCTCTGCTAATAAAACCCACCATTAATGGTATGTCCTACTTCTTTAGAGTTTATCTCCTGTTGTTACCTTGCACCTCTTGGACTTGGGGTTTCAGTTGAGGAGTGGAATGGCCACCATCATTAAAAACCAAAAAATGCACTACTAGCTTTTTTGATTGATACACTCAAAGATGCATACATCATACTTGTGGGGTTTTAACCCTAGAACACATACATCATTTTGGCAGGCAGTCATTTCAAGTATTTCTTTGGGGGTATTGTATTATCCCTGTATGTGTTCTAGGGTTATAGATGGGATTTTTTGTAGGCTAACCACATGAAAAAATCACCACCTATCTAAACATACACAGTTACATCATATCCATCGTGCTATGTGATTTTCAGAGTGCAGAATTGCACTGCAGCAACATTGTTGAAGGTTGTATACCTTTGTTCTGTGCTACATGCCAATTTCTGAAAATAATAATGTACTTGTTTTGAACAAAACATTTAATAAGCCCTTATAGACTAGCTTTATTAATTAGCGTTATTTATGCTGTCAGCACATTGACACAGCACACCTTTCAAGATAATGAATGTGCTTTGCTTTTCCTTAAATGGTCCCCACCTGTTCATTCAAAGATTTCCTTGAATATATTGGTAAAAACATGATTTTGCCAACACCTAAATATATAGTATTATTATAACAATGTGCATGATCACTGCAGATCAGTCATTCCGTACTGGAAGTGGTACTTTGCAGGCAGATTGATGGTTTATTGGACGGTAAATACACATGGGAAAGTAAGCAAAGTATTTAAGTTAATAGTTACCATGCATAATAATACTTTACAGTGTAAATCATGTAACAAAAGAGGGGGTATGGATCCGCACAGACTTCACACATATAGGCATTTACTAAGACCATAGGTTTGACCAATATTTTGGACTACTCAATTATATAATGGTAGTCTAGGATTGGTGGTGCGCCCAACACATTCAGTATTTGTAACTGTGTTGAGGGGAGGTTGTATGCAAGAAGCATACAGGAAAGACAAATGTGCCTTTTTGGGCGCACTCTTTATTCAATAATTTGATATGATTAATTCATTAAGACATAACTTTTATTGGCTTCTTTTCTAAAAAATTGGGAGCATTCCTCATTTCATTATTAATCGATAAATTAACCTTGACCATCAATCAAGGAGAAAAAACACATTTAACATATGGACTTATCAATACATTGTCATTGACCATCAATCAAGGAAAAGATCATATACAACATTTAAACAGGATATATCCATACATTTTTACATGGAGTTATTTTTAAAAGATTTTCAATTTTTAATTTTTTAATTCTATAATAAATCTTAAACAGATTGCCTCAGCAAAATTGCATCAATTTTACAATTTGAGTTGCCTCGGCAAATTGGCAGCGATTCGCTCAGCCACACACACTCGGTTAACCTCTTATGCTTATAGGTTATACTGTAACAAGACTACTGTATCTCATATTAAAGAGAGGAGGGTAACCCAGTCCAATGAGTAAACCTGTAAAAGATAAAGGTATAGTCACCCGTGGAAAGTACTCCAACAACCGGCGGTTCCTAAGCGTCTGCTGTTCGATTACCCGTCTAAGTTACCACCCAGTTTGTTCACCAGGAGTCTCCTCTCTGGCTACTAGACCGGCCCCTTGTAGGTACTGCTGATATCAAGCCTGTAATGGGGTACAGTGGTAACCTGTTGGACTTAGTATTGAACGTGAGTGCCTGGTTGGTTGTAACATGGGAGTTAAGGTAAAGTACACTTCTGCTTTCCAATACAGCTCAATGATTCACCCTGGTGCTTTTCAGTATTGCAGGGAGACACAGCGGGCTGGATGGATGAGAGAGTGTTATGAAGTGGTGAATCAGTGACAGTTAGTCGGTTAAACCATAAATTGGCACTTCTGCTTTCAGAGATCTGCAAGCATCGAATCCCTGATGAGAGAGTCCCAATTATATGGACTTCCTACCAACACGAGTAAAGGGTTTAGAGTGGGACGGAAAAAGAGACGGGAGATAACAAAATGGCTCATGTAGCCCGCATGGGGTATCTGAGCTATAATTTTGCTCGGAGCTTTGTAGGTCTAATGGCAATCTCGCATCTCATAAGTACCCAGTTGTATGTACACTCACATCCAAATCTCCCAAAAGCCTACTAACAAAAAGAGTCTATCCTACTTGAACATGAGGGGGTTAAATGGTGGGTAGGCAGAAAAGGCAGGTTTAGCTGTACTGACTGTCAATAGGTGACTCCTGGGTTTTATCAAAAATGGGTACAGTGAATTGATGAGCATGTACACTGTAACCACACAAACTGAGCATTAGTTGCTCTAAATTATTATACAGGATTACAATGAATGGTGTGTTGTACTGTGACCTACAAATACACCCTGTGGTCTTGTCACGTGATTTAACAATCATGCATTAGTGTCCACTAATGCCACACATATTAAGCAAAATCCTTATTAGACATGGTTTTACAACACTATAAGTTTTCAATACTGTGGATCAAAAAATAATACATGCAGAAATCACTATTGAAATCCCCAAAGTTATACGTGCATAAAGTTTATATCCTAAGATCAGCTATATCCACAGACAAAGAGCCTGTATGGGGCTGATTGCTCTTGAACAGATGTATCAAAATTCTGCAACACATTGACCATAAATATATATTTTGTATGAGCAAATGTATCACAATTCTGCAACACAGTGACCATAGACATATATATTATTATAACTATGGAATATGGTTGCTCCGTTACGTACAGTGGTGTCAGTGGATTCTAGTTTTTAAAGTGGCTCAGGGCTGTGTTGAAAATGGGATCCATGCACGCAGTCTAATGGAGGGATCTACCAAAAGATTAAGAGTACTTAATGAGTGGCCGTAGACACAGTAACACTTGGTATAGTGTTACTAACGTGGAGCGATGAGAGGAGCTGTAAGCTCCCACAGTGTGTGACTCGGTGGAGTCAGGCGCACGCACGCTCAGCTGAGCTGCGGCGGGGGTTACCTCGCGGTGTCCGTGTGGAGCTCCCCAGCCGGGGACAACAGTTCACGATACGGCTGCAGGTGCGGCGTTTGCTCACACTGACAGTGTGCTCGGCAGGAGGTGGACCTGGCGTGTGTGGCTGGCGGTGGCGGGTACGCGTTTCGCCCGTTGGCTTCCTCAGTCCGCCATCTTGCTTGTGGGCTTGCGCCCACTTCTTATTCATGACAAGAAGTTCTGCTATTGGTTGTACTTAAGATTGATAGCTGCTGGAGCCTATGTGCTTGTGGCTTCCTTATGCAATGATCTGTGTTACTTAACTGAAGATGCTCGCTTAGCATATAAATAGACACTGTCTTATTACATTACGGTACTTAGTATCTGACCTCTGTATAACGCAACATTCAGACTTATTATGGTTATGACCCTTGCGGTCTCAACCACAGTGGCTTCTTTTTTTATTTATTTTTTGACTTTTACTTGATTTTTTACAGTCGACACAGATTACAGTGATTCATTTTTATATTAAACTATTTAGCCTTTTAGATGTTACAAGGCAGTAACAAAGGCACTAGACACGTTCACCACATGCCGCATTTTTGTTATGAGCACCATTGGTGTCCTGGGATAAAGGAGAGGGAAACATTGGTGATTGTCTATTTAATAAATAGACCTTAGTATATACTTGAGAAATTGCGGGTCATTACAACAACATAGATGTCTGATTACATTTGGAATATTTTTGTGCAGTTCTTATGATATTATATATATACTGTTAGATGATAAAGAGTTTCAAAAGGTGACTGAGACTATAGATGAATAAATAGCTGTGTACATCGTAATAAAAGTTCGAATGGTAATATTAAAATTAGAAAGAGGAGAAAAAGGGGAAGCAGAATTAGAAGTAGAGAATTGTTGTTTAGACAATTTTTGACATTACTGAAATAATATATGACAAATTGTATAAGAAAGGGTGGGATGGATGATATTAAGGAAGAAAAGTGACTACACTAGAAGTCACTGGTATTAATTAGTTGACGCAGAATACATGATTATTCAAGATAGGTATCCTCAAAAGATATATATATTGATGAAATATTCATAAAGATGAACTAGTAAGTGAGAGTAAATGTAAAATAAATATGAAAATAAATGAAGTGTTAAAGTGAGAAGTGATGTAGAAGTGATAGTTGGATAAGTAAAAAGATCCTATTGTGCTGGTGACGTTGCCTGAGTGTGCACCTGTTTATTGGGTTCACTCTTTGTGAAGAGGCCCTTCAATCTAGCTGTGAACATGAGAGGTGAAATTAAGAATAAGTGCTCACTTAGTACTGATACCTATGGTATCTAGTGAGGTGATGGGTCACGGTGAGTACCATGACCCTGTGAGGTGTGGCGTATTCAAGTGCCCAACTGCTTTAATCGCCATTGGGAACCTGTTATGTAACTGGTGTAGTTAAAGGTGATGAACACTAACTAACTCAAACCGTGAATCACACTGTGATAACTGGAAGTAAAGTTGATTGTGTTGTGAGTGAAGAATTGAGGAACCGCTGCTGATTATGATGAATTAGATGATTCCAATGAGGTCTTTATTGCAGGAAGGCTGCATAGTTGATGTTGTCATTCAGACCCCCTGGTGTCAGAGTCCCCAGGAGGAAAATCCACTTGCTTTCTTTCTTAAGCAATGCTTGCATAAGATCACCTCCTCTCAGACCTAATTTCACCTGTTCCAGACCCCAGATTTGGAAACCTGTGGGTTTTCCTGAGTGTTTGTGCAGGAAGTGCCGTGCCACTGTGGTTATCTGTCTCATTTTAGCCTGATCTGTGGTGGCATTCCTAATATTGCCCAGATGTTCCAAGGCTCTCTGTTTTAACATGCGAGACGTCATCCCAACATACAACAGATGACAGCTGCATGTGATGCAGTAGATCACATTTTTACTTTTGCAATTAAAGTAATCTCTAATTTGCATGTTATTGCCATATTTGTCCACCATTTGCGTTTTTTTGCTTATGAAAGGGCAGACTTTGCAACCTCCACAGGGATAACTGCCTATTGTCTTCTTTGTAGTGGTCTTTGCGTTGACATAATGGCTTTGAACCAGTTGATCCTTCAGACTAGGGGCCCTCCTCCAACTCATGTTAACCCTTGGTCCAAGTTTTTCGGCAAGGTCTTCGTCATTCAATAAGATCGGCCAGTGTTTTTGCACTATCTCCTTGATCTCCTTCCATTCCGAACAAAAATTCCCCACAAATCTAATGGCACTCTGTTCTTTGTTAGTGGATAAATCTTTTGATTTGTAGAGGATTTGCTCCCTACTTGATACTGCGACAGTTTGTCGTGCTCTTTTGATAGATCTCATAGAGTATCCTCTGTCCTTCAGTCTCAAAGTTAAATCATCACAATTGGATTTGTAGGAAGCATCGTCGGAACAGTTCCGTCTTAGACGTAAGAACTCCCCTTTTGGAATGTTTGCCATTGTTGGGGGGAAGTGGGCACTTGTCCTGTGCAGGAGGCTATTGGTGGAAGTTGTTTTGCGGAATAGTTCTGTGGCGATCTTATTGCTACTGTCCCTATATATCCGGAGGTCCAGGAATGGTATACTGGAGATGTTGAATTCAAAGGTGAATTTCAAATTCAGATCGTTGTCATTTAGTGCCTTGATGAAATTGCACAAATGTTCTTCAGTGCCATTCCAGATAATGAACACGTCATCAATGTAACGCATCCATGTGGTGATGCTATCCACGAATTGCTGATTGTTCTCTCCAAATACCACCTCACGTTCCCACCACCCAAGGAAGAGGTTGGCGTAAGTGGGGGCACATGCCGCCCCCATTGCCGTCCCCCTTCCCTGGATGTAGAAATGGTTGTTAAACAGGAAGTAGTTCCTGTGCAGGACGAAACTCAAGAGATCCAAAAGAAAATATTGGAAATCTCCCAGTCCCTCCATCGATAGGAAGTATTTGACAGCTTGGACTCCCAGGTCGTGTCTGATGCTGGTATACAAAGCTTCGACGTCTAGACTGACCAGAATTTCATTCTCGTCTAAATACACGTCATTAAGCTTCTTGAGGACGTCGGCTGTGTCCTTTGTATACGATGGTAGAGAGACCACATGGTTCCTAAGATGGGTATCCAAAAAAATGCACGCGTTTTCTATCAGCGCACCATTGCCTGACACAATGGGGCGTCCTGGGGGTTCTTGCAAGTTCTTGTGAACTTTTGGCAACATGTAAAAAGTTGCTGTTCTGGGGTTGGGGACCTGTAAAAATTGATGTTCTGTTTTGGTGATAATATTGTCTCGTAATGCACCATCAATGATCCTCTCATATTGGATCTTAAAATTGGAAGTGGGATCAAATAGTGTTTTTGTGTAGCATGTGGTGTCATCGAGTTGTCGACTCGCTTCCTTCAGGTAGAGTTCGGTGGGCCATAAAACTATGTTCCCACCTTTGTCCGATGGTTTAACTGTGACATCCTGCCATTTTTTGATATCCTGTAAGGCTCTCCGTTCAGCTTTATTAATATTATTGGAGGATTTGAATTTGTATTTGATTTTTCTGTGTAATTTGTCTAGATCTTTGGTGACCATTTTGGTGAATACACGGATCTCCGGACATAAATTGTCTGGGGGGAAGAAGATGGAGCGTTTTTTACATATTGTCCTAGTTGTTTGTTCAGGTGCTTGCGATACTGGATTATTCTCCAACTCTTCTAACGCTTTAATAGCTTCCTGTTCTTCCATTGTCCATTGTATCTGTGATGTTTGCGGATTCTCTTTTTTAGCGTAGAGTTTGGTGAGTGATAACTTACGGCTAAATAGTTGTAAGTTTGTCTCCCATTGGAAGCGATCAAAATTACTTGTGGGGCAGAAAGAAAGGCCTTTTTGTAAAACAGACTTATGTATATCCGTAAGTACATGTTGGGACAGATTGATCACCTGTAGTTCGGATACCCTTGTCTGTCTCCCTCCTTCCATCTGAGGGGATATCGGTTGGGTGTTCGTGGTTCCCATCGAGAGAAGTCTCTTCTTCTTCTTCGGGTTCCCCCGTCTTGTTGGTCTTTTTGTTTTGCCCCTCTGGTGTTCCGGCCATATTCTAAAAAAGAAGAGGAGGAAGAAGAGGACGGAAGGGATATAGCAGAGCTGCCCATATTGGTCTGTTGGTTCGTATGCAAATCAGGGGGTCTTCTCGCCCTCATCGGGTCACTATGTTGGAATCCACTGTCACTTAGATCTTCCGTACTTGAGTAGTCCGTTTCGGACGAGGAAGGTGCATACCTCCTATTTTCCCTTTGGGGATTGCTCCTTGTCCAGCGAAAGATCTGTCCCATCGCAAAGTCTCTCTGATCCCGATGAAATTTATTCTTCTTTCTCTCTATTATGTTGTTTTCGTACTCTTCTAGGTCTTTCTTGTTTCTTTCGAAATTATTCTGAAAGGTCGTTAGCTGCTCCCATTGTTCCAGCCTTTTCCCAATGGTTTCTATTTCTTTTGAAATTTCATCTAACACCAGATGGTTATGTTGTATGAGAATACCCATGAGCTCCTGAGAACATTTTAAAAGACTTTTCTCCCATTCCTTTTTGAGGTTGTCCGTGTAGAGGTCAAAAGCTGGGAATGTTCGTGGTCTGAGGCCCCTAGGTGTTATCTTAGTTTTACAATAGTTTTCCAGACTACTCAGGTCCCAGTTGGTTCTGATCTGACGTTGTAACAGATACTTTAGTTTAGTTAGGTCATCAGTCCAATTACCATCCTGTGTCATCTCACCACCTGAAGCCGTGAATATACTGTCTAGATCCTCAGTCCTTCTTTTTGGTTGGAGTTCATTTTTTAGGCTGAAGGTGGACATTTTTACTGTTGCGTTTTTTCAGGGGTACACCAGTCTGTTTCACAGGTGACGATTAGTGTGTCCCTTTATAAAGAAGCCCTTGCAATGGTTTACTCTGTATTAATACTGTATGTCGTGCTGGATCCGAAACCGAGAAAGACCTCGGTGGTTACAACAATGCAACAAAAGAGGGGGTATGGATCCGCACAGACTTCACACATATAGGCATTTACTAAGACCATAGGTTTGACCAATATTTTGGACTACTCAATTATATAATGGTAGTCTAGGATTGGTGGTGCGCCCAACACATTCAGTATTTGTAACTGTGTTGAGGGGAGGTTGTATGCAAGAAGCATACAGGAAAGACAAATGTGCCTTTTTGGGCGCACTCTTTATTCAATAATTTGATATGATTAATTCATTAAGACATAACTTTTATTGGCTTCTTTTCTAAAAAATTGGGAGCATTCCTCATTTCATTATTAATCGATAAATTAACCTTGACCATCAATCAAGGAGAAAAAACACATTTAACATATGGACTTATCAATACATTGTCATTGACCATCAATCAAGGAAAAGATCATATACAACATTTAAACAGGATATATCCATACATTTTTACATGGAGTTATTTTTAAAAGATTTTCAATTTTTAATTTTTTAATTCTATAATAAATCTTAAACAGATTGCCTCAGCAAAATTGCATCAATTTTACAATTTGAGTTGCCTCGGCAAATTGGCAGCGATTCGCTCAGCCACACACACTCGGTTAACCTCTTATGCTTATAGGTTATACTGTAACAAGACTACTGTATCTCATATTAAAGAGAGGAGGGTAACCCAGTCCAATGAGTAAACCTGTAAAAGATAAAGGTATAGTCACCCGTGACTAAGAAAGAAAGCAAGTGGATTTTCCTCCTGGGGACTCTGACACCAGGGGGTCTGAATGACAACATCAACTATGCAGCCTTCCTGCAATAAAGACCTCATTGGAATCATCTAATTCATCATAATCAGCAGCGGTTCCTCAATTCTTCACTCACAACACAATCAACTTTACTTCCAGTTATCACAGTGTGATTCACGGTTTGAGTTAGTTAGTGTTCATCACCTTTAACTACACCAGTTACATAACAGGTTCCCAATGGCGATTAAAGCAGTTGGGCACTTGAATACGCCACACCTCACAGGGTCATGGTACTCACCGTGACCCATCACCTCACTAGATACCATAGGTATCAGTACTAAGTGAGCACTTATTCTTAATTTCACCTCTCATGTTCACAGCTAGATTGAAGGGCCTCTTCACAAAGAGTGAACCCAATAAACAGGTGCACACTCAGGCAACGTCACCAGCACAATAGGATCTTTTTACTTATCCAACTATCACTTCTACATCACTTCTCACTTTAACACTTCATTTATTTTCATATTTATTTTACATTTACTCTCACTTACTAGTTCATCTTTATGAATATTTCATCAATATATATATCTTTTGAGGATACCTATCTTGAATAATCATGTATTCTGCGTCAACTAATTAATACCAGTGACTTCTAGTGTAGTCACTTTTCTTCCTTAATATCATCCATCCCACCCTTTCTTATACAATTTGTCATATATTATTTCAGTAATGTCAAAAATTGTCTAAACAACAATTCTCTACTTCTAATTCTGCTTCCCCTTTTTCTCCTCTTTCTAATTTTAATATTACCATTCGAACTTTTATTACGATGTACACAGCTATTTATTCATCTATAGTCTCAGTCACCTTTTGAAACTCTTTATCATCTAACAGTATATATATAATATCATAAGAACTGCACAAAAATATTCCAAATGTAATCAGACATCTATGTTGTTGTAATGACCCGCAATTTCTCAAGTATATACTAAGGTCTATTTATTAAATAGACAATCACCAATGTTTCCCTCTCCTTTATCCCAGGACACCAATGGTGCTCATAACAAAAATGCGGCATGTGGTGAACGTGTCTAGTGCCTTTGTTACTGCCTTGTAACATCTAAAAGGCTAAATAGTTTAATATAAAAATGAATCACTGTAATCTGTGTCGACTGTAAAAAATCAAGTAAAAGTCAAAAAATAAATAAAAAAAGAAGCCACTGTGGTTGAGACCGCAAGGGTCATAACCATAATAAGTCTGAATGTTGCGTTATACAGAGGTCAGATACTAAGTACCGTAATGTAATAAGACAGTGTCTATTTATATGCTAAGCGAGCATCTTCAGTTAAGTAACACAGATCATTGCATAAGGAAGCCACAAGCACATAGGCTCCAGCAGCTATCAATCTTAAGTACAACCAATAGCAGAACTTCTTGTCATGAATAAGAAGTGGGCGCAAGCCCACAAGCAAGATGGCGGACTGAGGAAGCCAACGGGCGAAACGCGTACCCGCCACCGCCAGCCACACACGCCAGGTCCACCTCCTGCCGAGCACACTGTCAGTGTGAGCAAACGCCGCACCTGCAGCCGTATCGTGAACTGTTGTCCCCGGCTGGGGAGCTCCACACGGACACCGCGAGGTAACCCCCGCCGCAGCTCAGCTGAGCGTGCGTGCGCCTGACTCCACCGAGTCACACACTGTGGGAGCTTACAGCTCCTCTCATCGCTCCACGTTAGTAACACTATACCAAGTGTTACTGTGTCTACGGCCACTCATTAAGTACTCTTAATCTTTTGGTAGATCCCTCCATTAGACTGCGTGCATGGATCCCATTTTCAACACAGCCCTGAGCCACTTTAAAAACTAGAATCCACTGACACCACTGTACGTAACGGAGCAACCATATTCCATAGTTATAATAATATATATGTCTATGGTCACTGTGTTGCAGAATTGTGATACATTTGCTCATACAAAATATATATTTATGGTCAATGTGTTGCAGAATTTTGATACATCTGTTCAAGAGCAATCAGCCCCATACAGGCTCTTTGTCTGTGGATATAGCTGATCTTAGGATATAAACTTTATGCACGTATAACTTTGGGGATTTCAATAGTGATTTCTGCATGTATTATTTTTTGATCCACAGTATTGAAAACTTATAGTGTTGTAAAACCATGTCTAATAAGGATTTTGCTTAATATGTGTGGCATTAGTGGACACTAATGCATGATTGTTAAATCACGTGACAAGACCACAGGGTGTATTTGTAGGTCACAGTACAACACACCATTCATTGTAATCCTGTATAATAATTTAGAGCAACTAATGCTCAGTTTGTGTGGTTACAGTGTACATGCTCATCAATTCACTGTACCCATTTTTGATAAAACCCAGGAGTCACCTATTGACAGTCAGTACAGCTAAACCTGCCTTTTCTGCCTACCCACCATTTAACCCCCTCATGTTCAAGTAGGATAGACTCTTTTTGTTAGTAGGCTTTTGGGAGATTTGGATGTGAGTGTACATACAACTGGGTACTTATGAGATGCGAGATTGCCATTAGACCTACAAAGCTCCGAGCAAAATTATAGCTCAGATACCCCATGCGGGCTACATGAGCCATTTTGTTATCTCCCGTCTCTTTTTCCGTCCCACTCTAAACCCTTTACTCGTGTTGGTAGGAAGTCCATATAATTGGGACTCTCTCATCAGGGATTCGATGCTTGCAGATCTCTGAAAGCAGAAGTGCCAATTTATGGTTTAACCGACTAACTGTCACTGATTCACCACTTCATAACACTCTCTCATCCATCCAGCCCGCTGTGTCTCCCTGCAATACTGAAAAGCACCAGGGTGAATCATTGAGCTGTATTGGAAAGCAGAAGTGTACTTTACCTTAACTCCCATGTTACAACCAACCAGGCACTCACGTTCAATACTAAGTCCAACAGGTTACCACTGTACCCCATTACAGGCTTGATATCAGCAGTACCTACAAGGGGCCGGTCTAGTAGCCAGAGAGGAGACTCCTGGTGAACAAACTGGGTGGTAACTTAGACGGGTAATCGAACAGCAGACGCTTAGGAACCGCCGGTTGTTGGAGTACTTTCCACGGGTGACTATACCTTTATCTTTTACAGGTTTACTCATTGGACTGGGTTACCCTCCTCTCTTTAATATGAGATACAGTAGTCTTGTTACAGTATAACCTATAAGCATAAGAGGTTAACCGAGTGTGTGTGGCTGAGCGAATCGCTGCCAATTTGCCGAGGCAACTCAAATTGTAAAATTGATGCAATTTTGCTGAGGCAATCTGTTTAAGATTTATTATAGAATTAAAAAATTAAAAATTGAAAATCTTTTAAAAATAACTCCATGTAAAAATGTATGGATATATCCTGTTTAAATGTTGTATATGATCTTTTCCTTGATTGATGGTCAATGACAATGTATTGATAAGTCCATATGTTAAATGTGTTTTTTCTCCTTGATTGATGGTCAAGGTTAATTTATCGATTAATAATGAAATGAGGAATGCTCCCAATTTTTTAGAAAAGAAGCCAATAAAAGTTATGTCTTAATGAATTAATCATATCAAATTATTGAATAAAGAGTGCGCCCAAAAAGGCACATTTGTCTTTCCTGTATGCTTCTTGCATACAACCTCCCCTCAACACAGTGTAAATCATGTGTTATTTGTAAATGTTACTATATGAAGTTTTTGTGATGTTGGTGTTGCAGATTTCAATAATAAACATCTATTCCACAAATTCATTCAATAGGAACATCAATAAAACATATAACTTTAACTAAAGCCCCATATACACTAGCCAGTATGAGGTGCCGCTGGTCAAACAACATAATGGATCTTATTCTGGTCTACACGCAATGTTGCAAAATACGCAGTATTGCGTGTGGACTTAATGCCTCCTGCTGCCCACAGTGCTGGCACCCCCGGCACCCGCAATCCCCCGCACGGCTGGATCGCATCACACCTCCCGCAAAAACTTGCCCTGCCAACACCTCAAACAAGAGGTTGTGACACGCTGGATCATCACCCTCTATATGCTGCAGAGGATGGAGGAGCAGCAAAAGGCCATTCAAGCCTACACAGCCACCTTCGACATAGGCAAAGGAGTGGGGATGCACCTGACTCAAGCGCAGTGGAGATTGATTTCCATGTTGTGCAATGTTCTCCTGCCATACATGATGTCAGTTCCGACACTGCCAGCTTGAGTCAGGTCATTCCCTTGATCTGACTGTTGCAGAAGCAGCTGGAGAAAGTAAAGGAGGAGCTTAAGCATTGCGATTCCAAAAAGCATGTAGCTCTTGTGGATGAAGCCCTTCATACGCTTTGCCAGGATACGAGGGTGGTCAGTCTATTGAAGTCCGAAGACCACATTCTGACCACCCTGCTCAATCCTCATTTTAAAGCATATGTTGTGTCTCTATTTCCAGTAGACCCAAATCTACAGCAGTGCAAAGACTTGCTGGTCAGGAGATTGTCATCTGAAGTGAACCGTGACACAGCAACAGCATCTCCATCATTTTCTCCCACACCTGTGGCTGCAAGGAATCAGCTTACATTTCCTACCGACCATCTCGTGGTAATGCACGGCAGGCAAAAGAGAGTTTGGGCATCTGGTCCTGCCAATGATTGCTGACATGTCTACTGTTGCTGCATTGGATGCTTTCACCATTGAAAAATGGTAGCGGATTACATTGGTGACTGCATCCAAGTAGTCATGTCAGACAGTCCTTATCTGTACTGGAAGGAAAAAGAGGCAATTTGGAAGCCCCTGTACAAACTGGCTTTATTTTACCTGAGTTTTCCCCCCTCCAAAAGAGTTTTTAGTTCAGCCTGGAACCTGGTCAGCGAGCGGCGTAGGAGGTTGCTTCTACAAAACGTGGAGAAGATGATGTTCATTAAAATTAATGATCAATTCTTCAATGGAGAACAGCAATTGCCTCCAGAGACTGAGGAAGTACACACTGAAGGTGGTGAGGAATGGGAGGATGAGGATGACATCTAGCCTCTGTAGAGCCAGTTTGTACAGGAAGAGTGTTGAATTGCATTTTTTTTTGTGGGGGCCTAAACAAACCAATCATTTCAGCCACAGTCGTGTGGCAGGGCCGTCTTTTCGTATGGGCTTAATGGGCACTTTCCCAGGGGCCCCAGGTGTATACAGGCCCTATTTGATAGCTGAGGATCCCCCTTTTCCAGGGAAACCAGAATTTTGAAAATCGGCCCAGGGGAACTGGAGATATCCAACTTCAAAGCAGCAGTCCACATCCAACCTGTTAATTGCAATTCCCAGTCATATTTCTCAGGTTTTCTCTGAGTTAGAGTTTTTCTGAGAGTATATTCCAAAAGCTGGGACTCTCCCCTTTCTGGCGACACTAGTGGCTTGTCTCTATCAGAGAGAATCAGAGATATCGGCCTTCCAGCAGCCGGTCCCTGCTCCAGCTCCAAGCATCTGGTGTACAGTTTTATATTTTTGTCAATGGATTGCTCTGGCTCCTAATCCCTGATCCCCAAGTTCCCAGCATCTCCTGAAAGTTGGGACTCTAGGTTTTTGTACTATTGAAGGCTAAGAAATCTATTTCCAGATAATGGCGATATCTGCAGTCAAACAAGCTGCCCTTCCACCGGAAAATGACGAATATTAAGCCCACTCCATTATCCAACACTCCCCTGCGTATAAAACACCCCCTACCTCCCTGGAAGTCATTTACAAGGTCCCTTCATTCAGCTCAGTGCCCCCTTCCACACGTTAGTGTTCTCCCTCCCACCACCTGTGCAGTAAAGGAGTAATTAGCAGAAGTTACTGCTCCAGGTCCTCCATGTTGAGTGGAAGAAAGAGCACCCCCTGCCACCTGTGGGACATCAAAGCTGCTGCTGATAGCACCCCCACCCCTAGTAAGGGCCCCAGTGCATTGCTTTGCCCAGGGGCCCACACTGCTGTTAAGATGGTCCTGTCATGTGGCAGACCCTGTTGCTGAAATGATTGGCTTGCTAAAGACAGTGTGCATGTCCTATTTATGCAATACAAGGGTGGGATGGGAGGGCCCAAGGACAATTCCATCTTGCACCTCTTTTTTTGGCGTTATCTGCTCTTTGAGGCCTAGTTTTTCAAACTGCCATCCTGTCTGCCGCTGCAGTGCCACTCCTAGATTGGCCACATGTTTGTGCCATCCACTTGTGTCGCTTAGCATAGTCATCCAGCTACCTTGGTGCAATCTTTTGACCTAAAACAACATTGTGAGGTGCGCGGTGTTCAGGATAGACTGGAAATTAATGTTATGAGGTTAGTAATAGCGTAGGAGCAAATAAATTCAAAATTCTGCAATTTTAGCGGTTTTTATGTTTGTTTGTTTTTAAAATACAGATACAAAACACAAAATACGAAACACGGAAAGGCGGTGTTTTAGAACATACCCAAAACAAGGCCGGAGATACAGACCCAAAACCCAAAACACAAAAAGTGCCCTGTGCACACCCCTAATGTTTATGTGTTGTACAATGGTCTGATTATCTGTTCATTCCAATGTTTCATTTTTTTAGCTTAGATAAACAATATCTCTTTCTGGGTTTTGACTGAAGCAATTCATCAAAACTGAGCATACTTTAAGCAGGGCTTAAGGCCCCCATACACTAGGGCGACTTGTCCTTAGGACAAGTCGCCCCCGACTTCCCCCTGAGCTTCCCCGGGGGAGCTTGATTAGATTGGCACTTGATGTGCCATTTTTTACATGTGATAAATCGTCTCGATTTATCACATGTAAAAAACCCGGGGAGCAGGGGGGGGGGGGGGCTAGGGGGGGGGGGGGGCTAAGAGGTGAGAGCTGGTGGGAGCAGGGGGGCTGGGGACGCTGCGGGGGACACATCTGTGTCCCCCGCTGCTGGGGACGCTGCGGGGGACAGCGTCTTTGCGGCGAGAAGGTAGAGGGAGCAGGGGGGGCTGGAGACGCTGCGGGGGACACAGGCTGCATAGAGCCGGGGAGGGGGAGCCGGCCGGGAGCTGTCAGTAATGAATAAAAAAAAAAAGCCCATACAATGAATGGGCAGCCTGTGATTGGCTGCTGAGCGCTCTCTCAGCCAATTGCTGACTGGCTGAGAGAGCGCTCAGCCAATCACAGGCCGCCCATTCATTGTATGGGCTTTTTTTTTTATTCATTACTGACAGCTCCCGGCCGGCTCCCCCTGCCCGGCTCTATGCAGCCTGTGTCCCCCGCAGCGTCTCCAGCCCCCCCTGCTCCCTCCACCGCCCCACTAGGTCCCAAGTCGGGTGGTCGGACGTGCAGCAGGTCCGACCACCCGACGCAGATCCGATGCGCACGGGACCGCACATCGGATCTGAGGGGACATCAAAACTAGCCGATTTTGGTCCGATTTCGGCCAGATCCGACTGATCTGGCTGAAATCTGACCAAAATCGGCTAGTGTATGGGGGCCTTTAGAAGCTATCAATGTTTTTGAATTTGGCTTAGCTCTCATCTGCCATTATAAGATTGATAGCTGTTGACCTAAGACTTATGTAAATAGATGAAAAGTGGTAGATTTGGAAGCTGTGTTCTATCTACAATTCAGTGTATTCTAAACACAGCAGATTGGTGTTAAGTTATCTTTATCTATTTGATATTCATTCTTGTTCCATTTCCTTCAGACATAAATCCTACCCAATGATATATGTCCTTTCTCTTGATAAGACAGATGCCAATCTATAGTACAAGTTAATGAAAAAGAAACCAAATTAAATAAAGGTAAGATGTAGACATTTTTCATTTTCATTATCTAAGGTTTTAACACTTCCAAAGTGATCGTGAAGATTGGCAAAACAATGTGCAGAATATACTTGTTCGGGAGAGCTGTCAGTCTATAAAAACGATCTGCAAAGATTATTTTTAAGTACTGTACTTTTATAGCTAATATGGGATTAAGCAGTATGCTGGTATGTCAATGTCTTGTGTTATGTGTATGTTATAAAAACTTAATAAAGATGATTTAAAAAAAAAAAAATATGGGATTAAGCTTTCCCATAGCCTGCTTATTTTAGATTTACTTGAACATTTATTTATGGCTTAGTCACAATATACCATTCTTGTAATATAAGTGGGAGCCACTGCCATCTATGTGCATAATAGGATTAAGTGAGTAATTGGATTACTCTGCTAATCCCCTACTCTATTGTTCTATGTATTGTATTGCAGCTGAGAACAATAGAATAACCATGGCTAGCCATGGTGAGCCATGGCCAAAGGAACAAAGATGAAACTTTGTTTCATCTTTGTAGTTGCAGGCTGCATGGATGGAGACAGGACCCAGCCGCAGCTGCTAGCGTGGAAGAGAGGATAGGAGGGGTATGTTACCTCCCTCATCTGCCTGCCCCACCAACCGCCTGCATGCTGTCTGCTACCCATCCCACCACCAGCCTGCTGCCTGCCACCCACCACCTGCACACCTGTCTGCAACCCATACCTTCTGCTCAAACCACTGCTGGTTTGCTGCCTGCGGCCCGCAGGTTAAAAAGAGTTTGGGGGAGTATTTTTTTATGTTTTAAAGGATTGGCTGGAGACAAAGAAGTGCAGGGGAATGGTTAGATGCAAGGAGTGACAGGGGTACAGAGAGGTGCAAGAAGTGACAGGGTGATGAAGATGTGCAAATCTGATAGGGGGATGTAGAGGTACAAGGGTAACGGGGACGAAGAGGTGCAGGCGAACGGTAAGGTGCAAGGGGTGACAAGGACAGAGAATTGCAGGGAAATGGTGAGGTATAAGGGATGACGGGGGCAAAGATGTGCAAGGATTGAGAGGGGGCCAGAGAGTTACATGGGGGCCAGAGAGATGCAGGGGAACGGTGAGATGCAAGGGGTGACAGGGACGGAGAGGTGCAAGGGGTGACAGGGGGACGTAGATGTGCAGGGGGTAAGAGAGAGGTACAAGGTGACAGGAGATGAAGAGGTGCAGGGGTGACAGGGGGATTGAGAGGTGCAGGGGTGAAAGAAGGACAGTGAGGTGCAATGGTGACAGGGGTGAAGATGTGCAGTATACCAGCTGCATTCAACTGTATAAAGCTCGAGGGGGAAATGGGTGGCAGCTGACATCTGGTGATGTCAGCTGCCCGCCCCCGGCACCCACGTCCCGGGCGATTTCCATGGGAACGCCCAGCATTCTCATGGGAATGCCCATGAAATGCTGGATTGTTCCCATGGATACAACTAATCGCCGCTCACCGCCCGATGTCTTGGATGCGTGCATAAACAGAACATCGGAATGGTCCGCGCAAACATACCAGAATAACCCTCATAGTATACATATATAATAACTAGCCAAGCCCGTTCAAAGCAAAAGCTTGGAAAGATAGTCTGCTACCTTGTGATTGCCTATGTGTTTCTGTATGTGTGATTGTGATTGCCTCTGTGATTGCTTATGTGTGAAAGAAATGCAGTTTCACTTGCTGACAGCAGATGGTAATGTTTCAGTTACATGTGGACACTATGGGGGAAATTTACTAAAATGGAAAACCTAAAATTTCGTATGCGTATTTTCACTACGACTGCATACGGCTGTTTCAGCCGTATGCAGAGTCGTGTTCCGGAGGGGAATTTACAAAGCAGTCATATACGACTGCTTTGTAACCCTCCGATGTTGTATTAATTCGTATTATCTGGCCGTATATACAGCCGCTAATATGAATTAGTGGAGGCAGTCTGCACGGTTGACAGAGCCGGGGCCGGTAATTAGAAATCAGGGAACCCGACAAATAGGGGTTCCCCGATTTTTAACAACCAGCCCCAGGCTCCAGGTCCGGGGATGGTTCCCAAAATACGGAGGACAAAATGAGTAGGGGTCCCCCGTATTTTAAGAACCAGGCCAAACCAGCCAGCAGGGTAATGCTACAGCCGGGGGAAGCCTGGTGCTGTCCCCGGTGACCCTGGGCGGTGGTCACCGGGCTGATAAAATGGTGTAAAATAAAGATTAAACTATTGTTTAAAACTGTGGAACTATGAGTCCCAGCAAGCCTCCCCCGCAAGCTGGGACTTGGAGAACCACAAGTCCCAGCCTGCGGGACATTAAAGGGCCCGCTGGGTCTTGTAGTTCCACAGTAATAAAAATAGTTAAATAAACACACACTGACACATAAGAAAAATAAAACTTTAATACATACATTACACACATACTGATACTTACCTATCTTGAGCCCGTAGGTAGGTCCCTGGGTCTTGGTCTGGTGCCTTGTCCTGCTCTATGTCGGCGGTCGGCTCCATGTCGGCGGCGTCTGTGTCGCGCCCATCCGGGTCCGAAGAAATCCAAGGGGGACCTGTGGAAGGAAATCCAACTCACCCAGGTCCTCCTGTGAAGATCTGTAGTCTTAATCCGCCGTAGTCCTGGTCTTTTGTCACCTTCTGTGACACGCTGGCGACACCATCAGCTGCCCGCATCGGACTGTCAGAGGCGCAGAGATCCTTCATCTTCCGCGCCTTTCCATAGAATGATTCTATTGGCCGTTAGACGGCCAAGCAGGAGCCGACTTTCTCAGCTCATAGAAAAAACAACAAAGTAAAAAATGCGAATCTTTGTAAAATTGCCTACATGTGATATCGCTAAAAAGGGATATAAAAACGTTTTTAGAGAGAGTATAAAAACATAACTTATCTATTAGGAGGAGTCAGCAGGCAGTACCTAACATGTTTAGTCACTGAGACTTCATCAAGGGGTGAGGGAGAAAGGTGCCTGGTGCTCTATTTATACTGTATATGTCTATTAGTCATAATTATGATGTCACATCCTGTAGGATGTGGCTATCGTTTCTAAAGTGAAGAAATTTATGTAAAACTCATATATATTTATATGAGTATTTAGGTACTGGCTCTATAATGCTAGATCAATGATTTTTAATTAAAAAACATAGCGAAGATAACAGAAAACACATTGGTTAAGATCGTGGATGCGTTGCCCCACTTCCGGCGGGCGGACGTCACTTCCGCCCCGCTTCCTGTGTTCATTTGTGCAGTGAGACTGTGTTACTTCCGTCACTCGTAGGCGGACGTTCAGATGCGCCCCGCTTCCGTTTGTCAGAGGGCTGCTTGTCATAGGTTGCTGCAGCCATCAATCATTCCTTTAGTAGTTACTGGGAGTTTGTTGCGGTTTATGTCTCCAGGCGGCGGCCATTTTGTTGGGGATCTTGATACCTTTTAAACAGAGAATTAGCCATCTTTCCGGATTCTGATATATGGTATTACAGAATATATATACTCTGGGCACTATGGTCACTAGGGTACTCTAGCGCTGTCCCAGAGTCACTGGTCTCCGGGCAAATGACGCAGTGACCGTATCCAAATGCTTTTCTTACTGCACATATGCAAAGTGATGGGAAAACGCAGACTGCACCATTTTTATGGCGGTTTCTGCAGCACTGCTGCTGCCAATGCCGTTCTCCAGAAGGTAATTATTGAAAAAAATTTACTATATCCTTGTTTCTTGCTCCCTTGTATATTATATTTATATATACAAATATAAGTTCATATTTTTTCTCTGACGTTCTTAGACTATTTTGTTCCCTCTTATTGAGCATTTAGGGGCATTTCAAATCCAATTTGAACTGGTAATAATTTTCCGTTTTATATAAAGTGTGAAGCCTGGTTTTAGGAAATTAATTTACTTCTCAATATTTTAATATGCAGTGGCTAATTTAAAACCAATAAGACAAACTATTAACTTGATGCCTGCAGGTGTTGATAATGAGTTTTAAAAATCATACATTAAATTAATTGTGAAGTGAACGACTTTATTAGGCGCAGTCCCTCGCTTCATAAATGTTGTTATAAAGGTTGTTTTGAAGGCAAGGAAAAACTTTAAAAAGAAATAACCGGAGTGACTGAGATTACATCTGGCTGGCCCCAGTGCATTTATCATCATTATAGAGAATTCTAGTGGGGCATATCTAGTGCCTCCCTGACTTTGTTATGTAGTGAGAGATTGAATGCACCATAGAACAATGGTACAATGTTACATGTTTTTTTGAGGTGAAATAGTGAGAGAGATAATACATTGTGACAGAAATATATGATGCCTATGACAGTCAGAAATAAATGCTTGCAAGTGGTTACATATAATTATTTCTAGGATGTAGTGACAAATGTACATATCATAAAATCACATTTCTGTACAGTACATTGTTTCAAGAAATGAATGATGTGGGATGAAATAAAGTAAGGGAAACTACTGTTGGACTTATGAAGCATGAGTAAATGTATTTGTAGAACATCTGTTACCTAAAGACAATTGCAACTGCCATTTTGAAGATTGCCATAGACCAGTGGTTCCCAACCTTTTTTCTCTCCCGTACCCCTTGATTAGGTTTTTCATTTATAAGTAACCCTCCTCTCAATTTGAAATTTCCACAGTGCTTATGAGTGGAAGTGAGCAGTATGCATGTCCTAATATTAAGGTGTAGCCGTGGACTAGTGTATGGTCAGGAATCAGGTCCGTCTTTGTCTGGCCGCTGGCTGTGTATTGTCTCCAGAGTTCCCGCTAACACCCAGTACTATTTTTCTTGAAAAATAGGTCCAGGAACTCCAGGTCTGAGGGTGGATCAATTAAGTAAAAAATAATATATATAATAAAGAGAGGGAGGGAGAGATAGATGTATATATTGTATTTAGAAACAAAGGCACTCACAGGTGACTTTAAAATAAAACTTATCTTATGGAAAGTACATTTTTAATTCCTGATGATGTCATATTTAATTAGAGGTTCAGGAACTGAGTTCCTGCTGGTTCCTGCTGAAAAATAGCACTGCTAACACCTGTAGGATTAATGCTTCTTCCACCCATGTCAGTGTGGGGCAGATGATCACAGGAAGCTCTCAGTGAATTGCTGGTTGGGCAAAAGCACGAGGAGACACTGCAGATGGAACTGGAAATGACACAACGTGGCTTGTTTCCATGTCAATGGTAGACTTCTTTTGCCATTGGGAGACTTTTTCTTCTTCCGCCATTACCAATATTATTTCCAAGTACCCCCAACTGGTCTGCAGAGTACCCCCAGGGGTACTAATACCCCATGTTGGAAACCACTGCCATAGACACTTATGAGAATGATAACCTCAAATAAATAAGGAGCCTGTCACACGCTGAAGTTCAGGGCCCCATTACCAGTTCCAGAAGAGTCACTATGCATCCCATCCATCTGTGTACCCACTTGCCACCTGTGTTAGTCCTAACGTGTTTAATGCACTTACAGTATCTGTAATGTGGATGTCATCCTTCTCCTGGTTCTGTTTTGGACTTGGCCACATGAACCTCTCTGCCAAACAAACTCCCAGCAACTCCAGTCACATGTGCTGCGTAGCCTATCAGTGCCTATTTAAACTTCTCGCATAAACTCAGGGCCGGTGCTAGGGTGTCTGGCACCCCCCTGCAAACTGAAATTTTGCGCCTTCCCTTCCATAGCCCATAAAGGGACAGCTTGTGCTACAAAAAAAGGTACCTCTTCCCCGTTTGCTGGAAGAGAGGAAGCGTAGCGCTGTGAAGTAGTGGCAGGGGTCAGCACTGCAGCAAAATATGAATTTTGTTTTAAATAACACTGTCCGGCCCTCCGATTGACTGAGAGAGCTCAACCAATTAAAGGCCACTCAGTGTTTTACATTTTTTTTCAAGCTTTGCTGCCTCCTCCGACCCCCACCGCCCACTAGCGCTACGTTACTCCACCCCTTTAAGTCCAGAGTGACCCATGTCCTGAGCACTGACTGATTAGCCCCAGTGCACATGGTGCCATGACTACCCTGATTGCTTAGAACCCTAGGCACATGGTACCTTATCCACACTGACTGCACTTGGTGCCATGATCCATACCTGACACAGGTGGCACTTCAGGGTGACATAGAGGTGACTCTGCATTCACCTTCTAAAGTTGACTCGTATGGGTATATGGGCCAATGGCCAATTGCTATTGAAAGTAGATTATGGGATTTAGAGTAGGATTTAAATAAATCCTGCTCTAAATCCCATAATCTACTCTCAATAACAATTGGCCCACTGGCCCATATACCCATACGAGTCAACTTTAGAAGGTGAGCACAGAGCTATTATCATTAATATTGTAAACTATCTATTGTGATCATGGACTACTCCAGCTCGGCAGCCCCTTCAAACACCTGTATTTGAGCGCTGACAAACTGTACTGTACCACATAGTAAAATGCAAACTGTAGACGTGGCCTTTACCATAATATAGTATTGTAAGGTCTGGAGTGCAGCACAACATTTAGAACAGGTGGGAAGCTGCTGATGAGTGATTACACAGATCTGAACCACAGCCTGAATGCAGAGCTATGACTACTGCTGTTAGTAATAATGTACATCCATGGTAATGTAGACATCCTTAGTATATTATGTAGGAAGCAGTTATAATGTATTACACAGGAACCCACATTGGAAGTCCAAGGTACAAGATATACAGACTAGTATACATGGCTGTCCAAAATGAGATTGCAATGATTATGAGCCATGAAGTCTAGTAGGCACAGGTGATCCCCAGTAAAAAATAAATGTGCAAAGCAAAGAGCAACTATTTAAGCAGCAAGGACAATGTATTATGGCAAGTCATATAGCTGAAAGAGAGAGAGAGAGAGAGAGAGAGAGAGAGAGAGAGAGAGAGAGTTCTTTAAGTGTAAAACCATGGATTAATGCTGTTCATGATACATTAATGATAGCACCCACATATCACAGCAGAGATTTATAAGGAGACATTTTTCCATTCTTCAAATGTCCATTTTTGGTGAGCGTCTGTCCACTGTAGACATTCTTAGATCTGGTGTGGTCTTCTGTTGCTGTAGCCCATTCACTTTAAGGATCAACATGCTGTTCATTCAGAGAGCCTTACTCACTAACAATACATTTTGCCACGTATTAAGTGATTCATCATATACTTGTTACTAGAGATGAGCGGGCCCGGCTCGCCGGGATCCGCCAGATCCGAATATGGTGATCCGAGTCAGGATCCGAGTCGGGGCGGGAGTTCCCGCCTGAATTCCGGACCGAAAAAGAGGCAAAACGTCATCATCGCGCTGTCGGATTCTCGCGGGATCTGGATTCTATATAAGACGCACGCGCGCCCCGCCATCTTTACTCCAGCATAGGAGAGGGAAGAGGGTGGTTGTGCTCTGTGCTGTGCTATAATAATAATAATATATTATTTTGCTGCTGCTCACTCGATTAGGGTCTGCAGGGGCTGTTGTACACAAGTCCAGTGTACAGGGGCTGCAGTGGCCAGTGTACAAGGGGCTGTACAGGGGCTGTGTTCAGTGTGACAGGGCTTGTGTCCAGTGTGACAGGGCCTGTGTACAGTGTGACAGGGTCTGTGTCCAGTGTGACAGGGTCTGTGTCCAGTGTACAGGGGCTGTGTCCAGTGTACAGGGGTTGTGTCCAGTGTACAGGAGCTGTGTACAGGGGCTGTGTCCAGTGTACAGGGGCTGTGTACAGGGGTTGTGTCAAGTGTGACAGGGGCTGTGTCCAGTGTACAGGGGTTGTGTCCAGTGTACAGGGGCTGTGTACAGGGGTTGTGTCCAGTGTACAGGGGCTGTGTACAGGGGTTGTGTCCAATGTCCAGGGGCTGTGTCCAGGGGCAGTGTCCAGTGTGACGGCTGTGTCCAGTGTACAGGAGCTGTGTCCAGAGGCTGTGTCCATTGTCCAGGAGCTGTGTCCAGGGGCTGTGTCCAGGGTGACGGGCTGTGTCCAGTGTCCAGGGGCAGTGTCCAGTGTCCAGGGGCTGTGTCCAGGGGCAGTGTCCAGTGTCCAAGGGGCTGTGTCCAGTGTGACAGGCTGTGTCGTGTAAAGTAAGAAAAATAAATAAAAGTAATAAATAAAATAAAAACACATTTTTGGAGGATGATGGAGGAGGAAATAGTGGGAGATCAGCAACCTGATAGAAGTGCTGAAGCTTCTACCACCAGTCATGACAAGGTCGATACCTCTTTGTATTTTTTGCTCTTTGGAGCATTTCTCTTTTTTTGGGGTAGTTTATTAAACTGCCACCCTGTTTGCCCCTGGAGTGCCGCTCTGCTTCCAAGATGTGCCAGGTTGGAAGTGTAAGGTCCACATGTATGCAATGCCCACTGCTGTCGCTTAGCTCAGTCATCCAGCTACCTCGGTATAACCTTTTGGCCCAACTACAGTAAATAAAAACAATTTTGTGAGCTGTGAAGTGATCAAAATTGACTAGAAATGAGTGGAAACTAATGTTATTGAGGTCAATAATACTTTAGGGGCAAAAACAGGCCCAAATTCTGTTATTTGTGCAATTTTTTGCATTTTCCAAAAAAATCCAGATCCAAAACCCGCATGGGTGGTTTTGCCAAAACCAATCCAGATCCAAAACACGAAGGGAGATCCTGATCCAAAACCAAAACCAAAACCCGAAAAAGTGTCTGCCGCACATCTCTACTTGTTACTTAGTTCAATTTTTCTTGTTGCACTTGTGATGGGGAATTGATGCATGTTGGATCTTGCCTCAGCTGATTCGGCAACTCCTATGTAAACCTTTTCTGTTCGTTAGTCCAGTGTCTTAGCAACAATAAAATTACTGAAAACCTGGCTCCTCTTTAGCAATGAGTCTGTAGGACCTAGTTTGGTACTTGTGTATTATCTGGGCGCCCAATATATCGCTTCACATGCCACTAGTTAAGGCATGCGATGCCATGCGATTGTACCCGATTTTGAGCCTTTCCCGGTAGGAGTGTATAATTTTAATATCGCGTTGCATCGCATGCCTTAACTAGGGACATGCGATGCGATGCGACGCGATTACACCCGATATTACATTGTACAGCTATCCTGATGCCTGATTACAATGTTAAATGCCTCCCCCAAACCCGATTTTTTATTGTACACCCACCCTGATGGGTGATTACTATGTGAAATGCCCCCCCCCCCCATTGTTAATGCCACCCCAGTATCAACACCAACCCGAAGTGTGGTGAGCGCAGCGAGCCCGCGAGGAGCGGCGGTACGCGTCCTCCGTCCTTTTCATACCCCCACCATCCACGTCGGCGTGGAGTTGATATTATATAGTGTGGCGAGCGCAGCGAGCCACCGAGCCCGAAGTGTGGCGAGTGGACGTGTATTACTTCACATGTATTCCGCTGCGCTCACCACACTATATAAAAACAACTTTACGCCGACGTGGATAGTGGGGGTATGAAAAGGTAGGAGGACGCTTACCGCTGCACTCGCCACGTTTCGGGGTGGCGTTGATAGTGGGGTGGCGTTAACAATGGGGGGCCATTTAATATAGTAATAACCCATCAGGGTGGGTGTACAATCAAAAATAGGGTCTGGGGGGTCATTTAACATAGGAATCAGGCATCTGGGTGCCTGTGCGATTAAAAATCGGGTCCAATCGCGTCACATCGCATCGCGTGCGATATGATTGTATGTGATGCGATGCGACAAGATTTTTAAACGTGCGATGAAAAAAATCGGGGGCCCAGATAATACACAAGTGCCCCTAGTTTAACTACAGTGCCTCAGCAATGCTCAGCAATCTACCCTACCCCACAAGCTCATTGCCTTGGGGTCATCCTCGACTCTGAACTGTCCTTTTTTCCCCACATTCAATCTGTCTCCAAATCATGTTACATGCATCTAAAAAACATATCCAAAATACGACCCTATCTTACACAAGACACTCCTAAATCTCTTATCCATGCACTCATTATATCCCGCATTGATTATTGCAATAGTCTCCTAACTGGTCTTCCCAAGAACAGACTCTCACGACTGCAATCCATTATAAATGCTGCTGCTGCTGCTAGGCTGATCTTCCTTGTAAGACGCTCATCGTCTGCTCTTCCACTCTGCCAGTCCCTCCATTGGTTGCCTGTATCTTACCGTATTCAATATAAAACACTTCTACTCACATATAAAGCTATTACCCATACTGCACCAGCTTATATCTCTTTACTTATCACAAAATATCTCCCATCTCGCTCTCTCCGCTCTTCACAAGATCTCTGTCTCTCTTCTGCACGGATCACTAGCTCCCATTCACTATTACAGGACTTTCATCGGGCTGCTCCTATTCTATGGAATGTCCTTCCACGCACAATAAGACTCCCCGCTAGCTAGAAAACTCACCTCTTCAGGCAAGCCTATCATATTTAAGTACCACAAGCATATCCCTCTGATGCACTTATGCATTATATAGCTTTTCTTCTGGACTTGCAACTTGGTGCGACTGCTATGCTATTACTGGTGCCTGTCCTTGTGTTTCCCTCCTATGTCCCTATAGATTGTAAGCTTGCAGCAGGACCCTCTAACCTCTATGTCTGTCTGTTGTTACCCAGGTTGTTTTATCACTGTCTACTATTGTAAAGCGCAACGGAATCTGCTGCGCTATATAAAAAAAATGTAAATAAATAAATAATAATGCTGGGATTCTTTTAAGCAAGCTTCAACGCTGCTTTAGCTTTCCAAATCACATATTTCTCCTGTGTTTCTTGTGCATCTAAACAGCAAAGCCTCAGTATTCCAAGATACAGATATTTCCTGTTACATCTATCTCACCTGCCAGTATTGCTTACAGCTGCCTTTCACCAATCACATGTCTCTCCAATGTTCTCAAGTTACTAGCTTGGTTGGAATCTGCTCCTGAAATCTACAGCTTTGTTTATAAGCCTGCATCTTAGTCCTGATGTACAGTAGTTCTCTCCTGTTTTTGCTTTATCCTACAGTAGACTAGTCCAGAATATCTTGTCTACTGATTTCAATCACTACATATCTGCTAATAACCAGCTGAATTCTACTTTTGCACATCTCCTGAATATTAGTGTTCATTTAACCTCTTAAATTCCAGCAAGCAACGTATCTACCTTCTCCATGTGCAAGTCTTCCACTGAATGCTTATTCTAAAGGACGTTATCATCTCATTTAATTGTTGCTAGCACATAGTGTTCCTGCTATCCAGCATTTTACTGCAGCACGTACAGTAATTGATGTTTCGGTGTGCATTTTCTCAGCTTCTTACCATAATACAATCAGAAATACACAGACTCATGTAGGGTACACACCAGAATAATCATGAACAGATCATTAGACAGTCATACGATGGTTGCTCGATCTGTTAGAGCACACAATGGGGCAGATGTATTAAGCCTTAACAAGAGATAAATGCAAGGCTGATAAGGAGAGATAAACGTCCAGCCAATCAGCTCCTTACTGACTTTTTTCAAACACAGCCTGTGACATGGCAGTTAGCAGGTGATTGGCTGGACGTTTATCTCTCTTTATCACCCTTGGATTTATCTCTTGTTAAAGCTTAATACATCTGCCCCAGTATGCTCATGATCTGCATACGATCCGATCGCGATCTGTACCCAGTTGAAGAGATCATTTTCAAATCTTGACTGCAGCAGGTAGGATCTGCAAAACGACCAGCAGGGATGCACATCGGATCGAAATCGGATCTAAAACATGCCCATTTGGTATCCGTCACATTAGCGCTGGTCCCAGTCCATCATCCAGATCCACTGGTACCAGCCCCATGTTCAGTCACAAAACTGCTGGTCCCTAGTCCAGCATCCAGAACCACTGGATGTAAACCTTTCTAGTCACAGAAAAATGTGTTCTAGCCCAAGATGCAGAACGACAGGTACTGGCACTGTGTTCTCTTACAGAATCACTCTTACTAGCCCTGCAGCCAGAACCACTAGTTCCAGGTAGCTATACAGTCACACAACCCCATTTCCAGTCTAGTTACTTGTCTAGCTATCACCTCAAAGTATACCCAATCAAATTGCATCAATAAGTACTACCATAAGCTAATCTCCTCACAGCTCCATATACAGCCAATTGGTGCCAGTCCCTGTGTTCACAGACAAATACAGGCAAATTCAGACAGGATGTACCTGGTCCCTGACACATTTTAGCCCATAGAACAAATGCTCATTGCAGGGGTGTAACTAGGATTTTGTGGGCCCCATAGCAAAATATTCAAAGCCCCCCCCCCCCCCCCCCGATTGCTGTCACTGCGAAGAAAGGAGATGAAGAAAAACAGAGCACCATGTAGGGAGACAGAATGACAGATAGAAGGAGGGTGCAGCATAGACAGACAGAAAGGTGGTGAGCATAGATGGTCAGACAGAGCACCACATGGGGGAAAAGAGAGACAGATGGGGGGCATAGACAGACAGACAGAAAGGTTGGGGGGAGTACTAGACAGATGGACCATGGTGGGACAGACTCACAAACAGACAGATGGGGGGAAGGTTGTTCTCACCATCCCCAGGTCTGTAGGGTCCACTTCCTCCATGGTGTGGCTTGGGGCAGTGGCAGAAGTGGCTCCTTGCAGCGGGTACTCCTTGGAGCATTGCCGGGCAGCAGCGGGTCCCATCTCCCCCCGCACACACGCACACACAGGGTGGTGGCTGCTCCGGGAGGCAAACGCAGCGGGACGCTGGGACCCCTCCTCTAACAGAGTGCAGCTCTGGGAAGCAGTAGTAACCGGTCTCCTCCGCCAGGGAGGAGTGGCAGCTGGTCTCTTGCGCAAGGGAGCAGCTCTGAGCAGCAACAACAGCGGGTCCCCTCCTTCGTCGGGGAGCTGCTCCGGGGAAAAAAAACAGTCCTCCTCTCCTCTTTCCCCTGGCACCGCCGTCACAGCCAGGAAGCCGGCAGATGCAGCAGCAGTGGAACTTCTTCTGCTGTACTAACGGATTCTGGGCAGCGGTTCTGACACTCCCCCTTCCTCCCTTGCACTAAAAATACTGTCCCCTGATCCGTGGCTTCACTGCTATCTTTAGGGGGAAATAAAAATAACACAATTACAGAGTCTGCAGGGGATAGCCTGCTAGGATTTTGCCCCCCCCCCAAGCCCCCGGGCCCCATAGCAGTTGCATCCCCTGCACCCTCTGTAGTTACGCCATTGGCTTACTGGATGTTTTATGGTTTGTGCATCATATTCTGTAAACCACTAGAGACTTTTGTGGTTGAAAATGTCAGGAATAAGCACTTATCCTTAGATCAGTCCATTTGATACAAACATTTTTTACACAGCCAAAGTCACTTAGATTAGTTTGGTCAGACCCCTGGAGACCACCTCTCAGTAAGGTATTTTAAAAGTAACTTCATAGTCTTACATCCAAGACATTGACAACTTGAATTATACTGTATGAAGAAATGACAATACAACTTGATGATATCCAGTGGCGGCTCCTACCTTCTTGGGGAGGGGGGCTGCCTCTGGCCGCAGCCACCAAGGGGGTACCGCAATGCAAGCACTCCCCACCCCATCGCCACTGCCGCCGCTCTCCTCCCGGTCCCCGGCGTCTGTCCTGGCGCAGTACAAACATATGCACTGCGCATGCGGACAGCTTCTATGGGCTGCTTCTGCAACAGCCCATAGAAGGAATCTTAATCCTGGCGCCTGTTCAATATAAATGACAGGCACCGAGACCAGCACGTGCGCAGTACCAATATAGGTACTGCGCATGCGCAATTGCCGATTTTGCATGGCAGCCAGCAGCAAGGCATCCCAGAGGGAGGGAACACCTCCCAATGGAACTGCCTTGGTGACTGGCAGTTTGGGCTTCCAATAGGAAGTCACTTCCAGTCACAGTGAAGCCAGTGCAGTCTCACAGATTGCATCTGGCTTCACTACAGTGGCAGATTTTACCTGGGGGGGGCTGCAGCCCTGCAGCCCCAGTAGCGCACGCAGGGGGGGTTTCTGAGTACCCAGAAACCCCCCCCCCAGGAATATAAGGGACCTAGTCTGAAAGCTGAGGGTCCCCTCTTTCCATGGGTACAAGAATTTTAAAAATCGGCCCTAGGGAACCGGAGAGAACTGACTTCAAAGCAGTGGTCCCCATCCAAGCCTGTTAATTACTCTCCCAGTCAGATATTTCAGTTTCTGTCTAACTTAGAGTTTTTCTGAGGGTATATTCCAAAAGCTGTGACTCTCCTCCTTTGATGGACACTAGTAGCTTGTCTCTACTGTTCCCAGAACCAGAGATATCAGCCTTCCAGGAGCTGGTTACTGCTCCAGCTCCACACACCTGGTATGTAGTTTTATATACTGGTTGGCAGATTGCTCTGCCTCCTGAACTCTGATCCCCTAGTCCCCAATTTGGTAGGTGGGATTCTCTAGTTTTTAATTCCATTAAAATCTAAGAAATCTATTTCCGGGAACTGGAGATATCTGCAGTCAAGCAAGCTGTCCTCCAACCAGAAAATGATGAATAATAAGCCCACTCCACTATACACCCCTCCTCTGTATATTAAACATCCTCTACCACCCTGGAAGTTATGTATCAGGGCCCCTTCATTCAGCCCAATGCCCCCTTCTCCCACCCCATCTCCCACCATCTGTGCAGTAAAGGGGTAATTAGTGGAAATTACTGATCCATGCCCTACATGCTGAGCGGTTGATATAATACCCCTTACCACCCGCGGGACATCAAAGCTTCCGCTCATAGCACCCCCCTCCCCTACCACTGGAGGATAGGTAGGTGCCCCAATACAGTGCTATGCCCAGGGGTCTACTCTGCTCTTATGTATATATATTTACAGTATATATTTATTATTATTTATATAAATTTGGTCTATCTATAATACTTTAACTGACCGGCTTATACTGGGTCACCTAAGTGTCCATCTCCATGTTATGCTCTGCCCCTCTCTGGAAACCCCCTTCTGAAAATCCTGCGTTTGCCCCTGTGCAGCCCATAGGTAATAACCGCTACTGGTGATATCAGATACAAGTTGTGTAATAGTTGTATGATGCTCACAAGTTTAATCAGGATAAAAGGTCTTATTTCCATACAACCTGGAATAAGGGTCATGGTAAATCTCTATGACCTATCTTAATCTACAGCAGAAACTTTAACTGCCTAATATTGTTTTTTTGGGGGGATATATGTGTGTGTGTAAATATTTAATAAATATATCATATACATAGACCCCAATTTAGAGTGATTTTTTTATTTTTATTTAATTGTTTTATTGAAACACCACGATTCACAGTTTATATTAGAATTGTAAGTAATATGATTTTTACAGAACCAAAATAAACATTGGGAAATGACTTCATTGTTCAATGTTACAAATATAAAACTATCTTGTCAGCAATAAAGAAATACAATGCGAAAATAAAAGGTGTGACCGCTCCGTTTCTTATTATAGAGTGAACATTTTTATTAAACAAATTAGTTTTTCCTTATATTTGCAGGACCATAATTTCATTCAGGCCAACAAATTACATACAACAGACAATACACTTCTGTACCCTTGCGAGTCACTTGTAAAGATTTTAGACTTAAACTAGTCTTATTCCCTTGATACAAAACATTGTCAGTCAAATTGATTTGTAGAGTTGTCAGGACAAGATGTTACTTTAAGTCTTGATAAATCTGACAAGACAGCTTCAGTAAGAAAGATAAAACAAATGATATTACACTTCTGGATTATTTTGGTGTATCTCAGTGAACCATGTGACAGAACAGAGAACAATATGGTCAGGTCATTCCGCAGATTTTTCTGTTTATGCTTGGATAGAATAATACACTGTGTGGATCAAGTTCAGCTGTATGTAGAATGCTACTGTTTTCTGCGTGTTCCATCTGTTCTCTGTAACATCCCTAGATTATCTCAAAATGTGCCTTTAAACTGAAAACATTTTCTGGGCCAGATGTACTAAGCTTCAAAAGTGATATGGAGAGTGATAAACAGCCAGCCAATCAGCTCCTGCCTGACATTTTTTAAACACAGTCTGGGACAGGCAGGTAGGAGCTGATTGGCTGGCTGTTTATCACTCACCATTTTATCACTTTTGAGTAAAATGATTTCCTGTCCAGGACAAGCAGGTAACATGGTTTTGGAAACAGATTTCTTTTAAGTAAAAAAAGAAGTATTGATTTAAAAAAAAGGTTATCAAAATATACAGAAGAATAGAGAATAATGAGAACCATAGCTATTGTAGAATTTTCAGGAAAAATAACCATTTATAAGGATGATGGTTTTCTGTCTATACTCTGGAATTAGTTTGTAAGTGCAGTTATTACATTCATAAGCGTGTGCACATTGGGGTATCTTCAATGCCCTTTGGTGAGCTGTGACGGCGAGCAGTGCCAATAGCAGGTCGCGGGTCAGTATTCAACAGTGAAATAGTGCAGCACGTCCCCTTGCTTGGCTCGCTGCGCTCACCATGCTTCGGGCACAGTCACTCGCTGTGCTCAGCACACTATTTCATTCTCCCACCACGCCATAGAGAAATACTGTCGGCACAAAATAAAAAGTGAAAAACTCTATGTCGACATTTTGACCATTGACCTTCCCGATGTCGACCTAATGCTTGTAGACCTAATTTGTGTCTATTCAATGATCCATATCCTTACATTGAACGATCATCGATGTTAATGTTCTTATGTTCAACAGGCTCACCATTGGATCTGCTACTAGCACTCAGGGCTGGCAACAGAAATCTTGGGGCCCCGTACACTGATATATTTGGGGGGCCCCAATACCCCGCCCCCTTCAGCAGAACATTTTTAGTACACTGTATATTGAACATGTTTTTTTATTGTTACAAAAGAAACATAATATTCACTAATACCGGAGGGGATTCCAGGCAAATACCATTACAGAAATCCAGGCGGGTGCCTTTATAAACCATTGCTAGGCACTGCACTGCTGAAGCCATGTTTACAGCCCCTGAGCCCCTCAGAACCTTGGGGCCCCTCACAAGCTTGAGGCCCGGTACAGGTGTCCCCTTTGACCCCCCCTGTCGCCTGCCCTGCTAGCGCTAGGGCTGTTGAGCCTCACTAGACGTTGGACCTGAAAGGGTTAAAGAGCATGTTCCTTTCATTTTCACAGTGCCAAATGCATCCTCTCCGTGACAGCATTTTACCATGTATGGCCTCTGTTGTCTAGAACATACTGTAATTCTGTATCTTTTCAGAATGGCATGTGTAATGCCACTTGTATATTCTGTCCCAATATCAGTATGTGGTGCTTTTGGAAACCATTCAAACCTGTTCTTTATTTGAGCAAGATATTCTTCACTTTTTCTGAGATTCTATTCTACAGTACAGCAGAAAAAGTGTTGTGAACACTGAGTAATCATCAATCAATGTGAGAAAATATTTCTTTTGTCCTAGGGTCAAATTTTTCATTGGTTCTCAAAACATCCTTTAGGTGTAGACACTTCTTATATCTGCTGTTACTGGTTTTTGGAAAACTTTTTCTTTTCATTTTTAAACAGCCATCACATTTCATTGCGTGGGCGCAGAGATCATTGTTTATACCATTTGACGCTATACAGTATTTGGGCTAATGTTCTTATGGCTTCTGAGCATCTATTCTCAAAAGTAAGGAAATAGTGTACATAGATCATACTTCCAAAATAAATGAGACACTACTAGAAAAAAAAAGATTCTAATTTTAATAATAAATGAATAGAGACACTTTTTTTTTTAAATTTCATTTTGTGGGAGAAAAGAGTGCACCCAGACGTTAACTGATTCTTCTTTTTCCACAAATCTGAACCAGTGGGTAGCACCAAGTTTTCTGTGGCATCCGTACACACAAGTGAAACTAGATTCCTTCAGTACAATAATGTATGAAATCTTGCTACGGGCATTCTCCTTTATGATGTTTGACACCATCGTTTTTTTAAAGCATAAGGTCGACATAGATAAAAGGACAATGCAAACAAAAGATCGACATGGCAATGGTCGACAAATAACGAATTGCTTTTTAGGATTTTTTCATACTTCACATCCATGAGTCATACAAGGGGAAGTGGTCCACATGATGAAATCTACAAAATTATATATATATATATATATATATATATATATATTAGGACTGGGGTATAAATATAGTGTGGGGTGTATATATAGATATATTATTGGGGCGGGGGTATATACATAGTGTGGGGTGTATATATATATAGACATATTATTGGGGCTGGGGTATATACAGTATGTAATGTTGTTCATCCTTGCTGGCGGGTCGCCAGAACGTACACGCTGGCGACCCGCCAGCAGCCTCGCCAGCGAGGAGACTGAGACGCACGTGCGTCTCACACGCACGCGCGTCTCAGTCTCCGTCGCTAGCGCGACGGAAACCCTGTCCGTCTCCGCCTCAGGGAGACGGACAGGGTTAGGGGGGGTGCGGGCAGGCGGCGGGGACCCCGGCTTACCGCCGGCAAGCCGGCGGGGACCCGGGGGAACGGATGGAAGCGCCGTCGGAAGGGGACGCGCGCGCCGCTCGTGCGCGCGCGTCCCCTTCTCACCATCGCCATGGCGCTGGCGGGGGATGGCGGCTGGCGACGCCAGCGCCATCCCCTGCAAAGATGGGACCTGACCCATCTGTACATAGTGTGGGGTATATATATATATAGATATATTATTAGGGCTGGGGTATATACATAGTGTGGGGTGTATATATAGATATATTATTAGGGCTGGGGTATATACATAGTGTGGGGTGTATATATATAGATATATTATTAGGGATGGGGTATATACATAGTGTGGGGTGTATATATATAGATATATTATTAGGGCTGAGGTATATACTTTGTTTGGGGTATATATATATATATATATATATATATATATATATATATATAGTGTGGGGTTTATATAGATATATTATTAGGGCTGGGGTATATACATAGTGTGGAGTGTATATATAGATATATTATTAGGGCTGGGGTATATACATAGTGGGGGGTGTGTATAGATATATTATTCGAGATGGGGTATATACAGGGGTTAAAGTGAGCCGGAACGTGGGCGGACCTGCGTTCCGTCAGTTCCATTTTGGAGGCGGAACGGTTCCGCCTCCATCCGCTCACCTTGTTCGGCTCAGGGCCGGCCCTACCATTAAGGTGCAGCAGTGATCAGGGCACGCCGATGGCTGCAAGGACAAGGACAGCACAATACATTTAAGATTTGTCACTGTCCATAAGCCAATTGGAGCACAGAGCTCGCCAGGCAATCAGGCAGCGGCGGCTCCTGATTGGCTTCTGAACCAGGAGAGCTCCGATTGGCTTGTGAGCCGCTCCGTACATTTTTAAATGACTGGCTGTTATCGTGCGTATGGAGGAGAGCAGCCTCGGTCAACAATAGGCTGACTGGATCCAGAGGTGACACCTCCCATGCTGCAAGCGGCGGATATATGCGCCCTGTTCCCGGTGCTGTAAATAGAGCACTGCCAGTAGCGGTGCTTCCTGCAAGCTTTGAGAAGTCACTGATTGACTGCAAATTTAATGCCCACCTCCATAGCTGCAACCATGAGGAGGGCACTTCAGTGAGGTGCTATGTACCAGGCAGCCATGGGCTTTCATACTCAGGTGAGAGTTTGTGCTAAATTTGGGCATGTGTGGGGTGTAATGTACCAGCTGTGAGACCTTGCGGGACCATGCCAGCCGGGAGCCGCCCCTGCAGCATAAGGATGAAAGCCAGAGTCGCCAGGAAGAAGAGGAAGGTGAGAAGAGACTTCCCCCTGCCCCAGCGTGTACAACAGTGTTGCATCGCTGTGCGGCATCATGTAGACACCACAGCCCCCTGTGTTATGTCCCCAGGTCCTGTCTCTCCCCCTCCCCCATCTTTTCCTGTCGCCAGGTTATGTGACCCTCCTCACCCCCCCCCCCGCTCATGTCCACAGGTCCTGTGTCCCCCCTCCCCCTCATGTCTCCAAGTTATGTGTTACTCATCTCCCTCTCTCCCCCAATCATATCCTCAGGTCCTGTACCCCTCCCTTCTCATGTCCTTAGGTCATGTGCCCCCTTCCTCATGTCCCCAAGTTCTGTGCCCTCCCCCTCATGTCCCCAGGTCCTGTGTCCCTCCCCTTTCATATCCTCAGGTACGGTGGCACTCCCCCCTCATGTCCTGTTTCCCACCCCCTCTTGTACCCTCCCTGTCTCCCCCCTCATGTCCCCAGGCCCTGTGTTACCTCCCCCCTCATGTCCCCAGGCCCTGAGTTACCTCACCCCAGGTCCTGTGCCCCCCCTCATGTCCCCAGGTAATGTGCCCCCCCAACTCCTGTCCTAAGGTCTTGTGTCCCTCATCACCCCCCCTCTCATGTCCCCCAGGTCCTGTGTCCCCTTCCTCATGTCCCCAGGTTCTGTGCCCTCCCCCCCTCATGTCCCCATGCAGGGGCGGATCCAGGAGAAAATGACAGGGGGGGGGGGCACCATGACAGGGGGGATGGGAGTGAGCAGTGTTAGTAGTGCCAGTGTGCATTCTCAGAGAGTGAAGCGAGGTAGAGAGGAGGAGAGCAGAAAGAGAGTGAAGGAATGGGATTAGAAATAGGCCCTGACATTTTAAGTCCAAAGGCCCACTGTGGAGTGAAAAGTGAAGGATGCAGTGGTGGGTTTTTAAAAAGGGGGCGTGGTCATTCCAAAGGGGGCGTGTCCTTGAGTGTAGTGTACCACACCATATACCACTTTTACACATTATGCAACAAAATAGTGGACCCTATTATACTTGCCGCTTACACATGATGCCAAAAAGAATGAGACAAAATTTCCATAATGCCACATGGATTAAGCCAAAATTCAGATAACGCCACATGGATTAAGCCATAGTATAGATAACTATGTATAAATAGGGACATTGCGCGCCATCGGCGAGCCAAAAATGTACACAGTAATGTCCATTACACATAATGTCACACACCATAATACCAATTAAATATAATGTCACACACTGTAATGGCCATTACACATAATGCCAACAAAGTAATGCCCATAAAACACAATGCCATACGTTGTGATGCCCATTAAACATAATGCCAATACCAAAATGCCCATTAAACATAATAATGCCTATTACATATTATACCATTTAATTGCTGCTTACCTACAAACTTATTGTCAGAGGAATATCACTTGTTGCCAGGGGTTACATGCTTCTTGCCAGGGGTTTTATTCTTGTTGCCATGCCATGGGATTGATATATTTTTTTTGCCAGGGGGGAGCCAGGGTGCATGCTTGTGAAGGGTTCCATTTAAATAGCGCGCCAGCGCTACCCAAATCCACACTTCCGGGTAGCGCTGGCCACACTCTTCTGTTCTGACAAACACTAGAGGTATAGCAGTACCTCTAGTGCCTGTCTCCTATAAGGCGGCGGCAGTGGTGTAGCTAGGTGCCACGGTGCCCGGAGCAAGGGCATGTTTCGCGCCCCCCCTCCCTCTCAATTTGTAGTAGGTGAGGCTCCTGCTCAGTTAAAAGTGGGCATGGACCCAGTGGCGTAACTATAGAGGGTGCACGGGATGCAGCTGCTATGGGGCCCGGGGGCTTTAGGGGGCCCGAGTACCAAGCAGGCATCCCCAAGCAGGGGATTCATTAATTGTAATACAGAGTATGTTATATATATGTTGGTCTGCGGATGCGGCCTTAGATATATTGGCAGGACCACTCGGGCATTAAGAACCCGTTTCCTAGAACATAGGAGAAATATTCTCAATAAAAACTTGTTACATAGTGTGTCACGACACTATAATGAACACCATAAAAGTAATCCACAATGTCTCAAACTTATTGGTTTGGAACATGTAAAAAATGCAAGAAGAGGAGGCAGTAGATATAAGGTCCTATGCAATCAGGAAATTTATTGGATGTTTAAATTTGGATCCCTATTTCCCAACGGGCTGAATAAAGCTCTAGAGCTGAATGTGGTACTCTAATTATGAACTCTATATAAATATTTGTTCACCCTCACCTTGTGCTGAGACTGCAGCGATATTAAATGTTTGTGAATATATAACACATTAATACACAATACAATAAAATCTTAGAACCACAATTAAACGATTGTATATAGTGACTTTATTAAATGAATAGACCTTTTGGCTAGATATATGTTACTAATATATATGATCGTATTAGAATAAAATTGATTTATCTTTATGTTTATTATGACAACCAAATTGGATTCAATGCATGAGGGGGAAATACAATTAAAATTATTAGATTAATAAGGTATTGGGGAGAATGCAGTCCATTCCTGACTATATATAGAATCTATAGTGAATATAATTATCCCAATACAGCCTCAGCAAATTATACAGCTTTGTGCCAATTTGTGTCTTATCAATAAATCTTGCATTGAAAGAAGGATAGGTTACCAGGGCGATGCTAGAGCCACAGGATACCACACTTGTGATAGGTTGAACAAGTGGCGATACATCGTTTCTGTTCTGCCACTTGTATCACCATAGTAACCGTGAAGCTACAAACACCTAAGCCATAGGTAATCATACTGACGATAGGTTGAACAAGTAGCGATACATCACTTCCGGTCTGCTACGTACATCACTATGGTAATTATGAAGCCACAAAACACCTCACTACTGCAATGGGCTTAAGTAGTGGAGATATGTCACTTTCTGGTGAAATTTGTCAAACCACTTTGTTAATTATGAGCTAATATGCCGCCGGCATATGATAGACCGTATGACGGAGATATGTCATTTCCGGAATTGTAGTGCAAAGTAATGTGGGTATTGTAGTTTGCTGTGTATGTCTTGTTCCGTGAATCGGAACATGAAAAGATTATCTACCTACAGGATACAGCTTAAATAAGCCAAATATACAATCCTATGTAATAGGTACAATGTCTTTTCAAGATACCTGGTTGATTTGTAAATATTATGCGAACATGATGTTTCATCCGGTACAGAGGAGCATTATGGGTATTGTAGTTTTAAGTGTTCCGACGCTATCTATGCCGTATACACTATAATGGTAAGATGTACGCCACGATAGGTGACGGAGGTATAGGAAACCAATTGTGATTCTGTATATTTAAGTGGGACAATGATTGTAAGATCTGTATAAAATCCGATAGGGGTAGAAATTATATTTATTTTTATGAAATGAAATACGACTGGCCAATCCATTACCCGAGATTAATACATGTGACCCTAATTTGCATATGATGACGTCACAGAGTTGACCCGGAATTAATTCCAGAGGTCGAATTTCTAAATCGAGTTAAAATCAACTACTTTTAAGGTTTATTTGCCTTTTAATGTTATTAATGTTATTAATATACATATACAGTAGGAGCAAGTTTCATCTTTGCTCCTTTGGTCATGGCTAGCCATGGCTATTCTATTGTTCTCAGCTGCAATACAATACAGCTGAGAACAATAGAATTGCCATGGCTAGCTGTGGCCAAAGGAGCAAAGATGAAACTTGCTCCTACTGTATGGTCTAGGATACATAAAAATATTGGCGTAACTCTGAGCGAACCTGGTGCCCATGGCGGTGCCTCTCTGTTGGGCTCCAATATTTTTATGGGTCAGTGGGAGCAAGACAATATATGGACCCACAACCCATTCGGAGCGAACCTGGTGTCATGGCGTAGGTATATAGATGATGTATTTTTTATTTGGAAGGGGGAGGAATCCATTTTAAAACAATTTTATACCTTTTTAAACAATAATCATTTGAATATTGAATTTACCTTCTCCTGCAGTAACACAGAGGTGAACTTTTTAGACTTGACAGTGTACATTGCCAATGAGACTATACACACAAAATTTTTTACCAAGCCAACAGATTCAGGGGCTTTCATTCCGGCATCAAGTTGCCACCACCCTAATTGGCTGCAAGCCATTCCGGGGGGACAGTTCAGGAGAATCAAAAGAAATTGTTCTGAACAGGAAGTATTCAACCAACAAGCAGAGGGCCTGCAAAATAAATTTTTAGCCTCCAACTACAATGACACAGGTTGAGAAAGTTAAAAGAGAAGTCACCAACATTACACAAGAAACACTTCTCAAAACCAAAGAAAAGAAAACTAACGATTGCAAACTAGATTTTGCCTTCGTCACATCGTTCAATAATCAATATAAATCAATTGAGAAAACACTGAACAAACATTGGGGCATTATTCAGAAAGACCCGGTTATAGGATCACTCCTACCCCCCAAACCAAAATGCATATACCGACGGGCACCCAATTTAAGTTCGAAATTGGTTCACAGCGCAATACCTCCAACAAAAACCATCACTACTATTAAATCTAAAGGGTTTTTTTAGATGTGAAACTTGTATTGGTTGTAGGCATATACAGGGAACTGGGCAAAATAAATATTAATGCAGATGTTTTTAAAATCAATGATTTTATTACGTGTAACACAAAAAACTTGATCTATGGAATACAATGCTCCTGTAACCTGTGGTACATTGGGAGGACTTCAAGGCCCCTTAAAGTGAGATTAAGTGAACACATTCGGAATATAAAAAAGGGCCTTGAAACCCATGCACTATCTACTCATTTCAGTAAATGCCACCAAATAAATGTCAGCCATATCACTAGGTTTTGTGGCTTAAAATGGATAAAAGGCCACTGGCGACAAAGAGACCTTGCCACCCAATTAGCCAAAGCCGAAATGAAATTGATTTACGAACTGGGCACCTTAATACCTAAAGGCTTGAATGCTGACTATGAAATCAAGTGGTTTTTATAATGTTTTTATAATGTTGTTAGATACTTCTTTTATATTTGTGTATATAAATGATTCATTATAACGGGATATGACCTCTCAATATGCACTGTCACTTTATTGAGAGCAGCAACGCACTGGCACTTTCTGTGAAGGGATGATCATAACACACATGCACTTTAAAAAAATGGATGAACATTAAACTATATGCACTGTTAAACTATATGCACTGTTATGATATGCTCATATAGGAATTATTTGTATAACTTGAACCTAACTGCGCTTCCATTTACCGACAGCGTTGCTTAAATGCCATGGCAACAAAGCCGGTGGTGACGTAGTGTCACACAGAAGAAACTAACTTCCGGCATTCTGTGGAGGGATGCCATGGCAACAGGACGATACAAGACGAAAACGGAGGTGACGCGACGGGGGCTGCCGCCCGTCACTTCCGGCCTAAGGCACCTGCACGTCATAATGCCATGGCAACAGGATGATACAAGATGAAGACGGAAGTGACGCGACGGGAGCCGCCGCCCGTCACTTCCGGTCCACGGCACCTGTACGCAATAATGCGTGAATTAGGAGACTATTTATAACAGACACAAGCCTCCGGAGATTATGCACCCATCAGGACCTTGAAAAAGACTCAAGAAGGAGTTGAAACGCGTTGGTTAATCTTTTTCAACGCCATCTGCCTGGCCCGGAGGAGACACGCCGGAGTGGTGAGAGACTGAGACTCGTGAGTTTGCCCCAGGACTTATTCACCTGTGCCTATTTTGAACTGGCAATCAGTTCAAACCATCCGGTAATTGTTATTCCTTCTGAGCTAGCTAGAAAGGCTCTACATGGACTCTTTTTAACATTGTACTGTCACTGTTTATGTGCTGGGAGGATCTGATTGTAACCTGCCAGGCACTATTTGTTTTTATTTGGTGTGAATTAAAGTATTTCTGTACATAACTGTACTTCACTATATTCACCCATTCATTTTTCATATATACCATATCCAAACGAAGGGGAATGGATACCTGTTGTTGAACCATTCAGCGCCTGATCAAGAGATATGTATAAATTCTTATAAACACTGTTGCATTTTAAGGGCTAAGGGAAACACCCTCTATACGTATACTTAATTGGCAGCTGAGGGCACTGTTGGTGGACACTCGACACCTCCCTCCCCATCCATTGTCTGTCTGTCTGTCTGTCTCTAACTGACACACTGTCATGCCCTGACACACTCTCTTTTTTCCATGATGCCGCTGACCACCCCTTTCTCGCTCTCTTCCTCTTGCTCCTCACTCTGTTTTTATCTGTTTTTCCCCTGACACCCTCTTTGTCTCTCGTTTCCTTCTTCATCCCCCCCCCATAAGAGGCACTGTAGTAACAGTGGTAGGGGGGCCCTTTCCAAAATTTTGTTATGGGGCCCTCAAACTTCTAGTTACGCCTCTGCATGGACCAACATTATACCACACACCGTAATGCCCCTTTGCACATTTTAGTGAACTTTGTAATTTCAATTACACATAAGCCCACACATGATGTCCATTACATACTATATAACACACCGCAATGCCCATGACATACTATATAACACCGTAATCCCCATAACATACTATATAAACACACTGTAATGCCCATTACATACTATAAAACACACCGCAATGCCCATTACATACTATATAACACTCCGCAATGCCCATGACATACTATATAACACACCGTAATGCCCATGACATACTATATAACACACCGTAATGCCCATGACATACTATATAACACACCGTAATGCCCATTACATACTATATAACACACCATAATGCCCATGACATACTATATAAACACACTGTAATGCCCATTACATACTATAAAACACACCGCAATGCCCATTACATACTATATAACACTCCGCAATGCCCATGACATACTATATAACACACCGTAATGCCCATGACATACTATATAACACACCGTAATGCCCATGACATACTATATAACACACCGTAATGCCCATTACATACTATATAACACACCATAATGCCCATGACATACTATATAACATACCGTAATGTCCATTACATACTATATAACACACCGTAATGCCCATTACATACTATAAAACACACCGTAATGCCCATTACATACTGTATAACACAGCGTAATGCCCATTACATACTATTTAACACACCGTAATGCCCATTACATACTATGTAACACACCGTAATGCCCATTACATACTATATAACACACCATAATGCCCATGACATACTATATAACATACCGTAATGCCCATTACATACTATATAACACACCGTAATGCCCATTACATACTATAAAACACACCGTAATGCCCATTACATACTGTATAACACAGCGTAATGCCCATTGCATACTATATAACACACCGTAATGCCCGTCACATACTATATAACACACCGTAATGCACGACATACTATATAACACACCGTAATGCCCATTACATACTATATAACACACCGTAATGCCCGTCACATACTATATAACACACCGTAATGCACATGACATACTATATAACACACCGTAATGCCCATTACATACTATATTACACACCGTAATGCCCGTCACATACTTTACAACACACCGTAATGCACATGACATACTATATAACACACCGTAATGCCCATTACATACTATATATCACACCATAATGCCCATTACATACTATATAACACACCATAATGCCCATTACATACTATATATCACACCATAATGCCCATTACACATTTGACACATAAGTGCCACTTACCTTCATGCTCGATGCCAAGGGGCTTCATGCTCGATGCCAAGGGGCTTCATGCTCGATGCCAAGGGGCTTCATGCTCGACTGAATCTGCTTGGGTGCAGCAGGGTGGGAGGGTGCTTGCAGCAGGGTGGGTGCAGTAGGGTGGGAGGGTTGTGTGTGCACCCCCCCGCCTGTGCTGACAGCCAGCCAGCCATCCCCCCCGCCCCGCTCCGCTCGCCCGCGTCTCCCCGCTCGCACGCTCCCCCGCTGTGCCCACTCCCCCACTCCACAGTGTGCCCAGCCGGGAGAGAAATGTGCTCCTATCCTATGTAAAATTCATATCTCCCGCTGGACCGCTAGCCAATAGGCGCTCGCGGTCCAGCAGCCGCCAGTTAATTGGCTGCTGGACCGCAAGCGCCCATTGGCTAGCGGTCCAGCAGGAGAAGTGAATTTTATACAGTAGCACATCTCTCTCCTGGCCGGGCACAGCGGGGGAGCGGGCACAGCGGGGGGGCAGAAAAAAAAAAAAACGTCTGAAATGACAGGGGGGGCACGTGCCCGGGTGCCCCCCCCCTGAATCCGCCAGTGTCCCCATGTCCTGTGTACCTCCCCTCTTATGTCCCCAGGTCCTGTGTCCCCAGATTCTGTGCCCCCCCTTATTTCCCCAGGTGCTGTGTTTCCCCCCATCATGACTCCAAGTCCTGTGTCCCTCCTATCCCCCATCCCTCATGTCCCCAGGTCCTGTGTCCCTCTTTTCCCTCCCCTTCATGTCCCCAGGTCCTGACCACCCCCCTCATGTCCTCAGGTCCTGTGTCCCTCCTTTCCCTCCCCCCTAATGTCCCCAGGTCCTGTGTCTGTTTCCGGTGGGTTTAAATTTGAGGAGACCCAGATGGGTGGATTCCCAGAAAAGTACTTCAACAAATCATTAAAATATGAATTTATAAAAAAGTATACTTATCAGCGGTTATTATCAGCAGAATTTCCAATACAGCATACACATCAGCAAACTCAGGAGCCCCGCTCTCTGCCACAAGAGGCTGAGATGGTTTCAAATCTTCCTGGCACTACTGCAGTCCGTGTTTCATCCAAGAAATAAGGCTGCTTTACACTGACGAGAGTCCTAGCCATATAGTCCACAGAAGTCCTGAACAAGCTGTTTCATAGGTGCAAAGTCCAGACTGCAACATTATAATACAGTACCTCAACCATGAATGTATTGTCCCAAGATTAAGACAAGGTTGAAAAATACTTGTCTAGTAGTGTCTGTTGGGAAAAAAACATATATTAGAAACTACATATATTTATAGTATATTCCTAGCAAATTATATTACAACCCTTAGAATTGAATTGTAAGTATACTAACTGACGTAGAATGATTAACTACTGTGTCAGCATAGGTATGTGTATTGAAGCTTGTTTAACTGAAGCTGGTGCAAAAACAAAACAACCATAGGTGTGCGCAGCACATTTTATTAGGGGGTGCACCGTCAAAGGGATGTGTCTAGCACCACATAATGGGCATGTATAACACCGCCCATAGGGTGTGTCTAACAGCGCCAATCAGGCGTGTCTACCATCATCTATTGGTACTCGCTACAATATATAAAACGGCTCTCAGTATAATAATACATGTAAATAAAGTAAAAAATATATATGGATGATATGTAGTGATATGACAATGGTCTGGTACAAGTAACAATGCAAAACACACATAATTGATTGATGGGCGCTTCTTTCAATGGAATACAGTTCTAAAAAGCAAAAGTCTTTGGTAAAAGGTATTGTTGGTAGGGATGTGTTCATAAGGGTGGGCACAGCATTAGGGGATGCCTGTGCACCCATAAAACTTAATGTGCGCACACCTATGAAAACAACTGAGATCACTCAAATCAGACTAATGAAATATACTGTATATATTTTATATTTTTATCAGTCCTGCTACAGTGCCCCCCCTCTTGTCCCCAGGTCTTGTGCCCAGGTCTTATAGCATCTCCTCCACCTCATGTGTACATATCCGCAGTCATCCCTCCCCATGACCTGTGTTCCTCATCCCTCTAATATCCAAAGATATTGTGTCCTGCCTCCCCCTTTTTATCTCCCTCATGTGCCATGGTCCTGTGTCATTCCCTTATTTCCGTGTTTTGTGTCAAACTCCCTCCCCCACGTCCTGTGTCATAGAAACATAGAAACATAGAATTTGACGGCAGATAAGAACCACTTGGCCCATCTAGTCTGCCCCTTTTTTTAAACATGTTACCTCAAACCATATTTGATCCTTATTTTTTTGTAAGGATATCAATATGCTTATCCCAAGCATGTTTAAATTGTACTACTGTATTTGCGTCTACCACCTCTGTTGGGAGGCTATTCCACTTATCTACTACTCTTTCTGTGAAAAAATTCTTCCTCGCATTTCCCCTGAATCTTCCTCCCTCTAGTTTCAGTGCATGTCCTCGTGTTCTGTTGCCCCTCTTCCTGTGAAGAATGTCTCCCACCTGTACCTTGTTAAAGCCCTTGATATATTTGAAAGTTTCTATCATGTCCCCCCTTTCCCTTCTCTGCTCTAAAGTATACATATTAAGATCTTTTAGTCTTTCCTGGTACGTTTTGTGATGTAGGCCATGCACCATTTTAGTTGCTCTTCTTTGTACAGTCTCTAATGTATTTATATCCTTCTGGAGATATGGCCTCCAGAACTGAACACAATACTCTAGGTGAGGTCGTACCAATGACCTATACAGTGGCATTATTACTTCTTTCTTTCTACTGCTGATACCTCTCCCTATGCAACCAAGCATCTGACTTGCCTTCTTCATTGCTTTGTTACATTGCCTACCTGCTTTTAAGTCCCCTGAAATAGTGACACCTAGATCCCTCTCTTCCTCAGTAGTTTCTATTATAGTGCCATTTATACTATATTGAGTCTTTGGATTTCTGAGACTCAAGTGCATGATTTTGCATTTTTTGGCATTAAACTGTAGTTGCCATTCTCTTGACCATTTCTCTAATCTGCCTAGATCCTCAATCATTTGTTTTACCCCTCCTGGTGTGTCTACCCTGTTGCATACCTTTGTGTCATCTGCAAAAAGGCACATTTTACCCTCAATTCCATTTGCAATATCACCAATAAAGATATTAAAAAGCACCGGTCCAAGTACAGATCCCTGGGGTACTCCACTTGTAACCTTTCCCTCCTTTGACTGTACTCCGTTTACTACAACTCTCTGTTTTCTGTCCTGCAACCACGCTCTTATCCATTCAACTATCTTAGAATCCAATCCCAAGCTTTCAAGTTTATTTAACAGTCTGCGATGTGGGACAGTGTCAAAAGCTTTACTAAAGTCTAGATAAGCTACATCTACAGCCCCACCTTGATCTATTACTTTAGTCACCCAGTCAAAAAAGTCAATAAGATTTGTTTGACATGATCTTCCCCCAGTAAACCCATGCTGTTTTGGATCCGGTAAATTGCTGGTTTTGAGATATTCTACATCTCTTTGTTTTAAGAGTGTTTCCATCAATTTCCCTACTACTGATGTAAGGCTCACTGGTCGATAGTTGCTTACCTCTTCCTTGCTTCCACTTTTGTGCAGTGGGACTACATTCGCTGTTTTCCAGTCCTCTGGGATTACTCAAGTAGCTAGTGACTGGTTGAATAATTCTGTTATTGGTTTTACCAGCTCCCCTTTAAGCTCTTTTAGTATCCTTGGATGTATCCTATCTGGCCCCATTGATTTATCCACTTTCAGTTTTCACAAACTCTCTCTCCCCTCATCTCCTGTGTCACCCACTCATGTCTCCAGGTCCTGTGACACTTCTACCCCTCTGGGCCCACTTATATTCCCATGTTGTCCCTCTCCCCACTTGTGTAACAGCTTAACCAGGCTACTCCATCACTGTAAGGGGCAGTTACCTGACGTTGTGCCTAGGCTGCTGGGAAACCTTGCACAAGCCCTGGTGGCACTGGCATGTACAGTTTTTTCACGCCATGTACATTGATAAATGCATGGTATGGCAGATCTACTGCAGCTATGAGATACACAAGGAGAAACATTTACTAAGCGGTGCTTTTAGTGTAATTTAGAAACCACCAAATAATGTTTTCTATGTCTAACTCATAGAATTTACTAAGCAGCGGTTTACCTTCTCATTGTGGGCTTATTAAGAGTTTATGTGGGGAATGATATAAAGTGGATGTTTGTCTATTTTCCATATAGTCTGTCCTACAGCATGTGAAATATTTTCTGTGTGGCTTTTATTTGTTAAATTTTTTTGTGTGTGTGTATTTCTGCTAAACACCAGTCATGTCTGGTGAGAGATATCTTAATCCTCCATACTTCAACCGAATCATATTCCTTTTAATCAATTGTTGTCTGTCAAAATCAATTAATCTACCTGCTGTTTCAGCAAGCACGCTGGGTTTGATAGCAGTTTTATGGTGGTTTAAAACTGCCGCTTAATAAATCCATGGTTTTAATTCTATTCTGTTCTTTCTATGGTCTAAAACATTGATGGTGCTTTGTTCAGATCTGTTTTAGTTCACTCTAACGTGTGTTAACCCTGGCATCGAGCAAGAAAACCCTAGCAATGTAGGTATGCGGCAATTATGGGGCATAATATTTAATGGGCAGTACTGTGTGTGGTATATTGTGTAATTGTTGGAGGCCGCGTGAGCAGTTCCAGCGCTCACGCAAAAGCCTCCGAACAGCGTGTCCTGGGTGTTGCCAGGCAACCAAGACGCCGCCGCGTCAGCACGCTCAGACCTCCGGCGGTCCTCACTGAGCGCCCAGGATCTTCTGCACGGCCACTTCCTCCTCTGCCGCAGTGGTTGCCTAGGCGATGGGTAATGCCAGGCCGCCGTGCGGAGGAACAGGTGCAGCGCTCAGCTGTGCCGCCTTGATTACAGCAGCGGCAGCAGATCATTGGTCACGGGTCTTATTTAAACTTCCTGGGCAGGCCGGTCAGACGCCGGTTATAGTTCTGTGTCAGCGTGTCCAGAGTGTTCCCGGTTCCTGGAGTCTTGCTGTTGACTTTGATCCAGCCTGGTTCCCTGCCTATCCAGAAGTGTTATCCCCGTATTCCAGTGTTCCTATCCTGGTTGTCCTGCCTGCCAGTACCTTGTTGTTCCTGCTTCCCTGCTGTTTCCACCGTGCAGATAAGTTGGGGATTTACCATCATTATATTACTGGCAGATCCTTGTTTCTTGCTTATAACATCTTATGTGTATTGTTACACCGGTACTGCTCATAACCTCCTCTGTGTATTATTACATTGTTATTGCTCATAACATCCTCTGTGTATTGTTACATTTGGTATTGCTTATTAGACCTGTGTGTATTGTTACACCTGCTTTGCCCAAAGGGACCATCACCTTCCAGGGGCACTTCAGGCTCTCTAGTCACTTGGGGGATCGGTGCCCCGCTACTTTCCTGTCTGAGTTAGTCTGTCCTCTTGTTCCTGGTCAGTCTCCGTGGATAAGTTGTCATCACATAACTCCTGCCTGTAACGGAGTCTGGGCGGACCTAATTCGCCCTTACAGCTGGAACGGGTACGGGCGAAGCCTAGCTCCAGCACTTATCCGTGGACACTTGGCCAGGACAATAGAGTTAGGGGGCGGGGTCACTGATACCATCATAACAGTAATGGTTATTACGGTGTGTATTGTGTAATGGGCATTATGGTGTGCATAATCCCATCCCACAGAGCCCTGCACTACATTTTTGTGAATTTGGAATTGTGTCCCACACTATTCTTTTCACAGGTGTGGGGGATAGGCTAGAAATGTAAAACTCGCAGGGGGGCGCCGAATACCATAGTGCCCACTCTGACTGTGATAAATGGAGGGGGAGGGGGGGGGGGGGGGGTCGAGAGGCAGAGGAAGTGAGTTCCACCACCTCTCCAGGACCACTTTAAGAACTGGGTACCTCTACCTCTACCTCTACCTCTACCAAGATGAGGAAACTCACCAGTCTTTCTTCAAAAGTATTTTAATCCATATCACCACATCCAATAAAGTGCAAAGTGCATGACAGTGGGCCTAGGGCCAACGTTTCGGTCTGCCAACAGACCTTTTTCAAGGCCCCCACTATCTCCTTCTAAAGTGCACTTTAGGAGGAGATAGTGGGGGCCTTGAAAAAGGTCTGTTGGCAGACCGAAACGTTGGCCCTAGGCCCACTGTCATGCACTTTGCACTTTATTGGATGTGGTGATATGGATTAAAATTCTTTTGAAGAAAGACCGGTGAGTGTCCTCATCTTTGTGGCTATATTGGAGAACTGGACTTGTCTGGGACCCCTGAGCTGACACCCCGGCAGTTGCCACCTTTTGGAGGAGAGTGTGATCCTTACCCCTGGGGATATATATATATATATATATGGGGTGTATATAGAAATATTATTAGGGCTGGGGTATAAACATAGTGTGGGGTGTATATAGATATAGTCTTAGGGTTGGGGTATATACATAGTGTGGGGAGTATATATAGAGATATTATTAGGGCTGGGATATATATATATATAGTGTGTGGTGTGTATAGATATAGATATATTATAAGGGCTGACCCAAAATATGCTGGACTTGTAGATCAAGTCCTTTTTTGTCTTCGACAGATTAGACAAATATGTTGAGAGCGGAACACTACATTTTGGAAACCATGCTTGATCCAAGGTTCAAGTCCTATGCTGTGTCTTTCTTTCCAACTGACACAGATCTTCATGCAAAGAGCTCCTGATGAGCAAGTTGGCAGCTGAAGTGACGTCTCCTCCTTCATTTTCGCAAGAATCTGCCCGTAAAAAAACCTGCATTTTCCAAAAACATCTAGTGGGGGTGAAAAGCAGTCCACAAACACACCTTTTTTGGACATCTGGTCGAGACAGTGATTTGACAAGTATCAGTGACACCTCTAGCGTAACTATTCCATTAGATACGATCACCATGCAGAGGTTAGTAGAGGACTATTTTCAGGACAGTGTCATTGTAGGCATGTCAGAGAGTCCTTTCACATACTGGAAAGAAAAAAGGCAACTTGGAGGCCCTTGTACAGGCTGGCTTTGTATTACTTAAGCTGCCCACCCTCCAGTGTTTACTTGGAGAGAGTGTTCAGCACTGCTGGGAACCTTGTGAGTGATTGTCGTCGGAGGCTACTTCCTCAAAATGTTGAAAAAATGATGTTCATAAAAATGAACTACAAATTTTACGAGGAAGACCTTTCCCACCAATTCCATTGCAAAACTCAGACATCGCTCATGGAGGATACCAGCAGTGCTGAACTGATAGTGTGTGATGATGATGACTCTGCTTCTCTCCGCCTCCAGCAGCACTGCTGTCAGTGACAGCCCAGGAGGTTCTAGGGCGCATTGGGCGGCGGGCATGTTTCCCGGCACCAGCAGGGCAGAAGCTTCGGGTCCTTTGCTAGGCAACGGACCAAACTTCCGCCCCATACAAGCAGCCGAACGTGTCAGCGGGCGGTGGCTGACGTTACACGCCGCAGGCTGGCGTTTTTTAAACGTCTGCTGGGCACAGATGCCGGTTATAGTTCTGTACATGGTTCTCCAGTACTAGAGTGTTCCCGGTTCCTGTGCCCTGTCGTCAGCATCCTGTGTGCCTGTCCCAGTGCAGTGCCTCAGTCAGCTTTCCAGGTTCCAGCCTAAGCTTTCCAGTTTGCTCAACCTCTGTGCTTCCTGTGATTCCCATCTTCCAGAAAAGTCAGGGGTTGATTGCATTTATTACTTTTGGTATCATCTTTTGCATTGTTGCATCCATTTCTCTGTTGGTATATTTTGACCACTGTTACCATCCAGTGTATTGTTACATTTATAATTTGTGTTATTCGGATCCACCTTCTTACGTTGTTGCATTTCCGGGGGTCCTGTGGAGGCTTGCTCCCGGATTCTTCCCCGGAGGTCTGTTGCCTTTGGAGGTATTCCACCATTCCTTTAGCCATAGTTAGTTTAACCTTTATGTCGTCTCTCTGTCTCGGTGGACACGTTGTCTCACATAAGACCTGGGGGCATCGGGATTGAAGCAGGCCTAACCAGCTCCTTCGAACGGGAGCTGTGGGTACCTTTGTGGGTCCTAACAATAAAATTGCAATATTAAAATACAGATAGCATAAAAAGTCGTACCCTCAGTAGGTGGTGAGTGTCAAGAGGTATGTGCAATAGAAGGGAGTTGGTGATAACTATGTGTGACACTCACAAGCTTGATTAGGGTGGTCCCGTATAAGAATGCAGGTTCAGGGTTCACAATGTGCAGAATCAGGAAAGTCCTTGCCTGATTACCCTGAACCTGCATTCTCATACAGGCCCAGGAGACCTTTGCTGTAGTGGCTTTGTATCTAATTGCAGTGGGTTTATGTGTTTGCCGATGGATGGCGTTTCATTTTTCCCAGTTTCACATGTGTAATTACTGGTTTCACCAAGCCCCTCTGTATAAATTAAATGAGAGGGAGAGAGAGCACAGGCTACCTCTCCAGCTGTCTCTCTCCCCAGCTCAGCACACGTCTCTGAGCAGCTTGTTCTGAGCTGGGTAGAGAGGCTGAGCTCCCCACTGCCTGGCTCCCTGCAACAAGGGAAGGGGGAAACGGGACCCTGACCCCTCCAGCAGACCCGGGTCTGGGTAAAAAGTACCCGCCAATCCCGACATACTGTGTATACAGTACATTACCTATACATGTACATTGTATTCTGTAGTGCCATATCCACCTGCGGCTACTCAGCACTGTACTGTAGTTTTCATTTTAGTTTCAGAGGGGTCTTAATAAAGAGATCCTTATGTGAATTTAATTTTGCTACTTATACTTTATTTACTATTAGAAATCACATTAGGATTAAATCATATATATGTGTAGTGTCCGTGAGTCTCTGAAACACTGCCATCTGCTGGCAGAGAGTGAAACTACATCTCATTCTCACACATGCATAAACACAGAAGGTAGCAGACTAGCTTTCAAAGCTTTTACTTCGAGAGGGCTTACTAGTCGGGTATATCATATTTACCTATTAATATATTTATTTAATAATATTTAAATATTACAGTTTTCTTAAGCGATCCATGCAATTTTATTATGCATGTCTAATATAAAAATGCTAAATATTTCCCTGTAAGAAGCTGAATTTATTCATTCTATTATATTTACCTTATCTAATAGTTGGGGGATTCTATTTGGGTGAAAAGCCACTATATAAATGTAAATAATGCTATTATACTTTATCTGACCACAGCCATTCAAATACTTTTTTGGTGATTGTTCAGTGTTAGCAGAAATCTTACTCTTGGAAAATGCTTTGGAAATGTATTACCAGAAATAATAGCATTCTGGTTCAAGCAGAGTTATCGGTTTCCTGTTGCTCCCTTTACAGAGGTAGTTTCTAATGCTGTAACTGTTTAATAATTCACATGGACACTGAACACAATGGCTGATTATCAGTAAAATATATACTTCTCAACCAGCTTTAGTTTATAAATGCTAATGTGATTGCAGCATTCTATTGTGGAATTTCTATCATGTAGTTAACTTTAATATATATACTGTAGTACTTACGGTACAGTACAATAGTGTTCAATTGTGTCTTGTTATTAAGCACATTTCTACCTCATTTGCATTGGCCTAACAAATTTGCATTTCATTTTATTCTTTTGATATGGATAACAGGCACTTTTGAATAATAAGGGTGTTATGATACCGCCACAGCACAAAAGAGAATAAAGGATTCCGTTTTATATTCGCTATGGCAGGCATTCCCAACCACGGTCCTCAAGGCAAGCCAACAGTGCAGGTTTTGTAGATATCCAGGCTTGAGCACAGGTGACTTAATTAGTGTCTGAGGGATTCTGATGAAACCATCTGTGCTGAAGCCTGGATATCACTAAAACCTGCACTGTTGGTGTGCCTTGAGGACCGTGGTTGGGAATGCCTGCTCTATGGTAATTTTCTGGGTGTTGCAAGTTTGAAATGAACCTCTGTCGATGGTGGCTCACTGCACATGTGCATAGTCTGTAATGGGCATGTGCAGGCCACGGCTGTGAGTGCCTTCCGCAACATTTTCCTTCACCGAGGTGCTTGCAGTCTGAATGACTGCCAGGGAGCACTCCAGGGTGGATACCCAGCGTTTAATGGGTGTGCCTACAAAAACAGTGGGCGTGCCCATATAAACACTGGGAGGTTCCTAGCAAACAGTCATTCCCTTACCTGTCCGGGGCAGGCGCATGACTTCGGTGCCCGTCACAATTTCGTAGACATACAAGCAGCCACCGAGTGACTCCTGATGGTAAGTAACCATCAAAGGATTTGTCATCTGTACAGGTGCTAGCGAACAGATGTGTACACGTGCACATCCGATTACAGCCTTGCACATGGGCTCATACAGGGGGGACTTGCATTCAGCGGGTGGCGTTAACCTGCTCGCTGGGCTGTTAACACAAGCAGCCCAAAGTGTAGGTCAGCCCAATGTGTAGGTCAACAGTCATAGTGAACTCCAAAAGGTCGACACTGGAAAAAGCTCAACACAAATAAAAAGAACATGGAAAATATTGACACATAAAATAATTGAGATGAGTTTTTGTGTCAATGTTGACACCTGAGCATGTGGACCCCAATTAGTGTACTGCATCCCCTTGCATGGACCACTTTGCTCTCCATGCTTCAGGCTACTTTATTTTTTGTAATTGGAGTGCTCATGGATGGTAAAATATGAAGGTCAAAAATGAAAAATAAAAAATAAAAACACATCGGGGGAAATTTACTAAGATGTGTATTCTACTTCACATGAAATGTTGCTATGGGCAACCAATCATATGTCTACTATCTTCTAGAGGGTGCTAAATAAATAAGAAGTAGATTCTGATTGGTTGCCCATAGCCACATCACATGTGAAGTAGAATACACATCTTAGTAAATTCCCCCCATCAGGTCCACTTTTTCAAATGTGAACCATAGTCATGTCACTCCTACAAAATGGAGGTAAGACAACTTTGTTTTGGGAAATAAAGGCCATCAGCGCACCCTCCCCATCCTCAAACAACTATAGACTATCAAATGTCTGCAGCAGTATTGGCAAACAATTTTTTTCATTGCTTCGGGTCCTGAATCAGACCCCCTGATACTAGTTGTGTGTGTCATCATTGTGACTGCGAGTTGTACAATATTGGCCTTTTTTTAAGGGTGCCGGATGGCCTCCCGACAATCGGGAATCTGACTGTCATTACACTGATGTCGGAAACCGACTGTTAAAACCCCGACATTCGGGATCCTAATGTATTCATTCATAAACCCGAATTCAGCTGAAGTTGCTGTTTGTAATAAGGGCAAATCAGTCGAATTCGGCTGTCTGTAAATTGCCGGACACCGGGTCCCGGCAGTATATCACATCAAATGGGTGCATTTATACTCTTTAGATCTTAGTAGATTTCCCCCATAATATCCTTTACCTGAGGCACTCAGACCATGCAGAGTATGCATGGGTCAACTTGCCTCCATATTTACCAGGATCTTTAACAAATCATTGGAGCTACGCAAGGTTCCCTCCTGCCTCAAAAGCCCCACTATTGTTCCAGTCCCCAAGAAATCAACAATTACAAATCTGAATGACTACAGGCCGATAGCTCGGATGTCTGTGATCATGAAAACATTCGAGTGCCTGGTACTGAACCACCTGAAAGCTGTGACTGGCCACCAGCTAGACCCCCTCCAGTTCGCCTACCGATCTAATCGATGCATTGAGGTCACATCAGCGCAGGAGCCCCCCAGGGCTGTGTATTCTCACCCCTGCTCTTCTCCCTGTACACCAACGACTGCACCTCAGAGGCGCAATCAGTAAAGATAATCAAATTTGCAGATGACACTACTGTCATTGGTCTTATCAAGGATGGGGACGAATCGGCCTACAGACAAGAAGCGGACCAATTGGCCCGGTGGTGCAGCAGCAACCATCTAGAGCTCAACCCTCTCAAAACCGTTGGGATGGTAGTGGACTTTAGGAAGAAGGCTGTTGGTGTTCCTCCGCTAATAAATGCTGACAATGTAGTGTCGCTAGTGGACTCCTTCAATTTCCTAGGAACCACAATCTCCCGGGACCGTAAATCGGGGCCCAACACTGATATTATTGTTGGAAAAGCGCAGCAGAGGTTATTCTTCCTTATGCAACTGAGGAAGTTCAACATCCCACAGAAGCTTCTGCTCCTCTTCTACTCCGGAGTCTGCACTGTGCTCCTCAATACTGGTCTGGTACAGCTCCACCAGCGAGAGAGACAAATGCAGACTCCAAAAGTTAGTCAGAACTGCGGAGAAGATAATTAGGACAGACCTTCCCTCTGTCCAGGACCTGTACCTGTCCAGAGCAAAAAAGCGGGCAACAAAAATAGTCAAGGACCAACTACATTTTGGCCATGGTTTGTTTAACCTGCTGCCATCAGGCAGACACTACAGGGCTATTCCCACCAGGTCCCCAAGAAGCCGAAAAAGTTTTTCCTCAAGCGGTTCACCTGTTGACACATGAACTCATGAACTCCTCACTGTCTAGTAGAGCCATAACCCTTTGCACATAATCTAACATGGTGCCCCCTCGGAATAACTTTCTATATGACTGTACGTGTTCCCCCACCTGTTTATATTGTTTATTGTTTATACTGTATGCTGTTTACTTGTTACCCACCTGGCTGCTGCACAGCCAACCGAAAACAAATTCCTAGTATATGCAAGTATACCTGACCAATAAAGCTGATTCTGATTCTGATTAACCTCAATAACATTCATTTCGCCTAATTTCCAGTCTATTCTGAACACCTCACAATATTGTTTTTAGGCCAAAAGGTTGCACTCAGGTAGGTCGATGACTATGATAAGCGACACAAGTTAGCGGCACAAACACTGGACTGATACGGTACACTTAATAGCACACCTGGACTGATACAGCACACTTAGGATCACCCCTGGACTGGTACGGCACACTTGGCATCACCCCTGGACTAATACAGCACACTTGGCAGCACCCCATGAATTATACGGCAGACTTGGCTCACTTCTGGAATTACATCCAAGCACCTTTGGACTGATACGGAACACATAGGGGCACCCATCGAATTACAAGGCACACATGCAGGCACTCCTGGACTGATACGACGCACTTAGCATCACCCCTGGACTGATACAGCACACTTAGCAGCACCCCATGAATTACAAAAAAGGGTACTTATTGTTTGGGCGCCCACTAAGCTATTTGCTTAGTTTTACACGTCCCCTCACGGGGCTCGCTGCGCTCATCGCACTATATAATTTTGACACTCTGTATTATTTTATTACTGCAATTAACTGATGTGTATTTTACTTCACATGTGATGTTGCTATGGGCAACCAATCAGATCCTGTTTACTATCTTCTAGACTCGAGGGTGCTAAATAAATAAGTAGATTCTGATTGGTTGCCCATAGCCACATCACATGTGAAGTAGAATACATATCTTAGTAAATTCCCCCCATCAGGTCCACTTTTTCAAATGTGAACCATAGTCATGTCACTCCTACAAAATGGAGGTGAGACAACTCTGTTTTGGGAAATGAAGGCCATCAGCGCACCCTCCCCATCCTCAAACAACTATAGACTATCAAATGTCTGCAGCAGTATTGGCAAACAATTTTTTTCATTGCTTCAGGTCCTGAATTAGACCCCCTGATACTAGTTGTGTGTGTCATCATTGTGACTGCGAGTTGTACAATATTGGCCTTTTTTAAGGGTGCCGGATGGCCTCCCGACAGTCGGGAATCTGACTTTCATTACAAAACCCCGACATTCGGGATCCTAATGTATTCATTCATAAACCCGAATTCAGCTGAAGTTGCTGTTTGTAATAAGGGCAAATCAGTCAAATTCGGCTGTCTGTAAATTGCCGGACACCGGGTCCCGGCAGTATATCACATCAAATGGGTGCATTTATACTCTTTAGATCTTAGTAGATTTCCCCCATAATATCCTTCACCTGAGGCACTCAGACCATGCAGTAAAAACCTCTACATAAGCTGAACCTGAGCCCACCCTGTGGAATCAAACCCACTCAGTGGAGTTAATCCGGAAGGGCAAATAGAGGAGATCGATATCAGAGAGATGAGACATTTCTTCTAGAGTGACAGGATACACATTCATTCAGTCATTGCAGGACTCTGGTCTGGCTAAAAGGCCAGACCAGGGACTTTTCTGGGCAATATATTACTGGAGGGGATCCAGCATTTGCAAGAATCCAGGACTCTTTGCCAGGAAGGTCCTAAGTGACCTGAGGGGACTTTATACGCTAAACATCTTACCGGTAAGACATTTAAACATGATGCCGCTTTAGCCTTTTTATTATATCAGTAATGTAATTTGTACAGACTATGGGACTCAAATTAAAGGACAAAAAAGTTTTCATATCCTCTCCTCCACTGTGTGTTTACATGTGATTCTAAATTAGGATTGCCTACCCTCCCGGATTGGCCGTGAGGGTCCCGGAAATCAGGTCCCCCTCTCAGCCCCCTGGAAAGGTGGGCAAAACTCCCTTTTGTTTAAATACCGTGATTTGCGGCTTTTCGAGATGGGCGGAGCTAAAACGACATCATCGGAGACCCACATATCCCAGTATTTACTGGACTGGGCTTCTCCCGGAGAGGAGACTGTAAAAGTAGGCAACCCTGTTCTAAATGTAAACTATATTACAAGATATATGCAATCATGCATTCTGCTCTAGATTTATTATTTAATAACTGTACAAGAGGCGACGCACTACAGTATCTAGGACTATTACCATTCTCACAAGTGAAATAAGACCTTTTTATATAATCCTTTTGTCCTATTTATGTTGTGATTAGATTGAGTTTGAGGCTAATTTTCTTTTGTTTTCCACAGCCGGAACTTTATCATGGTATGCGGTCCCTGGGTCCACAATGTCTAGGTCATCAGTGACTAGGGCAACCACTAAAGGTCGACAGAGAGTAAGTCGATACCTAGAAATAGTCGACACCTGGAAATTAACATTAACAGCATTGACAGATGGTCGACACACACTTAAGGTCATTGTGGACATGGTCGACACCCACAAGGTGCGTCCCCATGAAAATGCTGGGCATTCCCCTGGTATTGCAGGCAGGACGATGCCTGCAGGGGGTGGACAGCTGATGTCACATGACGTCAGCGCCTGCCCCCTCTTTGTCAGATACCGGTGGAAATAAAGGTCAGTATAGACTGACTTTTATTTACAAAGGGGAGATAAATGATTCTATTGTTGGCGACCATCGAATGATTTCTCTCCCTTATGGCCGCATGCAAGGGGATGTGTTCTTGTAATCCCCTCTCATGGTACTGAGGGGATTCAATGGCGGGCGGCGTCTTTGGGCCATTTACACTGCCCAGCAATCCTAGTCCAACCCGGGTAAAGCCCTTCTTTTACCCCTTGGTGGACCCGGGTTTTCCCTTTTGGCACTTTCACATCACACAAAGACCCAGGTCGGATCCAAGTTATTTGTGCGGTGTTAAAGGGGTATTAGTTTTATATATTTATTCTTTTTTTGGTTTAGTGAGATAAGTTTAATTATAATGTTATGAATGGAGCCAGTCATTCAATTGCTTACATACAGTGTCGGCCTGAGCATGAATGTAGTGATAGTATTTAGTGTAGTGGAGCCATTGCTTAGGGGTGTGGTCGGTCTTCAGAGGAGGTGTGGCCTGCTGCCACGTACTGTAGGTTTGCCCAACCAGTAGAGAGTGCATGGGCATCCTGCTGGAATTGTGTGATTTGTTCTCTTATTTGGGGTGCTAATTTCAGTATGCTTCCGCATGTAATAGTCCTAATCTACGTGCAAGACTAATGTTAACCAAAAGACTATACATTGTATAAACCCTCCATAATAAATTATTTGCAGGAAAGAAAATTCTGGCATAGATAATCTTCATAGATAGGCAAAAAAGAAAGAAGAAATTAACATATTTTAATAGATTGTAAGCTTGCAGCAGGGCCCTCTAACCACCAAGTCTGTCTGTTACCCAGTTTGTTTTATCACTGTCTACTATTGTAAAGCGCAACGGAATCTGCTGCGCTATATAAGAAACTGCAAATAAATAAATAAATAAATAATGTTCCATTCTTGGTGTATAGTGTGGCATGGAATAGATAGGTAGATTGATAGATCACTATTTATCTCTCAGTTGCGTAATACAGTATTAAAAGCATGAATATATACATACAGTATAGCGCTTGCTTTAGGTGTGGATTTCGGGGGAAATTTACTAAAGGAAATTTGTAAAAAATAGGTTTATTTGTATCCAGAAATATACTTATTTTTGACATTTACTATCCTGAAAATACGGCAATTTGGATTCGTATTCATAGCACATCAATACGAATAGCCGTATTTTCGGGATAGTAAATGTCAAAAATAAGTGTATTTCTGGATACAAATACACCTATTTTTTTTTACAAATTTCCTTTAGTAAATTTCCCCCTTCATGTTGGTCAGATTGAAATAATCTGAATTTCATGCAAGAGTGACCAGTGCACATACATTTTTCAGACCTGGTGGAGTGTGAAATAAATGACATCCCTAGAAGCCATTCTATAATACAAATGATTAATACATTATTAAGGAAATGTATAAAAAGTACATAATATAAGTATGTCAGTCAATAGTAAAATATGAACAATATGCACATAAAGAAAATCTAGTTGTATTTTACTGAATTAATTGATTTTAGAATTTAAATAACAATTTCCCTGAGTAAAATTGAAGCCTTTATCATTGTGTATTATCCCTTAATGCTTGCTCAGCATTTCCAATGGTAATAGCTGCACTCGCATTATTTTATCATTGGCTTTATGTGCACAGGTCTCCATGGGGTGTTTAGTGTGATGATGAGGTTTACAATGAGATTTGTAACCACAAAGAACAATTTCATTCCACGGAGAAAAACATAATCGTTGTGTGAAAAATTCATTTTCAGAAGCATTATCGCAAGATCATTTTATAATCTATCCTTATAAATACTTAAATGCTTTCCTGGTGGATATTCCCTACTTACTCTTGAGGTGTTATTCATATTTAGATATTATTAAAGAAAAAAGATAGCAAAGCATTCTCAATTACAGTTATATACTGTATGGATATTTAATGTCTTTTTGCATACACTGGTACCACTGCCTGTTGCAGGGCAAGATATAAGCTCTACTAACTAATCAAGCACTGGCTTTCATTTCAAGTCCCGTGTCAGATCCTTCTCACAGTTTCATGACTGTTGACTCATACTACAGGAATGGGTCATAGGGTCGATATGAGGAAGGTCGACATGCATCAAGGTCAACATGACTGAAGGTCAACATGGGGTTGGCAACAGGGTTATTAGGTAACATAAGCATTAGGTCAACATGGGCTAGGTCGACATGGGGTTTGTCATTTTTTATCCTGAGTGTCGACACAGTCGACATGGACACTGAAATAGTGCCCCGCATCCCCTCGCATGGCTTGCTGCACTCACACAATTTTATTCTCCCACCACGCCCTAGTGGATGGTAAGGCAAGAAATACCATCTGTCGGTAAAAAACCCATATTGACCTATTGCTTGTGTTGGCTTAATGTCCCTGTGGACCTAACTCCATGTCGACCTTCAGTCATGAAGACCTTCATGCATGTTGGCCTTCAGTGGTTGACCCAATGCATGTTGACCTTCCCCTTGTGGACCTAGTGACAGTATAACATACTACAATGTCTATGTTTACTGGTCAAAACGATCTGTAGCCAGATGATTGGCATCTTTATTTAAGCAGCAGATGAGTGAGTGGATATTGTGGCATGTCACAGCTTGTCCTGTCCTGACCGACGCACTAATGTTATTGTATGAGTCAAGATTAGGCTGCATTTCATGGTCATGGTCACAGTTTGGTGGCAAATATGAAGTTATAGACTGAGCTTACAGTATGTGCATCTAGTGATATAATATTCAATGGCTCATGTATTAGTTAATACATGGTATCAGTATTAGGTATATTATGTATCTTAAAGGACCAAATTCTGGTATGTGAATTATTATAATTTTAATATTTTGTGAAGTCAGTAGCGCACATAGGGGGTGGGTTGCTGAGTACCCAGAAACCCCCCCCCTCAGGAGTGTAAGGTCCCGATCTGAAAGCTGACGGTCCCCTCTTTCCAAGGGTACATTTTTTTTTAAATCGGACCTTGGGAACCGGAGATATCTGACTTCAAAGCAGTGGTTCGGACCTTGGGAACCGGAGATATCTGACTTCAAAGCAGTGGTTCCCATCCAAGCCTGGGACTCTCCCCCTTTGATGGACACTGGGGGAGCTGGGACTCTCCCCCTTTGCCCACCGTTACCATGTCGACCTAATGGTATTGACCCAATGCTTGTCGACCAACTTGCTGTAGACCCAATGACCGTATCCCTTCAGCAGCATCTCCACTTATGGATTAAATTTAGAACAAGGCATTCGCACATAGGGCTCATTCAGTAAGTTTGAAAATACCTATGAAACGTTTCCGCACTTCTGCGCACGCGTAGCAGCCACAGCACACAGGATGCGATTGAATTTTGATGGGCAGTGACAGGGCGGTGTTGCAGCATTTGTTGGGTGCATTCAGGACAAAGCACAAGCCTCTGGGCCATGTTGGGGCAGCTATGTGACATCACATGCAACTGCTAAATACCCAGAATTGCGGCACTGTGCCAGCATTTGCATTCAGGCTTTGAAGGCAGGGGACTACACAGAGGCATAGCGTGAACCAATGGCACCCGGAAGACGTTTGTGTGACGCCGCCCCCCCCCCTCAAATATATACACAACCATGAAGAAGTAATTTTAGATTATATACGCACACACACACACACACACTAGGGGCAAATGCAGGATTTTTAGAGGGGGGGGGGGGGGTGTCAATATGTGACATGTCTGCTTAAGGGGGGGGGGCCTGAGCTGGAGGGGGATCTGAGTTACCCCCCTCCAGCACAGCCCCCTCTTCATATGCAGAAGAGTCACATATACATGTAAGTGAACCCAACCCCAAGTACCCCCCCCCCCCCCCCCCCCCCGGTTGTCACAATGAGTCTGCCCTAGTAATGCAGAAAGATAAGTCACAAATAGAACCCACCCCCCTTCCCTGAATATCATGCCAGGAACACAGGCACAGTGAACACATAGAACTGCTGTCCCCTCAGCCCCCACTCACTTTATAAAGGCTGGCCACGGCACTGCTCCTCGGTCTCTCTCTCTCTCTCCCCTCTCAGGCTGTAAGTTTCACTTTCAATATCAGCTTGAGAGGTGCTCCCCCTGCCTGCCAGCGGCTGTATCTACAGCTCACAGCAGCCGCAGCAAGGAGGAGAGAGACAGGGCACAGGGCTGTACAGCGCCTCTTGAACTTTTTGGCACCTGGAGCACAAGCTCCACTGGAACCACTCTCCCCACGCCCCTGGGGCTACACTTACCACTGCGACTGCAGCGATTTCTGTGATGGATAGCAATTTAATTGCAGCAAGCAGAAGGAGAAGAGTGCAGGTGCACACTCTAAATAATTGTACACCAATGTGGTGCCGTGGGGTGGTTCTGCTGGGCTGGTTTTGGGGTGACGTGCCCCGCACTTGTCCCATAGTAGTGTGAAGGACCTTCCTGATAGAGGTCACCTGGATATGTGGACAAGCCCATAATAATATCTGTCATCTTAAGAACCTCTGAATTGCAATATAGCAATAGCATTAGTATGTTTAGCATTTATATTTAGAGCATAGTTGCCTACCCTCCTGCATTCTGCAGGAGACTCCCTGAAATAGCAGAAATCTCCCTCTCTCCCTCATTAATCTAGCAATGTCCCTCATTTCTCCTAGCCCACATTACACTGGTAAATTTTTGGGGAAAAAAGGAATGAGAGATAGATACATTTACATTGAATAATCTGCACCATTTCCCAGGTCCGGGAGCACGTAGTATAGTATCTCTTACTAACTGCTTTGGGGCTCATCTGCATTCATAGGCTCTGATTCTGTGGGTGCTCCCGGACCTGAGCACCCACGGAAAATGTTAAGCACCCACCAGGCCCAAACCCCCGCATTCCTCCCAATTTCTGGGACGCTTACTTTAATGTACGTACTGCGCATGCGCACCGGGAATGTCTGGGGGTAGGGTCGGCAGGGAAGACACCACAGGGTTGTGGGTACCTGACGGTGGCCAAGCTGCAGTGCACGCTGACACAGGGCCGGATTAAAGCAGAGGCAAAAGGGGTCAGTACCCCTGGGCCCCCCTCTAGCTAGGGGCCTCCTGTGGTTGGCATGTATTTAAAAAAAGATATATATATATTTTTTAGCTAAAGTTTTTGTACATGGGAGTGGGGTAGTCCTGCAGCTTCACCTATCTGCCAATGTGATAATGATTAATGGTGCTGAGCATCAGGAGCCAAGGCACACTGACTGCACAAGAGTGCAGTGCATTACTGGGAATTGACTAAGTCCCATGACACTTTGCACAAGAGGGCAGAGGCTGAGAGGTTTATGCTGAGCTCTGATTGGTGGAGCTCATTACATGCTTCTTAGGCCCATTGAGGACAGCAGCAGCAGCCTAGTCATGGGAGGGTTTTAGTTTGCATTACTGCCTCACAGCGCTGAGGTCATGGGTTCGATCCCCACCATGGCACTAACTGTGCAGAGTTTGTATATTCTCCCCGTGCTTGCGTGGGTTTACTCCGGTTTACTCCCACAATCCAAAAATATACAGATAGGTTAATTGGCTTCCAACAAAAATGAACCCTAGAATGTCTGTGTGCCTGTACATGTGGTAGGGAATATAGATTGTAAGCTCCACTGGGGCAGGGACTGATGTGAATGTTCAAATATTCTCTGTAAAGTGCTGTGTAATATGTATGCGCTATATAAGAAACTGTTAATAAATAAATAAATAATCAGAGGCAGCACTGACACTGTGAGGTCTCCTACAGTCAGGGCCGGTGCAAGGCACCGGAGCGCCCCAGGCAAGTCGGGGTGGGGGCGCCCCGGTGCCGGGGGGGGGGGGTACCTGTGTAAAAAACTTGCGGCCCCGGCATCCCTGCAGTGCAGGAGCGGTCAGGGGTGTCCGTGCGGCAGTGGTACCTGCGGCGCCATCATGTATATAAAGCTGGCTGCGGCCGGCGGGGTCCCTGCAGTGAATAGAAAATAACTAGCGCTAGTTATTTTCTATTCACTGCAGGGACCCCGCCGGCCGCAGCCAGCTTTATACACATGACGGCGCCGCAGGTACCACTGCCGCACAGACATCCCTGACCGCTCCAGCAAGTTTTTTTACACAGTTCGCTGGGGGTGAGGGGCGAACTGCCACCCTCCAGGCGCCCTAGGCAAATGCCTAGAGCTGCCTAGTGGTGGCGCCGACCCTGCCTACAGTCCTACAGAGTAAGCAGTTACCCATTGACCAAGTTTATACTGTCTTTACTCTGTTTTGACAGTATAATATTCTTTCATGCAGTTTGTGGCCAGTAATGACAAGTGCAAGGGGGCACCCCTGTCTAAAGTGCCCCGGGCCCCCCGAAGGCTTAATCTGGCATTGCGCTGACAGGAAGTTGGGAGAAGCAGGAGAGCCAGCAGCCAGGCACTCTGCTACTGAAGTTGGCTCTGCCCACCACATGCACCAGGCCAGGATGATCCTCTCTTTTGCCTGCTTGCTCCCATTACACTGCAGTGCCGGGTCCCTGTACTTCCAGCCAGTGAGTGTTGTGTGTCCCGTGGGAGTGGGGACTGTGTATAATGTGTGTGTGGGTGTGTGTGTACTGGCTGTAATATCGGGGTGGGGCTGTAAGTAATGTAAAACATTGGTGTGTGTGCTGTCAGTAATATGGAGGGAACGGGTGTGAATATGTGTAATGTAATATAATGGTGTGTGTGTACTGGCTGTGATATGGGTGGGTGGGTTGGTGGTTGTGATAAAAAAGATATAAGTCTGTGCATTTGAAAATAATTAGCAGCTCTTTTATATATCTAAAATACAGTATATACCATTTAGTAAATCCTAAAAGAGCTTAGTATAATATGTGTAAACACTGATTCATATATAATATATAAATGTATACAGCCCTTCTGGGGATTAAATTAAGTGGTCGGATTTCTTTTTTTTTTTTTCTCAAATACAGTTTTACGCTATCGTGGGACAGAGCTATCGTGCCATGACTGACAGCGGCAGGAAAGCTCATAATGTGTAAAAAGGGGGACTCTGCTGCCGTAATTTGAATATTGGAGACAACTGTGCTGCGTAGTATAAAGTGGTATTATTTTGTGGCCCCGCCCCTTCCCCATGAAGCCACTCCCCAATATTTTTGACTTGAGCACCCACCAGTAAAAACATAAATTGGCACCTACTGTATGTCTACATTTGGATATTAGTAATTTTAAAAAAGATTCCTCTCAGTTGCAGCAGTACACACCCACGCTTCTAGGTGCCACGTTCACAATCTCTCCATATATGGAACTAGACACGCCCTTTGGGTAGAGCATGTCACGCCCCCTCAATGGGGCACTGTGCAACATTCTATTGCCAACTATAATACTCCCTGAAATTAGTTTTCAAAAGTAGGCAAGTATGATTTTAGAGTGTGAACCTGCACAGTCCCCTTTCTGTTTTCTGCACTATAAATCTTAGCAGGTACTGTAGTACCTCACATTGGGCCTTATTCTAGTTCACTCTTTCTGACAAAATCCTTCTTAGATGGACAAAACCATGTGCACTACAGGGGGGCAGATGTAAAAAACTTCATTTTATTAAAGCAATATTTGCAAAGGTAATGGTTTTATGCAAAGGCCTCTCTTTTGATCTATGCAAAAGACTGACATGCTTTGGGGTGGTTATACATTTTGAGCAGCATTAATTTTAAAAATCAACCAATCAGCTCCAGTAATTTTTGGAACAAAGCCTGTAAACAACATTTAGAAGGCCATTGGCTGATTCTTTATATCTCACTTTGTATCTAATAGCTACATATAATAAATTACTGGAAATTGAATATGCTAAATTTAAAAGACAACAGCAGTGGTGTGTGAGTGCTGACTAATCATAAACTGCAGCTTCTGATTAATCCCCTGAACAGTTTTTGATTGGATGTGGGAGAAATAGGGGGACATCATTTTTCTCGAGGTGGTAGTGCTGCTTTGGCTCACAATGCTACAGGAAACTTAAAGCATAATAGTTTGGAAGGTTGGAATGAAAATGCTAATTTACCTGTCTTGAGAAACTAAATGGGACTAAAGGTGCCCATACACAGTACAATTATTGTATGCGTTTTGGACTAGATTGCATCGCATGCAATGCAATGCGATCTAGTTCACAAAGTATGTGCAGCACATACTTTTTGAGCTGTGCGTTGGGATGTGTGCGGGAGCGCGCAGCTCATCACACCGGCAATTGTAGCGTGTATGGAAACCTTAGGATCTACTCAACACTAAAAACGATACTATTTTTATGAATGGAAACCTTTTAAATATAATCTAAAGATTATTACTAGGTTAAAAATCATCATGAAAAGATGTCCGCACTGGGAACAGATATTTACGAAAGGGAGTGCAGTTACTTCTGAATACATATTTTCTTTTATAGAACAGATGGCTTTATCCTTTTTAAGTGAGTTACAAATGTTGTAGGCTGTTTTAATCTCCTCTTGACATTAAAAATGTTGAACTATTTTAGGCTAAGTGGTTTAAAATTACAGTCCTTAAAGTGATTGGGTGTTATTTAAATCACTGGACTATATTTGTGGTTCTTTATGCAAGTGTTCTTTCTAGTAATATTTAATTTACAAATGGTTAACAGTGCAATCTGGTGTCACTCAGAAGAATATTTCTGCTGTGTTCCCTCCTGAATGGAATAACCATTAGGGATTAAATTTAGCCTGCAAGTAAATGCATTTCTTCCTGTTTTTGTAGGTCACTTAATAAATGACATGAGTTGTAAGCTCTTGTGGGTAGAGGTTTCTTTCTAGAATTGAATTGACCTTTTAGCAAAAAACTGTCACTGTACTATATGTATCCAATTCCAATTTTGTTCTTCTTAAAAAGCTTCCAAAGAAATCTAATTTCTGTAAAAATATAAAATCAACTCCATGCCGACATGGATAGTGGGGGTATGAGCGTACTAACTATAGTGGGCGCCCAACTAACATATAAGTACCAAAAATGTTAGTGCTCATTGAAGGAAACAAATGAAGGAAAGCATTAACTAATATATTTAAAATTCTTACAATAATAACTTTGTTCAGGGAAATGCTAAATAATTGTGCCATAGGTGTGGGGTTAATAATTGGGTAATAATATGGTAATATTGGTGAAGAAGAATATCCCATAACAAGGTACTGTACAATCAGGGCTGTATTTAGAGGTGTGAGAATGGTGACGCTATACAAAGCACAGAGCCATTTGGGTGTCACTTCCACTCACCCACAGCTCCGGCATGCCTAGAATAGCACCCTGTGGCCAAAATTACTATGGCAATGCCACGGGAGACTTCATATTCTTGCACTGCAGTGCTGTAACTCCTGGCACTGGAAGCACTGCTTCCTCAACATGACATCACAACATAATGCACTCAAGGGGGCCAGGTATGGCAACAGAAATCTTGGGGCCCCATACACTGATATCTCTGGGGCCCCCTCCCCATCAAGCATAGCAGTGGTGTGGGGACCAGGGATGGAGTAATAGTGCAGAGTAGGCAGGGAGAGTGGGAGTAATAGTGCAGAGTAGGGAGGGAGGGTGGGAGTAGTAGTTCGGAGTAGGGAGGGAGGGTGGGAGTAGTAGTTCGGAGTAGGGAGGGTGGGAGAAGTAGTGTGGAGCAGGGAGGGAGGGTGGGAGTAGTGGTGCCAAGCATTGAGGGGGTTGTGGTGTCCACCTGTACAGCCATATCCAAAATCCCCTCAGTAGCGCCATATACAAGATGCCCCATATAAAGAATGCCCTCTTTAGTGCCTTATGCAGATTGCCCCCCATAAAGTCTAATGCACAATGCCCCCCCCCCGTAGTGTGTAATACCTCCCTCAATACTCACTGCTGCCCCTGCTGGCTCCTTACCTTTGTGAGGAGAGCGCACCTCACGCTTCTCCTACTCCTTAATTAGCCTGGCCTGTGTGCAGCGAGCTTTGATTAGTTGGCACATATGAAGCCAAGCCGACAGAGGCAGTGTGCGGTTCGCACAAGCCCCCCCCCAGCCGACAGAGCAGTGTGTGGTCCACACACACACCCCACCCCCTGCCCGAGCCGTCAGTGCAGTGTATGGCGCGCAAACCCCCTCCCCGCGCGCCCGAGCCTACAGGTCAGTGTGCGGTCTGCACACCACTCCCCACCCCCGTGATTTGAGCAGGGGGATCTGTCTTTGGGCCCCTCAGATCGTCGGGCCTGAGGGCTGTCCCCCTTGACCCCCCCTGTTGCCGGGCTTTCATGGGGCAAGCCTGGCACAGGGCACAGTAAAGCCCTATTATGCCACTTGGTATAATTAACACTTCTAGTTCTTTCTAATTTAAATATGGATAAAGGTTGAACAGCAGAAATGGCGCAGTGACACAGGGAAAACACCATAAAGATATTTATGATTGATTCTGTAGCCACAGAGATGAGGTCACATGTATAATAATATAATATGTCCCATAAATCGAATACTATACTGTATACAGTACTGTATATGTGGCTGTGGCAAGAGAGGAGTGTACCAGGCATAGTTAACAAAAGCAAAGCTTATCTGGAATCTCATTTCACTTCCAGTACAGGATGTAGTCATAATATTGTAATTTACAATGTCTGCATTCATAATAATGACATCACAATGTCAACAGTCATAAGATTGACTTTGGAGAAATGTTGACATTGTACATTTTGGCATGTGCAGAATGTTGACATGTTCACATTCAACATGTGACTTGTCCCAATTCTGAATGGATTGGTAGCATAGGATTAGGCTAAATTTGGGGGATCCCACTGCCATAGAGTCACCAGCCCCAGCTAGTTTAACTTAATGTTGGTTATTGAAAAATAGGTTGGACTCCACCTCATTTTCCCCCTATTTTCAATACCAGCTTAGACTAAGCGACCATGGGCTGGTTAATAATTTGAGCCATACAGGGCCGGTGCCACCACTTGGCAGGTTTAGGCATTTGCCTAGGGCGCCGGCCACTGGAGGGCGGTAGTGAGCTGCAGCCAGCCAGCAGCAGCAGGAAGAAGAAAGCTACCGCAGACGAGAGCCGGAGGAAGGAACTGGAAGCAGCAATCAACAAGCCAAATCCCCCTCCCCCTCTGCCGGAGCCCGCCCGTAATCTTGCTGTCTCACTCTGTCTGACAGTCGCAGTCCCCATCCCAGCAGCCAATCTTCGGCGGCGGGCGGCTGACGCCCCAGCCTCCGCCAGCCGCAATCCGCTGCCCCCTTCCCGGTGCGCTGGACCCACACCAGCCGGTCACACACAGCAATCTCCGGTGGGTGGAGGAGCCGCCGCCCGCACGCACGCACGCCCGCCCGCCCCCCCCCCTCCACCAAGCCACCCGCCCAGCAATCCGATGCCCTGGCTCCAGCCTCCAGTCAGTGCTCAGAAAAAAAGAGAAGAATAGAACTGCGCAATAAAGGGGGAAAAAAACACATGCAATTTATTTATGCACTAATATGAAAATATAAAACATACACAGATTTAAGATACAATTATGAAAATTAGTAAAAAAAAGGGGGGGGGGGTACATAAATACGTTTTGCTTCCCTTGGATTAGTCACAGTCATATTAGTGTATTAGTTGATTAGAATGCTGGTTTTAGTAACAGTCTTATTTATGGATTAGTGGAAGTACGGATGGTGTAATGGTTAGCATTACTGCCTCACAGCACTGAGGTCATGGGTTCAATACCCACCATGGCCATAACTGTGCGGAGTTTGTATATTCTCCCCGTACTTGCGTGGGTTTCCTCCGGGTACTCCGGTTTCCTCCCACAATCCAAAAATATACTGCTAGGCTAATTTGGCTCCCAACAAAATTAACCCTAGAATGTCTGTGTGTGCGTGTACATGTGGTAGGGAATATAGATTGTAAGCTCCACTGGGGCAGGGACTGATGTGAATGGTCAAATATTCTCTCTGTACAGCGCTGCGGAATCTGTGTGCGCTATATAAGAAACTGCTAATAAATAAATAATAAATAAATAACTGTCCAGGTTTTTATGTCTGGCAATTTGTATTCGGGGTACCTTACAGCTGCCACCTGTAATTCCTCATGTCTCCCAGTGGATGGTGCTGAATCCCCTTTCTTGGTCCAACTATATCTGGAGTCACCTTTGGGCTGGTGGTCTGGTCATGAACCTGTATGGTTTTTCCCCTCTGGTGCAAAAAAAGAATTGCGGGTACCCAACGCGTTTCCCCGCCTCCGGTAACGGTCTCAGCGGCTTTTTCAAGGAAATATAAGAAGAATAGCAAGAGCTTCTTCTTGCACCAGAGGGGAAAAACCATACAGGTTCATTACCAGACCACCAGCCCAAAGGTGACTCCAGATATAGTTGGACCAAGAAAGGTGATTAAGCACCATCCACTGGGAGACCGGAGGAATTACAGGTGGCAGCTGTAAGGTACCCCGAATACAAATTGTCTGGCCAGACATAAAAACCTGGACAGTTATTCCACTAATCCATAAATAAGACTGTTACTAAAACCAGCATTCTAATCAACTAATACACTAATATGACTGTGACTAATCCAAGGGAAGCAAAACGTATTTGTTTTTAAAACTTACATACTAATCAGACACGACCGGTTGTGCTAAAATATTTTATGTAACCCCCCCCCCCCCTTTTTTTTTACTAATTTTCATATTAGTGCATAAATAAATTGCATGTGTTTTTTCCCCCTTTATTGCGCAGTTCTATTCTTCTCTTTTTTTCTGGTAACTAATTTGGGGAACTGAGCTACCCCTTATAGAACAGCAGCAATAACGGGGTTTGATAGTGTATGCTATATTAATTGTTTAACGGATTAGTGAGGTCAACCCACTAACAGCGCAGGACTTAGCCCAAACTGTTTTTCTGCAACTCCAGTCAGTGCTGCCTGGCTGTACTGTACACACATTTATAATAACATAATAGCCCAGTCACTGTGTCACACATACACTGGGATATATATAGCCTATACTCCCTTATATTTATAGACTTATTTTTAATTACACAAAAGTGTGTAAGAATCAGGACAATCCCCATAGCATAGGCTATGGGCAGGGCCGGCGCCACCACTAGGCAAACCTAGGCATTTGCCTAGGGCGCCGGCCACTGGACAGCGGAAAATGCCGCCCGGGTACCTGTACCTGTCTATTTAAATCTGGCGGCGGAGGCAGCGGGGGTCCCTGCAGTCTATTAAAAATCACGAGCGCTATCCGCCGGGCTATGCGGAAGCGCTTCTAGTGTGAAAACTCTGGCAGCACGGCGCACGCTGATCTCAGCCAATCAGCGTGCTGCCAGTGTTTTCACACTAGAAGCGCTTCCGCATAGCCCGGCGGATAGCGCTCGTGATTTTTAATAGACTGCAGGGACCCCCACTGCCTCCGCCGCCAGATTTGATTAGAGAGAGCGCCGAACGACAGGTACCCCTACCCCCCCCCCCCCCCGGCACCGGGGCGCCCCCAGCCCGACTCGCCCGGCACCGGCCCTGGCTATGGGGGTTGTCCTGATTCTTACACACTTTTGTGTAATTAAAAATATCAGTCTATAAACATAAGGTTAGTCACACAGAGCATCCCAGTTTGCTCAGTTTGGCAGGTGTTGTGGTGTAATTTTTTTTTGTTTGTGGGGGAGGGGGGGGGGGGGCGGTATACTGTAGGTTTGCCTAGGGCGCCTAGATGCCTTGCACCAGCCCTGGAGCCATAGTTACACTTTTTACCCAGCAAAGTCTATATCTCCATCCTAGTCATCTGTGTTGTATTTGACACAAACTCGGGTCTAGTTTATGGATGGCTTTGCCTTCAGCTTTGCAGCACGTTCTAAACCAGTTGCTGAGTAAATCCGGGGTTTCTAGACTATATTTTGTACTTTATGGACTAGTTATTTTATTTTAGATATTGATAGATATTGTATTTATTGTATCTATTATAAATTGTACTGTACAGTATATACTTTAATTGTCATATTATTAAATAAAACCACCAATACTATTACAGGTTGAGTAGCGCTTTGTTTTTATTTATTTACAGTTTCTTATATAGTGCAGCAGATTCCGTTGCGCTTTACAAATGTAGACCACAAGCATTTTGGAGAAGGGATTTTTTTGTTTTTTAAAATATTTTTTTTCGGTACTTGTGTAGTTTCATGGCGCCACTGCCCGCACAGTCTGTCTCAGAAACTTGGCAGCTTGCCAGACGCTCTGTTTAACTGTGTGCGTGCCGCTCTAGCTGTTCTCAGCGTAGCGCGTGGCTGCTTCCCATATGTAAAGCTACGTTATCAGCGTAGCGCCGAGCAGCAGCCGGGCAGCGTCCCCTCGCGGGCTTTGCTCACCACACTTTCTATTCTCAACTCCACGCCGACGTGGATAGTGGGGGTATGAAAAGGTCGTAGGACGCATACCGCCGCTCGCCACGCTTCGGGTTGGCATGGATAGTGGAATTAACAAGGTCGACAGCTGTTATGTCCATAGGCGAATCTAGGGGGTGGTCCGGGGGTGCACAGGAACACCCATTAGCCATTTTGTAGCTGAGGGATGGGGCTTTCCAACGAGCCCAGCCCCGTGTCTCTAGCCCCCTGGGAACCGGAGATACTGCCAGGCAAAGCTGGAACGTTTTCCCTATAGGATAACATGGGACACGCTAATTCCGACCCCCACCCAGTTCAACGGCTGCCAGTTCCCCCTTTGGCATCACTGAAGCTCGAGGTTGATCTCAGTCGAACCCAAATCGCTGGGCCTTTAATCTGATACCAGACTGGATCCATATGGGTTAATTGGTTCCAGGGATATTGAGGTTAAACCGTTTTTTTTTTTTCATTTCTTAAATGTAATTTCATGACATGTTTATGTTCTTTGAGGACAGATTTCTCTGGAACCAAACAGCCCAGATTCACGGGACCAAAATCATTCAAAGCCAACTCAAAAGTTCTTCAATATGATACTGGTCTCATGTAAATGGGTCATTTGGTTCCGAAGATAGAGCTGGTTGGTTAAAGGGGGGTAGGGAGAGGGGAGTGGTTGTCTCTCCCCCTCACATCAGAAAATCCTGAGACAATATACCTGGGTAAATCCCTGCATTTTCTGTATTTCAAAAAGCCGTGACCTGCAGTGAATACAGCCGGGCAGCCCCCTGCTCTCTGCCCAGCTGTCAATGACTGTCACCCCTGCAGCTTCCGCTCCAATTCTTCTCCCTGCTTTCTCCTCAGCCCGCCCCCCCCCCTTTAATCATGTGGTGCCGGCGCCCGGCGTGCTCCCCCGACGTCACGCACAACAACAGCGCGCACAATATTTCAAATGTCCACTCGGCTAGAGGGGACACCAGGAGGGGAGTGGGAGCGTGCTCTGCGCTGCGCTCTGCTCCTCTCCCCATAGATGCAGCTGCACCGCTCTCCATCTCTCCCTGCAGCAGCAGCGAAGGCTCATATAAAAATTTACATAAGTGGCACTTTTGGGGGCATTGCTTAAGGGATGCTACAAGTGGCGGTATGTGGGGGCATTACGCATAATGTGTGGCTTAATGTGTAAGGGGCATGACGGTGTGCAGCATCATGTGGAAGGGGCATTATGTGTGCAGCATCATGTGTAAGAGCATTATGTGTGCAGCATCATGTTTAAGGGACATTATGTGTGCAGCATCATGTGTTATGGGTACTATGGTGCGCGGCATCATGTGTAATGGGTACTATGGTGTGCGGCATCATGTGTAATGAGTACTATGGTGTGCGGCATCATGTGTAATGGGTACTATGGTGTGCGGCATCATGTGTAATGGGTACTATGGTGCCATCAAGCAAGAACCCCCTAGCAAGGAGCACGTAGGTAAGCAGCACTTATGTGGCAAATATGTAATGGGCATTACGGTTTGTTATATAGTATGTAATGGGCATCATGATGTGTGGCCCAATGTGTAATGGGCATTACGGCGTGTGGCTTTATGTGTAATGGGTATTACGGAGTTTGCTAAAATGTGTAATGGGCATTACTGTGTATGGTCTAAAGTGTAATACCACACCCCTTTTTGTGATGCCACGCCTCCTTCCCATGAGGACACACCCCCTTTTTTGCCGCGCGGCTACGCCGCGCAAAGGACCCCCTGCTTTTATGTCTAGATCTGGGACCACCCATTACCATAATTCTAGATTCGCCTATGGTTATGTCGACTAGTGTCATTGTGAACAGGTTTAGGAGTGTTTTGAGTAAGTAAAACAAGACATTTTTTCACTCAGCACACTGAGTAATGTTAGTAACCAATCTAGAACACTACATGATAATAGAATTCAGAGATATTGGTTACATATACCTGCGCAGGTGTATGCTATGCCCCCAAGCCGTGTCAAGGCTTCTCTGTATATTGGGGGTCCCTAGCGCTATATCTAGGTGCAGGGTGCGGCACCCCACTGGGCTTCCCAGCTTATGATGGTTTTTGGGGTGCCGCACCCTGCACCTAGATATAGCGCTAGGGACCCCCAATATACAGAGAAGCCTTGACGCGGCTTGGGGGCATAGCATACACCTGCGCAGGTATATGTAACCAATATCTCTGAATTCTATTATCATGTAGTGTTCTAGATTGGTTACTAACATTACTCAGTGTGCTGAGGGAAAAAAATTCTTGTTTTACTTACCCAGTATTTAACCCCTCCCTCATGCATCTGGGTTACTGAACTAATTGAGCATCTACCACTATCTGTATGTTAGGAGTGTTTTGCACAGTGCACCCCTATGTACCCCTACACCCTACGAAATTCAGACGCATTAGCGTCTGAATCCAGATAACCCCCTTCTTAGCGGCTTGCAAGGACTCGGGATTCAGACGCTAAAGCGTCTAAATTGTAGGGTGTAAAATTTATACAATTGTACGCTGATAACGTAGCGCTGCGCTGAGAACAGCTAGAGTGGCACGCGCACACGCTACGCTGGTAACGTAGCGCTGAGAACAGCTAGAGTGGCATGCACACAGAGTCTGGCAATCTGCCAAGTTTCTAACAGACTGTGCGCGCGGTGGCGCAGTGAAACTACACAAGTACCTTTTTTTCCATACTTACCTGGTCCCCTGGTGGGGCCCTAATGGTTCCCAGGCATCCATGGCGGCCTTCAGGATCCTCTTCAGCACCATCTCCGGTCCCAGGGGTGCATTGCGCAACTTGTGCAATGCACCCCTGGGACTGGAGATGTAGCTGAAGAGGATCCCGGAGGCTACCGTGAACATCGGGGGATGAGGTAAGTATGAAAAAAGGGGTGCAGAAAAAACCCCCAAAGTATTCTGAAAAACCACAGTTTTCTGAATATTTTGGTTTTTGGAATACACCGATAAGGGAGACCCGACCTGTACTATTTATTTTTAATTATTTATTTTATAAAATGCACCCACATTGTATTATCAATTCTAAATGCAAAAAGCTCTTAAGACGACCTGTATTGGCAGATTTTATTTTGTATAATAAAAGCTTCAGCTCTGCATCCCATAACACTCCTTGCACCTATGGTAATTATGCCCCTGGAGGGGGTGTTAACATTCATGAAGTACTGTAGCTAAATTGTAATACATGCACTATTAACATGTGGAAAATGGGTCACCCAATTACTACTGTGATATTTACATTTCTGCTTTTCAGATTTGTTTCAAATCAATCAAAGCACATTAAACATCGGTACTGGTTTCCTAGCACGGCGCCACCGATTTATATTGTATGTCATTGGGTTGTAAAAATTGGTCACATCGCATGCGTCCAAATCGCATGCGATGCGACCGAATCGACCCGATTTTTAATTGTTCAGCCACCCTAATGGCTGATTACAATGTTAAATTCACCCTAGACTCGATTTTTAATTGTATACCCACCCTGATGGGTAATTACTATGTCAAATGCCCCCCATTGTTAATGTCACACAAAGATCAACGCCAACCCGAAGCGTGGCGAGTGAAGCGAGCCCGCGAGCGGCGGCGGTACGCGTCCAACCTTTTCATACCCACACTATCCACGTCGGCGTGGAGTTGATGCTATATAGTGTGGCGAGCGCAGCGAGCCACCGTGCCCGAAGCGTGGCAAGCGGACGCGCATTACTTCACATGTATTCCGTGGCCCCTCGCCACGCTTCGGGCTCGGCACACTATATAAAATCAACTCCACGCCGATGTGGATAGTGGGGGTATGAAAAGGTCGGAGGACACGTACTGCCGCCGCTCGCCACGCTTCGGGTTGACGTTTATCGTGGTGTTGCGTTAACATAATAATTGACATAATAATTAACCATCATGTGGGTATACAATAAAAAAATTGGGTCTCGGGGGGCATTTAACAGTGGGTAAATCGGGTTGGTCGCGTCGCATCGCATGCCATTCGACCAATTTTTAAATTGTATGGAAAGGGTCCCATCGCATACCTTAAGTTATGGTATGCGATGGGAAACAACGGGCGCAGTGCTAGGAAACAAGTACCAAAACATCTTTTAAAAACATATCATGATCCAAGTATACCTTATTGCCAGAGCAGGACTCATTTCTTAAATTGTTTTTTAGAATGCAGTTTTTTTAATGTGATCAAATCTTGAACTAATACTAAAAAAAAAAAAACAACTTAGGTTTTGGGGTCTATGAAGTGATGCACTTGAAAACGAAATTATTTAAGCAAAACAAAGCAATAAATCAAGATAGATGAACAGTTCTTGCCAACATTAATATACTTGCCTTTGAGCTGCTAAATTCATTTTAATTTGTCCTTGCTTTAAAGAAAACATTGTCAGGATAGTATGAAAATAGTATTGGCTTTTCAAATATCCTGTCATTCTTTCATAATTAATAAGTGATTTAGGCCCTTATTCTGATTGATGCGTACTTTTCCGCATACTTTCGGATATCGTCTTTACGGCGTCTGCGCATTCGTGGAGAACGCAACGCGCATGTGCCAGGCATTGACTCCGTACCTGTTCGGGCAAATCCCGTACAAAACTGTGCACCGCAATCAGTCTGGAAATATGGGCGTATTATGGGCGTCATGCGGAATGAGACATGGGCGTAGTTTCAAAGTGGGAAAAACTGGGAGGAAACATGGGCGGACACGGGGGAGTACACTTATGTTGGGGGGCGTGCATTCGGATAGCACTCCGAATGCACGCGACCAAAACCGATAGAAATGTGCGGTGTCCATAAGTCAAGTATTGCTTTGCGGAAACCACTCGGTCTTGCGGTAGGCGAACGGAACGCCTAATGACTACAAGCATTAACACCTGAACCCAATACAATCGACTCCTTTACTCATTACTCACTAATAGGACGCTTGTCAGTGCTTTAATTGAAACCATTGCACTTCAATTGCTGTAAGGGTTAATGTGTGCAATGCATGTGTTAGGCATGCTTGTAAGGATATATTGGCATCTAATTGATTCCAATTCCAAATAAACATTTTTGTATGAGGATAGGTAATTGAATAAGTGGGTCATGTGATGTATTGCAGAATAGACATAATAGTGAGTAGTTTTGCGTAAATACACCGCTTCCGTGCGGAAGCACCGCTTGCCATCCGTTTGGATGCGGGATTCCCGTGCATACTCTGTAATACCGTGCAGAATCTGAGTGTTTCCCCCGCACACGCATGGTTTGTATGTCGTCCGTAAACACGCCCTGTTCTTAAAGAGTGAGTCCGTCCGAATGCGGAGGACACGTGGGCGTTTCTACGGACGATGGCCGCACGCGGCAGCACAGCGTGGCGTGCGGACCGCACCGTAAGAATTCGGGAATATCCGCACCGATCAGAATAAGTGATTTAGTTGTGACTCAGAACATAACGTTCTGAGTTTATTTTATATTGCGTGCGGTAGATTTATAACTGAATTGTTTCAATGTCAGTCTAGTTTAGATCTGTACATCACTATTTGCAAGGAGTGATGAAGTAAACCACTACCACTATACAAAGGACATTTCTACCATAAATGTTTATTTAACAAATATGCTTGTTCATCTTAGAATGGATTAGGTTGAAGTCACTCAGGACAAAGAGGTAAAAAAACAAAAAACATTATCTGTGGATATAAAGCAACAGACAGCATGAAAAACCTATCATGGTACATGTTGAGTATCCCTTATCCAAATACCCAATATCCAAATTATTCCGAAAACCATAGTCTCCAAAATGTACTTTTATTTTTTGCAAAAACCTACTGGCTACATCTGTAACATGTAACTGGCACTAAATATGTGAAAGGACATGATTGCTTGGCATTCAAATTCAGTTTGAGATTGTACACAAACCTTGTTTCATGCACAAATAAAATAGATTTGTGTGTATTCTATGTGTTTGATGTGCTTATCAACATCAATGCAAGATACCTCAAGATACCTCATTAAAAAATATAACAATATTCCAAAATACGGAATAATCTGTTATCCAAAATTCATCTGGTCCCGAGCATTTTGGGGATAAGGTATACAGTGGGGCAGATGTATTAAGCTTTAACAAGAGATAAATCCAAGGGTGATAAAGAGAGATAAACGTCCAGCCAATCACCTGCTAACATCCATGTTACAGCCTGTGTTTGAAAAAAGTCAGTTAGCAGCTGATTGGCTGGACATTTATCTCTCCTTATCACCCTTGCATTTATCTCTTGTTAAGGCTTAATACATCTGCCCCACTGAACCTACATTTAGGGCAGTATTCAATGCTCTTGATTCATCATTTTTTTTTTTTTTTGGTGAACAGGGCTGTTTATGGCGAAATTTCAAATTTTTTCTCTGAAACTGATATTTGCCGTATTCAATGATCACTGTTTGCCAAAAGCGAACAGCGAATGCTGGCCAATTCGCCGTTTCATAGTCGCTGCTATTCGCTGTTGTATTTCTATGGGGTTTTTAGCATAGTTCGCTGTAGTTCGCCGAAAGTGTATTCAATGCCAAAAAGGAGAACCATGTTCACTGTTATTTTTGGTGAAGTTCTCCATTCTGCTTTCGACATCTTTTTAGGTGAACTGAAATTTGTAATTTTTTTTCGGTACCCACAAGTCAGTTTATTTATTACTTGAAGGATTTTGCTTATTTTATTTCTTTACAAGCACCACAGTAATATATTTTTATTTTTCTGTTTTATTTTTTTTATCACAGCGAACTGCTGAGCCTCCTGTGCCTGTGTGCCTGCAGCCAGCAGAGTAGCGCCAAGGTGGTTATGCTCAATGCTAGGGGAGCAGGCGCCGGAGGTCTGCGGGAAGCTCAGTTGCTGCTGCTGGATCCTGCGCGGGCTGCTCCCTGCTACCGCCATCCTGCCTGCCGCTATCCCCCTGCCTGCCACCGTCCCACCTGTTTGCTGTGTTCACTGGATTACACAAGTTTCGCTGTCAGGGGCAGCAAGCCCCTGACAAGTTGAATAGGGAGAGAGGGAGGGCTGGCGGCAGACAGGTAGGACAGCAGAAGCACGGTAAGTGCAGGCGTAAGCAAGACAGCATATACTGCCCCTGAACTCGCCACAGCATTTAATACTACCCGTATTGCAATCATTAAGTAGTGATCCATCCATAGACTGTACTCCTTCCATATCATAACTTTGGCATAATACACGTGTGAACTAAATTTTTATTATTCTGGTGTGTGTGTTTATTTAACTATTTGTCTTGCTGTGGAACTACAAGTTCCAGCAGGACCTTTAATTCCCCACATACTGGTTCTCCAAGTCCCTGCATGCGGGGGAGGCTTGCTGGGACTCAAAGTTAACCAGCAATATACAATAGTTTTAATCTATTTTTACACAAATCAGCTTGATGCCCATCACCCAGGGGCATCGAGGACAGCCCCAGGCTTCAGCATGTGCAGGTAAGTTCTGGAGGGGGGAACCCCTTCTTTGGGGGGGTCCCCACTTCCCCAGGACCCCTGCCCATGCTGACCGGTCAACGGGAATGTCTCTGTAAGCTTGAGGCTGGTTATTTCGTTATTTTACACTGAAGCCTGCACGGATCGAACTGATCGATCCGTGCAGGCTTCTGTCAAATACGCCAGGAAAATTAAGTGTATTTTGAAGTGCCCGGCAATTAGCGGCCATACCCCTCTAATTACCCGTAATTAGTGCCCATATATTACATACAGACGCTTAGTAAATTAGGAATCACCATTTTTCTGAAAGGTAATTCCTAGTTGTATTCTGTCGATGGCGTATCCATTTGTATTTGTATTTACAAATACGAATGTGCCATGAATACGAATACAAATTAACATATTTTCAGGATAGTAAATCCTGAAAATACATACAGTACATGCCTCAAAAACTTGGATTTTACTATACAAATACAATTTTTTTTTGTTTAGTAATCCCCCCCCCCCCGATTAATAAAGAAATAAACCAATTAAATCAATAATAATAGCTTTTATAGATGCAAACGAGCATGTTAAAGCATTGGTCCATTGAAGTTAGAGTGATGTGAGCGTCCAAGTTCTGTAGGCAAATAAAATGATAAAAATAGTGTATACTGATGCAAACGAACAAGTGAAAGCAATGTTCATGGGTGGCAGCCATTTTGTTAACCTGCTTGGTGCTCGAGTCTGGTTTGCTACAGTATATACGTCACACATACTGTATGCTCGCTTATCCTTATAGCCTCTGTGTGTTTTAACTAGCACAGTACACTAACCCTGACACAGGAAAAAACTATGCCGTTGCTTGCACCATCGATGTGGGCTTCCAAAAAGCTTTGATTTATGCTCAGCAGCCATTTTGTGAACCTGCTCAATACTCGAGTCTGACCTGCTATATATGTCACACATACTATCGGGAGGGAGTCACGTGACCAGGAGTCGCATACAAAATATAAGATTTTTTTATAATTTATTTTGTACGTTTTTATAAAATATATTACATACTGTAGATATAACAGGACACTGTCTTGTGTGCATAAATAACTATTTTGATATTGTTTTTATGGCTGATTGTGGTTATTGAAGCATACACACCTAGACATGCTTATCAATCAAATGGGTATAGATAGGAGCCCATAGAGATTCTTCTCCTGAGAAAGGTGTGGGATTGCCACAACAAAACATGTTCAGCCCACCAGCTGCTATATCTGTTCCTGACAGGCTTACATTAAAAGTCCCCATATTACTGTCACCATTTGCTATTCATTTGCATTCTACCCAGAAAGATCATACCATCATTGGGTTGATAACTTCCTCCCACTTGGAATTATGGGGCAGATGTATTAAGCCTTATCAAGAGATAAATGCAAGGGTGATAACGAGAGATAAACGTCCAGCCAATCAGCTCCTTACTGACTTTTTTCAAACACAGCCTGTAACATGGCAGTTAAGATATGATTGGTTGGATGCTTATCTCTCTTTAGCATAGCACCCTTGCATTTATCTCTTGTTAAGGCTTAATACATCTGCCCCCTTACCAGAACCTTTCTAAACCATCCATTTGGATAATCCAAATACCACCTCCACTGGAGCTCATACTGTAAGTGGAAGTGAGATTGACTTGTTACTTCGCCATGCTGTAGTGGTAACCATTATATTCAGTTTTCTGATTCTAAGGAGCTTTAATCTCAGCTTTTAATTGTCATGCATGCAAACTATACTGTATATGCACTGTAAAAATAATGAGAATATTTGATTTTATAATTTTATTAATAAACACCTAATGGTAATATTTATACGGTTGTATTGTATTAATACTCAGCAAAACCCAGCACTATGTTCACCTTTCCCTATTTTGATCTAAGCATTGCAGATGAAAAACTAAAAACTGAAATTCTGATGTACCTTGGATTTACCCTTTCAATCCGAGTGTAACGTGTGCATTGCTGGGTGTACTACATAAACAAACCTCCCCGCTCATGAATACACAACCACCTTACCAAAAAATGGTTACAACCAGAGACATTAACTTAACCCCTGATGTGAATAAAGTTGTCATGGATCATTATTTGAGGTCCCTTTGCTTTTTGCAGGAAGTTATGGGGATCCTTAAACAGCTGACCAGCTAGTAGAGATGATAGAAAGATATCTTGCAACAGAGGAACTACTGACTATACCACAGCTGCACCTACTGTATTTCCACAACAGTGCACTCCTGTAAAACTGGGTAAGAATGTTCCATGGGGAAAGGGTCCAGGTCAGTTTAGAGACCTCAGAATGGAAAAGGCGGTGAGTGTTTGGTCCAAAGACAGGCCAGTGGCCAGAAAGGTCTCATCCCCTTAAAGACTTTACTGTCCCATGATTAAATGTTTTGGGTGTGTCAGGACATCTTGTTGCTTAGTGTCCAGTGGTTCAAGAGCTCATGTGATGCTGTGTTTGAATGTTGAAAAAGGTCTTCCTTTGCCAGTTGATTCTGTGCTGTTATACATTTGGATGAGTCCTAAAAACATTTGTGTGAGATTCTTATGGAAGGTAAACTTAGAGGCATTGTTAGTCTCAGGAAGCTTAGTTACCATTGTGAAAGATGATTTGATAAATGCTTTAAATTTTCAACGAACAACTGTTGGTGTAACTTGCATACATTGTGAAACTCACTACAGGTTGAGTATCCGGTATCCGGACATCCCTTATCCGAATTATTCCAAAAACCGTGGTTTTTGGAATCATTCGAATTCTTTTTTTTTTTAACCCCTAACCCTCTTTTCATACTTACCAAGTCCCCGGGCGTCCACAGCAGGCCTCCGGCATCTTCTCCAGGGTCTCCAGCGGTCCCAGGAATGCATTGCGCGAGTGTGCGCGCGCGCCGGTGACGTCACCGGTGCGCGCGCACACTCGCACAATGCATTCCTGGGACCGCTGGAGACCAGGAGAAGATGCCGGAGGCCTGCTGTGGACGCCCGGGGACTGCGCGAGACGCCGAGGGACGCCCGGGGACCATCAGGGGACAGGTAAGTATGGCTGCAAAAAAAATATTCCAAAAACCGGAAAATTCCCCTATCCGAAATGCTCGCGGTCCCGAGCATTTCGGATAGGGGATACTCAACCTGTATTATAATACTGCTGAAGTGAATATTGAGATCCCTTGTGGGAGAAAGAATCTGTATGCATCTGACCAGTTAAGGGTCCTGACTTTGAGAGCAAGAGAATATGTGAAAGTTATTAAAAGGAAAACCAGAAGACCCAGATACCCAGCTTACATTGTCAGACATTGCCCTTCACTATAAACTCTTGTATCAGAACCCTGTTGGGACAAGCTCATGGTCATATCACAGCAGGACATCTAGGGGCTGAAAAAAACACTGAGAAGGTTTTGAAGCAGTTTTTCTTGCCCAGGGTATACAAAGAAGTGTCTGAGTTTTGCTCGTCCTGTCCCAAATGCCATTATAATGCTTCTAGACCCCATCAAAATAGTCCTCTTGTGCCCATGCCTGGGATAGAGGTTGCATTTGACAGGATGGCCATGGATCTTGTTCGGCCCTTTTTAAATACTGCTAGATTATGCTACTCAATATCCTGAGGCAATCCCTTTGCATACCAGCTCCACCAAAACAATAACTAGAAAGCTGGTACATGTATTTAATAGGGTGGGAATACCAAAATATATTTTGACTGACCAAGGTCCCCTCTTCATGTCTAGAATTATGAATGAACATATGGCGAAGGCCCAAAAAGTTCAAGAGAATATATAGGCCCTTATTCTGGTTCGTGCGGTACGGCCCGCGTGCGGCCGTACCGCCGATGTTTTCCGTCTGCACATGCGCAGAGGTCAATCTGCGCATGTGCAGGCGAATTCGCCGCACATAACGTTTGTACGCCGCAAAGGGGGCGTATAGGGGCGTGAGGGGCTTCATGCCCTCATTTCCCTATGTATACGCCCCGCGTTTCATGGGCGTTCCCATGCAAACGCGGGGCGTACGCATGGTAATGAGGCCATGACGCAACTCATGGGGGCGGAAAGCTGACGTCGCCGGATGTCAGCTTTCAGCCCCCATACAAGCTACCACACGGACGATTGTCCGTGTGGTCTCAGCTTGCGGGAGCTGCCGCGGCGTGCGGACCTGCCTTCGATGGTCGACGACCATCGAATGCAGGGGGCAGCTCCCACCATGGTGGAGGCGTACGCCTCCACCATTTTCATGCGGATCGGCAGCCGTCCGTGTACGGACGGCCGTGCCGATCCGTCTTGTAGGCGGGGATTCGTCTGGTGCGGTCGGAGCCGCATATGCGGCTCGACCGCACCAACCAGAATAAGGGCCATAGTTGGAATGCCTGAGTTTGTACATTTTCCTCTGGGACAAAGCGCTTATTTTGATACTCACAATGGAAAGTACGTTTTTGGCTAAATGGCAAGGACTATATGAGATCAGGGAGAAAGTGAATGAACTTTACTACAAAATTTATCATGTTAACTTAATTAAGCCCTGGGGGATAGGTTAGCCCTGTCAGCTGAACCTTTCCCACCAGTAGCTTTAACCCCAACTATTCCAAAAGTGAAAGTGTCTGAGACCAATAGGGCGGAGTGAAAAAATTGAAATTGAGATATTCAAAATCGGCTAGTGTGGAAATTTTGTGACTTGTCCTGAATAAGAAATGTGCAAAAGCATTTTGATCTGAGTCAACATCTTCTGTTCTGGTAAGAGATCAGGGGCGAAATGTAATAGGGTGCGATTTTTTTCGTAAGAAAAAAATCACACCAAATCGCACCTTTAAAAATCGCATTTTTTGCCGCGAATTCGCATATGTAATGAGATGCGAATTTGCGGCAAAAAAGTGCGATTTGGTGCGATTTCGGGCGTTTTTTTAGTCCTGAAAATGTGCGATTTTCAGTCATGAAAATCGGCACATTTTCAGTACAGTGCGCTGTGTTGTAAAAAAAAAAAAAATGAAAAAAAACGGCGTGCGGTCCCCCTCCTAAGCATAACCAGCCCCGGGCTTAAAAAGCCGGTGCTGGTATCATAAAATCAAAGGAACAATCAAGTTGGGGTTCCCTGGATTTTATAAAACCAGCACCAGGCTCAAGGTCCGGCGCTGGTTCCCAAAATACGGGGGACAAAATGACTAGGGGTCCCCCGTATTTTAAGAACCAGCACCGGACACAACCAGCCAGCAGGGTAATGCCACAGCCGGGGGAAACTTATTATATAAGCTCCCGCGGCCAAAGCATTAACCCCCTGACTGGTCAGCATGGGCAGGGGTCCTGGGGAAGTGGGGACCCCCCCAATGAAGGGGTCCCCCCCTCCAGGACTTACCAGCCCATGCTGATAGTTCGGGGCTGTCCCCGATGCCCCTGGGCGGTGGGCATCGGGCTGATGGATTGTGTAAAAAAAAAAGAATAAAAACTATTGTTTTTTTACTGGTGAACTATGAGTCCCAGCAAGCCTACCCCGCATGCTGGGACTTGGAGAACCACAAGTCCCAGCATGCGGGGCATTAAAGGGCCCGCTGGCACTTGTAGTTCAACAGTAGAAAAAATAGTTAACAAAAACAGACTGACACACTGTAAAATAAAAGTTTAATACACACATAACACACACACACACACTGATACTTACCTACCTTGAGCCCGTAGGTCGGTCCCTGGATCCTGGGTCCGGGCTCCGGGGCAGAAGAGTCCGGTTCCGGGGCCTTGGTCCTGGTTCCGGGGCTGGTCCTGGGGTTCCGGGGCTCCTGGGCTGAAGAATCCGAGGTAGTCCCCAGGGGTACCTAAGGAAGCAAATCCTACTCACCTGGTCCCCGGCGACGACCTCGGCATCCTCAGGAGCCGAGAAAGTCGGCTCCTGATTGGCCAGAAATCATTCTGAATACAGACGCCAAGGAATAAACATCTCGGCGCATCTAGAGCAGAGATGTTCCTTCCTCGGCGTCTGTATTCAGAATGATTTCTGGCCAATCAGGAGCCGACTTTCTCGGCTCCTGATTGGCCAGAAATCATTCTGTCCAGAGACGCCGAGGAGGAAACATCTCTGCGCCTGTCAAAGTCCTGCGAGCCGGGTACCAGATGGGAGCAGCGCTGTCACCGGAGAGGATGCCGAGGTCGTCGCCGGGGACCAGGTGAGTAGGATTTGCTTCCTTAGGTACCCCTGGGGACTACCTCGGATCCTGGACCCCGGATTCTTCAGCCCAGGAGCCCCGGAACCCCAGGACCAGCCCCGGAACCAGGACCAAGGCCCCGGAACCGGACTCTTCTGCCCTGGAGCCCCGGAACCCGAACCCAGGATCCAGGGACCGACCTACGGGCTCAAGGTAGGTAAGTATCAGTGTGTGTGTGTTATGTGTGTATTAAACTTTTATTTTACAGTGTGTCAGTGTGTTTTTGTTAACTATTTTTTCTACTGTTGAACTACAAGTGCCAGCGGGCCCTTTAATGCCCCGCATGCTGGGACTTGTGGTTCTCCAGTAAAAACCAATAGTTTTTATTCTTTTTTTTTTTTTACACAATCCATCAGCCCGATGCCCACCGCCCAGGGGCATCGGGGACAGCCCCGAACTATCAGCATGGGCTGGTAAGTCCTGGAGGGGGGGGACCCCTTCATTGGGGGGGTCCCCACTTCCCCAGGACCCCTGCCCATGCTGACCAGCCAGGGGGTTAATGCTTTGGCCGCGGGAGCTTATATAATAAGTTTCCCCCGGCTGTGGCATTACCCTGCTGGCTGGTTGTGTCCGGTGCTGGTTCTTAAAATACGTGGGACCCCTAGTCATTTTGTCCCCCGTATTTTGGGAACCAGCGCCGGACCTTGAGCCTGGTGCTGGTTTTATAAAATCCAGGGAACCCCAACTTGATTGTTCCTTTGATTTTATTATACCAGCACCGGCTTTTTAAGCCCGGGGCTGGTTATGCTTAGGAGGGGGACCGCACGCCGTTTTTTTTCTTTTTTTTTGTTTTAACAATTTTTTTACAACAGAACCATGCACAGATCTCAATGATCTGTGCATGTTTCTGATAAAAGCACCAGGCAGAACCTGGTCTATTTTTTTTGCGATTTTTAGTAAGCTTTACTAAAAATCGCAACCCATTAAATATGCGACTTCTATCCTTTTTAATGGGAAAACATCTGGATGCGATTTTTAGTCTAACTAAAAATCACACCTTTAAAAAATGCGATTTTTCCCGCAAATCGCACCCTATAAAATATGCGATTTTCGGGAAATGGGCGAAAACGGCATATTTTGCGGGAAAAAAATCGGAAAAAAAAAAAAAAACGCCTCCCATTACATTTCGCCCCTAGTTTCACTTTTTAGGTGAAAATAATGAAACCTATGAAGAAGCTCTGATCTAGTTAATATTATGTCAGGACGTCTTAGAGTTGTTCATTAATATATTTTAGCATAGTAAAAGAGAGTACGAGCTTGTCCTAGTGCAAAGTGACTGACGTATAGGGAGAATATATAAACTCTGCACTGTAAGAGCCATGATGGGGAATTGAACCCCTGACCTCAATGCTGTGAGGCAGTAATGCAAACCATTACACTATCCGTACTGCCCATATCCCCTATGCTGGAAACATGATTGGGCTGCATTAGAGCATATAATTATGCAAAAGATTAGCCAATATATTAACAGTTAAATACATTAAAGTGCATTATGATGTAATAAACAAATACATCTAATGTTTAGAAAAATAAAATAATTTGATTCAGTAATAACAGGTTTCAAAGATGTTGCACATACAGTACTGTCTTCTTATTTTTTATCTTGTGTTTTGAGACCCAAACCTTAGTTTTATACAAACCACTTGTGATTGATGTCCTCTATTATTAGACTGTTAAATTGGGTCAATAAGCACATAAAAAGGAAATAAAGTATTGCTTATCAATCCTGCCTAGTAATTAACATAGTGATGGTCATATATGTACTGCTGGACACCACTCATAGAATGATTTACCTGTTATTATTGAATCAACCTTCTTGATTTTATTTTTCTAAACATTAGATGTATTTGTTTATTACAGCATAATGCACTTTAACGTATTTAACTGTAAATATATTGGCTTATCTTTTGCATAATTAGATGCTGTAATGCAGCCCAATCATGTTCCCAGCATAGGGGATGCAAAACTGTTTTTCAGACCAATTCATGTTTAAAATAAACTGCCACAAGTAAAGACAATAAACCGAAGTGTTTAAAATACTGCACCTAAAGAACAGAGTGAAATGCATTGATTACTGAACTTACTGTAGCATTCAGTAAAGAGTTTGTTGGACATTAGAAGACACAGGTGTGCATTATTCTATTAAGGGCAAACAAAAGGGATTTACCCTGATTTTTTGACCCAAGTCTTTATTCTTGGTCACTTCAATTACAGAGCATCCTCTCCAAAAAAAAAACACTGTCAGGAGAAAACACAATATTCACAATTGTGACCATGAAAATGGGTCAATTATCAGGGATTTTTTCTCCCGCCAAAGTCAGTCACTTTGCACTAAGACAAGTTCGTACTCTCTTTTACTATGCTAAAGTATATTAATGAACCACTCTAAGACATCCTGACATAATGTTAACTAAATTGAAGCTTCTTCATAGGTTTCATTATTTTCACCTAAAAAGCTAAACTTTAGGCCTCTTGCCAGAACAGAAGATGTTGACTCAGATCAAAATGCTTTTGCACGTTTCTTATTCAGGTCAAGTCACAATATTTTCACACTAGCCGATTTTGAATATCTCAATTTCAGTTTTTTCACTCCGCCTTACCTGTCAGCTTCCCAAATTAAATGAGGCTAACGAGTTCATCAGAAACAGGGATGTATTTCCAGAGTTACCTGGCACAGAGCCAGGGTTCGATGTAAACATAATACCTTACAGTATATTTATCCGGAAGCACAGCGATAGGCTATCTACTGTATAAAGAGTTTAAAGATATGCTAGAACTTGGTGTTATGAAGAATCTAACAGTGGATGGTCATTTTCCATAGTTCTATTTCCAATACTAGATGGCAGCCTACGCTTCTGCAATGATTTCCATAAGTTAAATGCAGTATCCAAATTTGATGCATACTCCATATTCCATGTGGATGAGGTGATAAGCTAGGAAAAGTCAGATATCTCACCACCATGGACCTGACAAAGGTTACTGGCAAATACCTCTAACTGACTGGGCAAAAGAAATAACATAGCCTTCTCTGTTCAAGGAGGGTTATTTTACTATAGCATGTTGCCTTTTTACCTTAGCACTGGGGCTCCAGCAACCTTCCAATGAGCAATTGATAGAATTTTGAAGCCCCACCAACAGTATTCGGCTGCCTATCTGGATGATTAGGTTGTCTATAGTCCAGACTGGGTCTCTCTCGTAGAGTACAGGCCATGCTGGACTCAATTAGAAAGGCAGTGTTAACAGCTAACCTGTCACACCAGGGGGCTTAGTCGACAAGACTGAGACCTCTGGTGGGGACCTGGACCGGTACCTGAACCGGGGAGGTTGGAGAGGACCCTTGCGCATGGACTGCGCGACAGTGCACCCAGAGCCAATAAGCAGTCAGAGGTAAAATACAACCGGAGTTTATTTGCAGATGGTTGTAATAATGACAGACAGTAAAGTATGCAGGGATAATTTATTTATTTATTTATTAACAGTTTCTTATATAGCGCACACAGATTCCGCAGCGCTTTACACAGCATAGTTATAATCAAAAACACATAACAAATTACATTACATTACAAGACAGTTTAGGACAAGTACATGGTTAATATGGATAGTTGCATCAGGGGACAGGACACTGAAGCAATCATCAGGGTGGCAGTGGTTTATATATTCTAAGAAAGGCACATGAGGAGAGAGGGCCCTGCTCGTGAGAGCTTACATTCTAAAAGGGGAGGGTTAGACAGACAGGGGTGACACAGAAGGGGAAGAAGTGGGCATAAACAGTAGGTTAGGATGAGAGATGGTCAGGTTTTATGCAGGAGGGTGGGAAGATGACAGCTTAGTCTTTGATATTTTAAGTCTAAAGAAGCGCTGAGTCATCCAAGAGTAGACAGCAGAGAGACAGTTGGAGATATGAGTGAGGATAGAGGGAGAGATATCAGGAGAGGAGAGGTAGATTTCAGTGTTATCAGCATAGATGTGATAGCGGAAGTCGAGTGAGCACATAAGCTCACCCAGAGAGGATATATAGAGAAAGAGGACACTTACTATCAATGGAAGAGCAGGAGAGGTGAGGTCATTAGAGGTACAGCTGGTCATTTTCAAAACTGACAGTGCAAGTACAAGCTTTAACAGTGATAGTAAAAGTTGTTTGCAGATGTAAAATGCTGATGTTATGGTTGAATTGCCGGATTAAGTAGCCAGGAGTAGTATGTTGTGTGAATGAATTTAACACACTCAAAGCAGACTTTGGTTTTCTCCGTTGTTGTTTTGTCCTTCAGTTTCACTTTGGTGTAACGCTGGTATAACGCTGTAGTTATGAATCAGTTTTCCCACTTTAATAACGGCCCACTTCAATCTAGGCCCACAGCCGTATGCAATGACTGCTTAAGTACTCTAACAATGCATGAGTTCCCAATTCCCAATAATTGGAATCCACTCACTCAGTCCCCACCCCCTACAACACATAGCAATAAAAGTGGCTTAGAAAAACAAAACTAGCATTCCAGGATACTATATATCATCTAGAATAAAAACAAATTCCTCCCTACACACAGGCTAGGTACTGTTGTAAAGTACACAGAGGAGATGTTCAGTGTGTTACCTAGAAGTACAAATCAATCCCACACAATAGATGTAATGCTCTGCAGTACAGAGGAGATGTTCAGTGTGTTACCTAGAAGTACAAATCAATCCCACACAATAGATGTAATGCTCTGCAGTACAGAGGAGATGTTCAGTGTGTTACCTGTTGGAGACAAGAGATGATGAGTCAGATTAACGCTGGTATAACGCTGTAGTTATGAATCAGTTTTCCCACTTTAATAACGGCCCACTTCAATCTAGGCCCACAGCCGTATGCAATGACTGCTTAAGTACTCTGACATGGATAATGACAGTTCATGCAGATTGCAATACTTTACAGATATGATGGAATGTGGAATCGATGGTGGAACATCGGATGTGGAAACTGTGGGTCCGGAATGACGGACGGAAGACTTGAGCTTGACTGTGGGTCCGGAATGACGGACGGAAGCTTGACTGTGGGTCCGGAATATCGGACTATCGATGGTGGAACATCGGAGGCGGATGATGCTGGAGCATCGGAAGGACCAGAGTCCCGGAGCTAGGCTTGGTCGCTGGGTTGAGAGGCAGGATCACAGGCGGTGGAATAACCTGGACTTTACAGGAAATGGAACAACCTGGAACACACTGCAGCATGGAAGACAACACCAGCAGATAAATACACTTGCATGGAGACAAGGACAGCTGACCATATACTGGAGACAACTGAAGCACTAGCAAAGGTTCTGAGAGCTCCCAGCATACTTATACCCACTGAGTGGCCAGGATTGGCCGGGCAGGTATGACTGGGAGATCAGAACCTTCAGGATTGGACAGTACAGACATGTGACTGGGAAGAACATGGCAGCCCCCATGTCTGCTGTGGTGGGAAAGTGTGTTTGTGCACACCATGCTGGATACTGGGAGCAATGGCGGCGGACGGATGGATTGCCGTGCACTGAGTACTGTCACTGGGGACAAGGAGAGCGGTGCGCCGCGCAGCCGCGGACTCAGCAGCGCTGAGAGGACTGGAGGATGGCAGCGGTGATGGCGCACGGCAGACAGAACGCCGGCAGGGATGACGTCTGGACCGCAAGCTGAACCTGCGGAGGCACTTAGCCGGTAAGAAAGTCTGTCTGAGAGCTCGGATCGTGACAGCACCCCCCCCCCTTTAAGGGTGGCCCCAGGACACCTTTTAGGCTTGCGGGGAAACTTGGAGTGGAACGCCCGGATGAGTCTGGGAGCATGGACATCGATGGCATTGGTCCATGATCGCTCTTTGGGGCCGTAGCCCTTCCAATCGATCAAATATTGCAGACGACCATATCGGATGCGAGAGTCCAAGATTTTACTGACCTCATACTCTGTTCCACGCTGGGTGCAAACCTTAGGAGCCTTGGGGAGCTTGGAATGAAAGCGATTCAGAACCAGCGGCTTGAGCAGCGAAATGTGGAATGTAGCTGGCACTTTCAAATAGGGCGGCAACTTGAGCTTGTAAGCTACTGGATTGACGACTCGCTCAACTGGGAAAGGACCAATATATCGGGGAGCGAACTTCATCGATGGCACTCTCAATCGAAGATTCTTGGTTGACAACCAGACACGATCTCCTGGACGGAGGGCTGGCACAGCTCTGCGTTTCCTGTCGGCAAATTTTTTGTACCTGCTTGAAGCTTTCAGGAGTGAAGAACGAATGAGCTTCCAGGATTTGACGAATTGCCGGATGGTCGTGTCGACCGCTGGAACAGAGGACACAGGTTGCAGAGTGAAGTCAGGAACTCGAGGATGAAACCCATAGTTGCCAAGGAATGGAGTGACATTTGATGAAGAATGATATTGGTTATTATGGCAGAACTCTGCCCATGGAAGGAGTTGAGCCCAGTCATCTTGGGAAGAAGAGACATATGTGCGGAGAAATGCTTCAAGGTCCTGATTCACCCTCTCCGTTTGGCCATTGGTTTGAGGGTGGTAGGCTGTGGAAAACTTTAACTTGATTTGAAGCAGGGAGCACAGGCTTCGCCAGAATTTGGCTACAAATTGGACTCCTCTATCGGAGATGATTTCAAGAGGCAGTCCATGAAGCTTGAATATCTCTTTGATGAAGAGCTGGGACAGCTTGGAAGCTGACGGAAGACCGGTGAGGGGAACGAAGTGAGCCATCTTGGTGAACCGGTCAACAATCACCCAGATGGTGGTGAACTTGTCAGACTCTGGAAGATCAGTTACAAAGTCCATAGAGATATGCGTCCAAGGACGATGTGGCACTGACAGTGGCATCAATTGCCCAGGAGGAGACTGACGACTGGTCTTGTGCTGAGCACATTTAGCACAAGAGGAAACAAAGTCCTGTACATCCTGTTTGAGGGACGGCCACCAGTAGGACCTGGTGATAAACTCGTAAGTTTTCTGAATGCCTGCATGGCCAGCGAATTTTGAAGAATGCGCCCAACAGAGCAACTTCTTTCTTAGAGCTGGCTTTACATATCTTTTCCCTGTAGGGGGCGTGAGATTTGAAACTCTCGTTGCGGAGAATGCCACTGGATCAAAAATAAAGTGTTGATGTGTGGACTTGGACTCACTTTCTTGCTCCCATGAGCGGGAAAGGGCATCAGCTTTTCGGTTTTGTGTCCCTGGACAGAACGACAGCTTGAAACGAAACCTGGAAAAGAAAAGTGTCCATCTGGCTTGACGGGGATTTAAACATTGAGCAGACTTGAGATACAGAAGATTCTTGTGGTCTGTGATAATTGTGATCTCATGAACAGCGCCCTCTAGAAGATATCTCCATTCTTCTAATGCCAACTTGATGGCGAGGAGCTCTTGATCGCCGATGGCATAGTTACGCTCTGCAGGCAGGAACTTACGGGAGTAGAACCCACAGGGATGAAGACGACCATCGGGCGCTTTCTGCGAGAGGACTGCCCCGACACCCACGGAGGAGGCATCAACCTCGAGAATAAAGGGCAAGGTGGTATCAGGTTGTCTTAAAACAGGAGCGGAAGTGAACCTCTGTTTCAACAGATGGAAGGCTTCGATGGCTTCTGCTGGCCACTTCGCTGGATTAGATCCCTTTTTAGTCAAGGCAGTGATGGGAGCCACAATAGAAGAGAAGTTACGAATGAATTTTCTGTAATAATTGGCAAAACCCAGGAAACGTTGAATACCTTTCAGCGAAGAGGGAATTGGCCAATCTTGGATGGCCTGCAGTTTTCCTGGATCCATTTGAAGACCGGAACCGGAGACAATGCACCCTAGGAAGGGTATAGACTTCACCTCGAAGACACACTTCTCCAGTTTACAGTAGAGATGATTAGCTCGCAGCCGGGACAGAACCTCTTTGACCCAATAACGATGTTCTGTGATGTTATTGGCGTAGATTAAAATGTCATCGAGATATACAACTACATGATGATACAGAATGTCCCGATAAATCTCATTGACATAGTGCTGGAACACGGCTGGGGCATTGCTGAGCCCAAAAGGCATGACGAGGTACTCATAGTGGCCGTTTCTGGTATTAAACGCCGTCTTCCACTCGTCGCCCTCTCGTATGCGGATGAGATTGTATGCACCCCTCAGATCGAGTTTCGTAAAGATGGTTGCACCGCTGACACGGTCAAACAGCTCGGTGATGAGGGGCAATGGATATCGGTTCTTTACTGTAATGTCATTGAGGCTACGATAATCAATGCAGGGACGTAGGCCTCCATCCTTCTTCTTGACGAAGAAGAATCCTGCGCCAGCAGGAGAAGTCGAAGGACGGATGAATCCCTTTGCCAGATTTTCCTTGATGTAATTGGTCATGGCTTGAGTCTCTGGAAGAGAAAGAGGATAGGTTCTACCTCTGGGTGGTTCTTTGCCTGGGATAAGTTCGATAGGGCAATCCCACGGTCTGTGAGGAGGTAGGACATCAGCGCCAGACTTGCTGAATACATCTGAGTACTCTTTGTAGGGAAGAGGCGGAAGGTCTGCTGCATCGGCTGAAGAATGACGAGCTGGGAGTACCTTTTGGAGACAGGTACCGGAGCAGGAAGGATCCCAGGAAAGGATTTCCGATGTCTTCCAATCAAGACGAGGATTGTGAAGACGGAGCCAGGGTAAACCCAGAACCAGAGCATGAGTGGCTCGGGGTAAAACCAGGAAGGACAAAAGTTCAGTGTGCAGGACTCCCACTTTGACTGTAAGTGGCAAAGTTCTGCGGGAGACTGTCGCATCAGGAATCCTACTGCCATCCACAGCAGTAAGGAAGACAGTCTTGGAAAGACTTTCAGTGGGTAACCCCCACTTGCGGACCAGTTCTGCAGTAACAAAGTTGCCAGCGGCACCGGAATCAAGAAGTGCGGAGACAGTCTTGAAATGCTGACCAACTTGTAGGGAAACTGGAAGGACACAATCAGTTGCTGATGGAGAGGACTTAATCACTCCTAGCCTACCCTCTCCTTGACGGGCTAGGAGGAGGAGTTTTCCTGACGCTTTGGGCATGCAGAAATTTGATGTGCAGGATCGGCACAATACAGGCAGAGCTGTGCCAACCGACGACGTCGACGTTCTCCAGGAGACAAACGGAAGCAGTTTATCTCCATTGGCTCTTCTTTGGAATGGACCGCAGAAGCAGTGGGTAAAGAAGGCGGAGGAGTTGGCACTTTAACTGGAGCGCTCTTGTGACGTTCTACAGCCCTTTCTCGGAAGCGTAGGTCTACTTTGATACACAATGAAATAAGGTCACTTAGACCTGAGGGTAAGTCTCTGGTAGCGAGTTCATCCTTAATACGATCGGATAGGCCATGCCAGAAAGCTGCGTATAAGGACCCATCACACCAGGAGAGTTCAGACGCCAGAATCTGGAACTGGACCAGATATTGCCCGACGGAGCGGGATCCCTGTCTGAGACGGAGGAGTTCAGTGGAGGCAGATGCTGATCGCCCAGGCTCATCGAAGATACGCCGGAATGTTGACACGAAGTCCTTGTAATTGGACAGGATGGCATCAGATCTTTCCCATAAGGGAGACGCCCACTCTAACGCTGCTCCACACAGGAGGGAGATGATATAGGCGATCTTGACCCTTTCAGTAGGGAAGTTGCTGGGTTGCAGCTCGAAGTGAATCTCACACTGATTGAGAAAACCTCGACAGGTCTTGGGGTTCCCATCATACTTGGTGGGGACAGACAGATGAAGGCGAGGTGCAGCAGCCACTACAGGAGGATGAACTGGACTTGAAAGTTCTCTGACAGGCTCAGGGCCACTGAGAGTGGTCTGTAGCTTATCCAGCCGGGAAGACAGATCTTGCAGACAATGAATCACTTGGCTCTGCGCAGCCTCTTGCTGATCCAAGCGAACAGCCAGTTGCTCTACAGGGCTGGGTGGAGAAGCTTGGTTTGTGGCTGGATCCATTTGGCTAGTGCTTACTGTCACACCAGGGGGCTTAGTCGACAAGACTGAGACCTCTGGTGGGGACCTGGACCGGTACCTGAACCGGGGAGGTTGGAGAGGACCCTTGCGCATGGACTGCGCGACAGTGCACCCAGAGCCAATAAGCAGTCAGAGGTAAAATACAACCGGAGTTTATTTGCAGATGGTTTTAATAATGACAGACAGTAAAGTATGCAGGGATAATGACAGTTCATGCAGATTGCAATACTTTACAGATATGATGGAATGTGGAATCGATGGTGGAACATCGGATGTGGAAACTGTGGGTCCGGAATGACGGACGGAAGACTTGAGCTTGACTGTGGGTCCGGAATGACGGACGGAAGCTTGACTGTGGGTCCGGAATATCGGACTATCGATGGTGGAACATCGGAGGCGGATGATGCTGGAGCATCGGAAGGACCAGAGTTCCGAAGCTAGGCTTGGTCGCTGGGTTGAGAGGCAGGATCACAGGCGGTGGAATAACCTGGACTTCACAGGAGATGGAACAACCTGGAACACACTGCAGCATGGAAGACAACACCAGCAGATAAATACACTTGCACGGAGACAAGGACAGCTGACCATATACTGGAGACAACTGAAGCACTAGCAAAGGTTCTGAGAGCTCCCAGCAGACTTATACCCACTGAGTGGCCAGGATTGGCCGGGCAGGTATGACTGGGAGATCAGAACCTTCAGGATTGGACAGTACAGACATGTGACTGGGAAGAACATGGCAGCCCCCATGTCTGCTGTGGCGGGAAAGTGTGTTTGTGCACACCATGCTGGATACTGGGAGCAATGGCGGCGGACGGATGGATTGCCGTGCACTGAGTACTGTCACTGGGGACAAGGAGAGCGGTGCGCCGCACAGCCGCGGACTCAGCAGCGCTGAGAGGACTGGAGGATGGCAGCGGTGATGGCGCACGGCAGACAGAACGCCGGCAGGGATGACGTCTGGAACACAAGCTGAACCTGCGGAGGCACTTAGCCGGTAAGAAAGTCTGTCTGAGAGCTCGGATCGTGACACAACCCAAAGAAATGTTGCTTAGCGATGGAAAAGGTTAAATACGCGATAGTACCTGTTCCCCTCACACTGGGGCAGATGTATCAATCTGCCTTTAACGTTTGTAATATAACGTTTCCCACTTCTCCTGGCATAACACTCAGAAGCAGGGACAGTTTTCACCCTAATGTATTATGTTTAAGTTAGTGAGTAACGATAATCGTTAACTCACCACTTTTCTGTAATATTTTTTTTTGCGACTTCAAGATAACGCCTCTCTGGACATGTGCCCTCTAGCCGCATCTCCCCCTGCCCCCTGGTAGGCAGCATTTTAATCATTAATTAAAAAGAAAAAAAAAAACTTAAAGTTAAAACTCACCCCACCAGCTATTGGAGCTGGCAGGGAATCCGTGCGGCAATGTGTGGAAGCTGCGGTCAGAGAAGGGTCCATAAGGTCCCTGCGGTGATGTGTATTAACTCAGCGGGGTCCCTGCACTGCATTGGAAATAACTAGTGCTATCCCCCGGGCGGCGGCGCAGGAAGCGCAGCTGGTTTTGAAACCACTTGCCGCAAGATGATTGGCTGAATCTCAAGCCAATTATCTTGTGGCAAGTGGTTTCAAACCCAGCTGCGCTTCCCGCGCCGCCGCCCGGGGGATAATACTAGTTATTTCCAATGCAGTGCAGGGACCCCGCTGAGTTAATACACATCATCGCAGGGACGTCTCTTCTGCTATCAGCTTCTGGAGCTCCCTGGCCGCTGCATCTCCTCCCCCCCTTGCCCGCAGCAAGGCAAGTAACACCACCATCTGTTCAATCTTGTCCTACACTTTCCCCTCCGACCCGGTAGCTAACACAGCAGCCATCCGTCCCCCTGCTCACAGCAGCCTGCCTGTTCCCCTGCCCACGGCAGCCGCCCCCGTCCCCCTGCTCACAGCAGCCTGCCTGTTCCCCTGCTCACGGCAGTCGCCCCCGTTCCCCTGCCCACGCCAGCCGCCCCCACCCCACTTAGCTCTTTAATTAAATAGGGCTGGCGAAAAGGACAGAGTGGGCTTTACGTCTGGGAAGGCAATAATACATTGCCTGAGACGTAAAAAGCAATAACTAAAAGCCGGAGGACAGCGCCTGAACGTTAAGTTCAGGGCTGCCTCAGGGGGCGTTAAAAGCCCCATTCATACAATTACACAAAACGTTAAAAAGTCCTTTTACTAGCGTTAAGTGCTACTTAAGCACTTAACGCTGGTTAGTACATCTGCCCCACTGTTACAGTCTTGTTAACAAATAAGTAACAAAATAACCCCCAAAAACTGTGTTCAGATATGTACATCAATATGTTTTATACAATTATCCTTCCTTTTCCCACTTTTTACATGTCCCTATAAAAATTTCTGTTTTGAGGAATGATTTGAACAGTAAAAAGGCCTATTTAAAATTCAAACAAGCTTTGAGATGAAAAATGCCATTCATCAGCTATTTCAGATTTTAGCCTCCATATTCTATGTTAGAATATCGCAGTTTAGGCTTTTATAAGCACAAATGGGCCCTGATTCTGGTTGGCTCACAAAGCAGCAGTAGTTTGCTGTTTTGCAAGCCATGTACCACTGCCTGCCGGCCGTGCGAATGCCCACCCTACTCTGAATATCAAAGGAAAAAACAACAGAGTGCTTTTTTTGCGGTGCACCACAAGAAGAATTGTTTTATAAAAAGTAACTTTTATTGATATGTTTTTAAAAAGATGTAGCGAATATATAAAAAATAAACAATGAACATATAACACAAGACAAATGTGAATAAAAAGGAATCAGACTTCCTAATGTGGCGGGGGGTTTTGGAGGGATTTGAGGTTATCTAATTTCTTATGTCAGTATAACCTAGTCGTTCAACCACCAATGAATGTGGAGACAGTGGATATTCCTATATTAGTCCACTGAGTTGGGAACCGTGTCCCTATTTCCTCCGTTTGGTGGTGAGTATGTCCTTAATTGGATACGGTCGGCGTCCCGTCCGTATATACCAATTCTTCAGAGATACTAAATGACAGCATGCGTTGTATGCCACACTGGTATTTCAGCCAGTTGAACCCTGTATATATAAATCTCGCAAATACATTGATGGCGTGTGCGGATTTAATTATATATCAGGCACCACACTCTCAGTACATTTCAATCGACACAATTGATGGAGTAAATTCTGAATATATATGTCAGAAAAGGTGAGATGTACTGAGCAATGTCACTGTGGTCACAATAAGATAGGTGGTAGCTTATGCTCAGACACAGATACCCTGATGGTGTATACTTTCACACTCAGGTCGACATTTATAAATTGTGCTTCAATTCGGTACTGTTGAAGAGCTTTATTAGTGTTGCCACCAGTGGTATAATTTGTCAGGATTCGATTGAGGCATATATCAGGAGGTGGTGATCAATAGTGTCAATGGCGATTGACAATCAGATGCACTAGATGTATATGTTTTATTGTTCTGTGTCTACACTTTATGTGTCGGTATATCCACTAGTTTTGGCTAACCCCAAAAACAATATAATCAAAAGACACAAAACAATGTCACTGTCCTCAGAGCCCTGTCGTGAGTAGTGACAGAATATTTTCTTTCACCGTATACAAGGGTCTGTCAGGTTGTGCAGTATGAGCACACTGATGCACACTGTCGGAAATAAATGTAGCAGACTATACAAAGTATCAATCGGGTGTCCTGATTCATGTAAGTTACACTGAATAAACACAAAACAGTGTCACAGTCTGCAGAGCCCTGCAGCGAGTGATCACAAAAATAATATTATTAAAATAAATGATGATTCAACTATACAAGTGTACAAGTATCGAGCTGTACAGCTTAAGTGTGCTGATGCATCTTGCCAGGGTTGAGCGTTGTGAAAAACACTGTATCAATAGGGTGGTAAATCGTGTGTATCACACTATATAAGTCACCAAACAGTGTAACTATCTGCAGACCTTGCAACAGTAGTTACAAATATTCACAGTTGCACTGAGTGCAATCGTCTGTTAAGTCGTGTGGCTTCAGCGTTCTGAGCGCCAGAGTCTGACAGGTACTGTGGCTTACAGGTACCGCTAGGTTTCTATTTGACTGACAGAGTTATAACATTACAGTATTATGATTATCCCTCTTTCCCCCCGCTCATGGGAAACGCCTGACGCGCGTTTCGCAAGTAAGCTTTTTCAAAGGCCAACCGGGTGGGCGCCCGGAAGCCGCTTTTAAACCATGGCTTCATCAATATTCATAGGTTCAGGGGTGTGTCCCTGTTTCCTATTGGTGGGGGTGTGTCTTCCTTTCCCCGTTGATTCAAATCTGTGATCCACGATATCGTTCATGTGTACGCTGCGTACACTAGTCTGAACATTCTATGGTATATGTCATTGGACATATGATGTCTCTGATATGTACTATGTTGTGCAGGTATTCACATTCGAAGATAATCTCAGATGGAATCTGTGGTATCTATGGTGTGTACTCGTTATACTGATATATGCGTTCTGAGGTTACATCTATGTGTTTGACATATGTGGGTTATCAATTTCTGACATCGGGAAATGGCTCTTTCTGCATATCTGAGCTCCGTTCCCATATGTCTTATTCATTGCTGGTTATTAGATGCTCAAAAGCACCCATATTGTTCTATCAATCTCAATAGGTTATGGGGCATCCATTGGTGTTATAATGACTGTGCCTAGCATCGACCAGAGGGGCATATAAGGGATAATATGCAGGGGAGCACTCCACTTGTGCGTAGACAATATGTGATCCAAAATGGGGTGAAATGAAAAGTGTCAAATAGGGTGTTGAACTGTCAACACCCTATTTGACACTTTTCATTTCACCCCATTTTGGATCACATATTGTCTACGCACAAGTGGAGTGCTCCCCTGCATATTATCCCTTATATGCCCCTCTGGTCGATGCTAGGCACAGTCATTATAACACCAATGGATGCCCCATAACCTATTGAGATTGATAGAACAATATGGGTGCTTTTGAGCATCTAATAACCAGCAATGAATAAGACATATGGGAACGGAGCTCAGATATGCAGAAAGAGCCATTTCCCGATGTCAGAAATTGATAACCCACATATGTCAAACACATAGATGTAACCTCAGAACGCATATATCAGTATAACGAGTACACACCATAGATACCACAGATTCCATCTGAGATTATCTTCGAATGTGAATACCTGCACAACATAGTACATATCAGAGACATCATATGTCCAATGACATATACCATAGAATGTTCAGACTAGTGTACGCAGCGTACACATGAACGATATCGTGGATCACAGATTTGAATCAACGGGGAAAGGAAGACACACCCCCACCAATAGGAAACAGGGACTCGCCCCTGAACCTATGAATATTGATGAAGCCATGGTTTAAAAGCGGCTTCCGGGCGCCCACCCGGTTGGCCTTTGAAAAAGCTTACTTGCGAAACGCGCGTCAGGCGTTTCCCATGAGCGGGGGGAAAGAGGGATAATCATAATACTGTAATGTTATAACTCTGTCAGTCAAATAGAAACCTAGCGGTACCTGTAAGCCACAGTACCTGTCAGACTCTGGCGCTCAGAACGCTGAAGCCACACGACTTAACAGACGATTGCACTCAGTGCAACTGTGAATATTTGTAACTACTGTTGCAAGGTCTGCAGATAGTTACACTGTTTGGTGACTTATATAGTGTGATACACACGATTTACCACCCTATTGATACAGTGTTTTTCACAACGCTCAACCCTGGCAAGATGCATCAGCACACTTAAGCTGTACAGCTCGATACTTGTACACTTGTATAGTTGAATCATCATTTATTTTAATAATATTATTTTTGTGATCACTCGCTGCAGGGCTCTGCAGACTGTGACACTGTTTTGTGTTTATTCAGTGTAACTTACATGAATCAGGACACCCGATTGATACTTTGTATAGTCTGCTACATTTATTTCCGACAGTGTGCATCAGTGTGCTCATACTGCACAACCTGACAGACCCTTGTATACGGTGAAAGAAAATATTCTGTCACTACTCACGGCAGGGCTCTGAGGACAGTGACATTGTTTTGTGTCTTTTGATTATATTGTTTTTGGGGTTAGCCAAAACTAGTGGATATACCGACACATAAAGTGTAGACACAGAACAATAAAACATATACATCTAGTGCATCTGATTGTCAATCGCCATTGACACTATTGATCACCACCTCCTGATATATGCCTCAATCGAATCCTGACAAATTATACCACTGGTGGCAACACTGTAATAAAGCTCTTCAACAGTACCGAATTGAAGCACAATTTATAAATGTCGACCTGGGTGTGAAAGTATACACCATCAGGGTATCTGTGTCTGAGCATAAGCTACCACCTATCTTATTGTGACCACAGTGACATTGCTCAGTACATCTCACCTTTTCTGACATATATATTCAGAATTTACTCCATCAATTGTGTTGATTGAAATGTACTGAGAGTGTGGTGCCTGATATATAATTAAATCCGCACACGCCATCAATGTATTTGTGAGATTTATATATACAGGGTTCAACTGGCTGAAATACCAGTGTGGCATACAACGCATGCTGTCATTTAGTATCTCTGAAGAATTGGTATATACGGACGGGACGCCGACCGTATCCAATTAAGGACATACTCACCACCAAACGGAGGAAATAGGGACACGGTTCCCAACTCAGTGGACTAATATAGGAATATCCACTGTCTCCACATTCATTGGTGGTTGAACGACTAGGTTATACTGACATAAGAAATTAGATAACCTCAAATCCCTCCAAAACCCCCCGCCACATTAGGAAGTCTGATTCCTTTTTATTCACATTTGTCTTGTGTTATATGTTCATTGTTTATTTTTTATATATTCGCTACATCTTTTTAAAAACATATCAATAGCTGGCAGCCATCCTGTGCAGCAGCATAACCCAGAGGCTCCGCTATCAGCTGGCAAAAAAACCCCTTTGCACCCCTGCTCCTTCCTCTTTTGCCGTTTGGGTGAGCCCCCCAGCCCCTGCCAACCCCCCGGCAGCCGTCTGGGTCCGGCTGCGGAGTCGGGAAGCCTCTGCAGAGGCTTCTGCGGATTGCGGCCTACCCGTCCGGCGGAGGCCGGGGGCTCGAGTAGTGAGCGTGGCCGCCTCGCGGGCTCCGGGACCTCCGTCGGCGCCGAAGATCTTTCTCGGCCCCCCCAGAGCGCCACCAAGCTTCCCGGGCGCCGGGCACAGACTGCAGGACATCCCCCGCTTGTGGGGACCCCCCCAAAGGAGGATACAGACTGCCCGAAGCCCACCTGAGTACAGGGGCTGGACGGATCGCGGCCTAGGCCTCAGGCGCGGCCGGATCCTGGACACAGCACCACAAGCACTGCAGTAAGTGGATCATCCCCCAGCCTCCCCACCTGCATCTCCGGAGAGCACTGAGGCAGGGTAGCCCCTCTAGCTTTGCCTCTCCTGCCCCTTCTCCTGCCCAGGGCTCCAAGCTGTGGCGGCGGCCATATTGGTAGAGGCGAAGGCCCTTACACCATCAAGAAAACTGCCTAGGGGAGCGTGGCAGTAACCCAGCGGGGGAACAGGAGAAGGTCCTGGCTTCCCCATAACTGCGGTGTCCATCTTGCCTTAGCTGCAGCTGCAGGGGTACCTGTGGCTACACTGGGAGCTCCCTGTTTCAGTACAGCTCTAACCCCCTCTGCCCTCATTATAACACAGACCTGGCAACATAGCACCAGAGCAGGCTAACATCCATTTGCTGCACATCGATACCTGAACTAAACCCACAGCCATTATACAGCACTCCATCACCCAGACCCCATCTAAATTGAGTGCAGATGCCTGAAACACACTCATTGTAGGAGCTGAGACACCTGAGATTGGAAAATACAAAACAAAATTCTTTGGGGAATTCCTCCCCCTCAGAGACTTCCTATACCCCACTGCAATTAGCAGCTTTACACTATTCTATATGAGGAGCTGGCCCCACCTAGTGGCAATTGGCAGCTAATACACATACAGGAGCTATAGCTTTTGACATCCTGTCCCTGGAACATATCTCCTATTTCCGTGGCCTGAGACGAGAATTTACTCTCAAGGACTTCACGGTGTGATCGTTGTCTCCGTACGCTACCTCTTTTAACAGGAAAATGTGACAAACTACTCCTTTTCCTGTGACCCCCTGCCCCTTCTCCATCCACTAATCCAGACCCGCCACTGGTGATGGAGTGATTCCGCCGGGCCATGCGGAGGGCTCTCTGTGTCGCACTCTCCACCTTCTCATGATACAACTAACCTGAAGAAGCGATATGAGGGACACGCTCTGAATCTAAATCTCACCCCCGATGTACTGACAGATGACTAAGAAACGCAGATCCGGAAAAAAGAAGGAAAATCAATTAACCTCTCAAACCACAGCATTCCATACTCTGTTTGGGTCTTCCCAACCCGCCAACATAGTTTCTTCTCCACCAACAACGAATATGGCGTCCAAAGCCGTGGCAACTACCGCAGCAGGCGACGCTTCCAGCAGCCACTCCCCTAGCACCCTTGGGGCACCCATGGACATGGCAGCATTCATGGCTCAACTGAGCTCACTCCCGTCACGACAGGACATCCAACAAGACCTGTTAAATATGGAGAAAAGAATACACGAATCCATCCAATCCAGCATCTCCACTATGCAATCCGACCTCACCCAAGTAGCAAACAGAGTGGTTGAGCTGGAGGAACACAGGGAAGACACAGACTCTAAAATCGCAGACCTCCACGATCTTGTCTCCCGCTACGCTTGCTCCACAATGGACCTGAGAAGGAGATTAGACGATATTGACAACAGAGGCAGAAGAAACAATTTGAGAATCAAGGGCCTCCCTGAAGACGTTCTGCCCAATGAGATCACGGCGGCCCTAACCAAAATCTTCAATGACCTCCTGGGGACAAACCCAGAAAATCGCATAGAATTTGACAGGGCGCACCGGGCCCTACGCCCTAGAGGCGCTCCCACGGAAAAACCCAGAGACATCATTTGCCGCCTACATTATTTTCAGGTCAAAGAAGACATTCTACGGAAATCCAGACAAATCCCGGCTATTGATTTTAATGGGCACCAAATACAGATCTTCCAAGATCTATCATGGACAACCCTGCAACAGAGGCGCCTCCTTTACCCTCTTACAGAGGAACTCCGAAAGAAGAACATCCGCTTCCGCTGGGGTTTCCCCATCAGTATCCAGGTGACACGTGAGGGAGTCAGACATGTCCTTCAGGAATACGAGGATGTCCCTTCCTTCTGCTCGGCACTGGGCCTGCCTGTGGTGTCGCTGCAGAACTGGTTGGACCCCTTGCAACTACCCACAACATCCCTCCCACAGCGAGAAACCTGGAGAAAAGTCGGAAACCGCAAACAAAGGCGCCAAGCTACTCCTGCTGGGAACCCCTCGGAGGTCCCGTGATGAGAGAGGTTGCTACATCTTGTTATATCCTTTTTTACAAAACTTTATACATGGACATTAATACTAAGTCCGAACTGTTTAGTCTTTACTATTTGTGTTTTTTTTTTCTTTTTTTTCGTTCTTTGATAGGTGATATTGAGATCATAGTTAACTATGTCTACTACTTAGATGAAGGACGAAATCCTTCACCCCCCTCAGCATTACATTTCCCACGCCAGTTGGTAACACTTTCTTATAACAATGTTATACTTTAATAGTTGGTGGTGGGGCGACCGCAGCAGCCCTCCGAACCCCCACTACTCTGCTGTATATTTTTAGTCCATGAGATACCGGATTTCTCTCATGGCTTTTAATGCAGAGGTTGCTCTTAGGTGTTTTTTCATATGTTTATGCTCATGTTCTATATATCAAGCTTTGTCTACCCATTTCTTCCCTTATGTGTCTTCCAACCCCCCCCTCCCCACTCACTACTTTCAACAGGTACTAAAAACCCCAGACGACATGAAGATCAGACTACATAACAGGAGGGTGATACGGAATATGCGGACTCCTCTCCCCACACTAACATGACTTCTGTAAAGGTAATTTCACATAACGTGAAAGGCTTAAACATTCCAGAAAAGAGATCAGGCCTTCTATACCAGCTACACAGAGACAAAGCTGACGTAGTCTTCCTACAAGAGACACATTTTAGGAGGGGTGTCTCCCCTGGTCTACGCTCCCGTTACTTCTCTAATTGTTACTATAACGACTACTCTGAGGCAAAGGCCAGGGGAGTTGCCATTCTTTTCGCTAATCATCTAAGAGTAAGCGAAGTGTCTGAGCGGGCCATTGGGAATGGTAGAGGGCTGTTAGTCAAGGCCACGATAGCCCACCAAAAATTTTCTTTTGTAAATCTATATTTTCCCAACCAAGCCCAGAGTAGATTCCTTAGGGATTCTTTAGAATCTATAGAACAACATATAGAGGGAGTGCTGGTGGTAGGAGGGGATTTTAATTGGGTGCTGGAGCCTCACCTAGATTCCTCTGTCGGGGCTTCAAGATACGTCCCGAAGGAAACTAAACGCTTTAGGTCCATTCTTCAGGACTTTCAACTGGTTGACACCTGGAGGCTTCTGCACCCTGCAGAAAAAGACTTTACTTTCTACTCTAACCCCCACAAATCATACTCCCGCATAGACTATCTCTGTGTGAGCCACGCCCATCTGGAGCTCATACTCAACGCGACCATTGGGCAGATAGTGACATCAGATCATGCCCCCATTTCTCTTACCCTGTCCCTCAGACACCCGCCCCCAAGACACTGGAATTGGCGGCTTAATGAACAGCTCCTCAGGGATCCAGACTGTAGAACTCAGATTGCAAATGCAATCGACGATTACATCGCCTTAAACAAGACAGATGACATCTCACCAGTCACACTCTGGGAGGCACATAAGTGTGTTATAAGAGGAAAATGCATCCAACTAGGCTCAAGTTTGAAGAAACGTAAAGCTGAGTGCATATCTGCCCTACTGTCACAAATAAAACAGTAAGAACTGACGCACAAATCTACACTCGCCTCGGACACATTTATAGAACTCCAAAAAGCAAGGCAAGCTCTTAATAGCCTACTTAGCGACGGCACACGTAGGGCTTTTCGTAAATGTCGACACACATACCACAGATGGGGCAACAAGCCAGGCAAACTTCTGGCACGTGCCCTAAGAGCCCAAAGATCCCAGATTTATATTACCAAGATAAAAGACACCCATGATAAGATCTGTGCCACCGACACTGAAATGGCCCAAGCCTTCCAGGCATATTATTCAGACCTATACAATCTTACCTCGAACAGCTCACCCCCCACGCGTCTAGCCCACAAACAAGAGATCCTGAGATACTTAGAAGAAATCGACTTCCCAACTCTGTCTAATGACGCCATACAGGCCCTAGACGCTCCTTTCACAGAGGAAGAACTCCTACATGTACTTAAGACTACACCTAATGGTAAAAGCCCAGGCCCGGACGGCTTCCCTGTTACGTATTACAAAACTTACAGTGACAAACTAATACCGCTACTTCTACACGCATGTAACGCCATTTCATCAGAAAGTCCCCTCTCCACCCAATCCCTTGGTGCCCACATAACCGTAATACCCAAAGAAGGAAAAGACCCAACACTCCCATCTAGCTACAGACCAATCTCCTTGTTAAATGTAGATCTGAAACTGTTCGCAAAACTCATGGCTAACCGTCTTGGGCCTCTGTTACCCGAGGTCATTCACTCGGATCAGGTGGGATTTGTCCCACATAGAGAAGCGAGGGACAATACTACTAAAGTTATAGATATAATTGCCCACGCCCAAGCAACAAACACTCCCCTAATGCTTCTCTCCACTGATGCGGAGAAGGCTTTTGACCGAGTTGACTGGGACTTTATGGAAGCTATACTACGACACCTAGGTCTAGGCCACACCTTCTTACAAAAGGTTCTCTCATTATACAGAGCTCCATCAGCACAAGTCAGGGTCAATGGAATCTTTTCCGAACCTGTAAAAATATCTAATGGCACGCGCCAGGGATGCCCGCTTTCGCCATTAATCTTCGTATTATGTATGGAGGCACTGGCGCGGGCGATTAGAAATAATAAAGACATTACGGGTCTACAGGTTGGCAACACAGACTACCGTCTTGCCCTTTTCGCCGACGACCTATTAGCGGCCATCACCAATCCAGTTGTCTCCCTACCCAATCTCATGACAGAGTTTACGCGCTTTGGCCGCCTGTCGAATTTCAAAATCAACTATTCAAAATCCATGGCACTGAACGTCACCCTCCCCCCTGACACGGTCTCACTACTATCAAAATCGTTCCCATTTGCCTGGCAAACCTCCCACATAAAATATCTGGGTGTCTTGATACCGTCGCAACTCGGCACAATGGTCGCTATTAACCATACCCCTCTCCTCCGCAAACTGAAGCAGGAAATGGCGCATTGGCTCACGCAGAGATTTTCCTGGCTTGGTCGCATCAATATAATAAAAATGAACATCCTCCCGAGATTACTATATCTCTTCCAAACTATTCCCCTGAAACTCCCCCCTCAGTTCTTAGTAGACGCTCACAAGGCCATAAGTCATTTTGTATGGAATGGACGTAAGCCCAGATTTAGACATAACCACCTATTTCGACGTAAATCCAACGGAGGGCAACAATTACCTATGATCTCAACATATTTCCAGGCCACTGTACTTCACCGAGTCCTGGACTGGTCACGCCCTGGCCCCTATAAACAACAATGGGTAGAACTAGAGGCATCCTCAACAAACCTCAGTCTACACGCAATACCCTGGTCTCCAAAAATTAAGCCAGTACTACATCCCACTGTAGGGCCCACTCTAGCTCTATGGAAAAATCTCCGTCACAGACCAGGGATATCCTCGAGGCTTACACCCTTTAGACCTATATTCGACAACCAACTATTTACACCCGGGCTTAAGGGGGAATTAGCTACGAGATGGAAAAAAGCTAGCATAACTAGAGTAAGTCACTTGATTACGGGTGGTAAGATCAAGCCTTTCCCAGAAATTCAAAAGAATGTAAATATATACCCCAATGATTATTGGTTTTACCTACAATTAAGACACTTCATTTCCTCCCAAAGGGAGTGGATTGATCTCCACAATGTTCTTACTCCCTATGAGTCCATGTGTAACCAGGTATCTCCGCCCTCCCACGCTCTATCAGGCATCTACAAAATCCTGATACATGGATACTTCCCCGAGAGACCCTCCTTCTGCGACGCATGGGACAAGGACCTAGAGCAGAAGGGCATTAAAATTAACTGGGAAAAACACTGTGAAACGATGGCTCATTGTTCCACTAGCCTTGACGTAGTAGAGACACAATATAAACTACTGACACGCTGGTATAGGTGCCCGCCTTTGCTGAACAAATGCTACCCTTCGGTCTCACCCCTATGCTGGAGATGTGGTAAAGATAAAGGTACACTAATGCACATCTGGTGGGACTGCCCACTGATTACACCTTTCTGGAATAAGGTCATAAACCTGTCAGCAAATATCCTAGGAGTCTCAGTCCCACAGGGTCCAGATTTCTGGCTGCTCTCTTCTTCCAATATTCCTCTGGCAAGATACAAAAAGTCTCTTCTGAAACACCTCAATAATGCTGCGCGTGCTGTCATCCCAGTACACTGGCGATCCATAGACCCGCCAACAGTCTGGGAGTGGTTCCAACGCATAGATTTCTATATGTGTATGGAAGACATTTACTTTGCGGCACTGGAGAGGCACTCAGAATATACTTCCACCTGGCTCAACTGGATAGAATTCAAGACCTCCGACACCTACTCAGCCTTTGCACCCCGTGCACATATTTTAGCCTAATAATGCATCACATTACTCTGAAACACTCACCCAAGGATTTCTACTTAGTACCTAATTGCTATTTCTTTCCTGCATACTACTCCCCCCCCCCCCTTTTCACTTCCCTTGTCTCATTGTCTTACCTCTTGTCAATCAGATACCTCACTTATTACTTATTGTAAACTTTAGTTTCAGTTACAAGTTATAGAAAAGAGGTAACCACTTTGTATGTAATTACTCCCACATACGACGCATTGTTTGTTTCCAGTTAAGAAGATGACTTGCTTACAGCAGGTGATTCTTTAAATGCTTCCTGCTGTTATGACCTAATGGAAACATGTTCAGATATTATTGTGATGCATGTGGACAATGTTTTGTTTTGTTTAATAAACTATAAATAAAGAATTTATAAAAAAAAAAAAACATATCAATAAAAGTTACTTTTTATAAAACAATTCTTCTTGTGGTGCACCGCAAAAAAAGCACTCTGTTGTTTTTTCCTTTGTATCCATTTCAGTGCTGAGCGGTAGCACACCTTACACCTAAAAAGTCATTTAAACTATATGGTGATTAAAAGGTATTTTTCTTCTATATAAAAGAATTTCCTGTGCGATCAGACACCCCCCCTCTCTCTACTCTGAATATCCCTGCAGTGCTGTGAATGGATGTTTTGCATAAACATTCATTCGCAGGCTTGCATGGGGCCAGAAATCATTTGACAGTTGCCGACCATCATATGATTTCTGTAGTGCTCGCTAATCTAAGTCCATTTCTGGTGACTTAAATTAGCGTCTACCTGGTCCGAGAACAGTGTGGGCAGCGGAAAACTAGTGATGTCAGCCGTCTGCCCCCAGAAGGCAGGTGGTCGCTCCTGTTCGCAAGTGGACTCCCAAAATTTTCCTGGGTGCACTCAGTATTTTAGTGGATACAATATTTCAGCACATCCCAGGCACATCCTTATGTTTGGCACCACCTCACACTAGCTACAGCCCTCACTGCGGCTTGGGGCCGCAGGTGTTGCTCACAGCTGTAGGTACATTTTACAATTTGAATCTGGTGCCAGCTGCCAGCCAATCAGAGCTCACGTACCAGCAGCCAATCAGTAACCTCGGGTGCCGGTACGCAAACTCGATTGACTCACAAGCTGGCGTCATATTTAAAATGGCAGCCGGAGTCAGTGAGGGGAAGGAGAAGCGCAATCACTGCTCTCCTCCCCTTAGAGATGGAAGGAGCAGCGACAGCAGCAGACAGGCTGGGGTGTGAGTGTTACAGGGGCATTTTGTATGTGGCACTACAGGGGGGACATTATGTATATGGCCCTATGGGGGCATTATGTATGTGTCACATTGAAGGGGGGCATTAAGTAGGTGGCACTGTGGGGGACATTATGTATGTGGTGTTACGGATGCTGCCTGGACGCTGGATGTAACTACCGGAAGCTGGAGATCAGGCGTGAGCCCGTAGTCGGGACCGCCGGTTAGGACGGCCACAGCGAACCCTATATTGACTCTATTGATTACCCCGGGCAGATGACAAACCCCTGCAGGAACTAGGCTTCACCTGTCGCCGCCGCGTTCGAAGGAGCGAGTTAGGCCCGCTCCAACCCCGATGCAGCTAGGTCTATGTGGGGACAAAGGGTAAGCGATCGTCAGGGGTAACTCAAGAGGAAATACTGACTACAGGGCCTGACTGTAAGAGTACCCCTGTCTGCCGGCACCGGGCCAAAGATGGGAATGCGACCCAGTCACAGGCACAAGAGACAAATGACGGGGAATCTCCACATAAACAGGAGACAAGGCTAAGTGGCGAATCCCCAAAACATAACCAGGACTGAACGGGGGAGGCCCTGCCTATTAAACGCATAGAAAGGGCAAGCAAAAGGAAACAAAGGTTAATAACTGGAAACTACCAGAGGGAGGAAATGGGCTTGGCCCACGGCGGGGCGCAATCCTGAACCCAAACAAACTAAACAATGGGCAGAACAGTCCACTAACAAAAAGAGCTTGGCAGCTCTCCAAAAGAACCAAAGGAAAATTACCAGGCTCCAAAGGAGCACTTACATGACCCACGGGGTGATGGTAACTGTGGAACAAGACTAGCCACTGGAGCAGAGCTGGGACAAACAGCACGCTGGAAGCAGACCAGATGGCTGGGAGCCACTGCAGAGAATGGTTCCAGGGATCCAAAAGAGAACGCAGGAACAGGGACCAGGAGCAAGCTAGAAGCTGACAGGAACTGAAGCTATCACTGGCAGAGTATTGCAGGAGAGCCTGCCCTATAAAGGGCTCAGGTGATTAATTACACCTGAAGATCCAGGGAGCTCCCAGGCTAGTGCTTAACGAGCTAATTACCTCACAGCCTAGTGAATAATTAGCTGCCAGAATACTGAGCCGATGTGGCACATAGCTACCACTGGAGGCCACCAGTGAGTCAAATGCTGAACACAAAACCAAAGCAGACTGAACCATAAATCCAGATTCCCAACATGTGGAATAGAAAGATCCACAGTTAACTTGCAAGAACATTCATAAAAACTTTGATCGCTAGAAAGCAAGAGGAGGAGTGTCCAAGTGAGTTCGGTAACTAGAATGACCCCCATGATGTGTGGCAGTTTTTATACCAAATTCTAAACAGCTGCTTAGTAAGACTCATCCTTTAATAGCCTAATTTGCGTGCTTATTATTATGAGACACTAATTGAACTTGAATATGTAGTCCGTGGTTTCAATATCAGTGTTCAACATTTTGCAAGTCAATTAGATTTACTGTGATTGGGGAAAGAGATGTTTTGTGCTCTATGATTAAAACTTGACCAACTCAATTATATTTTAGTTAGGAATGGAAGCCCTACATAAACATATTTTTTAATCAGTGTAATTAATGCTTTATGATTATTTTGTTGCAGAGTTAACAGTGAACGAGAAACAAAAGAATTACAGTTCAATAGCAATGATAGCTGAGCACAATAATTGCCTATTTATTTTAACAGATAACATTATCTATAACACTAAGGACATTTTAAGGGCTATTAAAATGAAATATTTAGCGTTGAAATGGATTTCCCATATTTATAGGAACATGACACTTATGTGACTCAGCATTAACAGACTATCCTGCCTCATTTACTTAAATGTTGCCTAGAAAAATATATACAATAGTGCTATTAACCCCAATTCCCCTGTACTATGGTCTTGATGTACAGTACAGACAGTATATAGACGATAGGGACAAAGTGAACAATTGGTCCTTTCTGATATACTGTGTGTGTGTGTATATATATATGTATATATATATATATATATATATATATATATATATATATATATATATATATATATATAGTAACAATATTAGCAGCTGCAAAAAGTATCACATAAATTCTCAAGTTCTTGTATAGACTCCACTAGCGGTTATGTCCTGAGGAAGGCTGCGCTTAGCAGTTGAAATGTTGATTTTATACATATGGTTAATAAAATGGATTTCTAATATACCAAGTCCCTGGTGAGTGCATCCATACAATACTCTGAGTATATATATAGATGCACTCACCAGTTTTATATATAGGTTGTTTTCTGTAGGTATTGGTCCAGGAAACCCTGCAACCTACTGTATAAGGGCTAACACATAACCTTCCCTTCTAGACACTGATTACAAAATATATTCCAACAGAAGGTGATCGCATTTTATTTAAAAACAAGGGAAAAATAAATAAGTTGTGTTGTCATATTAATTTATCTAATATATTCTACAGACCAAGTACTAGTTGGCAACACAGTACATTTAATATCAATAAATAAAATGATGGGAACACAATATCACTTTATTGGAGTAACTTTTTTTGAAAGCTTGTTATAACATTACAGGAAAAACATCATTTTATTCTATAATACCTATTCTTACTATTCTATAAGTTCCACAAATCCTACTGTTCTGTGAAAGGTTATGGGTCTGTTAGGCACAAGGTGCCGGGAACCCAAAGTGGAGGTATCGACACGGCTCAGACGTGCTAGGAGACCCGATAACTGTGAAGCTAAATGGGTCCTAGCTGGTAATCATCACCGGTCGACATGGGCCACAGAGGAATCAACAGGGTAATGAAGGGCGATAGCCCTGGAGGCCCACTGGGTAGTAGCGAGGGCAGGTGACTGACCGGGAGGTGGAGATGATCAGCACCGGTAGGGAGGAAACTGTCTCGGCCCCTAGCTCCGTTGTCACCCTGTACGTCCCACGGTAGGTGCGGAGGCCCTAAATCTTCTCGCACGGCAGCCACGTTTGAAGCACGGGTTAAGCCTGTACAACTCCGGTGCCCTCCAAAGCGTTTTAGGTGGTGGCGACAACCTACCGTTGGAGGAACGAGGTGGACAAGGGGAGAACTAACTGAATGACCCCGGTGGCCGAGACAGGGGACAGGGAGATGGACAAGGGAATGGACGGGAGCCCTGGTAACCCCTGAACACTGAACCTAGCACTGATAACAATACACAAAATAATAAACCACGGTACAGCAGGAAGAAATGGTAATAAGGAGTGCGTAACGATACCACTCCAGGGTCCAAGGCAGAAGACAGAAATATCTCCAAGGAAACTGCAGGAAGCCGGAAGCCAGGAGAAAGTCTGCACAGATCCTCTGAGCTGCAGGATCCACCGACTACAGGCAGGGAAGCAATGTGGGTCTGGGAGCTGGAGAGACCCCAAGTCTGATGCAGGGAAGGAACTGCGGTAGCTGAGGAGAACGGAAGAGACACCCCAGGGTGCCTAAAGAGTCCTATAACCAGCGACTTGCTGGGCTGAGGAATCTCCATTTATAGGAGAAAGTGTGCGTGCAGCACACTGTGCGGGGCGCGTCGTGATGACGCGGCGGGGAAGGACGCCGGCGGCCGCACGACGTGGTTGCCAAGCAACGCCCCGATGCTCGGACGCCGGGCGTGACGTCACCGACGCTCAGGACGTTGCCGACGCTCGGGGTGTTGCTGTGCAACGTCCTGATCGTCAGAGGACCGCCCGCCGTGCACCCCGGAGGACGGGGAGGTGACTGCACGGCGGCGGCGTCTGACAGGGTCATTGGGACAATCCATATTAGGTCGACATGCATTGGGTTGACTACCGAAGACTCAGCGGAAGCAGCCTCATCTAGAAGGCGTCTACAGATCTGAGAGCAGGGTATTGAGAATCTACTTCTTTTCTATTCAGCACCTTCTGCAAGATAATAGATATTATCTGATTGGTTGCCTATAGCAACATCCATTGTGAAATGGAACTCTCATCTTAGTCAATGTCCCCCTAATTATCGACACAGACAACTGTAACCAAATCAGAGCCTGGCTCTACATTAATGTTTAATTAATTAATTAATAGTCAGTCTTATTGCTTCCATCCACAAGACAATAACATAGACAGCATGAAACACAGAGGAGATGCAAGCTAAGGAAGGGCCGGCTAAAGAGGTGTCAATATAGGAGGTGCAAGCTAAGGAAGGGCCGGCTGAAGAGGTGTCAATATAGGAGGTGCAAGCTAAGGAAGGGCCGGCTAAAGAGGTGTCAATATAGGAGGTGCAAGCTAAGGAAGGGCCGGCTGAAGAGGTGTCAATATAGGAGGTGCAAGCTAAGGAAGGGCCGGCTGAAGAGGTGTCCAGAGGAGGATGAGATAATGTGTCAGAGGAGGCTGAGATAATGGTCCAGAAGAGGATGAGATAATGGGCCTGATTCATAGTTGTACGCAATGCCAATATTAATGGATTGAGTTGCCAACTGTGGCCAACTGTGCATGTGTCATAGTAACAGTACACATATGCCAGGGTGCCATAACAAGTTGTTCACCATGAGAATTTTTCTGCAAGACAATGGCAGCCAGGGAATATGTCACAGAGGCAAGGTGCAAAAAAAGATGAAGACTTGTCTAAGTCGGGGTATGTCTCCGCTTACAACTATGATTCTATATGATTCTATGGCTCCAGCATTTTAATTCCCGCAACTACTGTATTCTGCATAAATCTAAAGTTACACATAGAGGTAAATTATCAGCTGTTCTGCAAATGCAAGCACTTGCTTGGATTAGTGATGCTGGGGGAGATTCTCTAAGCTAAAAATGCGGTAAAAACCCCGTTATCTGGGTTTTTACCGCATTTTGGGACGCTGTAAGCATCCCCCGCCGGGTTACCGAAAAATCTGGCGATGCCCCATAGAAGCCAATGGGCTTCTACCGCATCCCACCGACGCCCCGCAACGACCCCCCGCCGCCCCACATGGACCCCCGCCACCCCGCATCGCCCCCTCACCTGTGTTCGGGCAGCACAGAGCTGTACTGCCCGGACCTGTGACCTCCTCCCTGCACTGATCCTCTTCCGGGTGCAGGGAGGAGGAGAGCCCGGCGCAGCAGCAGCAGCTCCGGGTGTGGGAGGGAGGGGGGAGCCGCCGGGACCTGCTGGGACCCGTCGACTCTCACCGCAAAGGACAGCTCTTAACACAAGAGCTGTCCTTTGCTATAATTATCGCATATGTTAGAACATATGCGATAATTATAATTGCGAAGAGAGGCTAAGGGGGCGGAGATTCTTAGAGAATCTCCCCGCTGTCTGGTGGCATTTCCATACATTTCCAGGTACTGTAGCTACAGCATGTGTGTGTATTTTCATACATCACAGCTGTGAATGCATTAGTGTACATCTCTGGATGAGGCGTGATGTTTCAAGGTAGATAAATGTATCATCTTCTACTCTTCATCCACCACATTTATTTATTTGGGGAAAACACTGGAAGCATTGGATGATTTAATGTTGAGAAATACACAGTGTACTGTAGGTATGACATCATACACTGCATAGATTAATTTTTTTTGGATTTTACCTTTTTTAATGCATTTGTAGGAGAAGGTGTGTGAGATTGGTAATTTTACCACCCCATTTTGTCAGAGACTTGAATAACATATGTATGGAAGTACAATAATTCCCATTGATTATTGTGCATTTCTGTAGAAGGAGAATTACTCAGTAAAGCAGAATAGATCCTTCATAATAGAAACATCTATAAACAATAATGGCAGTATAGAGCCTGGATGGGCTCCAGTTCTTTTCAGGGGGTGCGGCCTATTTGCAGGAGGTGTGGCAACAAAAAAAATAGCACTATAATTAACTACTAGTCCAAACTGCAGCCTAGTACGCAGCATCATGTGTTAGGTTGAGAAGAGCGGTTGGAGCTGCTGCTCTCAGGCAGTGGGTGCCCCACCGGGCACTTCCTGTTGGCGTTTTGAGATGGAACCACCATACAGTAGGTGTGCATCGGTCAACCTCATATAAAAGACAGTCACAGGAGTTACCTTGCAATCAGACAGGATGAGTCTTGTAAAGGTATAGCTTCTTTATTTAGAATTCAGTAACAGCATGTTAAACTCAACATGTCTCCCAGATGTGCTTCTTCCTTCACTCCTTCAGACAACATGAACAGGAAACACCAGAGAGATACAGGAATAAAACAGCAATCAAACAATACATTCATAGTATATCGCCATCTGCTGTCCCTCCAATGTACATGCATATGAATGAAACCCACAGTCTGTTACATATATTCCAACACTTCCATCAGACCTTGGCTTAGGTAATTAGTACACACAGACACACACGCACGCACGCACACACACACACACACACACACACACACACACACACACACACACACACACCCTCTCCTTGCACCATTTTAGACAATAAAAAAGGGCCAAAAAACTTCTAGCAAACAACCTAACCCAATTCAACAAAATTATAATTTGATTAATTTATTGAAAAGAAATGAAGATTTGGAACGTACTGTATCTTCCACAGATAATGCAAGGATGTTTTGTCACCCACAGTCCATAGCCACCATCAGAGGGCCTACTTGGGGGGCCTCTGGAGAGAAAATGAAAGCCTGTGGGAACAGCTACTACTGAATGTGCAATATTGTTTATTGGTTCAAAATGTAGCAGTAATATTGGCAATAGGCACAGCAGAACTGATGTAAGAAAGAAAAATAAAGTCATCATGGGATATGTAGCTAATTATTTTGTTTACTATATAAATAACAGTGGGAATGTATAACTTGTCTCAACCAATACTGAAATTGCAGGCATATCCATACTGTGCATCAGATTTTATAAATGTCTTCTAACGGTGTTGACATTTTTTCAGTTTATTTCTTCCTCATTTAAATTGATGCCAAGACATGTACTAAAAGCAGTGTACAGATGAGGAAGCCAATTTCATTCTAAATGACACTTTTTCTGTTGATCTTAAGATGTGGGCATTATTTTCTATCATTAATTCTATTTTAGCTGGCTGGTGATTCAAGTTAGATGCGTTGTCATTACTGTATCTTTTCTATATCTGTGACAGACTAACAAACCCATTAACAGTTTCCTTATAGTGTTCAGAAAGTGCAATCAGGTGCTAAGCGTCAGAGATCAGATTTGCGGTCACCATGTTAACTACAGAGATGTTAAAAGTATGTAATTGTTATGAGATCAACACTATGCGGGAAAATGACTAAGATGATGAAATACGGCCAATGCCAGGTACGACTGCATACGACTGGCATCAGCCGTATTTTCGGTAAACTCAGCTCCTGATTGGCCGCTAGATGGCCAATGGCACACTTCGGGGTAGGAGCGGTGAATATAAACATTACATTCTCCGTTACTCGGGCCGGTGGCTCGGGTCAGCGTTATGTTATTTTCTCTATCCTGGATGCCTCCTTTGGAATGAAACCGACCAATCTTTGCTCGATGCCTTGGTGAGTATAATTTTCTCCCACAGGTATGCAAACAGATACTTCTGGACAAGGGGACTGACCTGCAGTAGACCTATAGGTGAGTAGAGTGTGTGATTGTAGTGTGTAATAAACTTGTACTATTCTTATGTGTGTGTGTGCCTATTTTACTATTCGCATTGTTGTAGAACTACAAGTACCAGCGAGCCCTTTAATGCCCCGCATGCTGGGACTTGTAATTCAACAACAATGTACAATCGGTTTATTTGTATTTTTACACTGTTTTTGAGGAGTATTTTCCAGCTATATTTTTGGGTCAATTATCAGGCGTATATTACATTTGAATGAATAGTGATTCCTAATCGTATTCTTTCTATGGCGTATGCATTAGTGTTCCTGAATAGGGTTAGGTTTTTCACATCAAGCTGTGCAGCCTCTCTGTGGGAAATATGGCTTTATAAGTTACTTATGACCAAGATTAGTGCATAAGTCTATAATAACAGAAACATATATTAAGATGTTTTACAAATATGAATCTTGTTAAAATGAAATAAAATAAATTGTTTACAGAGTATATCTCAAATTTAATCTTCCATGTGCCCAGTCCCAAAATACATGGTGTTATAAAAAAAGCAAAATAGTATTGTGTGCAAAATATTTCTGTAACCAAATATTTATAGACTAGCAATTTAGAGAAATCCACTAGACTCCAATTTTGGAGTTCAACTAAAGGTCCAGCATTATACTGTATGATGGTCACTGTGATGAACTGTGTATTGTATTTCGAACACTTGAATAATATGTGTATTATATGGGAGATGTTGGCATGCTCTCTCACTGAGGGGTGTTTAACCCCCGCGCCAGCCGCTCGCTCTATTCAACGTACTGGGGAAATCCTCGCCGTCACCTGACGGCGACAATTCAACCAAAACAGCGAGACCCGCGGCTGCTGCAGAAAACTCGCAGTTTTTAGCCGCGGGTCTCGCTGCTTCTGGAGCCGCATCCGCCAATTACCCCTCGCTCAAAAAACGGAGCGAGGGGGAATTGGCAGATGCGGAGGCTGTGTTGAATGCTGTCAGGGTGAGTGGTGACAGCGAGCAGGAAGACCTGCTCGCTGTCACCACTCGCAAACAGCATTGAATACCTGCCACTGTGTATTATATGGTGATAACTGAAATGATCTGTATTGTATAAAAGACATTTGAATGCTCTCTTACTTTGTATAGAATGATGGTCACTCTGATGCTCTGTGTATTGTATAATAGTTACTGAGATGATGTTCCATTATTTGTATTGTTTGGCGTCACTTCTCTGCCACTTTGTATTGTACTGTAGTCAATGGGACACTTTGTCATTATAATGTATGGCAGTCATTGGAATACTTTGTCACTATGGGCCTTATTTTGGTTCATTCTTTCTGACAAAATCCTTCTTAGATGGACAAAACCATGTGCACTGCAGGGGGGGGCAGATGTAACATGTGCAGAGAGAATTAGATTTGGGTGAGTAATTTTGTTTCTGTGCAGGGAAAATACTGACTGCTTTATTTTTACACTGCAATATAGATCTCACTTTGAAGTAAAACCCCACCCAAATCTAATTCTCTCTGCACAAGTAACACCTGCCCCACCTGCAGTGCACATGGTTTTGCCCATCTAAGAAGGATTTTGTCAGAAAGAATGAACCAAAATAAGGCCCACTATATTGTATGGCAGTTACTGGGATGAACTGTGTATTGTATGATATTCGCTCAGATGCTCTGTGTATTGTTTGAAGTTTATTTGGGTTTTTAATTATCATATGAGAGTCATGGATTTAAAGGGAGTATAAAAAGGTTATTGGGGAAATGGGAAAGGGTTCTGTATGTTTCATATGTACTGTACAATTACTGGCAGCAATCCTGCTTCTTCCTCTGACACTGCAGGGTAGAACACACTTAATTTGCAAGGGCAACATGTAATAGCAATATGGAGAGTAAAAATTATCCAAATATATTAGTAATGCTTATCAGGATGATAATTGAGGCCCACATGTAATAGGGTGTGACAATCAGAAAGTGAGAGGTTTTTGGAGAGTTTTCCCATTTTTTTAAAGCAGCAATCAAAGCAAAAAAAACCTCTCACTTTCTGATTCACTTTTCTAGCGCCTGCTATCCTATGAAATTGGGCATGGTGCTGATGTCATGTGATGTCAGCTGGCTGCCCAAAGCGTCTACAGCGGAATGCCCAGTGTTTTTATGGCGATGCCCATAAAGTGCTGGGCATTCCCTAGCCAAGTGAATGCCATCAAAATGAAAGCTTCCTGTCTGTGTACAATTACTGTTTTAATTCAACTGCAAAGATCTGCAATGAGACTTAATGGTCAGGTTGAAGGCCCAGAGTTTGTTTTTGCATCTTGTATAAACATTCTGTATTAGTCATTGAAATCTACCTTGCTTACAGAAATACTATTTAATGTAGCACCCATCTTACCCAAATGGTTCACATCCATGCAAACATGCACCATAGTTCACACCCATGCCAACATGGATCCTAGTTCACAATCTTGTATTTGACTTTGACTCTATCCTCCTTATCCTCTCTTTCTTTTTTGCTTTTCACCAACTTCAAGCCCAAAAATACTTTACCTACCAAAATACTAATAGATAGTATACAATATTACAGTATAAACTATTGTTAATTTTCTTTTAGAAACACAGGGGGGAATTTGATAGGATGAGAGATTCAGAAAGTTAAAGATTTGGTCAGGGCCGTAACTAGGGGGGGCTAGGGGATCACGCGCACCGGGCGCTGGAGGGGGGCGCTGTCAGCTCCGGGAGACAGCCTGCGGGGTAGCGGGGTTCCGGGGACTGATGTAGCAGCCCGAGTCCCGCTGCTGGGCTGCCGTATTGTAGCAGGAGGTCAAATAGTGACCTCCTGCCGCCAAGCGATGAAGCGCCAAGTGAGGAACAGCACACAGTAGCACTAAATGAATGTCTTGCCCCGGGCACCAGAAACCCTAGTTTCGGCCCTGATTTGGTTAGAAATCTCCAGGTTTTTTTTAAAGCAGCAATCATTTACACTGCAAAACCAGTTTGATTTTGCAGTGTAAATGATTGCCGTTTAAAGGCCTGTTGGGATACAGTATGTAGTTTGACTGTGAGAAGCAATGATTTTTAATGTAATTTTACGCGTATAAGTCTTGGTTCGCGGGCTTCAGCCATGGACGGGTGAAGCCTGGGGGAGACCCCATTATTGGGGGGTCCCCACTCCTTCAGATACCATGTCCAGGGCTGGGGGACCTTACATAAAAAGTGTCCTGTGGCATGACACCATGGGTGGTTGGAGCCCGGCGCTGTTTCCAAAATACGGGGGCCCCCAGTTTTATTGTCCCAATATTTTTGAAACCAGGACTGGCCCAAGAGTCCAGGGCTGGTTTATTAAATATGGGGGACCCCTACGCTTTTTGTCCCCCATATTTTTGGAACCAGGTCTGGCTCAATGAGCCCGGGGCTGGTTATGCTCAGGAGGGGGGACTCCCCGCCATTTTGTTTTACTAAATACCGCACATTTTCATGTCTAAAAAATTGCACATAATCAGTACTAAAAATCGCACATGTCTAAAAATCCCACATTTTTTACCCTATTACATTTGCGATTTTAACCAAAAATTTGAGATTTTTTAAACATGTGATTTAGTGCAATTTTTAGACATAAAAATCACAACCTATTACATTTCACCCATGGAATCTAACACACAGGTGCTGACACGTTGATAGATACTGACACACTGACACTGATAGACAGGTGCTGGCACACCATAATTGACAAAAAAGACATATGCTGACACACAGACATGGATGTTGACATTTGGACACTGACACAAAGACATTGACACGTTGACATACACTGACACACATACACTAACACATTGGGCCTGATTCAGACCTGATTACACGGCTGCAAGTTCGCACGGGGGCCAATAATTGATACATTGTGCATGTACCGTTCACAGTATGAATAGAAAGTCTGAGTAGGAGGCCTTCTTTAAAATTGCTAAATAATGTCCCATTGTAAGGCAATAAACAAGTGCACTGGGTAAGAATTTGCTTAGTTCAGTTAGCAGAACAGTGATATTACCGAATATCTACTGCAGGAGACAAAGGTTGTTACAGTCTTGCTCTCTGATAAATAACGCTTTAATCTCCAGCCTATGACAATCATCCACAGGTCAATATAATAACTGGGTCCACAATCCTCTGATTCAGATTGCTCCTTGCAGGGAGCTTTAACAAAAACGCTGACACACAGATACTGACACACAGACACTGAGACATTGGCAGATCCTGACACATTTACTCTGACACACAGACAGAGGCTGACACAGACACTGACACATTGATGTCGCGACACTGAAATACGCTGACAACTTGACATATGGATGTTGTAACACAGATGTTAATAAAATTGACATATACTGACACAATGATGATGCTAACACGCTACTGCAGACACACTGATGCTAAGACATTGACAGGCACTGACATGTTGACACGGATGCAGACACACTTATGCTGACACACTAACAGACATTGACACTCTGACATGTGGATGCTGACACAAAGACTCTAACACATTGACAGATGGTGACTCACTGATGTTGACACACAGACACATGGATGCTGACCCAATGACACGCAGATGCTGATACAGACACACTGACACAAAGACGATGACATGGACACACTGACATGCAGACAGATGCTGACACATGGATTCTGACACAGAGGAATGGACCATTTTTCCTTCTTATGACACATATGCTGTTCACTCAGCTGCTGATAGCATAGTATCCTGGATGTCTGCGCTGCTGGGTTGTAGGGGGAAACACAGTGGAAGCTTGCTTGGCAGTTGCATGGAGGGAGGGAAATGCAGACAGCTGCTAGGTGGGCGAGCAGGGTGGGGGCACAGTGTGAGCTATCAGGTGGGAGAACTGTGAGCAGTTAATAAAATAAATCAACATGCAAATGATCAATGAGAGCAGCTGATTGGCTGACTGTAGGCAAGCTTATTTAATTGTAAACTTGTGTATTGAGCACTTAAGATCAATTAGGTTAATTAATTTGCACCATGCCTTTGCTATTAGCAGGTCCTCATCATTCAGAGAATTTTTAGATATGTACAACTTTAAATACATGATATGCTGCAGATGTGTGGCTGAAATATAATACTTACCTTCAGGCCACAAAACTGCAGACGTCTACTCTTAAACAAGTCCGACTATATCTTTTCCTGCCGCTAGATAACAAAATATATAATTATTTTAGAGGCGCTAGTTATTACACTGAAAAGGGTCTGAAATCTATAACAGAATTTCAGTTTGGCCACAAAGCTAAACACACAGTATGCGCATTATCAGTCTAAATATTTTGCCTACCTGCTGCCTACCTGCTGTGCTACAGAAGATTCTTCCTGCTGCGTAGGAACAGAATGAGAGCACTACGATGTTCCGTGCTCTGGATTTTGATTAGACTCTAAATTCTGTTCTCCTTTTGTCAACTTGTTTGAAGAAAGAAAAATTAAATAAAAAAAATGTATCTAATATATTCAGAAAATACCTCTTCTAGAATCCATAAGTATATATGTATTGTGCATATTTATTAATGTCAGTACAGTACAGTATAGTAAATGGATTATGGAAGCAACAATTACTTTCATCAGCTGTTTAGCACAAAATGAAACAGTTGAACATACAGTACACCTCTTTTCAGAGCGTTTCTTGCATAGTCTGCAGAGCACATAGGGTGGCCAATCCCGGAATCGGGATCGGTGGATTTGGCCCTAAAAAGTCCGGGATTTCAATCCCGGGATTTCGGTATTAGACTGCGCATTTCACTCCTCCTGGCCGCCCGCACCCCAACTCTTCTCCTGCACCGGCCGGCCCGCCCCTTCACTGACGCCGGCCCGCCCGCACTTCACCTGCCCTTCCTCCCACTGCAGTGCTGATGAGGAGGTGCACGAGCCCGACGGCACCGTGCACCTCGGAACCCACTCCACTCCCGGCCGCCCGCCTGCCAATGTAAGTAAATCTGCGGGACGGCCGGTGTGGGGGTGGGTATCGGGCACACGCCTGCAAACTAAGGAGGCCAATCCCGGGATCCCGGGAATCCCGGGATTGAGCATTTTTCAATCCCAGGATTGAAAAAATGCCCCGGGATTGGCATCCCTAACGTCACATGCTTGGTGCTGTTGGGGTTATTCAGACCTGAAGAATTTGTAGAGCCCTGCAATCGGGTAAACACCACCCAGGCAGAATAAAATCCCGCCCTGTGCAAGGATTGCAAAAATATCACAGTCCTGTGATACGCTGCAAATCCATTTGCATCTGCTCACCATCTAATGATTTTTCCAATCTGTGCAGTCTGAGCGCAGCCCAGGACTTACTCGGCCAGTGCAACAGAAACAGGCTGATCGGGGCCGGTCTGACTTCACATACCCTACTTAAAAACTCTTGGACACGCCTACACTCTTTGAAAATGTCCAGTACCACCCATAAAAGTCAGTTTGCTGTCAATCAACTTGCATACGGCCAGCGTTTAAAAAATACCCGCAGGATTTTATCACACGATGGCCATGCACATGGGTACTGCGAGCTGTAAGCAAGCACAATTGATAGATTATTGCCTGGTCCATTAGGGAGAGAAGTGAACCAGAATCAGGCCCTTTTCCAAGCAGAGGAGGAGCTACTGGTTTGTAGAAATGATCTTTATGTAAAATGCATTAATATATTTAAGTTTCACAAACAAGCTTCATGTGTCCCTCTCATGTAACACAGGCTTTACAAAGCACAAAGCAACCATGCTTGAAGAGATTGTCAGCTTAGTAATTAAACAGGTGACTGTTTTTGGCAATTTGTTGCTGACTGAATAAAAATGTCAGCGCTATAAGAGGAACTTATGTTGGTGCCTGCAGAAGAAAGGACTGGTGCGTGACTGAAACTCTGGCAGGGGTTATCGATGTGCAATGAGCATATGTTGGATTTATGGTGCTATTTATTTTGTTCTTTCTAAAAGCTGAAATGAATAGCTTTGGATAGAAAGAAAGTATTTATACATATAAAAGGTGTATAGCCTATGCCGGAAATAATGAGGAACAACAACTAATGTCATTGATTTAGTCTGCAAAATTCACATGCACAAATTTTGTTTGTTTTGTGCAAAGGTCATCATTGCCTTCTGGACACATTATTATATTTGACATTGTATGCACTATAATGGATTTGTAAATCATTTTCTTTGTATATTTAGCAGGGATACATTTAGCAGTGGTTCCAAAACTTGGTCCTCAAGGACAGTTTATGTTTTCCAGGTTACCCATACCTCTCAAATTTAGAAGATCCGTAGGAGGGATACTGGGGGGCATGGACTATAATTGTGACCCTTCCACGAGGCCGCTTCCCGTTTTCGACAGCTGTGGGGGCATGGCTAGCGGCTCTGAGAGCTGCTGACCATGCCCTCAGCCCCTCAGGCTGCAGGAATAGATGCTGTGCACATGTGCACAGCATCTATTCATGAGTGACAGGGTGGATTTCCAACTGCCCCCCCCCCCCTGCAGTGGGACACTGCCATCCCCGGGCGGCCAAGGGGATGTCCCAGAAAACCGCGACTGTCCCTCGAAAAGTTGGACAGTTGGGAGGTATGGGTTACCCGGCAGGAGCACTGTGTTTCACCAACTGTCACAACTGAACTCCTGGTGGTTATTAAGATCTGATCGCTGCTTTGCTAAATTGCAAAACCCTGCAATAAGGTGTACATTGTCCAATCAAAGTGAAATCTCGTCCCATTAAATCTGCAACAGCTTTGCACGGCTTGCAAAAAAGTACCTGGATCAGCGATTTGCTGCAAATTCATTCGCAAGCCGTCAAATGATCTTCCACTGTGTGCAGTCTGTGCTTAGTCTAGGACTTACTCGATGGCTGTAAGAGAAGCAGTCGGATTGGGCCCGGAGCTGAGGTCACACACCCTCTAGTGCTCAGACTCTATGGCAATGTGCACTAGAGCGGCGCTGCGGCGGCGGCTGGGAGAGAGGCGAGGGCCTGAGTGGAGGAGGAGGCTGCAAAAGGGCCTCCTCCTCTCTTAAAGCGCCTCTTTAGTGTGTATTTTGGTTCTTTTTTCAAGCAGCTCATTATGAATATTAGCAATGTATGTGTATAAAAATGTTCTGCCTTCTCCCAAATATTAGCACCACCCCAAATGCTTTTGTTATTAATTGTAACATTTTAAAGATAAGTAAATTGGCAAAGACTACAAAGTGTGGCTATGTCCATTTGGGACCTGGTAGCTGTCTTCCCAGCACTGCCTTTATTAACTGCTTACTGCACATGAAACCCTCTTTCCATTCTGTGACATGTCCACAGAGATGAAAATCTATCCTGTTGTTTTGTTCTTAAAGTTCTGGAATTGCCTGTTATGTAAGTACATGTAAATCATGAAAAAATAACTTGATTTAATGGAGAGGGATCCTAAATAGATAGGATAATTAATTGTATGTGGTCAACAACTGAAAATGGATAGTAAACAATTTCACAACACAAATTATTTCGTATGTCACACAATTTAAGCTTGGATGCACAGAAGAGAAGGGAAACAAACAAATAATTGGACGCTATTAAATAAATTAAAAATAAGAACACTTCACCAAGGCTTAATACTAGAGAGTTTATTTTATTTCTGCTCTACCTGAAAAAAACGTAGCTATACCTTATTGTATAGTAGGGCTTTTACAAAGTGTAAGTTATCTCCTGCAGGGCCGCCGACAGGGGGGTGCCAGGGGTACAGCTGCCCACTTGCCCACTGTGGCATGCCCCCGCACAATTCCCCCCACCCGGCGCCCAGGCGCGCACAATACACAGTGCAGCCTGCAGAGCGCCGAGATGGCCACCGGAGGGCTGGACACTCCCACTCAATATCCCTTAAAGAAGGGAACACCTGATATTTTATTGTGTTTCCCCGATAATAAGACCTACCTCGAAATTAAGCCCTACCCTAGATTTTGGACACTGATCCAGAATAAGCCCTACCCCGGAAATAAGCCCTAGTTAAATTTCCATATCTGCCGTTCAGATAATAAAACCTACCCCCGCTAACCCCCCCTAATCCCCCAGTCACCACCCATAACCCCCCTCACCTCCACGGTGTAGATAGAGCACTGGCTTCTACTGAAGCCGCTTCTACTCCCAGTCCCAGTGATGCACTGCGGGCTGCGCATGACTTCACCGCGCACATCACGCGGCTGCAGCACGGCACGGAGCTGTCGCGCAGCAAGGAAGAGCTGGAAACTTCTGGAAAACATAGTTTCTGTGACGGGTTACTTGGGTATGTTTATTAAGGAGTACTGAGGCATGCTTACCGTTATTAAGGAGTACTGGGGCATGTTTATTAAGGAGCACTGGGGCATGTTTATTAAGAAACACTGGGGCGTGTTTGTTAAGGAGGACTGGGGCATGTTTGTTAAGGAGGACTGGGGCATATTTATTAAGGAGGACTGGGGGCATATTTAAGATGGAGGACTGGGGGCATGTTAATGAAGGAGGACTGGGGGCATGTTTATTAAGGAGTACTGGGGGCATGTTTAAGATGGAGGACTGGGGGCATGTTAAAGAAGGAGGACTGGGGGCATGATGGGGATAATTGCAGGAATGGGGGAGCATAATGGTAACAGTCATCATTTTATTTACCATATTATTCTGTGTGTTTTGACTCCCAGACATGAGTGCAAAAAGGAAGAGCTATACGTGTTGGTACAAGAAAGCTATTGTAGAAGACTCAGAGGACAAATATGTTGGATATCTGAATGGTCCGAAAATGGAGAGCGGAGTACAATAACCTCAGCCAGCAGGTGGATGAGGGAAAAGCTAAGAAGCGCAGGTCTGGATCAGGTCAGCAACCATAGGCGTGCGCAGCCCATTTTATTAGGGGGTGCACCATTGGAGGGTCGTGTCCATCACTACCTACTGGGTGTGTCCATTACCGCCTACTGGGCGTGTCCATAACCTCCTATTAGGCGTCAATGCAAACTAAACAGAAGGTGACTTATTTATTTATATGCACTTCAGAATTAATCATTTCCCCCACACATACACCAGAAAGAGGGACAGTGTGTGATGAAGGCGCGCTTCAAAAATTTACACTGTAATGCCCATTACACATAACTTTACACATAATGCCATCCAACTTAATGCCCATTACACATCATGCCACCCAACGTAATGCCTACTACTAATTATACAACACACCGTAATGCCTACTACACATTACACTACACACCGTAATGCCTATTACATATTATGCCACATACAGTAAGTGAAGCTTACCTACATGCTTCTTGCCAGGGGTTTCATTCTCATTCCTATTAGGGATTACATGCTTGTTGCTAGAGGGAGCTACATGCATGCTCATTGCTAGGAGAAATTACATGCTCATTTCTAGGGAGTTACATGCTTATTGCCAAGGGGGGTGGTCACATGCTAGTTGCCTGGGGGGGGGGGATTATATGCTTGTTGTCAGGGGGAGGGGGGTTGCATGCTCATTGCCAAGGGGATTATATGTTCATTGCTTCTTGTGCCTTCTCCCTGGCACCAATGCGTGGTGTCCATTACCCTACACACAGCCCTGATGCGGGATCGGGGTATATTTAGGGGGCTGCAGCCAGGGCCCCAGTGCAACTTCCCAGGACCCTCCTAGAAGCATTGAAACCTTCTCTATATATATATATATATATATATATATATATATATCAACAACGGTGCAAACAAAGGCAGTGGTACTCCTCTGGGTTTTAATTACCTTTATCAAGGTGTAAAGGGATTCTATGACCCCGAATGTCAGAATTCACATCTTTGCTACTAAAATGTATTGAAAAGGCTGTGGAGTGCCTGGCTTCATACATAAGATACTATGATTGATGTGTGTTTGTGTGTATATGTATGTATATATATATATATATATATATATATATATATATATATATTATATACATACATACACACACACACACACACACACACATCAATCATAGTATCTTATGTATGAAGCCAGGCAGAGAATTGTACTTACAGAACAGCCACATTTTTTGTGCAGTGTTGGCTCGAGCACAGCCTCCCTGCCTGAGCTCCTCCATAGCCGTTCATGAGCTCCGAGCCTCCTGCATGTCCCGCACGGCGCACCATTATTACAGTCCCAGCAGCTGCTGCAGACACAGACAGACTCGCAAGATGATGAAATCATCTTCTCGCGAGAGTGTCTGCAGAGCTCCGCAGCAGCGGGGGACTACTGCTGGCGCTGTCATTACACTGATCCCGCTGTTCTGACCTCTACTCCCTCTTCATACTCGGCACCCGGCCGCCCACGCTCCCGCTGCCAATATATATACAGGTGACCGCTGTCAAACTGTGTTTGTCTTGACCCAGACCCCACTGACAGGCTGCGGCTGCTGGGCATTAGGAGGTGCCTGTGCACCCCCGGCACCCCCCGTGCGCACGCCTATGTCAGCAACCCTTATATCCTGAGCTGGAAGACATTATTGGTGAATGGATTGCTGACAGAAGAGCAAAGGCATTGGTTGTGCGCAGGGCTGATATTCAAGCATTTGTCCTTGCAATGGCACCACAGTTCGAAATGGTCCCAGAAGGATTCAAAGCATCACAACACTGGTTGGATGGTTTCCTTCAGCGATAGGAACTAACTGTCTCTAAGAAGATCAACAACACTGTTTAAGCTGGAAGATGCTGAAGTTATTAACCCCTTCCTGACAGAGCCAGTTTTTGCGTTCCTGACAGAGCCCTTTTTTTCAAATCTGACATGTATCACTTAAGTGGGGATAACTTTTTTTTGCTTTTACTTATCCCAGTGATTTTGAGATTGTTTTTTCGTGACACATTGTACTTCAAATTAGTGGTAAATTTGGGTCGATACAGTCTGTGTTTTTTTGTGAAAAATACCAAAATGTCGTGAAAAAATGGAACATTTTGCAATTTGCAAAATGTTAAATTTTCTGCTTGTGAGACAAATAATCATACCACTCAAAAAAGTTAATAACTAACATAGACCATATGTCTACTTTATGTTTCCATCATTATTTCAACTTCCTTTTAATTTTTTTGGACACTAGGAGGCTTACAATATGAATAGCAAATTCTCAAATTTTCAAGAAAATTTCAAACACTGATTTTTTTAGGGACCAGTTCAGTTCTGATGTGACTTTGAGGGACTTGTATGTGAGACACCCCCATAAATGATACCATTTCAAAAACTGCACCCCTCACAGTATTCAAAACAGCATTTTGGAAGTTTGTTAACCCTTTAGGTGTTTCACAGGAATTAAAACAAAGTGTAGGTGAAATTTCAAAATTTCATTTTTTTTGCAGATTTGCAATTTTAATACATTTTTCTAAGGAACACAGTACATTTTACTAGAGAAATGTGACTAAACATTAATTCCCCCAATTCTTTTGTTTTCATAAATATCCTATATGTGGCCCTAGTGTGCACGTTGACCAAACCACAGGCTTCATAATAGAAGGAGCACCTACTTGATTTTGGAGCCTCCTTTTTATGAGATTATTTTTTAGGCACCATGTAGGTTTCTAGGCACCATAAGATGCTAAAATTTAGGAAACCCCCCACAAGTGACCCCATTTTGCAAACTACACCCCTCAGGGAATTCATCTAGGGGTATAGTGTACATTTCAAACCCCCAGGGGTTTCACCAATTGTGGTACAACTGGGCAGTGAAAATGAAAAATTAAATTTTTTACACAAAAATGCAGTTCTGGCTCAAAATTTTTCATTTTCAGAAGGTATGAAGGAGAAAGGCACCCCAAAATCTGTGCCCCAATTTCTCCTGAGTACGGCAATGCCTCACATGTGACC